>NC_139689.1:2831284-3473784 GCF_964106915.1 Podarcis gaigeae
GAAAAGAGAGATGGGGGGGGATTAAAATACAGGTTAAAATGCAATTTAAAGTGCAGCAGGGCAGTTGGGAGCAGATTATACGGCCAAAGAGGCTTCCCTGTCCAGCTGGTGCCGGAAAGGATGTCAGATCTAACATTGTTCACAGAAGCAGAGAACAGTCGAGTTGGAGAGGGCACCCCAGTGGCCATCTAGTCCAACCCCCTGAAATGCAGGAATCGCAGCTAAAGCGTCCTTGACAGATGGCCACCAGACTTCTGTCCATGGAGTTGCAGGTTAATTCTGTGTCCAGGGCTGCTGTCTACTAGCTCCATCTGGGACGCAGGATGAGACCCTACCTGCCCGCGGACTGTCTCGCCAGAGTGGTGCATGGTCTGGTTATCTCCCGCTTGGACTACTGCAATGCGCTCTATGTGGGGCTACCTTTGAAGGTGACCCGGAAACTACAACTAATCCAGAATGCGGCAGCTAGACTGGTGACTGGGAGTGGCCGCCGGGACCGCATAACACTGGTCCTGAGAGATCTGCATTGGCTCCCAGGATGTTTCCAAGCACAATTCAAAGTGTTGGTGCTGACCTTGAAAGCCCTAAACGGCCTCAAAGACCCAGTAGACCTGAAGGAGCGTCTCCACCCCCATTATTCTGCCCGGACACTGAGGTCCAGCTCTGAGGGCCTTCTGGCGGTTCCCTCCCTGCAAGAAGTGAGGTTACAAGGAACCAGGCAGAGGGCCTTCTCGGTGGTGGCGCCCGCCCTGCAGAACGCCCTCCCACCAGATGTCAAGGAAATAAACAACTACCTGACTTTTAGAAGACATCTGAAGGCAGCCCTGTTTAGGGAAGCTTTTGATGTTTAATAGGTTATTGTATTTTAGTGTTCTGTTGGAAGCCGCCCAGAGTGGCTGGGGAAACCCAGACAGATGGGCGGAGTATAAATACTATATTATTATCATCATCATCATCATTAAAAACCTCCAGTGAAGGACAGGAGAGTCAACCGCCAGCTAAAGTGAAGCAAAATGCAGAAAACTTCAGGTAGTGATAATTACAAAAAAAAGGGGACAAAAAGTAGTTTATACCATTGAAACAAGAAGAAATTCCGACAAAAGAAGAATAGCAGACGAAATTAATGGACTGTTCAGAATTGGACAAAATGACAGGAAGGATTCGAAACCTGCAGGACCAGAGATTTACAGAAGATAGGAAGAAGTATATGAACTACTTGAAAAGCCATTGTAACCAACAAATTATGCCAGTAGGACTACAAGAAGTTTTGTAAGGAGAAATATACGAAGTGTTACAAAGTAGAAAAAGAATAGAGATATTGGGTATGAGTTTGAAATGTAAGAGGGAAAATAAGAAATGTATACTAAGAGATTAGATTGGAAAATTTTCAGACAGGATGGATGGAAGTCAAAAAAATTTAGTAAGATGTAAAAATATGTTTAATTACTGTTGAAAATGGTATTTTAAAAAAAACTAATAATAAAATATATATATATTTTTTAAAAAAGTAGTTTATACCATCCTGGCATTGGTAAGACAATGGGCATATTAACTAACCGGCCAATGCTCCAAATTTTAGGTGTTTTCCTATTCCTTTTCTCTTTATCCACATTCTCAAAGACATGCACGATATTCTTCCCACACCGTCATATATATTTTCCCCCGAACAACAAGCCTGTGAGGTAGTTCAGGCAGGAAGGCACTGAGCCCAAAGCGAGCTGCCCCACTTCCTTGGGGCAGCAGGGTACGTCTGCTCAGTCCCAGTGGCGTAGCGTGGGTTGTCAGCACCCGGGGCAAGGTAAGATAGTCCCTCTCTCTCTCTCCCCGCACCGCACCACACACCTGGCAACCCCCCCCCCCCCAGTGGGCAGTGATCCGGTGGCTCGGATCGGATTCGCACAGCCAGCACTGCAGTGAGAGAGAGTGAGTGAGCCAGGTAGGGGCAGAGAGCTGCGTGTGCGAGCGCACCCCCCCCGATGTTGCGCCCGGTGCGGCCGGGCCACCCTGCACCGCCCACGCTACGCCATTGCTCAGTCCTAAAAGGGTAAAGGGACCCCTGACCATTAGGTCCAGTCATGGCCGACTCTGGGGTTGTGGCGCTCATCTCACTTTATTGGCCGAGGGAGCCGCCGTACAGCTTCCGGGTCATGTGGCCAGCAGGACTAAGCCGCTTCTGGCGAACCAGAGCAGCGCACGGAAACACCGCTTACCTTCCCGCCGGAGTGGTACCTATTTATCTACTAGCACTTTGTGCTTTTGAACTGCTAGGTTGGCAGGAGCAGGGACCGAGCAACGGGAGCTCACCCCGTCACAGGGATTCGAACCGCCGACCTTCTGATCTTGGCAAGTCCTAGGCTCTGTGGTTTAACCCACAGTGCCACCCGTGTCCCTGCTCAGTCCTAGCTGAACTCTAACTTTTATGCCACCCTGGATGAGCAAAATGCACTCTAGACATGCTCAGAGGGGTTGCCGTTGCTTCTTGGTTTGCAAACGGAATCTGGAGCAAAGGCAGGTAGTGCTATTGATTAAATGCTGGAAGAACAGGTACCCCCTCCCTCCAAAAATAAATAAATGACAAAACCGGTGTCCAGTGGTCTGGCTAGAAGCTACAGCAAAAGTTCATTGCAGGAGAACAACTCAGTGAATTGGCCAAGGAAACAGATCTATTTCGATATATTGGTTCCGGGGCTGCCTATAAGACATTGGAAATCTCACTTTGAGGCAGTTGCACTATGGAACTCCCTGCCTATTGATATCAAGGGCACTCTATTCAGCCCCTGCTAAAAAACAGTATTGTTTAGACAAGCCTAGCCAGAAGTGCAAGCTGGATTTCGAAGGGGCAGAGGAACCAGAGACCAAATTGCAAACATGCGCTGGATTATGGAGAAAGCTAGAGAGTTCCAAAAAGACATCTACTTCTGCTTCATTGACTATGCAAAAGCCTTTGACTGTGTCGACCACAGCAAACTATGGCAAGTTCTTAAAGAACATGTCCATTCTGGAGGAAATCAGCCCTGAGTGCTCACTGGAAGGACAGATCCTGAAGCTGAGGCTCCATTACTTTGGCCCCCTCATGAGAAGAGAAGACTCCCTGGAAAAGACCCTGATGTTGGGAAAGATGGAGGGTGCAAGGAGAAGGGGACGACGGAGGACGAGATGGTGGGACAGTGTTCTCGAAGCTCCCAGCATGATTTTGACCAAACTGTGGGAGGCAGTGGAAGACAGGAGGGCCTGGCGTGCTCTGGTCCAGGGGGTCACAAAGAGGCGGACACGACTAAAGGACTAAACAACAACAACCCAGATGCTTGATCCATTGCAGTAATTTTAACTTTCTGTACATTTTAAAGTATTGTTGCAATTTTTTTTCTTCTTCTTCTATCTTTTTGCAAACCACTTTGAGGTTTATGGGTCTTTTCTTTTTCTGCAATCAAGGAATGTATAAATTTATATTAAATAACAAATAATAATTATATATATATGAGAGAGATAGTTTTTATTTGGTTTTACAAGTATATAATTATAACAACACTAGCATTCACATCCGCACTCTCAGATTCCTTCAAATCCCTCCCCTGCATGGGTCCTTTTATTAAACTTTTTCTACTGCATCTTTCCCAATAATAAATTTATATTATATAACCCTCATTGTCTCTATAGTACTTGCTACATTAGAAGTGTTATTGCAATCCTGCTTATGTTTCCATCTGCTTACAGTGGTCTCTAAGATAAATTATAAATTCTTCCCATAATAATAATAATATATTTTAATTGTTTATCTGCAATGGTTTTTTTTAAGGGGAATCTAGCAAAAAGCTTCTCCCATTTTTACTCTGCCCAGAGTCTTTTCCTTCCACCTCCCATCTCCACCCCCAAACTGGGAAAGGGTTCGGCTGTGGACATTCCTCCTCCAGGCTGCAGTTTGCTCAAATGTCAGGCTTTTGTCCCTAACAGCTGGCCCCAGGGAGGCCATTTACTTCCATTTGCAAGGTAATTTCTTCCTTATGTCCCTGTGAACTTGCCCTGAGGGGGGAAGAGAATGAAGATTTCGTGGCATCAGGCCTGCAGGTGGAGGAGTCCTTAAAGCGAAAGGCTCACAAATAAGGCCATTATCCTAGGTGATTTGTTGTTGTTGTTGTTTAGTTGTTTAGTCATGTCCAACTCTTCCAGGGACCCCTTGGATCAGAGCACTCCAGGCCCTCCTGTCTTCCTCTGCCTCCCGCAGTTGGGTCAAACTCATGCTGGTAGCTTCCAGAACACTGTCCCACCATCTCGTCCTCCTTCGTCCCCTTCTCCTTGCGCCCTCCATCTTTCCCAACATCAGGGTCTTTTCCAGGGAGTCTTCTCTTCTCATGAGGTGGCCAAAGTCTTGGAGCCTCAGCTTCAGGATCTGTCCTTCCAGGGAGCACTCAGGGCTGATTTCCTTCAGAATGGAGAGGTTGGATCTTCTTGCAGTCCATGGGACTCTCAAGAGTCTCCTCCAGCACCAGAATTCAAAAGCATCCATTCTTCGGCAATCAGCCTTCTTTATGGTCCAGCTCTCACTTCCATACATCACTACTAGGAAAACCATAGCTTTAACTATACGGACCTTTGTTGGCAAGGTGATGTCTCTACTTTTCAAGATGCTGTCTAGGTTTGTCATTGCTTTTCTCCCAATCCTAGGTGATGTCTACCCACAAATCCAACTCAATGGTGTAACCTTGGAAAATGTTGATCACATCTCCTACCTGGGCAGTTAGTTATCTTTCCACATTGATGCCAAAATCCAGCATCGCCTGAGCTCTGTGAGTGCGGTTTTCTCCTGAATGAAGCACAGAGTGTTTGAGGACCCGGACATTCGCAGGGAAGCCTAAATGCTTGTTTACAAAGCAGTTGTACTACAAAAGCTCATACCAATAACAAACTTAGTTTGTCTCTAAGGTGCTACTGGAAGGAATTTTTTTACCAACCTTACTGTCTGCTTATTAAACACAGACCACTTATAAACGCCATCTCCAACTCTTCCAAATATTCCATCAACGGTGTCTCCAAAATTTTTACACATCACTTGGGAAGACAGGCAAACTAATACCAAGGTACTTGAAGAAGCAAAGATCCCCAGTGTCAAAGCAATGATTCTTCAACATCAACTTTGTTGGACTGGTCATGTTGTGTGGATGCCTGATTGTCGTCTTCCAAAGCAACTACTCTATTCCAAACTTAAAAATGGAAAGCGTAATGCTGGTGGTCAACAAAAGAGGTTTAAAGACGGTCTCAAGGCAAATCTTAAAAAATGTAGTATAGACACTAACAACTGGGAAACACTGGCCTGCGAGCGCTCCAGTTGGAGAACAGCCTTGACCAAAGGTGTCATGGGCTTTGAAGACACTCGAACTCAGGACGCAAGGGGGAAACGTGCTAAGAGGAAGGCAGGCTTGGCAAATCCACACCGTGATGGACTCCTACCCAGAAACCAATGTCCCCACTTTGAAAGGACGTGTGCGTCCAGAATTGGCCTCTGCAGTCACTTACGGACTCATTGTTAAAACTGTGTTTATGGGAGACAATCTTACTCAGCTACGAGGGGTTGCCGAAGAAGAAGAAGAAGAAGATGAAGAAGAAGAAGAAGAAGAAGAAGAAGAAGAAGAAGAAGAAGAAGAAGACTTGCAGACTGTAGTGCTCTTCCGTTCAAAATGTGCAAAAGGAAAACAGGCCCACACCAAATGAAGAAGCAGAGGAGGAGAGACTGCTGAGAGCACTGCAGAGAGGAGAAACACCATTGTGCACCTGTAGCAGCAAAACCGGAGGTCTTTGTTTGCCCCAGCTGCATCATAGAATAGCAGAGTCGGAAGGGTCCCCCGAGGGCCATCTATCCCATCCCCCTGGCAGATGAGGGTTCAACCTCAGCTTGACAACATCTGAGGAAGGAGAGTCCGCCACCTCCTGAGTGCCACCGCCAAACAGCTCTTACTTTCAGGAAGTTTTTATACTGCTTGGGGATCGATTCTTTCAAGGGGAGCATTGCCTCCAACCACTAGGCGAAGCTACCTGATGAGTTTCGAAACATAACCCCTGACAATAACTAAAATCAATCTCTGACTTTGCTAATATGAAAATGGCTTTAAAAAGTTTAAAAGGAGATAGGATATTAATATATCAAGAATGGAATAGCAAATAAAGTTAATAATGCAACAATAACAAAAATAATAGTAGGTAAAGATCACACAAGGGATGCGGGTGGTGCTGTGGGTTAAACCACAGAGCCTAGGGCTTCCCGATCAGAAGGTTGGCGGTTCGAATCCCCATGACGGGGTGAGCTCCTGTTGCTCGGTCCCTGCTCCTGCCCACCTAGCAGTTCGAAAGCACGTCAAAGTGCAAGTAGATAAATAGGTACCACTCTGGTGGGAAGGTAAACGCCGTTTCCATGCGCTGCTCTGGTTCACCAGAAGCGGCTCAGTCCTGCTGGCCACATGACCCGGAGGCTGTACGCCGGCTCCCTTGGCTAACGAAGGGAGATGAGCGCCGCAACCCCAGAGTCGTCCGTGACTGGACCTAATGGTCAGGGGTCCCTTTACCTTTACTAAAGATCACACACAGGTGGAGGGAAGTACTGGGCTGCGGGGGAGGGAGGGGGAAGGGATTAATTGAAATGGTTAAAGATTGGTATAGGATTTAAGAGATTTAAATTTTTATAAAGATTCTATAAGGAAAGCAGGAAGCAGCAAGAAATATCAAGTAAAGGCATCGGAGGGGAGATCAGTGTAAATGAAAACATGAGACTTACGGTTTTGTTACATACGGTTTTGTTTTGGAGTTGTCTGCTTATTTTGGAGTTGTTTGTTGTTAAGAAAGTATATTATGTGAATAAAATAATAAAGGATTTGAAACAGGGGGAAAAGGAAAAGAAAGAAAAAAGGCTTTGTTCCACTCTATACTATTCTCCTCTGCTACAGGAACCTGACGGTTTCTCTTACGGCAGAATATTTTATTTTATTTTAAAAGGGGAGGTTTGAGATTTTTGCTTTTATCTTCATCCCAGGGTGAAATCTGAAACCCTCCTAGCACCTCTGAGAGGCCAAATCAATTAGGCCTCTATCTCTTCCTATACTCCCTTTTAAGACAGACCAGTGCACAGACTTTTATGACTTTTTAACACCAAGGCAGCGTTTTTCTCTTCCTTGGTTGGTTTAGGAAAGGAACTGGCCTGCTGTGGATTTTGGGAGGGGGCAAATATATCTCTCTCCCCCTTTTTCACCCCTAAAAAAAAATTCCAGACCTGCTAGTTCCAAGGGATGTAAGGAGAGAGGGTGTTATAGAAATGTGTAGCTGGAAGGGACCCCCAGCGGCCATCTAGTCCAACCCTCTGGTAAAATAAAGATTTTCCCTCCCTCTCTAATCCTACAAGAATGACTGCAGTCCTGTGCCCGCTTATTTATCATTTCAATAATTTCAAAATCATTGCCATTTCAATAATTTCTCGGCTGCTTTCCTTTTATCGAAATAAAAGCACTGCCCCAGGCGTCTGGCCACAGCATGCAGTCAAACAAATCGCTAAAAAGAGAAGTCGCTTTGAGTTCTTTTTGGAAGGGAAAAAAACCCAACTAAATAATTATGCAATCAATCAATCAATCAATCGATCGATGAAATGCAGCATGCGAACTTGATTTTCTATTCTGGCCTCATCCGGCAGCTTGTGCGCCTCATTGTGAACCGTCTCATTTTCATTCTCTCTCTGCACGTGCTCAGAGGCACTCTTGCCCACCCCACATTGGCTCCTATATCAGAGAAACAGAGGTTCCGCGGCTAGGACGAAGCCTAATTATTATTATTATTATTATTATTATTATTATTATTATTATTATTATTATTATTATTAATTTATATCCCTCCCGCCCCAGCCAAAGCCGGGCTCAGAGCGGCTAACAACAGTAAAATAATACAGCATTCCAAAATCAGTTCATTGTAAAATCAGTTCAACGGATGCAGCTTCCCAAATTGGAGGGCGAGCGAGGAGTTAAAAGCGGGGTGTGTGGCCAGATGCTGAGGGGGGCGTGTCTCCCACCATGCCCCGCCCTCCTCCCTTATATAAGCTCCGGCGCCTCGCTTTGCCCATGCCGTCTTGCCTGCATCTTCTTCCCAGGCCGGCGGGTTCCCCCGAGGTCCTCTAGTCGGCGCGCCCCCATCAAAGGAGGAGGAGAAGATGTTCGCCGTTTTCCCCGCGGAAGCTCCGCCGCAGCAAGAGCTCGGAGGGGCCCCGATCCCTGCTGCTGCTGCCGCCCCTCGGGCTCTTCCTCCTCCTCCTGCCCCCGAGGACCCCCTGGAGAAAGTCAAGCGCCCCATGAACGCCTTCATGGTGTGGTCGAGCGCGCAAAGGCGCAAGATGGCACAGGAACACCCCAAGATGCACAACTCGGAGATCTCCAAGCGCCTGGGCGCCGCTTGGAAACTGCTGCCCGACGCCGAGAAGCGGCCCTTCGTGGACGAGGCCAAGCGCCTCCGGGCTCTGCACATGAAGGACTACCCCGATTACAAGTACCGGCCCCGGCGCAAGGGCGGATCCGGGCGCGCACGGGACAAGGGCGCACAGGCAGCAGCCTCGCCAGGAGCCTTTCCGTGCGCCCCGACGGCCGAGACGCGCGCCTGGAGCGCATACGCCGCCGCCGCGCCAGGAGGGACCCCCGACGGCAGGGGCGCCTGCTACCCCTACGAGCTCGCCCAAGGAGCACCTGGAGGCGGAGGAGGAGGAGGCTACGGGGCCGGATCCCCGGCGCCCTACAGGTGAGCAAGAAGAGCAGCCCCGACGGCGCGCGGCGGGGATGGGCGGCTTGGGGATGGTGGTGGTGCGTAATGCTCGGAGGAGACCCCTCGGGAGGCTTTGAGCGCAGGGAGGGACGCTTCGAGTTCGGTCCTGCTCGCGAGTAGACCCTCTGGAGGTTGGAAGGGGCTCACGACGTCCACTGGGTGGTAGGTGAGCTCTACTCCGGTGTAGAGGCGTGGAAACTGTAGACCTTGCGTAGCCGCGTCCGTAGGTTTCCGTGGGTTGGAGGCGAGCCCTACTCGGGAGGAGGCGCGTTGGATTTTTACACCCTGGGAAGCAACGTCCGTTAACTTCAATGGGCTGTAGGTAAGCCCTACTCTGAGTAGACCTTTTTAAAATACTTTTTATTAAAGCGGAGTAAACGCGTGGAAACTTTAGACCCCAGGTAGCAATGTCCTAGATTTCAGAGGGGTTGTGGGTGAGCCCTACTCGTGAGTAGGAAGCTCTTTAGATCTAGGGTAGAAACGTCCGTAGACTGTAGTGGGTTGGATATGAGCTCTACTCTGGAGTAGGCGCATTGAAGCTCTTGCGCCTTGGGAGTTAGTGGTGTCCTTTAATGTCAATGGGTTCTATGCGCAATTAGTCCTACTCGGAGCAAGACTTGGTCTCATTTCAGCGAGACGTTTGGGAAGCTCTCCTCGGAGTAAACCCATTGAAACTCTGAGGCCTCGGGTGGTAGCGATGTCCAGTTTCAAGGCGCTGCGTGCAGGGCTGTCTCTACTCAAGAGTAGATTCACGGAAGCACTTGGACTTCGGGTGGCAGCAATGCCAGTTCACTTCACTGGGTTGCATCAAGCAGTCGCTTCTGCTCAGAGTAGACCCATTAAAAATAATGAAAATGGGGTTCGGTTACTTTCAGTGGGTCTACTCGGATCAAGGCTTGGTTTGATGCATCGCAATGAGGGCGACTAATACCGCAATAAATAATTTGGACCACATTTGGAGCTTCTCGTGGCGAAAACCTTCCCTCCCTTCTAAACTCCTCGCAGGCGATCCTGTGCGTGCTTACTCGCGAGTAAGCTCCGCAGTGTCCTTTCCAGCTTTGTGGGTGGGCGGGGGGCTGCGATCCTGTGCGTGCTTCCTTGCGGCGGAAGCTGCAGTGAAGCGCAGCGGGAGGGTTTACTTTGGAGAAAAACCAGGCCTAAGCACTGTGCGCTTGGTGGATCGGGACCATTTCGGCTTCTCACGAAACGGACTTCCTGGATTTGCCTTCAGCTGAGCGTGCGAGACGAGCCTTCCTCTTGCTTTACAAAAGTAACCGAAGGGAAGAGTGAGGGGGAAGAAAAGGAAAAAGAGAAAATCTCCATTTGGTTTCCTATCCAGCCAAAAATCCCATCCCGTGTTCCGATTTGCAGGAATGTTTTAACGTGTGCAGCAAACAACCTCCCGTTTATTGATTGAGTTGCATTTATATCTGGGTCTTCTCCCAGATCCTAGGTCTGCGCTCTAACCACTGTGCACCACCACCAGCTCATAAATCAGGTTTTGTGGTTTTCCAAATTAAGCGCCCCTTTTTGCATCACCAAAAAAATGTGCTTTTTCTTTAAATTGCGTCTATCTGGAATGAGGAACAGGGGAACTCCTTGCTGCAGTTCCTCAGGAACTGCCTGCCCAGAGGCTGCTGCAATTGGCTGCTAAATTCCTGCTGTCCAGGATTCAGTTCTGGGATCTGTGCTGGGGGCAGATTTTCCGGAATTGGCTTAAGTGTCATCTAGGGAGATAAGCTTTTCAGCTGCTGATTGTGTTACAAGAGCAGGACACCTGGGTTCTCCGGAGGGGGGAAAGGAGGGAAGGTGCCTTTCCGCACATCTGCTTCCAAATGTGGTTTCTAGGGCAAGGTAAAAACTTCTTTTTGTAGGGATTTTTTTTTTGCAGAGAATCTAGGAGTCCCTACCCACCTTAAATGATAAAATTTAAACACTAGATTCTTTGTTTAAAAAAGATACAGCCCCGCAACCTGGAAGCGGAGATCAAGCCAGAAAAAAGAACTGTGATTTGAAACTTTGAACAAGTTGAAATAACAATAGACTACAAAAGATGATTTAAAATTTCATCTGCCGCCTTTGCTGCCACCCGAGTTGAGAACCCAGATTGCCCAGTGTCCCTTTACAAAAAATAAAATTCTGCCTCCCTGTATTTGGGGGACCCAGGAGTCCTGCCCCCCTGTGGTTGGGGGACCCAGGAGTCCTGCCCCTCCTCTGTTTGGGGGACCCAGGAGTCCTGCCCCTCCTCTGTTTGGGGGACCCAGGAGTCCTGCCCCTCCTCTGTTTGGGGGACCCAGGAGTCCTGCCCCTCCTCTGTTTGGGGGACCCAGGAGTCCTGCTCTCTCTCTGTTTGGGGGACCCAGGAGTCCTGCCCTGCCTCTGTTTGGGGGGCCCAGGAGTCCTGCCTTCCACCCCGGGGCTGCCCTTCTTCCTTCCTGGAGAGATCCCCAGTGCCCTGGCTTTCTGCCCCAGATCTGTCTCAGCAGCGTCATGCCCCGGCAAAGCTGGGTGGGTGCTGGCCCTGGCAACCTGGGTGCGGCCCCCCACCCCCACCCGGGGGGTTGCCAGCTCCTTGGGTGCTCTCCAGAGTGCATCATCGCCCTGCCCTGCGCCAGACACGCAAAGGGGAGCCCTGCCCCTGAGGTCGTGACCGAGGGTGGCCTAACTCGCACTCGCACCCGAGCCGCTTGGCATGTGGGGGGGGGGGGGAGAGGGAAGGAGGGAGGAGGTGGCATGGGAGAGGCAAGCCTTGCGGGTGCAGGTGCCGTGGGGGAGAGCCAGGACTCCTGGGTCCCCCAAACAGAGAGAGAGCAGGACTCCTGGGTCCCCCAAACAGAGAGAGAGCAGGACTCTTGGGTCCCCCAAACAGAGAGAGAGCAGGACTCCTGGGTCCCCCAAACAGAGAGAGAGCAGGACTCCTGGGTCCCCCAAACAGAGAGAGAGCAGGACTCCTGGGTCCCCAAACAGAGGGAGGGCAGGACTCCTGGGTCCCCCAAACAGAGAGAGAGCAGGACTCCTGGGTCCCCAAACAGAGAGAGAGCAGGACCCCTGGGTTCCCCAAACAGAGAGAGAGCAGGACTCCTGGGTCCCCCAAACAGAGAGAGAGCAGGACTCCTGGGTCCCCCAAACAGAGGGAGTGCAGGACTCCTGGGTCCCCCAAACAGAGGGCAGAGGTTTGAGGATGGAGAGTGGTGGTCCGTATTCCGGGGACCCCTGGGGAGGCGGGCGGGAGGCTGGTGGGTGTGGAGGGGCTGGCAGGCAGGCAGGCAGGTCCGGACAGGTTTGGGGGCTCTCAGCCAAAACTGGAAGAACAGGCTGGCGTGGAATGCAGTCCCGCCCCACAGGCCCCGGGGGATTAGCTTTCTCTCTCTTCCCGCAGGTGGCGAAGGGCTGGGCCTGGCAGGTGCTCTCCTGGGGTTATGGCCACCTCACAGCCTAGCCCACAACACAACACACCCGGATTGTGAGCATTGGAAAGGGGTCCCTCAAAGGTCATCCAGCCCAACCCCGGCAATTGGCCGATTTAGGGCGGGCGAAAGAAAGTTAGACGGTGGAACTCCCTGCCACCAGAGGCAGTGGTGGCTACGAACTAGGCTATAAAAGAGGATTATTCCATTGTTTTTTACCTTTATATCCCAGCCCTTTTCCTTGAAGGTGGCTTCTCTCCCTGATTCCCTCTCTATTTTGTCATCACAACAGCTTTGTGAGGTAGGACAGGCGCTGAGAGGCAGCGACAGCGAGCTTCAGGGTTGAGTGGGGAGATTTGAACGCAGGTCTTTGCGAGGGCCTGGTCTGACATGCTGGCTCTTGTAATAATAATAATAATTAGTGAATAAATTTATCCAATACTATATAGATCCGTGGCTATGGGGTGATAAACAAATTTAATTTTTTAAAAAACCACATTGTTGCCTTCCCACACAAACTGGAGAAGTTCCCCTCCAATTTCTTACAATATTAGATTTATTTTTTTAAATATACTTTTCAGATATATACATTTCACTGATTTTACATTCATTTGAACATTTAAAAACTTCCTTCCCCCCCTCTTTCTACATTTCCTTAAATTCATTTTTAATATATTCTGCCATATCCAAATTAGGGAAACTTGCTCATTTGGAGAAGAATATTGGAGATGTAACAAGAATTTGCTGTCTGGTGTGGCTTCAGGGCTCGGGTTATTTACGTATATTAACATTATTTCATTTCTTATAGCGGCTTTTTTCCTCCCGGAAGCTCAGGCTGTGCTGCGAATGCTTCTCCGAAATCACTTTTTCTATTCACACAACAACCCTGTAGTGTAGGTCAGGCTGAGAGAGACGTCCAGTTGAGGTTCATGGCAGAGTGGGGAATTCGAACCCGGGTCTGTTCCCCGCCCCCAGATCAAAGCCCCTGACACTCTTAACCAGGCATAGGCAAAATCCGGCCCTCCAGATGTTTTGAGACTACAAATCCCATCATCCCTGACCACTGGTCCTGATAGCTAGGGATGATGGGAGTTGTAGTCCCAAAACATCTGGAGGGCTGGCATTTGCCTCTATGCCTGCCTTTAACCATTGCGCCACGCAGCCCGAGACCGCTTAATCGCTGGGGTTTCGAAGGCCCGTGCAATAAAAAAAACAGGCCTATATTAGATAGATAATATATGAGAAGGGAAAGGTCCGCAAGGGATTTTTGAGCCGTGTGATAAGGAAAGCGCTTTATAAGAAGTGATAAGTCTTTTAGACTAATCATCTGAAGGCAGCCCTGTTTAGGGAAGCTTTTAATGTTTGATGCATGACTGTATTTTAATATTTGGTTGGAAGCCGCCCAGCGTGGCTGGGGAAGCCCAGCCAGACGGGTGGGGTATAAATAAATTATTATTATTATTATTATTATTATTATTATTATTATTATTATTATTGGAGTAAATACAAAGGAAAGCGTACTTACCTTCGTTGTACGTTTATATTTTAAAGCAATAAAGATTTACTCAAAAAACCAGGCCTGCCAGGAGAGCCCCAGTAGACTATTCCTGAGAATGGAGGTTCTATTTCTGAATACCCATAGTATATATGGGGTGGGAGACTGGCTCCCGGGTTTCCTTGGGTGGTTAATTGGCCACTGGGGGCCTCTGCGGATGTTGTTCTCGCCAGCTCCTCCTCCTGTTAAAACAGGATCCTTGAGATTTACGGATTTTGAGACTGGAGAAAGTCCTTATTCATGCAGCACAGACTGCGGAACTCCCTGCCACAGGAGGCAGCGGTGCCCACTAATAATCTCGATGGCTTTAAAAGAGGAGGAGCCATCCATGGAGGATGAGAGGTCTAGGTCCAGGATGGAGGCAGCAATACTCCTCTCCCCAAAAACACTTTTTTGGGCGCGTGGGGGCACCTTGTAAAAAAATATTTTATGTGTCAGGCTCCCCTGTTTCAGGGACCCAGGAGTCCTGCCTCTCCTGTGTTTGGGGGACCCAGGAGTCCTGTTCTCCCTCTGTTTGGGGGACCCAGGAGTCCTGCTCTCCCTCTGTTTGGGGGACCCAGGAGTCCTGCTCTCCCTCTGTTTCAGGGACCCAGGAGTCCTGCTCTCCCTCTGTTTCAGGGACCCAGGAGTCTTGCCTGCCCACTGTTTGGGGGACCCAGGAGTCCTGCTGGTGTCAAGTACGTGTATGAATATTCTTTCATTTCAGAAGTGTGAGCTGGGCTGGGGAAGATTGGTTGGTGTTTGTGCCGGCTGCTGGGAATTGTAGGGGAAAACTACAGTTCCCGAGTCTCCGTGGGGGAGTTTGTGCGCACCGGGCGCGCTTTAAATGTGCGGGTTGGGATGGATGACCTTTGGGGTGGTCCCCTTGCAACGGTGCAGTTTTCTGCCTGTAAGGTGATCCTAGTGGGCTGTGCTACAACTCCCAACGCCCCCTCTCTCTGTTTCCGCAGTACCCTGACGTACGGCGCCCAGCCCTCCCCGGCGATGACCACGATGATCAAACAAGAAGGCGGCTTGCAGCAGTTCCACCACTCCTTCGGCGACTTCCACGACGTGATGACGGCTTATTCCCTGCAGGCGTGCGATGCTGCGGAGGGGGCGCCCCAATACTGCATTTCCCAGCACCCCTACTTGGGGTTCAGCAACACGCCTCCGCTGACCCACCTTTAACTGGTTTGAAGGTGGCGGAGAAAGGACTGATTTAATTTGGGGTTTTTTTTGGGGGGGGGGTGTTGGTTTGGGGGCTGTTTGATCTCCCCAGCTTCGTGCAAAAGGGGATAAACTTAATTTCACTTGTGCACAAGTTTGTGTCTTGCGTATATTGAAGTGGGAAGATTTGTACAGGACATTTTTTTTTACCTTAAGAAATGAAGGAAACGGGAAACTCTTAAGGGTGGGTGGGTCCCGATTCCTGCTAGCAGGGATTCCTCGTTTGGGTGGGTGGGGGGTTATATTTTGCTAACTACTTTTTTAAACAAGTTTTTATATTAAAAAAAAAGGAATAAAAGCTGTTTGTGTGAAAGACCCCGGTTTGTGGGATGCAATGGTGAGGGGTGTGTGTGCTTGCAGGCTCTTGGCAAATTGTAGAGTTGGGAAAGGGGCACCCAAATATCATCTAGACCAACCCCGGACCCCGCAAGGGAGGAATTTCAGCCGGGACTCTATGGAGCAGCAAAATAGTGCCCCTCGGTTGCCTTGGACCACAACTTCCCGGCGAAGTTCACGGCTGGCCATGTGTCTGGGTTGCTGTGCTTCGTGGGCTGAAGCGGGTTGGGCTGGACGACCTTGTGGGGTCCCTTCCAACTTGAAAATTCCACGAAATGTGGCTGAGGAGGTCTGGAAATGCTTGGAAATCTGTAGCTGTAAAGATTGAAAGATGACTGGAAGTTATAAGGGGATAGAAGCACAGGGAACTGCCCATACAGAGTCATGGCTATAATAATAATATAATAATAATAATTTTATTTATACCCCGCCCATCTGGCTGGGCTTCCCCAGCCACTCTGGGCGGCTTCTAACCAAATATTAAAATACAGTAATGCATCAAATGTTAAAAGCTTCCCTAAACAGGGCTGCCTTCAGATGTCTTTTAAAAAGAAGATAGCTGCTTATTTCCTTCATATCTGAAGGGAGGGTGTTCCACAGGGCGGGTGCCAACACCGAGAAGGCCCTCTGCCTGGTTCCCCGTAGCTTTGCTTCTCGCAGGGAGGGAACCGCCAGAAGGCCCTCGGAGCTGGACCTCCATGTCCGGGCAGAACGATGGGGGTGGAGACGCTCCTTCAGGTATACCGGGCCGAGGCTGTTTAAGGCATTAAAGGTCAGCACCAACACTTTGAATTGTGCTCGGAAATGTCCTGGGAGCCAATGCAGATCTCTCAGGACCGGTGTTATATGGTCTTGGCAGCTGCTACCAGTCACCAGTCTGGGTGCCGCATTCTGGATTAGCTGTAGTTTCCGGGTCACCGTCAAAGGTAGCCCCACGTAGAGTGTGTTGCAGTAGTCCAAGCGGGAGATAACCAGAGCATGCACCACTCTGGCCAGACAGACAGCGGGCAGGGAGGGTCTCATCCTGTGTATCAGAGGGAGCTGATAGACAGCTGCCCTGGACACAGAACTGACCTGCGCCTTCATGGACAGCGGTGAGTCCAAAATGACTCCCAGGCTGCACACCTGGTCCTTCGGAGGCACAGTTACCCCATTCAGGACCAGGGAGTCCCCCACACCTGCCCGCCCCCTGTCCCCCCAAAACAGTCCTTCTGAATACTGGACCGAGCGAGCCCACAAGGGAAAAATTAGAAAACCCCTGAAACGAGAAGTAATCGACTAGAAATATTATCTTATAGAATTAAACTAAATAACAAAAATCAAAAAGTTTAAGGAAAAAATTGGAAAACCCAGATTAACACCAGCAGTAACTTCTAGACCAAAGGAGCGTTTGAGCCCTGTTTTTGAGTTTTAAATCTAAAACAGCTTATTTTATATTCCTTTCTTTGAATTTATGCTATGTAGGTTTTTAAAACCTTTTTGTAAAGGCAATACTGGAGTTTTCACAGCCGAGTCTTCAACTCCTTATTACCACCGCTTGGTTTTCTTCAAATAGGGCTATGTCTAAAGCTTGCTATTTAGATTTTCAGACCTTTTTTGTAAACTCGGGGGAGCGTTTCAGCCCTGTTCTTGAGTTTAAAATCATTTAAGGTTTATGATTTCTCTGTTTCCTTCTGAGGAAACTGAATAGGTCAGCGAAACGAGGTTTGTACCCCCTGGCATCCCATTAAGGCTTTGTACAATTCTAGCTTTTTCTAATTTTTTACTTACAACTTTTTTGATTTTTTTAAATTTAGTTTAATTCTATAAGATAATATTTCCAGCCGATTACTTCTCGTTTCAGGGAGTTCCTAATTTTTTTCCTTTTTTATTTTTGTTATTTAGTTTAATTCTAGAAGATAATATTTCCAGTTGATTACTTCTCGTTAGAGGGATTTTCTAATTTTGTCCATAAACTTTTTGATTTTCGTTATTCAGTTTAATTCTATAAGATGATAATATTTTCTAGTCGGTTACTTCTCGTTTCAGGGATTTTCTAATTTTTTCCTTAAACTTTTTTGATTTTCGTTATTCAGTTTAATTCTATAAGATAATATATCTAGTTAATGACTTCTCGTTTCAAGGATTTTAACGGCATTTCATTTGTTTTGTGTAATATCTCGGTTCCGTGACAAGGGATTGGCTGTTGCTGGGTCCCTTTGGCACAGGCAACCCCTTCTGTACCCACCTCCCGCCAGTCTCTGGCGATGGGTGACTCACCTACTTCGTGCTGGGACAGGTGTGTGCCAAGGGTAGGGCAGCTGCCACCCACAGGCCCGGGAACCGGAGCGAGCCCAGTTTTCGGGGGCAGCCCTGCTCCCCGCCCGCCCTTGAACATGTCCATTCCAGCCCTGATCCAAAAAGGGCAATCCAAAAATTGCTTAGATTGGCTTCCTTAGAAGGAAAGGTTGCAGCGCTTGGGGGCATCTCGGGTCAAGAGACAATATGGTTGACTTAAAGCCACGCAATTCTCTACTGCGACTCCTGCAGGGTTGAGATGGATGACCTTTGGGGGACCCTTCCAATTCGGGATGACGCTTTGAGTGAAAACGGTGCGTTTTGTTTTTCCCCAAAGGGCTTATCTCAAATAAAAACGGCACACCGGTTCCCCTTCCTCCTCTCGAGGAGACTTATTGCAGGATGGGAAAAGGAACACCCCAAAGCACGGTTCGAAATTCTCAAGGTGCCTGTCATATTTTGCCACCGGCGCTGGCCCAGTTGTGACTACGTGGGCAAGTTTAGAAACTAGCAATTAATGCACAGTTAATTCCATTCCCACTGTGTGTCTGCTTCTCCTCCTTGCATACCGAGACGAGTGAATTGTTGGTCACCTTTGAGGAAAAGCCGAAAATGCATTTGAGTCTGGGTGCGGGGAGAAGTTATTAAGTTTAGCACAGCTTTCCGGATATCGCTGTGCAATGGCTGCCTCCTTTCTGTGCTCTGAGGGTACTGGATTTTGCAAAGCTGGTTTCTTTACTGCCCAGTTTTCGGAGGCTACGGCATTAAAACCACACGATTAAAAATTGGGGTGTAAAAATAAGCCGGGTCTGGAAAATATACCCTTTTGAGTGTCAAAAACTCCAACCCAGGGTAAAGAGGTCTTTGGCACTCGGTGGAAGCTGTGTCACGAACGCACCAGTTGCACCTCTGGTCTGTAGGTTAGGGGCCACCACAGTCAAGGCCCTGTTCTACCCCTGGGCTTACCCCCATGTTCCCCGGGGCGCTCTCTGCTGATCTCAGCACAAACCCATTTAAAGGGACAGAAACAACCTCAAAAAATGGGGAAATGACACCAAAACAGCGTCCAGCGATCTCATGGGCCTCCGTAACTGCGATCCCAGGAACGCTCCTGGTTTTCAAAACTGTTTCCAGAGGTTGAGAGAGTCCTTGCCGGCTTTTTTCAAATGTTGCTCCCAGTAAGAACGCTTGGTTTCTCAGAAAAATAATCCCACGTTATAATTTTAGGGTTTCAAACACAAATTTGAGTATCCTGAACCAGCTCGGCTGTTTTGAAACCGGAGCTTTGTTGTTATTATTTTAAGGGTATATATATAAAACGGAAAAATTGGGTTGGGGGTGGGGTTACGTGAGATCTAAACAGAAGCGCAGCCAGGTACCCGGCTGTTTTTGCTGCATTTTGGACCAACTGAAGTCCCGGGACAGTCTTCAAGGGGTGGCCCCAAGCAAGCTCAAATTGCAGTAGTCTAGCCCAGAGGTTGCCAGAAGTACTGGCCAAGTCATTTTGGAGGTAGGGGGCATCAGGGCAGCCTGTCTCCCTAGAGATATTTTGGTTCCTAGTATTCTGGTTGCGCTGGCTATAACTGAGTGGAGTTTGTGGTCCAAAAACAGCGATTTAGGGAAAAGTGCTCCCAAGAAACTGATGAATTGGGGTGAAAAAGTGAGCCCCAATCTTTCCATAATCCTAATTAAGTGATGGGCAATGGATTCTGCACAGCTGGAAACACATCTTTCTACCTTAAAGATCTATGTTGTCACAAGATGCGATGTGGGGCTCAAAGTAGCTTAAAAATCCCTTCGTAAGAGATGGAGATGCTCCCTTTGGCCACTGAAAACAGGCTGCAGGATTAAACCCACCTGTGATCAGGGCAGGTGGGCAGTTAATCAATGGAACTCCCTGCCACAGGAGGAAACAACGAGGGCTTAGAAGGATTCGACAAAACCGCTTTCAGTTGCCGTGATGGTTATACGTTGCTCGAGTTGCGACGCTTCTGACTCCCAGCTCCAGGAAACCCCAGGAGGGGAGAGCGGCTCTCGCACTCGGGTCCTGCTCGCGGGCTTCCCTTAGGGCCACCTGGTCAGCCCCTGTGAAAACAGGTCACTGGACTGGATGGGCCATTGGGTTCGATCCAAGCTCTTAAGTGAGCATGGAGACTCCAGTTCCAGACAGTCCACCTAGATTCTTAGGTAGGGCTGAGCAAGCTTTTTCAGCAGGGGCCGGTCCATTGTCCCTCGGACCTTGTGGGGGGCCGGACTATATTTTTTGGGGGGAAATGAATGAATTCCTATGCCCCACAAATAACCCAGAGATGCATTTTAAATAAAAGGACACATTCTACCCATGTGAAAACACGCTCGTCCGTGGGCCGGATTGAGAAGGCGATTGGACCTTAGTTTGCCTACCCATGTTTTGAGGGTCATTTGGCCCCCTGTGAGAACAGGGAGCTGGACTGGACAGGCCAGGGGGCCCGATCCACCCAGCTTTTATGTGTGCTGCTGCTTTTGCAATCCAGATAATCTAAGCCGCTTAGTTGCAGCGATGTTGTGATTCTAAAAGCAGTGGGGTGTGTGTGTGTAAAAGGGTGGGGCAGTGTGTGAACACCCTTTGGCAAAAGTTTAAACGCTATAACATCCCCCCCCCCACTGCACTCCAGGAAGACAGCTGCAGATCTGCTCTGACTCACCTGGTCTCCCTCCCTGAAGCGAAATCTTGCTAAGCTCCCCAATTAGGATGCCCTGCCCCGCCCTGGCTGGCTGGCCCCCCTGCCCCCCCCCCCGCCAGCATCACCCACAAAGCAGAGAGAAAAACACCCATTTCCTCCCCCTGCAGGGCATTTGGTATTTTTGCAGGCTAGATTGAGCTGAGCTGGGTGAGAGAGAGAGACACAGCTGGGGGTTAAACCACAGAGCCTAGGACTTGCCGATCAGAAGGTCGGCGGTTCGAATCCCCGCGACGGGGTGAGCTGCCGTTACTCGGTCCCTGCTCCTGCCAACCTAGCAGTTCAAAAGCACATCAAAGTGCAAGTAGATAAATAGGTACCGCTCTGGCGGGAAGGGAAACAGCGTTTCCGTGCGCTGCTCTGGTTCGCCAGAAGCGGCTCAGTCCTGCTGGCCACATGACCCGGAAGCTGTACGCCGGCTCCCTCGGCCAGTAAAGCGAGATGAGCGCCGCAACCCCAGAGTCGGCCACGACTGGACCTAATGATCAGGGGTCCCTTTACCTTTACCTTGAATGTAGTATACAATAACAATAATGTAATATAGGGACTTGGGTGGCACTGTGGTCTAAACCGCTGAGCCTAGTGCTTGCCAATTAGAAGGTTGGCGGTTCAAATCCCCGCTAGGGGGGAGCTCCTGTTGCTCGCTCCCTGCTCCTGCCCACCTGCCAGTTCAAAAGCACCCCAAAAAGTGCAAGTAGATAAATAGGTACCACTCCAGTACCAGGTAAGTGGCGTTTCCGTGCGCTGCTCTGGTTCGCCAGAAGCGGCTTAGTCATGCTGCCCACATGACCCGGAAGCTGTACGCCGGCTCCCTCAGCCAGTAAAGCGAGATGAGCGCCGCAACCCCAGAGTCGGCCACGACTGGACCTAATGGTCAGGGGTCCCTTTACCTTTAAGTTGACCCACCTGGATGGAGCAAACCCAAGAACTCCCTCCGCTGGCAGCGACGGGAAGTGGCTTTTATTCAGGGCACTGGCACCCACCTACTTCAGTATTGTCTACACGGCAGGCAGCAGCCTCTTCCGACCCTACCCG
Source organism: Podarcis gaigeae (assembly GCF_964106915.1). Lineage (NCBI taxonomy): Eukaryota > Metazoa > Chordata > Lepidosauria > Squamata > Lacertidae > Podarcis > Podarcis gaigeae. The sequence continues at coordinate 2,852,605 of NC_139689.1, forward strand.
GAGGCGCCGTTAGGGATTGAACCTGCGACCTTCTGCATGCAAGGTGGGTCCTTTGGTTGTAGACCCCGGGGGTCGCCCAGCCCAGCCCCCTGCAATCCAGAAATCTCAGCTAAAGCATCTATGACAGATAGCCTTCAAACCTGTGCTTAAAAACCTGCAAGGAAGGAGAGACCACAACCTCCAGGGGGGAAATTCTTTCTGGTGTTTACTTGGTTCGGGTCCCGCCATCCAGAGCAGGAGAAAACAAAGTATGCTCCCTGTTCCATGGGACAGCCCTTCAGATATTTGAAGACATCTCCTCCCAGTCTCCTCTTTTCCAGGCTAAACATCCCCAACTCCCTCGACCGTTCCTCATCAGGCATGGTTTCCAGACCCTTCATCCTCTTGGCTGCCCACCTCGGCACAATATCCTTCTCATTGCGGTGCCCAACACAGGAGTCCAGGTGTGGTCTGAGCATGGCCGGATAGAGTGGGAATATAACTTCCCTTTGTATGGAAGTGAGAGCTGGACCATAAAGAAGGCTGATCGCTGAAGAATTGATGCTTTTGAATTCTGGTGCTGGAGGAGACTCTTGAGAGTCCCGTGGACTGCAAGAAGATCAAACCGATCCATTCTTAAGGAAATCAGCCCTTAGTGCTCACTGGAAGGACAGATCCTGAAGCTGAGGCTCCAAGACTTTGGCCACCTCATGAGAAGAGAAGACTCCCTGGAAAAGACCCTGATGTTGGGAAAGATGGAGGGCGCAAGGAGAAGGGGATGACGGAGGACGAGATGGTGGGACAGTGTTCTCGAAGCTACCAGCATGAGTTTGACCAAACTGCGGGAGGCAGTGGGAGACAGGAGGGCCTGGCGTGCTCTGGTCCAGGGGGTCACGGAGAGTGGGACACGACTCAACAACTAAATAGCAACATGACGCCCCTTCATTGGGACACTAGACTTCTCTCGTCGCTGAGCTATGGCCAAATCTTCTAGCAAGAGAACCAAGATTCTAGTCCTCACTGTTCTGAGCGAAGGGCTGGATTAAAGAAGAACGCAGGATGCCGACTCAGGACATTCTCCCACCTGTATTTGGGTTACTGGGTTTGGAGGCAGAACCCAATCCCCGAATATACAATTATTCCTCACAGGCCTCTGAGCCTCACCCCACCTGGCGGGGTGGGAGAATGACAGCTGATTAAGAAAAGCAACCCCAGTTTCCAGCGTACAACTCCCATGAGATTCCCAGAGAAAAAGACTGCAACTGTCCCTTGGCTCAGAATGCAAAAAGAGAGAGAGAAAGAAAACTTCCTGGAAAATCGGCCCTTTTCCTGATGTGTTTCTTGTCCAGGAGGGTAGTGGGGTGTGTGAAGGGAGGGCAGGAAGAGTCACGAACCCCTCCAGGACTCCTATTCCTTCTTGCGCTTGTCCACGGGGACGTTCCAGTAATAAATCAGCTGTCCCGTGATGATGCTGTTGCAGGACGCGGCCACGACGTAGGTGAGAGCCATGAGGGGGTCTCCCGTCTCCTGCGGGGTGGGGAGAGGGCAAATGAGGCAGGCTTGTTGATTTTATTTGCACCCTAACTTCACACCCCCCCCGATGCCTGCCTGCCCAAGTTGGGATGCGAGGCGGCTTCCAGCGTTTTTTAAATTAAAAAACAACATCTAGACCCCACCCATGCTCCACCGCAATGCAGAAAGCAACGGGGGTGTGTGTGTTGATTTCTTGCAAGCCCAATGCCTCCTTCCTTTACTTTGGGGCTGAGGCTGTTAGCCGCCTAATAATAATAATAATAATAATAATAATAATAATTTATTATTTATACCCCGCCCATCTGGCTGGGCTTCCCCAGCCACTCTGGGCGGCTTCCAATGAAGTATTAAAATACAGTGGTCTGTTAAACATTAAAAGCTTCCCTAAACAGGGCTGCCTTCAGATGTCTTCTTAAAGTCTGGCAGTTGTTGTTCTCTTTGACATCTGGTGGGAGGGCGTTCCACAGGGCGGGCGCCACCACCGAGAAGGCCCTCTGCCTGGTTCCCTGTAACTTGGCTTCTCGCAGGAAGGGAACTGCCAGAAGGCCCTCGGAGCTGGACCTCAGCGTCCGGGCAGAATGATGGGGGTGGAGATGCTCCTTCAGGTCTACTGGGCCTTTGAGGCCATTTAGGGCTTTCAAGGTCAGCACCAACACTTTGAATTGTGCTCGGAAATGTACTTGAATGACGCCTCTCTGCCCTCCACACCTGCCCCGGGCAGGTGAACCCCGGCCTACCTGGATGGAGGTGAAGATTCGGGCCAGAGTGCCCGCAAAAAGCAGGAAGGCTGTGATGGCAGAGAGCTGTCCTGTGTGGCCGTTGCGGTAGTTTGTGGCTGCTTGCAGGAGCTGTTGGGGGCACAGGGAAGACGTGTGACGTTTTATTTATTTATTCAATTTATACACTGCCCTATACCTGGAGGTCTCAGGGCGCTTCGCAACAAGAGAACATATAAAATCAAATCAAAAACAATAAACCGTTTTTTTAAACCCCCAAAAAGAACCACATTCTAAAAGGGTGTTGGATGTCAAGAAGATTAACCAAAGGCCTGGTGAGAAAGGTGTATAATGAAGGCGCCAGGCAAACTTCCCTGGGGAGAGCATTCCACAAATGGGGAGCCACTGCAGACAAGGCCCCGTTCTTGTGTTGCCACCCTCTGGACCTCTCAAGGAGGAAAAACACAAAGAAAGGCGTCTGAAGGTGATCTTAGGGTCCGGGCCAGTTCATATGGAAAGAGGGGGTCCTTGAGGTATTGCGGTTCTGAGCCATTTAAGGCTTCATAGGTCAAATCCAGCACTTTGAATTGGGCCTGGAAACATCCTGGGAGCCAATGCAGATCTCTCAGGACCGGTGTTATGTGGTCCCGGCAGCCGCTCCCAGTCCCCACTCTAGCTGCCGCATTCTGGATTAGTTGTAGTTTCCGGGTCACCTTCAAAGGTAGCCCCACGTAGAGCGCATGGCAGTAGTCCAAGCGGGAGATAACCAGAGCATGCACCACTCTGGCGAGACAGTCTGTGGGCAGGGAGGGTCTCATCCTGCGTACCAGATGGAGCTGATAAACAGCTGCCCTGGACACAGAATTGACCTGCGCCTCCATGGACAGCGGTGAGTCCAGAATGACTCCCAGGCTGCGCACCTGGTCCTTCAGGGGCACAGTTGCCCCATTCAGGACCAGGGAATCCTCCACACCTGCCCGCCTCCTGTCCCCCAAAAACAGTACTTCTGTCTTGTCAGGATTCAACCTCAATCTCTTAGCCGCCATCCATCCTCCAACCGCTTCCAGACACACACACACAGGACCTTCACCGCCTTCACTGGTTCTGATTTGAAAGAGAGGTAGAGCTGGGTACCATCCGCATACTGATGAACACCCAGCCCAAACCCCCTGATGATCTCTGAGATCGGTGTGCTTCGGGGGAGCCATCTCCAGCACACACACACCTTGCCTCTTAGCGGCCCCCACCCCCAGGGCAGCAGCACCCACTTTGCTCCCCAAAGGTAAAGGTAAAGGGACCCCTGACCATTAGGTCCAGTCATGGCTGACTCTGAGGTTGCAGCGCTCATCTCGCTTTACTGGCCAAGGGAGCCGGCGTACAGCTTCCGGGTCATGTGGCCAGCAGGACTAAGCCGCTTCTGGCGAACCAGAGCAGTGCACCGAAACACCACTTACCTGGTACTGGAGTGGTACCTATTTATCTACTTGCACTTTTTGGGGTGCTTTTGAACTGGCAGGTGGGCAGGAGCAGGGAGCGAGCAACAGGAGCTCCCGCCTAGCGGGGATTTGAACCGCCAACCTTCTAATTGGCAAGCACTAGGCTCAGCGGTTTAGACCACGGTGCCACCCGAGTCCCTATATTACATTATTGTTATTGTATATTACATTAAAGGTAAAGGTAAAGGGACCCCTGACCATTAGGTCCAGTCATGGCGGACTCTGGGGTTGCGGTGCTCATCTCGCTTTACTGGCCGAGGGAGCCGGCGTACAGCTTCCGGGTCATGTGGCCAGCAGGACTAAGCCGCTTCTGGCGAACCAGAGCAGTGCACAGAAATGCCGTTTACCTTCCCGCCGGAGTGGTACCTATTTATCTACTTGCACTTTGATGTGCTTTTGAACTGCTAGGTTGGCCGGAGCAGAGACTGAGCAACGGGAGCTCACCCCGTCGCGGGGATTCGAACCACCGACCTTCTGATCGGCAAGCCCTGGGCTCTGTGGTTTAACCCACAGTGCCACCCGTGTCCCTTTTGCTCCCCAAACAACAGCACAAAACATCAGGCGGTTTGGCAGTCTTTGGAGGAACGAGAGGGATAAGGAGCGGTGCAGAGTTTGAGACTCAGGCAAGCGGGCCCGCCTATGGGGCAGAGTTTCTCTGATGCCCGCACCCCCGGGTGCCCCTTACCCTGCTTGTTATGACAGCGGGCATGTTGAACGCCTGGAGCGCTGTCACAACCCCCACGGGTGTAAGTGAGGAGAGCAGGAGTGCCAGGACTCCGAAGTAGACAAGCAGGAAGGTCACACCTATGGGTTGAAACAAAAGACGTTGTGTCACGAAGGCAGCCCCGCAACCTGGCTTAAGAATATAAGGAGGGATGGTATATACCGTATTTTTCGCTCTATAGGACGCACTGGACCATAGGAGCGGGAGAACAGGAAAAAATTTTTTTTATTGTACTCCCCCTCAAAAACAAGGTCCGTTCAAGAGCAGGCCTTGCCGCTGCCCCCCGAGCTTGTGGGGCTAGCGGTGGGGGAAAGCAATGTTTCCCCCCCCCCGCCAACCTCAAAGATCCCTGAAGCCTTTGGAGTGCAGCCATCCCGAAGCTAGAACAGCAAGACGGAGGGCTGTGCAGTGCCCCGCCTCACTGTTTTGGTGTGATGGCCTGGGTTTCCGATTCAGAGGCTGAACCGGAGGAATCCCAGCCTGCACAGGAGTCCCCGCCTCCAGGGCCGGCTGAACTGGGGCAGGGCCTTGATTCTGAAGCGCCTGCACCCGTGCCGGATCCTCAGGAGCAGGCACCAGGTGAATCCACTCTGGCTCCGGAGGTGGTTGAGGACTCAGTGCCTGCAGGTGAGTCTCCCCCTGGGTCCAGCAACCCTTCAGCCTCTCCTGAACTGCAGAGGCTCAGGGCAGAGAGGCGAAGGGAACTGATTTCTCCCAGGAGGAGTGCCCGCCTTAAGGCCAGGGGAGGCGGGTCTCCTGGGGGCCGGGACCGCCCCTGGCCTCAGAGAAGATAAAGGCCAGTCAGCCCGGTCCCAGGTTGCGGGAGCAACGTCGTCATTGAAGAGCTGTTTCGGCCAGCATCCAGTCCTGTTCCTCCAGTGTTCCTGTCCCTGCCCGGCTCCCTGCTTCGGACCTCGCTCCGCACCTTGTGGACTATTTCCAGGCTAGTGACTCAGGACTGAACCTTGACTACGGTAGCAGTAACCTTCCCCCCCGGGACCAGCACATTTGGCTTCGGGGACAGCCTTTCAAGCCTCCGCAAGGCGGCAGGGTGCCTTCACCACGCCGCCCCGTGGAGGTTTTGCGCAGCCATCCCAAAGCTAGAACAGCTTTGGGATGCTGCCTGCTATCCGCAAGCCTTCTGAGCCTGGTGGGAACTCAGCCTGGAGTGCACAGCGCCACGCTCCCCACGCTTCGGGCTGCAGGCAGCTATCCGCAAGCTTGCGGAGCCTGGCAGGAGTTCCTGAAGGCTTGCGGAGAGCTTCCTGAAGCCTGGAGAGCGAGAGGGGTTGGTGCGCACCGACGCCTCTCGCTCTCCAGGCTTCAGCGAAAGCCTGCATCCGCTCCATAGGACGCACACACATTTCCCCTTCGTTTTTTCAGGGGGGAAAGTGCGTCCTATAGGGAGGAAAATACGGTCATTGCTTCATAAACTGAAAATAAAATTTTACAGATGATGACCTGTATACAAAAAATCACTTTACAAAAATTATAAACTATAATACAAACAGGAATGAACTCTTTTTCATTACTGTTTGCATTATCGTTTACAATTTTATTTTCGCCCCCGGCCCAGACATGGTCCCGTTGGACCTCTTCCTGACTGATCCTCTTTGGTGGAGTGAACAGCTGACTCCTGTATTCACCGCTATCTCCTCCGCCCTAGATATCCCCGACTCTTGGAGAGAAGCTACAATAGTTCCGATTTTCAAAGGCGGCCAGCCAAACATCCCTAGGAACTATCGCCCCATCAGTTTACTATCTATTCCGGGGAAAATATTTTCCGCTGTTTTACTGGAAGAACTTCTTTCATGGGTCCATGAGAGAAACATTCTACCGCCAGAACAGATTGGCTTCCAGAAGTCAGCATCAACCATGGACCACTGTCTAACTCTTTATCACCTTGCCAGTAAATACACTGCACCAAGGCAAGGCCACCTGTTTGCCGCTTTCATGGACCTGGAGGCCGCCTTTGATTCCATTCCTAGGCAGAGATTATAGTCCAAACTTGCCCATCTGGGAATTGATCCGCACCTCCTCTCCCTAATTATTTCCCTTTATTCAAACACCACAGCTCGCGTTCGAATTGGTCCCAACGGCTACCTTACCACCCCATTCCCAACGGCCAGGGGCGTCCGACTTTTGTTATCCCCATTTTCTCAAAGTTTTCGCCCAGGACGACATCCACTTTTATCTCCCCACCCCCATTTTATGTTGTTATTTCTATGTATATTATGTTATGGCCACATGGCTAATGCAATAAAATCGATGTGTGTGAATTTTATTTTCAGTTTATGAAGCAATTATAGATCATCCCACCACGCTGACGAAGAATTCTACGAAACAGAGGTCTATATCCGGAATCACTGTGTTGGACATCACATTTGATGAATGCACAAAGCTTCACAGCTTGTCTTTCATCGTACAACGTTCTGGAACCTCGCTTTATTTAAAGATTTTCAGAGACTTTGAGACTAAAGATTTCATTTTGTACTTGATATGGTTTGAAGGAATTCTATAGAGATTGTCTATTGCGTGTGTACATGGTCATCGCGTTGCCTAGTAGCCATTGATAGCAGCCTCTCTTCCTAACTGGATTAGTCCAGTCCCCTTTTAAAGCCTTCCAAGTTGGTGGCCATCGCAGCTGCCTCCTGCAGGAAGGAGTTCCACAGTTTAACCATGTGCCACACAAATAAAAGAAGATTTATTTGTCCTTTCAACATTCCAGCTTCTTGGGCGTCTACGGGCTTTGAGGGTTACGAGAGGGGGAGGAAAAGATTTCTTCATGCCAGGCATAATTTTATAAAAATTCTATCGCATCGTCTCTCCCATCCAGCTTACGGAATCAAAACAAGGCACTAGGGACTAAACGTACGTGCTACACATACATTTAGAATACCGTATTTTTCGCACTATAGGACGCACCGGTCCATAGGACGCACCTAGATTTGGGGGGGGGGGAATAAAGGGGAAAAAAATTTTTTCCCCCAGGCGCAGGGGCTGGGGAGGGGGAAGCCCAAGCGCCTCCCCGCTGTCCCCCGAGCTTGTGGGGCTGGCAGTGGGGCTCTCCTGAAGCCTGGAGAGCGAGAGGGGTCGGTGCGCACCAACCCCTCTCGCTCTCCAGGCTTCAGCGAAAGCCTGCATTCGCACCATAGGACGCACACACATTTCCCCTTCATTTTTGGAGGGGAAGAAGTGCGTCCTATGGTGCGAAAAATACGGTACTCGAAATTCTTGTGGATCACTCAGCAGGGTTCACAGCCTTGGCCGAAGTGAGGCTTGGGTTCTCGTTGTGGCTCATGAACGGGAAGGAAAAAGGCAGCTTCGGGGTGCGGGAAGGGCCTAGCTGAAAGCCCAAAGCTTGGTCTGTTTAGGATCCAGGGCTGCTGAGCACCAGGGCTTAAGGGATGCAAAGTTTTGCCTTAGCCAAGTTTCCTGCCTCCAACAGGGGACAGCCAGATTACCCCCAAAGCCCACAGACGTCGCTGCGGTTCGCTGTCTCTGAAGATGGAGTTTCTGCTTGGCTGTTTTGGCTAACAGCTCTTGAACGCAGGATAGCTCAGTTGGCACTGCTGATAACGCCAAGGTTGCAGGTTCGATCCCTGCGTGTGACAGCTGCATATTCCTGCCTTCCAGGGGGTTGGGTGAGATGACCCCAGGAACCCCTTGCAACTATGATTCAATTAAATGAACTCTAGACTCTGGTTCCAAACTCACCTCGTCCTGTGTGACCCCCGAAATGCTGGATTAGGAATCCGATGGCCACAGTTTGCAACATGAGGAAGAAAGCTTCGCCCCAGGAACTGTTGTTTGGGTGGGTGGGAGGAAAGAGAAAGAAAGAGAGAGATGTGTTAGGGGAGAAATGAAATCTCTTGATCCAAACTCTTTTTTCCAGGCAGGTAACAGCTCCTTCAAGGTATTTTATTTATACCCCGCCCTTCCCGGTTCAAAAACCAGGCTCAGGGCGGCTAACAACAAATTTAAAACACTTAATTATAAAAGCAGCATAAAATACAGTATAAAAACATGAATAACAATACAATTCAAAAATCAAAAATCAATTAGATAATCCCTGGGGCTAGCTGGCTGAATTGGTCCTATTTGGGCCAGTGAGGAGGACAGGGGAGAATTAGCTGTGGGATCCCAGAGCAGGGGATCTTCATAAAAAGGGAAGGAAGATCAGGCTAAGTTCAAATTGAAAGCCAGGTGGAATAGCTCTGTCTTACAGGCCCGACGGAAGGAGGTTAAATCCTGCAGGGCCCTGGTCTCCTGGGACAGAGCATTCCACCAGGTCGGAGCCACCACTGAGAAGGCCCTGGCCCTGGTGGAGCACAGTCTGACTTCCTTAGGGCCCGGGACCTCTAAGCTATGGACCTTAAGGTCCTCTGTGGGGCAGACCAGGAGAGGCAGTCCTGTAGATACGAGGGCCCTAAGCCACAAGGGGAAGACAGTTGGAAGTGTTGGGTTCGGAAAAGGGCAGGGCAATGGGGGGCAACAGAAACTTGAGATGGGGCGGAATGTGGGTCCCGAAACACCACTGCTTGAAGAAGTTCAAGTTGAAGAGGGGGTGCCAGATGATTCTGCGTATGTCCCAGCCCCTGCTCAGTTTGCGGACTGAATCACAGAATTGTAGATTTGGAAGGGATCCTGGGGGGGGGGGTCATTTAGTCCAGCCCCCTGAAATGCAGGGATATTAGGAATTAATTGCAGCCCTGTTCAGGGAAGGTTTTAATACATTTTAATGCATTTTTAATCTTTGTTGGAAACCGCCCAGAGTGGCTGGGGAAACCCAGCCAGATGGGAGGAACAAATATTATTATTATTATTATTATTATTATTATTATTATTATTATTATTTCTGGGAGTTCTGTAGCTCGCAAGCTGAAGACACAGCTTCAAAAGCAGGGGAGTCCGCCACCTTCCGAGGTCATAGGATTGCTGGGGGTAGCTCATCGGTACAGCATGGTGCTCTTAAACTCAGGGTCCTGAGTTCAAGTTAGGCAAAGGATCCCTGCATTGCAGCGGGTTGGGCTAGATGACCCTCGGAGGGCCCTTCCAACTCTTTGGTACTATGAATCGCAGCTATAGAAAGGCCTCGGGCGCTGCGAAATACCTGAACGGAAAAGCGTTGGCGATGCTGTAGGCCATGGTGCCGGTGATAGCGAGCAGCTCCAAGAGGATGGAATGGAAGCTCAGCCCCTCAGCGCTCTTGGCCCCCAGGATCTTGACGATCTGGGGCAGCTTCACTGCAGAAAGAGGGAGGGAGAAGTGGTCAGAGTCCCGCTCTATTCCGCCTCGGTCAGACCTGTGTCCAATTCTGGGTGCCATAATTTAAGAAGGATATTGAGAAGTGGGAGGTGTTTAGGCCAGAGAAGAGGATATACAGAGGGGTGTGTGTGTGTTATTGGGTTGTTGTTTTTATTTTGTGTGCTTGTGTGTGTATATATATATATAGAGAGAGGTTTTTATGTTGATCTTGTTCTGTGAACCACCCTGAGACCTTTGGGTATAGGGCAATATACAAATCTATCTATATCTATCTATTTATCTATCTATCTATTTCACCTCTCAGTCTTCTTTTATTATGGTTCTTAGTATTATTATTATAAGTACTATTTATTAAACTTATTAGGTTTTTTTCTTACCAATGTAAGTCAAAACGACACACACACACACACAAATATATATATAAAGGTAAAGGGATCCCTGACCATTAGGTCCAGTCGTGGCCGACTCTGGGGTTGCGATGCTCATCTCGCTTTCCTGGCCGAGGGAGCCGGCGTACAGCTTCCAGGTCATGTGGCCAGCAGGACTAGGCTGCTTCTGGCGAACCAGAGCAGCGCACAGAAACGCCGTTTACCTTCCCGCCGGAGTGGTACCTATTTATCTACTTGCACTTTTGATGTGCTTTCGAACTGCTAGGTGGGCAGAAGGCACTGAGCAACGGGAGCTCACTCCGTCGCGGGGATTCGAACCGCTGACCTTCCGATCAGCAAGTCCTAGGCCTAGGCTCTGTCGTTTAACCCACAGTGCCACAGGTCCCAAATATATATATATATATATATATTTGCTTTCGTAGATTTTCACGGGTACAGGAATGCAGGTTTTGGTGTCCTCGGGTGTCTTCCCGTGTAAAAGTTGGGGTGTCTAGGCGACGTTTCGACGAGGTCTCACTCGTCATCTTCAGGCTGGTGCTTTCGGCTTCTTGTTACTGGAACAGAGCGGGATCTCAATGTTTGAGTTCCTATAAATACTGTAGAGGGGGTGTGGTGTCTAGCCTCCAATGTTCTGGGCAGAGAGGAAGTTCCCAGGCTAGTGTGCCTTTTCTTCTTTTGTTCCTTAATTACTTGAGAGATACCTTGAGTGATTTCTTGAGTGATATCCTGAGTACCACTTAGGTGGGTCATTAGGTGTGGATTATTTATAGGAACTCAAACATTGAGATCCCGCTCTGTTCCAGTAACAAGAAGCCGAAAGCACCAGCCTGAAGATGACGAGTGAGACCTCGTCGAAACGTCGCCTAGACACCCCAACTTTTACACGGGAAGACACCCGAGGACACCAAAACCTGCATATATATATATATATACACACACACATACACACATATATACACACATATATATATATATACACATATATACACACATATATATAGAGGGAGACACACACACACATATATACACACACACACATAGACACACACACAGACACACATATAGACACACACACACACACACACACACATATATATAGACACACACACATATACAGGGGTGCCGACTTATAAAAAATATTGGGGGGGGCGGGGGCCCATACCGACTTATAAAAAATATTGGGGGGGCCCAAGACCTCCAAACCGCTGCTGCTGGGGGAACGAAAGGGGCAGAGCCCCGGACTGCCCCGACCTTAAGTGAACCTGTGAGGGCCCGCCCTTTGCGGCAGCCGATTGGTGAATATTAATGAGCTAGGGGGAATCCCCGCTTCTCGTGGGGCTGACGCCAGCCCCGCGAGATTGTTGATTGGTCGAGAGCCCGCAACCCCACCCCCTCTCTAGATCGGGAGTGGCTTTGTTTTAACTCATTACTGAATGTATTTTAAAAGGTAACTATCGTCAAACAAGGAAAATAAAAAATACCAACATAATTTTGTGATTTTACAAAGCATAATATAACTAATAATTTTCTTAAATTATTGGGGGGGCAGAGCCCCCCCAAACAAGTTTTTGAGGGGGCTCGGGCCCCCTCAGGCCCCATGGAGTCGGCGCCTATGCACATATATAGACAGACACACACACACACACACACACACACACACATATAGACACACACACAGACACTCTGCAGAGAATACACATGTACAAAACCAAACAGGAAAGCCTTTTTAAAAAACCTTATAGTTTATATTAAAAGTCAGATTATGTGACTTGGAAGTCCCAGTGTCCGTACCCATGAGGGAACCAGCCACGATGCCAAATCCGAGGCCCTTGCTGATGAAGATTTTGAGGCATGGAACTGAAGGAACAAGGGGAGAGAGACAAAAGGATACAAAACATAATTAATTGCTAACAGTGACGCTTTTTTGCTTTTACAATACTCCTGTGATGCGGGACATAAATTCCACTTTCTGCACTGAGCAGCCTTCGCTCCAGGAGAGAGCAGCAACAGCCTTGCTTTCTGCATGGCAGGCAGACATTCCACCGGTGAGGTTTCACTTCACCTGCTAGAAGTCTACCTGACAGGCGCCTAACCAATGACAGCCCTGCTTGAGGGAAAGGGGCGGGGCTTAAAAGCTCCTCGGCTGCCATATGAACTTCGTGCCCCAAACCAACATGGCGCCGAGAGCCTCCACTGTGCTTCGTCCACGACCCTTTTTAGGAGACGATGGATAGCATCTTCATATTGAAAGCTTTTCTTTATAAAAATAAGCTTTTCTTCCCCCAAAGGATAGTTTCATTTGTAATTCTGGGGCCAAATGTTAAGAAAATTAAAAATCTCGTGGTACTTCCGCCCGGCTGCAAGGTGAGGGAAAACACGAGGCCCGGAAACGGAGCCGACGGCCACTTCCGCCCCCTACCAAAATGGCCACCGGGGTAAAATTTCGCCCTTCACCAAAATGGCGCCCAGTCGCCCCCCACAGGACACTTCCGCCAGGCCAGGCGTTGCTACGGCGACGACGTGACGGGTCCCCGACAGGACAAAAAGGGCGTCGAAGACTTACTGTGCAAGAGGTTGAGGCTGAGGAAGAGCTCGTCGTAGCAGTTCTCCGGGAGGAAGTGCGGGACCAGCAGGCCCTTCAGAGCCGTCGACGCCGCCATTTTGACGAAGGTGGGAGCGAATGAAGCTGGGCGAAACTTCCGCCTCCATAACCCCTACGGGCCCGAGAGCGAGCGAGAGAAACGCCTTCCCCTAGTGCGCATGCGCGGCGTCTCCCACCTGCCCGGCGGCCATTTCAACCTTGCCGACCAATGCGCAGGCGCGCCTCGTGCGGGCCGCCATTAAAAGATTTGCGGGCGCCTTAACACGCGCATGCGCATTCCCTGTGGGACTTCTGTGTGCGGTGTGGCTCCTCTGCGCATGCGCCGTTTTTAGCCTGGCATCCTTTGCCAGCGCCCTGAGCTGAGGTGCCGCTTTCCCATTGGCTGGGCAAACTTTGGTCAAGGGACAAAATGGCCGCCACGCCTGGGCAGCCATCTTGCCCCCCAAGTGGCACGCCTGGCCCAGGGAGGGGCGAGGAGGCGCCCCAACTGCTGCCCACCCTCAGCCGGGGCACTGTGGCACTGTGCCTCCTCTACTACATGCGCCTCCAGAGGGGCCGGCGCCTGAGGGAGGCCGCCCGGCGTCGACGCGCCGCCCGCCACCGCCGCGCCCAGGCCCGCCACCGCCAGCGCTTCGCCCTGCTGTGGCTCTGCCGGACGTTGGCCCGGGCGCCCGGCCTGGCGGGCTTCTGCCAGGACCCTGGCAGCGGCGGAGACGGCGGCCTTCCCCGCCTGCTGCGGGAGCGGCGCCTGTGGAGCAAAGCCCGCAGCTCGGCCTTCTGGGAAATCGTGCGCGCCAAGGCCTTCAGCCAATGGGAGTGGGTGGAAAACTTCCGCGTCTCGCCGGGCACCTTCGACTACCTCTGCGCCCAGCTGCGCGGAGCCATCCAGCGGCGCGACACCAACATGCGCCGCGCCATCCCGGCCGACGTGCGCCTGGCCATGACACTGTGGCGCTTGGGCGCCTGCACCGAGTACCGGGCGGTGGAGCAGCTCTTTGGCGTCTCCCGCTCCACCGTCTGCAAGATTCTGCGCGACGTCTGCGAGGCCGTGGTGGGCATCCTCACGCCACTCTACGTGCGGCCCCCGGACCCTGCGGAAGTGGCCGCGGGCAACGGCTTCCCCTTGCCCCAGCTGGCCGGTGTGCTGGGGTCTCTGCACGTCCCCATACGCGCGCCCAACGAGAACGCCGCCGGCTACTACAACCGCCACGGCTGGCACTCAGTGGTGGTCCAGGCCGCCGTTGATTCCCGCGGCTGCTTCTGGGACATCAACGTCGGCTGCCCGGGACGGGTGACAGACACCCAGGTTCTGTACACGTCGGAGCTGTACCAGCGTGCGCAAGAGGGCGAGCTGTTTTCGGGGGCTTCCCAAGCCATCCGTGGCGTGCAGGTGCCCGTTTACCTGCTGGGCGGTTGCTCCTACCCGTTCCTCCCGTGGCTCATGAGGCCCTACCGGGACGAGGTCCTAACTCCCGCCCAACACCGCTTCAACGAGTACGCTGCTGCCGCACGGACTGTGGTGGGGGTGGCCTTTGGCCGCCTGCGGGGACGCTGGCGCTGCCTCACCAAACGCAACGACACCGACGTCTCCTTTCTGCCCACCCTCATCGCCGCCTGCTGCACCCTCCACAACGTCTGCGAGGCGCGGGGGGACGTCTTCCAGCCCTGCTGGTTGGAGCACCACGCTGACGAACAGCGGGAGGAACACCCGTTCGACGACGACGGCGGGGAGGAGGAGGAGGAAGACGCAGAGGCCGTGGCGATCCGTGACGTGCTGGCGTCAGCGCTGAGAGGCTGATTGGGGAAGAAGTGGAGGAGCTGCCAAACGCTCCTCTGGGAACGGAGCAGCTCGTGTCGCTGCGGGAATCCGCAGGCCGTCGGGTTACACAGAACGTTTCGGCAGGCAAATCTGCCCTGGCTGGCAGGGGCTTTGAGAAGAGTACAAAACTGCCCAGTGGCAGCAGGTTGGCGCAGGCCAAGGCGCGTGGACGCCATGCGTTTTGAAGTTTAGCATTCACCATCACCAACCTCCCTTGATAACGTTCGCAGCGGTTATTTCACCTGAATTGTGTTTCCGATTTTGAGGACTAGTGCCAAAAATGCAAGGGTGGGTTGGGAATAGGAGAAAAACAGGATGGCTTGGGAGGGTGGGCATTGGGGCAGGCCGAAGAATATTTGGAATTTGGAGGTTAGAAGTGAGTGTGCCATATCCAACTGGAAGGGAAGGTGGGTTTGGAGCATGCGGGAAGTGGGGAATACTGTTGTTGTTTAGTCATGTCCGCCTCTCCGTGACCCTCTGGACCAGAGCACACCAGGCCCTCCTGTCTTCCACTGCCTCCCGCAGTTTGGTCAAACTCATGCTGGCACCTTCGAGAACACTGTCCCACCACCTCGTCCTCCGTTGTCCCCTTCTCCTTGTGCCCTCCATCTTTCCCAGCATCAGGGTCTTTTGCAGGGAGTCTTCTCTTCTCATGAGGTGGCCAAAGTCTTGGAGCCTCAGCTCCAATACTAGTCTTTAATAAAATCTAGTCTTTAATGAAATACTAAATATAAAATACTAGTCTTTAATAAAATACTAGTCTTTAGTAAAATCTTTCTATGTCATGTGCTTCCTGTGTTGAGTTAAAAACTGCGACGTCTGTAGTTTTTCAGGTTAAGCTATTACAGCTCTTGGAACACAGGAAGCATCTGTGTGTATGGAATAGATTTTGATTTCCAGAGCCGTTGTGGCCTGGTGGTGGTGAGAGTGTCAGACTAGGGTCTGGGAGACACGGGTTCAGATCCCCACTGGGCCGCGAAACTCCCTGGGTGTATGACCTTGGACCAGTCTGTCACTTTCAGCCTAAACTTACAGGGTTTGTTGTGGGGATCAAAGGAGACGTGCTTAATCTTTGTACGGCTGGGTGCAGTACAGCCACATAAAAGCCAGAGACGTCTAAACTAATCTCTCCGTCCAGGCAAGGTAGAGGTATCGTCACAGCCGTGTGAATTTCCAGGCAAGTTTGGAAACCTGGTCAAATGTCAGGTGCGATGGGATTGGGGATGGAGGGTTTGTAGGATCCTGGTGAGGCCATGAGACTTCAATAACCTGTGCTGCCTCGCTGTACAGTGGTGCCTCGCAAGACGAAATTAATCCGTTCCGCGAGTCTCTTCGTCTAGCGGTTTTTTCGTCTTGCGAAGCAAGCCCATTGACGGCTTAGCGGATTAGCGCTATTAGCGGCTTTTAGCGGCTTATCAGCTTAGCGGATAAGCAGATAAGCGGCTTAGAAAAAGGGGGGGGAAGGAAAAAAAACCCGCAGGAACTCGCAAGACATTTTCGTCCTGCGAAGCAAGCCCATAGGAAATTCGTTTTGCGAAGCACCTCCAAAACGGAAAACCCTTTCGTCTAGTGGGTTTTCCGTCTTGCAAGGCATTCGTCTTGCGGGGCACCAGTGTACACCCTTCCCATCCCCGAGATGTCATTGTTGATGTTTGGGAACTGCCCTTTCTACTCCTCACACTCGGGTCAAGGAGGAAGAGAAATCACCAATACCTGAATAATTTTCAAAGGTATTTATTTGACCTGTTTTGAGCGGTGGGGTGTTCCGCCTGAAGAGCTTAGGATCAGCGCACTTTGCGTATGAAGTTGGGGTTCTTGAGTCCTCCTGAAGGGTTCGCAGAGCAGAGCAGATGGAAGGGCTTGAGGAGCAATCTGGAGGAGCTTATAAGGCGTACTTTTAGAATGCAAATGCACCATTTCGGAATATTTATGGTATGTGCACCAGTTCTTAATACAAGTTTTTGGGAAGAGTCCCACACCCAGATAATGCTTTTTGTGGTCAGTGCAAATACTTTGCCCAAACACTTGATCTTAACAAGATAGTTGCTCCAGAAGTAAGTCCAGCCTCGTTTCACTTGAGATTGGAGGTTTTTAAGCAGAGGTCGGACAGCCGCCTGTCAAGGGGTTCCATAGCTGCATTCTGGGGGGGGGGGGGTTGGACTAGATGACCCTTGGGGATCCCAGCAGTACAATTCTGTGATTCTCCTCCCAGGTTTAAAGTGCAGTCTGACAGAAGTGAGATGTAACCGCCCCTCAGCCCACAAATTGCATCTTTGTGCAGAAACGTATTGTCCTTTTCGCTTCCCCCAAGATGTGTCTTGTGTGAACCAGCAGTCCAAGCGAGTGAATGAAACAGGTGCGAGTCTAGCAGCTCGGAGAACTCCCACCCCACCCCTGGAGTGGGGTGTCAACCCCTTGTCCCCCTGTTGCAGAAAGACACCCCCCTTTTAAAAAAAACCCATTCTTGATTCTCTTTAGGCCCAGCTGTGTGTAGAAAACGGCTCCCCTTTAAATGGTTTGATAGCCCCTGTGGCTACGCGCTCGCCCAATCAAAAAGGCCACAACCACGATGAGGATGAGGACCAGAAGGAGGACGCCGATAATGATGGGCACCAGGAGGGTGCGTCTCTGCTCCGGGCAGACCTCGGCTGAAACAGGAAAAGAAGGAATTCAGTGAGGAGAGGAAGGAGATTCGGGATGTGCAAAACACCGAACTGGAGAGAGACTTGAAAAGTCTGCGGGCAAAAGGGCTGTGCCAAAAGAATGGCATGGAAAGTTTAGACTTAACAGTGCATTGGATTATTAAGACACCTGCGCACTGAAGTATGGGGAGGCGGGTGGCGCTGTGGGTTAAACCACAGATCCTAGGACTTGCTGATCAGAAGGTCAGCAGTTCGAATCCTCACGACGGGGTGAGCTCCCGTTGCTCGGTCCCTGCTCCTGCCCACCTAGCAGTTCGAAAGCACACCAGTGCAAGTAGATAAATAGGTACCGCTCCGGCGGGAAGGTAAACGGCGTTTCTGTGCGCTGCTCTGGTTCGCCAGAAGCAGCTTAGTCATGTTGGCCACATGACCCAGAAAACTGCGGACAAACGCCGGCTCCCTCGGCCAGTAAAGCGAGATGAGCACCGCAACCCCAGAGTCGGCCATGACTGGACCTGATGGTCAGGGGTCCCTTAACATTGAAGTACAGCTGTTTAAAGAAAAGGAAATAAAGAACTGCCTGCGGTACGATGCAGGGAGTCTCTCACCTTCCCCAAATTTTCCTTCTTTAAGGTCAAAGGCCTGGACCCGCTCTTGCAGGGCGTTGAGACGAAAACCTTCTGCCAGGACCAAGGTGCGGTTCCGACACTGGTAAGAGTGTCCGAGTCTGGCCTCGAACTCGCGGAGAGAGGAATTGTCGGCTCTGAAGGATTTCGCTGGAGGGACAAAGAGAGTCGTCTGGGGCCTGTTGAACCACCCTTCTTGAATCAACACAGCATGTGGATTAATGCATAATCGCCTCTTGGAAGCCACAGCAAATCTCAGCCTATAGCCTGGCAGAATCGGCGTGCAGGTTCACAGAACCGTACAGTTGGAAAGGGAACCCAGGGGTCATTTATTCCAACCCTCCGGAACGTGACTGACCCCGATGGCTCTTTTTGCTCCACCCCGCAAAGGAGGAACAACACCCTCTGCTTCCTCTGTGATCCCTTTAGCTGCTGAAGGGATCTTGCCCGGATTCGCTTTCTGTTCCCTTATGCCTCCGAATCACCCTCTAAAATTTGCTGATGGGCCAAAGCCGTCGTAAACAGGCTTGCGGCTGGGATGGAACCCCATAAAAGAAACATTTACAGGGCTTACTATGGACGTGGCATTTGTATTTTTTCAAGAGCTGCACGGCAGGCAGAAACTGAACTGGTGTAGCAACCCCGATATGAGCATTTCCATGGCGCAATAGGCCTCGCCTCAAGAGGTCCATGAGCAATTAATGCAACCCCCGAATTCAGAGCCAGCCCCCCACAAATGACCTTACCTGTAGCCTGATGGAACTGGTATGTTAGGTAGGCCTGAACCCGACTCAGGTAGAATACATTTCTGGTGTAATTCTAAGGAAACAAAGAAATCTGGGTTTGTTTTTCCCAATCGTCACCTGTTTTAGGGTAACACAGGCCGCAACTTAGGATCTGCGAGGTTTACGAGACAAAGCCAATTCGCTGCCCCGCTGGAAGCACCCGTTCCAGAATTATTCCCACCCCCTGCCCTCCCTGAGCACTAGCAGCAATAGCCTCCCAATGAACCATTTTAAAGTTTCAAACTTTTTTTTAAAAATCATGTTTTGTTTCTCCTCTCCAATGTGGTGATTGACCTTCAACTGGGCACGTATTTCTCCGAAGGGGAAGTGGCGGCGGCTGAAAGCAACACTTGTAATTTGGGGAAGAGGTGATGTGACCCGCGTTTATAAAATATAAATAAATAAATGGGAACAAAAACTGTGTGGCGTGGAGAAAGCAGAGAGAGAAAGGTTTTCCTCTCACATAACAACTCGAATTCGTGAAACTGAAAGCTGGGAGATTCAGGTCAGGCGAAAGGAAGTCCTTTTTCACGCAGTGCGAACTGCGGAACTCCAGTCCACTTGAATAGGATTGGACAAATACATGAAAGAGGATGGCTACTGGCCAAGATGGCTACGCTCGGCCCTCCATGGTCGGAGGCAGGAAATGCTGAAAGCAGAGGGGGATTTGTGTTCAAATCCTGCTTGTGAGCTTCCCGTTACAGCTTCTAGCCAGCCGCTGTGAGAACAGAATGCTGGACTGGAGGGGCCCGATCCATCAAAGTCTCCTTCGGTTCTTGGTCTTGGACTACTGCAATGTGCTTTATGTGGGGCTACCTTTGAAGGTGACCCGGAAACTACAACTAATCCAGAATGCGGCAGCTGGACTGGGGACTGGGAAACCACATAACACCTGTCTTGGAAGACCTACATTGGCTCCCAGGACATTTCCGAGCACAATTCAAAGTGTTGGTGCTGACCTTGAAAGCTCTAAACGGCCTCAAAGGCCCAGTATACCTGAAGGAGCGTCTCCACCCGCATCGTCCAGCCCGGACACTGAGGTCCAGCTCCGAGGGCCTTCAGGCGGTTCCCTCCCTGCGAGAAGTGAGGTTACAGGGAAGCTGGCACAGGGCCTTCTCGGTGGTGGTGCCCGCCATGTGGAACTGCCCTCCCTTCAGATGTGAAGGAAATAAGCAGCTATCTTATCTTTAAAAGACATCTGAAGGCAGCCCTGTTCAGTGAAGTTTATAATATTTAATGCTGTATTGTTTTTAACACTTGATTGGGAGCCGCCCGGAGTGGCTGGGGAAGCCCAGCCAGATGGGTGGGGTATAAATAATAATTATTATTATACAGTGGTACCTCGGGTTAAGTACTTAATTCGTTCCGGAGGTCCTTTCTTAACCTGAAACTGTTCTTAACCTGAAGCACCACTTTAGCTAATGGGGTCTCCCGCTGCCGCAGCGCTGCCAGAGCACGATTTCTGTTCTCATCCTGAAGCAAAGTTCTTAACCCGAGGTACTATTTCTGGGTTAGCAGAGTCTGTAACCTGAAGTGTATGTAACCCAAAGTACCACTGTACTATATTCTTAGGATGCGGTCAGCGCACGGCAGCAGGCCTCTGCCAAGCCAGTCTTTCCGGCCTCCGATGCAGCCGGCTTGGAGGACCTTTTGCCAGAGAGTGACTCATGGCTTGGATCAGCCAGGAGTTTCCAGGCCAGATCAGCTTCCCGAATTGCAGCCGAGTCGTCTTGCCGCCCACGGCCGCTCTCATGACGCACCTGAGCCCGCAGGCTGATGGGCGTGGGTCCGTACCACGCGGGAACGTTCGAGGGACCCGCCTTTCGAGAAAGACATTTGCGTTGGTGTTCGTGCCAGGTTAGGTTTGCTATGAGCGCATCAGTCATGCGCTGAACTCGGCCAGCTTTTAAAACAAACTCATCAGCTTTTAAAAGAAATTACCGTATTTTTTGCTCTATAAGACTCACCTTTTCCCTCCTAAAAAGTAAGGGGAAATGTGTGTGCGTCTTATGGAGCGAATGCAGGCTGCGCAGCTATCCCAGAAGCCAGAAGAGCAAGAGGGATCGCTGCTTTCACTGCGCAGCGATCCCTCTTGCTGTTCTGGCTTCTGAGATTCAGAATATTCTTTTTCTTGTTTTCCTCCTCCAAAAACTAGGTGCGTCTTGTGGTCTGGTGCGTCTTATAGAGCGAAAAATACGGCACGTTGCTCTGATTTTAAGATAAACACAGAGAGGAAAATGGTGCTGGAAAGTTTAATAGGTTAAGTGTTCCTGCTCCCCCAATTCCCATTTCATTCCCGAACTTTCCCACCCAGGAAAGAAGACACACTTAATCAACTTGAATCGGACCTGATAATAACTTAATCAACTTGAATTGGACCTGATAATAATAATTTTAGATTAGATATTAGATTAGGAGTATCAAAGGTAAACACAGAGAGAGACACAAGGCTAGATGCTCCAAATCTCTGGCAGCGTCCGTTTAAACCGGCGCCATACCACTTTAAACGGTAATGACTCCCCTAGCCGAGAGAATGCTGGGAATTGTAGTTTGTTAAGAATTGTTGGGGTACCTTTATTGCTCTCTCAGAGCTGCTATTCCCAGACTGGTTCCTTTCTCAGGGAATTACATCTGGGAGTGGGATAGGGGTCTCCTTAACAACCGTCCTTTGGGACCAGAAGAAATTTGCAGAGAAGGAAAGGCTTATAAAAATTCACAGAGAGAGGAGGTCTGCTTGTTGTTGGCCGCAGTCGTTCAATAGAACCTCCAAAGTCAGGGGCAGCGTACCTGTAAAGACCAGGCATATATACCTTCTCATGATTCCCCGTCAGCCACCCTCTCCAATCCTCCCTCTCACCTTTCTGAAGGTAAAGAGAAGGTCGCCTTCTAGGAAATGCAGGTGGAGGACGGCTGTCTGGTTGGTACAGTTCCCGGAAAACTCTGTGCGGTTGGGGTTCACTGCAAAGTCCCCCCAGAGCTGGAAGAGAGGAAGAGTGAAGGTGTGAGAGAGAGAGCAGTACCCTGCAAATCCCCAGGAAATTCAGCTTGGACCTAGAGCAGGAGGCAGAAACTGGCACAAGCCCAACGTTCAGCCACGTCGCGCCCATTTAGAGAGCGACCCAAGAGTCCCGAGCGCTAGGCTCCTTTCTTTCTATAGCCATAGAAAGCTAAGGCTGTCGTCACGCATCTCCCGCTGGAGGATTTGAAGCTGAAAAGCAAGCTTAGCTGCTGCAGTCGGGTGGGAAGGGGAAAGCTCTAATAGCTTCCTCCATTAATTTGCCTCTTTTTAAAGCCATCCGTGTTGGTGGCCACCCCTGTCTCCAGTGGGAGGGAGTGCCACAGTTCAACTCTGTGCTGCGAGAACTTCCAGTTTTTCTTCCCATGTGTACATAAGCAGCAGCTTAGGAGAGGGTTGGGGGTTCCAGTCCACCTGCAGTGCACCACTCTGACCCAGATAATCCTGCCAGGACCCACAGTGAGCCCTGACAGAATTGTAGAATTGGAGGGGACCCCGTAGGGTCATCTAGCCCAACCCGCTTCAATGCAGGAATCTCAACACGTCGTGCCCCATCCAGTTTGAAACCATACCAGATCCTGCTTAGCTTTGCAAACGTGCCAGCAGTTTCATTGCTGCGCCACCAGAGTTTTTCTTTCCCTTTTGGAGAGTTCATCTATCTATCATCCATCTATCTATCTATCTATCTATCTATCTATCTCTATCTATCATCATCATCTATAATCTATCTATCTATCTATCTATCTATCTATCTATTTATTTATCATCTATCTATCTATCTATCTATCATCTATCATCTATCTATCTATATCTATCTATCTATCATCTATCTATCTATCTATCTATCTATCTATCTATCTATCTATCTATCTATCTAATCTATCATCCATCTATCTATCTATCTATCTATCTATCTATCTATCTATCTATCATCTAATGCTGTCCAGGGTTGTAAAGACTGTGGAGAGAATAATTGGGTGCACTTTTCCCACCTTGGATCAAATCTATTCTTCCAGGTGCCGTAAGAAAGCTGCAGAGATCGCGCAGGATAGTGCGCACCCCGGAAATGATCTCTTTCAGCTTCTGCCTTCTGGAAGAAGGTACAGGCTTATAAAGACTAGGAGTAGCCGCCTGAGAAACAGTTTCTATCCAAATGCGATTTTTGGTTTTAAATGCAGTGTAAGGTAGTCTCTATGGCAGTATATTGTATTTAATTATGGGGTATCGGAGTTTTTAGGGGGCTAACCAGGCTGGGATAGCAGGCTTGTTGGTTTTTGAATGTCTGATGTAGATTTTTTCAGTTGCGTTGTCCTGTATGGGACAATGACAATAAAGATTATTGTATCATATCTATCTCATCTGCATTTGTGTTGTGGCCATTGCTCAGGTATTTTTCTACATAGCCACTTTCGTCTTTTGTCTGTGGGTTGCACACTTCTACCTTCCCACCCCTCTGAAGATCCTGCGGCTTCCAAGCCTGAACTGCAAAGCCACAGACTTCCTAAAGCATGCACAATTTTTATGAATTTATTAAAGGCTGTCGAAAGGACAAGTGAGCAGAAGATGTTGCTGCATGCCGTAAATGGGGAAATGTGCAAATGACCCTTGGGATTGGGTCCCTTGCATTTGGGAGGGCATTGTGGAACTGGAAGCACAGAATCATGGAATTGTAGAATTGGGGGGAACCCCAAAGGTCATTCAGTCCAACCCGCCTGCAATGTAGGACTCTCAGCTAAAGCATCCACGACAGACAGCCATAAAAGGGCAACTGAAGCAAATGAAACCCCAATATTAAGTAACCTCCTCTAAGTGTGTATTTTCCTTTTCCCTAAAAAAAACAACCTACAAAACCTATTAATATAAACACAGAATTTAAATACTGGGCTATACATATATTTATCAGGCAATCCTAAGAGGTCTGTTAAGGGCAGATGAAACTTTGCGACTCATTGCCGTCAAATCCTAGATAAAACCACATATAATTTGAGATTTTCAAGAGGCCTAGAACCTCCAGGCATGTTTTATATGATCCTGCCTTCCCTTCATTTTTACATATTACAGCAGAACCGTCCTGTTCAAGCAAGTCTGTTGGCAGACATGGAACTTAACCACCAGATAATGTCGATATTCTTCGCTTGGACTTTGCCACTTTAACCCTTTGTTTTATAGTTCCGTTTCCCGTCTTTTTGCTTCACCTGCCGCCATAGCTGTTCTCTCGGCTTCCTGTTACATGGCGGGAAATTGAATCGGGAACCTTTGCCGAGGGAAACGGCGTCCTCCCCTGCCGCACGGAGGGGCAGGAAGGAGGCCGAGGGCAGGCGGTGGAACACACACACAAAAACTTCCTGTCCTCTAACCACTGAGCTCCGCTGCCTGACAGTTCCCTCCCAGCGCAAGCCGCTGCGCCTGTGTCAATATGGAAAGGGAAAAAGGGGAAGCAGAAATGACCGCTCAGAGCTGGTTGGGCTCTTCCCATCCCCCAGGAGCCCAGGCCGCCATAACCTCCTTGCTCAACATTTCTCGTTCAGACACAACCACAGAATTGTAGACTTGGGAGGAACCCCGGTTTATCAGCTCCATCTGGTGCGCAGGATGAGACCCTCCCTGCCCGCAGACTGTCTCGCATGAGTGGCACATGCTCTGGTTATCTCCCGCTTGGACCACTGCAATTCGCTCTATGTGGGGCTACCTTTGAAGGTGACCCAGAAACTGCAATTAATCCAGAATGCGGCAGCTAGACTGGGGACTGGGAGCGGCTGCCGAGACCACGTAACACCAGTCCTGAAAGACCTACACTGGCTCCCAGTACGTTTCCAAGCACAATTCAAAGTGTTGGTGCTAACCTTCAAAGCCCTAAATGGCCTCAAAAGCCCAGTAGACCTGAAGTAGCGTCTCCATCCCCATCGTTCTGCCCAGACACTGAGGTCCAGCGCCAAGGGTCTTCTGGGGGTTCCCTCCCTGCGAGGTTACAGGGAACCAGCCAGAGGGCCTTCTTGGTGGTGGCGCCCGCCCTGTGGAACTCCCTCCCACCAGATGTCAAGGAAATAAACAACTACCAGATTTTTAGAAGATATCTGAAGGCAGCCCTGTTCAGGGAAGCTTTTAATGTCTAATAGGTTATTGTATTTTAATATTCCGTTGGAAGCCGCCCAGAGTGGCTGGGGAAACCCAGCCAGATGGGTGGGGTATAAATTATTATTATTAATAATATCCAGCCCAACCCAGAATCCCTGACAGGCAGCCGTCCCAACCTGGGCTTGAAAGCCTCCGACGGAGGACAGGCCACGGCCTCCCGAGGTCACGGAATCGCCATCTCCCCAACAGCCGCCCAGATCTCTTACCTCCCGCTTGGCCTTGTCGGTATAGCGGACTCGGAGCTGCAGCGCTGCTTGAACCCGCAAACACGGGTCCGAGCCCTTTGGGACCACATAATCTCCAACGCGGACAACGGGTGGTTGCGTGGGCTGATGGGTGGGGGCAGGGTGGGGGGTGGTGCGGTTCCTGGGATGGGGCGTGGGGTGGGCCGTGGTGTGTTTTGTGGGGTGGGCCGTGGTGTGTTTTGTGGGGTGTGGCATGGGGTGTTTTGTGGGGTGGGCCGTGGTGTGTTTTGTGGGGTGTGGCGTGGGGTGTTTTGTGGGGTGGGCTGTGGTGTGTTTTGTGGGGTGTGGCATGGGGTGTTTTGTGGGGTGGGCCGTGGGGTGTTTTGTGGGGTGGGCCGTGGTGTGTTTTGTGGGGTGTGGCGTGGGGTGTTTTGTGGGGTGACCCGTGGTGTGTTTTGTGGGGTGTGGCGTGGGGTGTTTTGTGGGGTGACCCGTGGTGTGTTTTGTGGGGTGACCCGTGGTGTGTTTTGTGGGGTGACCCGTGGTGTGTTTTGTGGGGTGGGCCGTGGTGTGTTTTGTGGGGTGCGCCGTGGTCTTGGTGAACGAAGGCAGCAGCGTAACCGACTTCTTGCGGTGCGGGCAGCCTGGGTCGGAGACATCGGCGCCAGAGCACAGCGGAGACTCCACAAATCCCGTCTCTTTCATGGCCACTTGGGACGTATCCGTATATTGGGCAGAGCAGTAAGCTGGGCAGAGAGAGAGAGAGAAAGATGGAAACATCAGTTCTGGGCACCCATGGGCGACAGCCAAGCTTTCAGTCTCCCTAGCCCCTAACCCCAGCTCAACAACACCTCTCCGATCGACCTTCAGTGGTACCTCGGGTTACAGACGCTTCAGGTTACAGACTCCGCTAATCCAGAAATAGTACCTTGAGTTAAGAACTTCAGGATGAGAACAGAAATTGTGCAGCGGCAGCAGGAGGCCCCATTAGCTAAAGTGGTGCTTCAGGTTAAGAACAGCTAAGAACGGACCTCCGGAACGTATTCTTAACCCGAGATACCACTGTATTTATTAACTGAATCAAAACCTATCGCCTTTCCGTCCCACCATTTTCTCAAGGTGGTTGCTCAGATGGTTCTTCTTCCTCAGTGAAAGCACACAAGGAAGGCCCCCCAAGGTTGGTTTCGTGGCTGAGCTGGGGTGGGATTTGAACCCGGGTCCGGGTGTCCCCCCAGTCCAACATCCAAACCACTCTGCCTCTTTTTCATAGGAGTCAACAGGTTTATCAGACCCATTCTCCCTCCAACGGATATGGGCTCTTCTTCCTTGGAGATTTTTAAGCAGAGGTTCGATGGCCAACCGTCATGGACTCTTAGCTGAGATTCCTGCATATCTTGGGCTGGATGAGCTTTGGGGTCCCTCCGAACACAGCAGCTCTATGTTTCTTGCTGCCTAGCTCCTTTCTAAGCCACACGACAAAGGGAACTAGGAGGCCAGGTACGGACAAATATATATGTACCAACCTGCCAGGAAGAAGCATCCGATGAGCCAAATTGAAGACATCGCAGCTGGTCCCATCTCTCCGAACGCAGCTCGATCCGCTGCACCTTTTCCGCCTCTCGCCCTGGGAGCCTCTGCTCGCTTCTGTCTTGTGCTCCCGCAGCTCTCAAATAAAGGGAAGGAAATGAAATTTGCTGCCTTCACAACCAGTGACTCAGTTGGGATGCTGAATTGCCAAATACCCAGTAGCCACGGGATCCGGGGGAGTTTTGCTTCCCCCTGACACACGATGCAGACGGCAGCTGAACCTTCTCTGTTGCCACTCTGCATCTTTTTTCTACTTTTTAAATAAAAACTGAAAGCCACAATTAACCTGGGGTTGGGGAGAGACAGGCGGGTTCATCGCCCTGCCAAGCACAGGACAGGTGCAGTGGCGTCTGGGAGACAGGTGAGTGAACCTTTTAAAGCAGGCAAATGCAAACTCTGGCCCTCCATCATCTCCCATCATCCCTGACCACTGGCCCTGTTAGCTGGGGATGATGGGAATTGTAGTCCCAAACATCTGGAGGGCCGGAGTTTGCCTACGCCTGATTTAAAGCAACTCAGCCAACACAATGCCATCCAGGCATCTTTGGACTACAACTCCCATCGTCCAGCATCAGCTTAGCCACTTGTCGTGGACGATGGGAGTTGTAGTCCAATGTGTGGAGAAACTCTCCCGGGATCAAACTTGGGAACTCTAGCATGCAGGGTGCGACTCCCCCCCAAAAAAAATCTTTGGAGGCAAGTCGCTGGGCCCTTGCTTACGGCGCCAAACCTCCAGGGAGGTTTTTTTGGCAACAGGCAAAATCCTTTTTGAAATTTATTTCCAGAGGCTTTTCTCGAGTTGGTTCCAGTTCAGCTGCTGCTTTGAAAATTCTGCGATTCTCACACCTCGCTCTGCCCCACAAGTGGTAGCAGTGGGGGATAGGGTATCAACCTTCTAAATAAAATAAAAAGGGGGGATTTTTAAAAAATGAAACAAAAAGAAACCTTGAGAATGTAAGAAGAGGACTGCAGATAGATTAGGCCAAAGTGGAGCATTCTTGCTGTGGTTGTGGTTGTTTAGTCATTTAGTCGTGTCCGCCTCTTTGTGACCCCCTGGACCAGAGCACGCCAGGCTCTCCTGTCTTCCACTGCCTCCCGCAGTTTGGGCAAACTCATGCTGGTAGCTTCGAGAACACTGTCCCACCATCTCATCCTCCGCCGTCCCCTTCTCCTTGTGCCCTCCATCTTTCCCAACATCAGGGTCTTTTCCAGGGAGTCTTCTCTTCTCCTGAGGTGGCCAAAGTCTTGGAGCCTCAGCTTCAGGATCTGTCCTTCCAGTGAGCTCTCAGGGCTGATTTCCTTCAGAATGGAGAGGTTTGATCTTCTTGCAGTCCATGGGACTCTCCAGAGTCTCCTCCAGCACCAGAATTCAAAAGCATCCATTCTTTGGCGATCAGCCTTCTTGATGGTCCAGCTCTCACTTCCATACATCACTACTGGGAAAACCAGAGATTTAACAATACGGACCTTTGTTGGCAAGGTGATGTCTCTGCTTTTTAAGATGCTGTCTAGGTTTGTCTTGCTGTGGTAGCTTCTTGAAACTTTTACATTATCGCTGTTACTTTTTCTTAGTGGTCATTATATCGTTTTATCGTCTTGGTGAACCGCTCTGAGGTTTGTTTAAAAACCAGTGTCTATATTTTATATAAGTGGACGTATATGCACTTTCCCCCAAGGGCATACGCAATAGACAATCTTTTCTAGAATTACTTCAAACCATAACAAGTCCAAAATGAAATCTTTAAGTCTCAAAGTCTCTGAAAATCTTTAAATGAAGCGAGGTTCCAGACTTTGTATGATGAAAGACAAGCTGTGAAGCTTTGTGTATTCGGCAAATATGATGTCCAACACTGAACAGTGATTCCGGATATTGACTACTGTTTTGTAGTTTTATTCATCAGCGTGGTGGGAAGATATAGAATTGCTTCATAAACCCATCTTATTTCGAATGAAGGTATGTAAATATAAATATCAAATGCTGTGGAACAGTGCTCATGTAATAATGTAGTCATTTCACAGCTTGTCTTTCATCGTACAAAGTGTGGGACCTTGCTTCATTTAATAAATAATATTTTTATTATTATTTATATCCCGCCCTTCCCAGCCGAATATGGGCTCAGAGTGGCTAACAACAGTAAAATAATACAACATTCTAAAATCATTTCATTATATAATCAGTTCAAATGAAATTAATGGCAACCATTGGGCTAGAGTTCTGTGAGGACTACAGAAGGAGGGAGTCAGGCTGTGCCCTGGCCAAAGGCCTGGTGGAACAGCTCCATCTTGCAGGCCCTGCAGAAAGATGTCAAGTCCCACAGGGCCCTAGTCTCTTGGGACAGAGCGTTCCACCAGATCGGGGCCACGGCCGAAAAGGCCCTGGCTCTGGTCAAGGCCAGCCTAACCTCCCTGTGGCCTGGGACCTCCAAGATGTTTTTGTTTGAAGACCATAAGGTCCTCCGTGGGACAAACCAGGAGAGGTGATCCCGTAGGTATGAGGGTTCTAGGCCCTATAGGGCTTTAAAGGTCAAAACCAGCACCTTAAACCTGATCCTGTACTCCACTGGGAGCCAGTGCAGCTGGCAGAGCACCGGGTGAATGTGATCCCGTGGCGAGGATCCCCTAAGGAGTCTCGCCGCGGCATTCTGCACCAGCTGGAGTTTCTGGGTCAGTGTGACGCGGCAGCTAAAAAAGCCAATGCAATTCTGGGCTGCATCAATAGGAGTATAGCATCTAGATCAGTGTTTCCCAACCTTGGGCCTCCAGCTGTTTTTGGAATACAATTCCCATCATCCCTTACCACTGGTCTTGCTAGTCAGGGATGATGGGAGCTGTAGTTCAAAAACAGCTGGAGGCCCAAGGTTGGGAAACACTGATCTAGAGCAAGGGAAGTAATCGTGCCACTGTATTCTGCTCTGGTCAGACCTCACCTGGAGTACTGTGTCCCGTTCTGGGCACCACAGTTCAAGAAGGACACTGACAAACTGGAACGTGTCCAGAGGAGGGCAACCAAAATGGTCAAAGGCCTGGAAACGATGCCTTATGAGGAACGGCTAAGGGAGCTGGGCATGTTTAGCCTGGAGAAGAGGAGGTTAAGGGGTGATATGATAGCCATGTTCAAATATATAAAAGGATGTCACCGAGAGGAGGGAGGGAGAAAGGTTGTTTTCTGCTGCTCCAGAGAAGCGGACACGGAGCAATGGATCCAAACTACAAGAAAGAAGATTCCACCTAAACATTAGGAAGAACTTCCTGACAGTAAGAGCTGTTTGACAGTGGGATTTGCTGCCCAGGAGTGTGGTGGAGTCTCCTTCTTTGGAGGTCTTTAAGCAGAGGCTTGACAGCCATATGTCAGGAGTGCTCTGATGGTGTTTCCGGCTTGGCAGGGGGTTGGACTCCATGGCCCTTGGGGTCTCTTCCAACTCTATGATTCTATGATTCAAGGGCAGCCCCACGTAGAGCGAGTTACAATAATCCAGTCTGGGGGTGACCGTCGCATGGATCACAGTGGCCAGATCAGGGCGAGAGAGGTAAGGAGCCAACTGCATAGCTTGGCGGTGATGAAAAAATGCCGCCTTTGTTATAGCTGCAATCTGCGCCTCCATGGAGAGGGAGGTATCGAAGATTACACCCAAACTCTTAACAGACGGCGCTGGCACTAATTGCGCCCCCGCAAGAGATGGGAGTTGCCCCCCCAATCCCATATCGTCCCGACCCAGCCATTTAAAGATTTTCAGAGACTTTGAGGCTAAAGATTTCATTTTGGACTTGTTCTGGTTTGAAGGAATTGTATAAAAGATTGTCTATTGCGTATGCAGATGGTCATCGCGTTGCCTAGACATTGCCGACGTTCTCTTTGCAACACAGGGATTTGTTTGGTTATTTCCCCCCCAAGGAAACAGCCCCCCTGGCCTGGATGCTCCTGGCGATACCGGGTGCCTTGAGGCAGGTGGCGGTGGTCTCTGGTGCAGGAGATGAGCTGGGAGCCGACTTGGGCCGAGAAGACAGATCACCCGGCTGTGTCTCATGGTGGCCTCGCTGGCCTGTGACTCAGCAGATCCTCCTTCCTCATCTCGGCCGCAGCAGGACAGTCTGACACTCATGTGATGGGGAAGACATCCAAAAAGAAAACGCCAAGTGAGTTTCTTCCTCCCAGCCCAGCCGCCAACCTGACAGTTGGGACCACAGCTCAAGGTGGCTCGAAAGAATTGCGTAACTTTACAGAGGAGGGATAGCAGGGGCTTCTGGAACCGGATGGGAACACGAGCGTTGTCTATTGTGATAATAATTTTACTATTTATCATGCCACCCATCTGTCTGGGTTTCCCTGGCCTCTCTCGGCAGCTCTCCACAAATATTAGGTAAAGGTAAAGGGACCCCTGACCATTAGGTCCAGTCCTGGCCGACTCTGGGGCTGCGGCGCTCATCTTGCTTTATTGGCCGAGGGAGCCGGCGTACAGCTTCCGGGTCATGTGGCCAGCAGGACTAAGCCGCTTCTGGCGAACCAGAGCAGCACACGGAAACGCTGTTTACCTTTCCGCCGGAGGGGTACCTATTTATCTACTTGCACTTTGAGGTGCTTTCGAACTGCTAGGTTGGCAGGAGCAGGGACCGAGCAACGGGAGCTCACCCTGTCACGGGGATTTGAACCGCCGACCTTCTGATCAGCAAGTCCTAGCCTGTGTGGTTTAACCCACAGCGCCACCCGCGTCCCTTGGCAGCCTCCAAATGGGGTCCAAGGGCTGCCCCACAAAAAGCGTGCTGCAGTAGTCTAGGCTTGGCTGCCTGGCCTTAGGCCATTGTCTGAGACGGCAGTAAATCATCTGTCTTGAAGCAAAGGTGTGGGGAGAGGACTTGGGGGACAAAAATAGGCTTGATCCCCCATAGGTAGGCCCTGCTTCCAACCCCAGAGTTGCCCCAATATGGGTACCTTCTGAGGCATGATGGTAACTGTAGTCCAGACTATCTGGAGGGTTAGCATATAATAGCAGTGTGCCAGCTGTTCTTGAAGCCCCAGTTATCCTTCCTGCAAAATCCAACATTGCGATTTCATGTTGTGAGATCTACTGGTATAGGGTGGCATGCAGATTTAATTAATAAAAACGCTTGATGGAGTACGCTGAAATGGTGGAGGTTGACTGGAAGACTCAAAGATAAGGACAAAAGAGACTTTTTTAAAAAGACTGGGACCCTTTTAGGTCATAGCTACAGAAAGAATGTAAAGAAATGAACGCACTTGCAGGGTTTGACCAAAAACATACAATTGGCAAAATAGTGAAAATAGAAAAATGAGGATAAAATGTTAGGAAGGACCAAATTAAGATAATAAGGAGAAATGGCGGTGTGAAACAGGAAGGGGGTACTTGAGAATGCATTTTGTGTTTATATGGGTTGTGATTTTGTTTTTTTAAAAAATGTAAAATTTAATTTTAAAAATTACCAAAAAAGCAAACCAATAAAAACGCGAATGAGGCAAGCCGCGTTGGGGCTGTTGCTCAGAAAGTGTGGCTTATGACTACTTTGGTTATATCTAATAACATAAAGCTTCTGTAAGCCAACAGGTGGCAGGTTCGATTCCCATCATAGGCCACTGCACATTCCTGCATTGCAATTTACTGTGTATTTAATATTTGTGGAGCTGCTCCCAAGTGCATTAGCAAAACCCACCCAGCTGACCACCCCACTCTGCTGGGCCAACAAGAACAGGGCAGGTTGAGGAAATGTCTGTTAAGGGGGTCAAGGGATACGTCCCAAAGCACCACCGTTGTCATTTTCCGACTTCAAAACCCAAGCTGACTCTAAATCTTGCCATTTAGTTTTTCAAACCTTTTTTGTAAATTCATTACTAGAAACTCTCTCTTGAGTCCTCAATCCTTTATTACTGCGCTTCGCTTCACCTACGTCGAGCTAGGATTATAATACTTCAGAATTTTTGGGAATTCTACCCCTTTTTTGAATTTTGGTCATTCAAGATTTATGATTTTTCTATTTCCTTCTGAGGAAACGCAATAGTTCAGTGAAACAAAGTTTGTAGCCGGCATCCCGTTAAGGCTTTGTTCAATTTTAGGTTTTTCTCTTTCCTTAAACTCTTTGATTCTTATTATTTGGTTTATTTCCACAAGATAATATTTCTAGTCGATTACTTCTCGTTTCATGGATTTTCACGGTATTTCATTTGTTTTGTGCAACTTCTCGGTCCCGTGACTGTCTTTTTTTTTCTACTGATCTCTTTCTTAGCATTTCCAGTTCTTTGCACCGGCGATAAATCGTCTTCATTTTGCATCACACCTTTCTTTAAAGCACGATCTGAAAGCCCTCTGCTGTCCATAAAGAAAAAAGCTACTTGCCGCCACTTCCTCATAAAAAAGCAAGCTTCTAGACCTTGTGTCCAGCCACTGTGGCCAAATGCTTAGGGTGCTGCAAGTGCAGGGTTCGAATCCCTCCCCGGCCACGATGCCTCACAGGGTTGAAGACCTTGAAAGAAAAACTTATTATATAAAAGCAACCCCCCCCCACCTACTTTGATAGCACTAATATTCTTGGAGGCAAATGGTCAAGCAAGGCACCCCCTCCCTCTCTTTAAAATTCACAAAAATCACCCAAGGCGCATAGAGTTTTCTCAAGATCACGTTTATTTTGGTCACTGTAACTTTCCTTTTGAATAAATAATAGCTATACAAAAAAAAAAGGTCTTAAGGTTGCACGTACAGATTTTTTTGCCGTATGAAAAGTTTTCAATTTTTTTTTAGATTTTATCTTAACAAAGTGTGTTGGGGGGGGAACGTCTCATTTCTGAGATACACAGAGGAGAGGGAAACAAAACGTCTTGGCAATTTGCTTTGAATCAGTGATTTTTTTTCCTTTTTCTGAACCAATGATTTTTAAGTCAGGGAGAAAACAGAAACACCCACACCCTTTCGATTCTCCAAGGGGGGGGGTCGTCTTTCCTGCTATAGCACCACGATTTTGTTGAAATTCGTCTTTTTTCCCCTGTGGGGAGTGGGGTGGGGCACAGCAGGGAGGAGATTATAGATGCCAGGAATCGTGGCTTCTATGATCTGCTTCCCGAATTCCTAGTGAAGTCAACAAGTAAAAGGGGGGGGGGGGACAGACCGAGACAAGAGAAAAGGCGCCAGTAAACACTAAAAGAGGTCATTCTGCCCCCAGAGAGAGTGACATTTATTCAAAAGGCAAGAAAACTCAAAAAAATAGAAAAGGGCAGGTATTTTTGCAAGGGTGGGGGGTAAGAGAGGATTGTGCCTAATTGGGGGGGCGGGGGCGGGAAGGGGGGGGTTCTCGCAGGCACAGTGAGCCCCTATGGAGGGCAGCTCAGATGAGGTCAGCCACGTTGAGAGGCATCTCCTCGATGGAGGTGTTGTAGAATGTCTCAATGTCGCGAAGCGTGCGCTTGTCTTCTTCCGTCACCATGTTAATCGCAACTCCTTTCCTTCCAAAACGGCCCCCTCGGCCGATCCTGGAGGGGGGGGAGAGAGAAAGAAAAAAAGGGGAAAGTGTTTACTGGGGGCAGTAGGCCCATCATGCTGTTCTCAGAGTTGCCAGCCAGGTTCCCATTAGGCAAGGTAATAAATAATATTATTAATATTAATGATTATTAACAACAACAACAACAATAAGTTTATTTGTACCCCGCCCATCTGGCTGGGGGTTCTGCAGCCACTCTGGGCGGCTTCCAACAAAGACAAAAAAATACACTAAAAAGATCCCTGGACGGTTAGGTCCAGTCAAAGGAGACTATGGGGTTGCCTCCTCCAGATCATATGGTCAGCATGAACAAACCGCTTCTGGTGCAACAGGACACTGGTGACGGAAACCAGAGTGCACAAAAATGCAGTTTACCTTCCCCCACAGCGGTACCTATTTATCTACTTGCACTGGCATGCTTTCAAACTGCTAGGTTGGCAAGAGCTGGGACATAGCAACGGGAGCTCACCCTGTCACAGGAATTCGAACCGGTCACTTTCCGATCGGTAAGCCCTAGGCTCTGCGGTTTAGCCCACAGCGCCACCTGCCACAACACTGGCGACACATTTTTTTAGACGTGCACCATTTCGCGACAGAGAAGCGTTTACTGGGGGGAGCAGGAGGCAAGCAGGCGGCCAACTGGGCTGGAATCGCAGGTGGGCATCATCCAGCCTCTGCTTAAAAACCACCAAGGAAGGAGAGCTGCCATCTTAGCACAGAAGGGTTGGAAAGGAAACCCAAGAGGGACCAGAAAATGAGGGGGAGAAAAACAAGGAACTCACCTGTGTATGTAGTTCTCACGGTTGGTTGGCAGGTCGTAGTTGATGACCAGGGACACCTGCTGGACATCAATGCCACGGGCCTGGGAATGAGAAGTGGGGACAGTTTAGCAGTTTCGCCAACAGGCACCGTCCCATTGTGCTCGCAAGTTTTCAACTGTGGGCGGCTGCTACGTGGCAGGGCACCTTGGTGGCGGGTGCCAGCCGTGGGGAAGAGCAGCCCCCGCGATTCGTGTGCCAAGGAG
This sequence comes from Podarcis gaigeae, assembly GCF_964106915.1. NCBI lineage: Eukaryota > Metazoa > Chordata > Lepidosauria > Squamata > Lacertidae > Podarcis > Podarcis gaigeae. The sequence continues at coordinate 2,887,610 of NC_139689.1, forward strand.
CTACAATCCGCCAGCAGCACTGCGCCAGCCAGGCAGAGAGGGAATCTCCTTGGGTGGGGAGCCAACCGGACAAACATGGCCGACCCACAAGCACGACATGGGTGTTGAATGGCCTCTTTAAATTTAAATGATTGTCCCACAAGATGTGTATGTCTTTAAGGGCTAGAGCAAATAACATGACTCAGTTTTACAGCTTTGAAGCAGGTGCTGTTAAGTTGTGTTAATTAAGCTGCGTCAGCAATTGGGTATAGTATATAAAGAGCAGCACCTAGCTTTCTTGGTACCTTGGTGGATGATATATTTAATGTAAAAGGAGTCTTTGTTATTAAAACCTTGCTAAAGTTATTTTTGTGGTCTCCCTAGCAAGCTCTCTGCAGTGCAACTAATCTGCAAATAGCTAACAGTGAGCACAAGGGTGTTTTCCATGAATTTGTCACTGGCCGTTATTGCCCACTGTGGAAATGAGTTCCACAGTTCAACCTCTCCTGAATCATCCAACGTTCAGCGGACGTCCCTCTTCCACGCCCCACACTCACCAGTAAGTCTGTGGTGATCAGGACACGGCTAGAGCCAGAGCGGAACTCCCTCATGATGACATCACGCTCCTTCTGGTCCATGTCTCCATGCTGCAAAGAAGGTGGAGAGAGAGAGAGAGAGAGTTGGTTTTCACCCCCAGCACCTTAATCTAATTTTGTAGGTTTATGGAAAATTAAAGAACCCAACAACCCTTTCCCATTTTCTTTCCCAAACGTGACTATTCCCATTTTCTTCTCGCGTCACATTACAGAATCATCTCATTTGTGCCCTGATCTCACTTTTGGATAATCTTTTGTTTCTTACATGGTGTTGACGACGCTATTGTTTATCTGAATTGCATGTTTTGTTTCAGATTGCTTAAATTGCTGCTTTTTCTCTAACTCGAAGGTTGAAAAAAAACTAAATTTATTGATAATTTTAAAAGCCACACTTTAGTAATTTCACAGCACGCCTTTCTTCATTCCTGGGATAGCATCAAAGTCTCCCCCAACTCCGTTCACAAGATACCTAATCCTTGGTGGCCAACATTTTAAGGGGGGTGGGGAAGGGAAGAAATACAGGTGATTCCATAATTATCTAGTTCAGCGGTTCCCAAAAGGGTCTGGGGGATTATTGAGGACAGTGCAAAGAGGCAAGGATGCCCTGTAAATGCCTTTGAAAAGCTGGTGATTGCTGGTTGAAGTTAAACAGTTTTGTTGCATTAAACTGAAATTTTAATTGGATTTAGAGTAACTGCAATTGCTACTGCTTTCAATTTCAGTGGGTTGCGAAAACCCTTATTCTGAACAATGCTTTTTACAGCATAGGGAAGGGTGGTGGTGGTCTTGAAAAAACCACTATCTAGTTTAGTTTTTAAAAATATTTTATCGCCACTTATCCACTACTGTTTCTTGCCTACAACCCTATTAACATGGCTTCTGGGCCCTTTCCACAGGAGCAAACTTACATAGAGAGACACCCCCTTCAGACAACCCTGAACAGAACTCCCTGCAAGGAAAGGCTCCTTCACCCACCATGGCGGAAACTGTGAAGTCCCGGGCATGCATCTTTTCAGTGAGCCAGTCCACCTTCCTTCGGGTGTTGATGAAGATGACGGCTTGGGTGATGGTGAGGGTCTCGTAGAGATCGCACAGGGTGTCCAGCTTCCACTCCTTTGGTACGAGAGGGAGGAGAGTTATAACCGAAGTAGAAGACCCACTCCAAATTTAAACCAACACCTCCTCCCAGCCACCCCACAAGCCCCATGTAACAGTCGCCACGTACCTCCCTCTCCACGTTTATGTAGAACTGCCTAATACCCTCCAGGGTGAGCTCCTCTTTCTTGACCAGGATACGGATCGGGTCCCGCATGAATTTCTTGGTCACCTCCAGGACATCCATGGGCATGGTGGCAGACAGAAGCACCACCTGGAAAGCAGGCAGAGGGGCTGCGGGTCAATACACTGGTACCGTCAAGGCTAGATTACGGCCATGTGCTCTATTTGGGGCTGCCCTGGGTCTGGCTCAGGAGCCTCCAGCTGCTGCAGAATGTGGCAGTCGGGTTACTGGGGGAGGGAAATCACCTGGCGGAGAGTATGTGAGCCGGGTTCAAGGTCCTTGAACAAAGCTGTGAGCAATTTAGGTCCAGGGTACCTCAAGGTTTGCTTAACAGTGGTGGCCAATCCAGCTGTTTTTGGACTACAACTCCCATCATCATCATCATCGAAATGATAAGGGATTTTATTTTTGTGTAGGAAAAGCAGGATACAATAAATAAAAGTAAAAAACTCAGAAGAGGGGAGTTGAGGAAAGGGAGAATAATTGTAAATAACATGGTGAATGAGATTTGTATCATTTGTTATAAAATTTAATAAATATCCATGTCCAAATAAATAAATCCTAGCTAACAGGACTAGTGGACAGGGATGATGGGAATTGTAATCCCAAAACAACTGGAGGGCCAGATTTGGCCACCACTGGCCTAAACCTTCCATCGCAGAGATCTAAAGTGCCTATTGAGGCTCATTTGACGACAATAAGCTTTGGGCACCATTGGCCAAGACCTGTGGAACTCTCTGCCCCAGCGAGGTGAGAAATTGCCGTACCTGTGTGTTCCCACTCAGTTTCTGGAAGATGTCATAGATCTGGTCCTTGAAACCTCGGCTCAACATCTCGTCGGCCTCATCCAGCACAAACATCTTGATGAACTTGGGCGCTGCAGAGACAAAGGAGCCTTGGTGAGGACTTTGAAGTGGGGTGGTAGAGACAGAGTGTCTCCTTAATGGGATGGCGGCTGTTCTCAGGAATCTTTCAAGAGCTATGATCACTTCCGAAACCCACACCTTTCTCTCCCAGCACAGCAGAACGCCGACCGGGAGGGAAATATGGGGGGTTGATGGGAGTCAGATGACACGCATGGGAGATCATCACAGAACAGCAAGACGGGGCGATACGGATCTGGTTTATGAAAATGGCAACTCTGCCACCAAGTGCAAAGTCACAGAAGCCAGAGATAAGGCTGGTAACAAAGTCCTGGTGAGGAACGCTTCGAGGAAGTTGGGTGTGTCTAGTCTAGAGAAGACTGAGGGCACCCATAATAATAATTTATTATTTCTACCCTGCCCAACAGCCTATTATTTCTATCCCACCCAATACCCCGCTTCAAATATCTGAAGGGATCTCCCATGGAAGATGGAGCCAGCTAATGTTCTTTGCTGCTACAGAAGGCAGGTCTCGAATCTATGGATTCAAATTCTGGCTGATGAATCGTGTGTAACCTTAAAACTGCTGCTCAGGTTATAGCAGCCTACTAGAGCCAAATGGATTGAGAAAGCTTAATCTGTAATAACTACAATTAAGCGAACTTATTATATAAAAATACAGGCAGACCAGATGTTGGGGGAAATGGGTGTTTTGGGCAATGTCCTGCAACAAGCCAACATTGAAAATTGCATTTTCTCCCTTGAGTTTATTTACTAATAAGGCAGCCCTGTTTAGGGAAGTTTTTAATGTGTGACATTTTAATGTATTTTTAATCTTTGTGGGAAGCTGCCCAGAGTGGCTGGGGAAACCCAGCCATACGGGCGGGGCACATATAACAAATTATTATTATAAAGATCACGAGTTGCCGATTGTGCTGCTACCTGGAGGGAAACTGAAGAATGCAGATACTTACACAGGTATCGCCTGTTCAACATGTCGAAGACGCGCCCGGGGGTCCCGACAATGATATGGGGGGCCTCCATCTGCAGTTTCTGCACCTCGGCGCGGACGTTAGTCCCGCCTATACAGGCATGGCAGGAAGCGCCCATGTAGTCTCCTAGGGCCATCACGACCTTCTGGATCTGTGGGAAGAGGGGCAGAGCTGTTAGCGGGGTCTGGATTCTCTTACCTGCCGCTGGTCAAGGGCAATGGCCTCCCGGTGCCAAAACTTCTGTTTCCCCAGCATGAACCAGCAAACAGCCACGGGAGAGACACTGTGCTGGGATGAACAGGGATGGTCGCTCTTCCCCTGGCCAGAGAAAAAGAGGCCCCCACTTTTTGCAAGATGCCTCTTTCGTCAACTGGCAGGGGGAGGGAAGACGGACGGCAAAGAACAGGGTCAGAGTGGAGGCAGCGATTCCTTCCTTCAGCAGCAAGCCTCTTTGGCGTCCCTTTGTGAAGCGGGACCAGGCCAGGAGAAACGGAATAAAGCCCCTCAAAATGCTCTTGCACGCCAGGGAAGGAGACGCAGGACACAAGAGGCCGGGAGCCAATGTCAAAGGGAGGACAGGAGGAGCCTTGGAGGCAAGCGGGGTCACTTAAGGGGACAAATGAAGCACTCTCCTTTACACAGTGGACTGTTAATCTGTGGAACTCCCTCCCTCATGAGGCAGCAAAGGTCACCAACTCAGATGGCTTTAAGAGAGGTTGGAGAAACTCAATGCAAGAACAGGATTATGGGACTAGGTGGGCCATAGGTTTATGGCCTTGGCCTGATACAGCAAGGGCCATAGGTTTACAGCAGGATATAAATTGAAAAGAAACTTTTTTTTTTTATAAAACGTCTCTAGCCCTGCAGGAAAGCAAATTCATTCACTGTGTTGATTTACAGTGCAACGTTATAAATGTCCGCTCAGATTTTGGTGGAAGGGGGGAGAGAAGCAGGGTCCTTGCGCCTTTCACAGCTGTGCGGCAGGCAGAAACTCCAACAGGTTAAGCCTTTCCTAGTACAGAAATGCAATTATGGATAAAGCTTCACCTGTGCACGTTCTGTCTGTCAGACAGCTTATAAAGGCGCCTCTTTGCCCATTAAACCAGAGGAATGAATGGAGACCTCTGGAGTTTGTTTTTGGGGCCCTCAGTTCCACCTGCAAAAAGAGGACACGTGTTTTTATACAAGACAAAGCTGTGCACATCTGAAGGCAGCCCTGTTTAATGTTTTTTTATGTTTGATGTTTTATCGTGTTCTTAATATTCTGTTGGGAGCTGCCCAGCGTGGCCGGGGAAACCCAGCCAGATGGGCGGAGTATAAATAATAAATTATAATTATTATTACTACTATGGGCTGGAAAGAGGGAGGGAAAGGCTTACCTGCTGAGCCAACTCTCTTGTTGGGGCCAGGACCAGTGCTTGGGTAGCTTTCAGGTCTAGCTCAATTTGCTGTAAGATGGAGATCGCAAAAGTGGCGGTCTTCCCAGTGCCAGACTGGGCCTGAGCAATCACATCATAACCTGGGCAGAAGGAAAGCAGGATGGTGTCACAAACACACACGGACAACTACCACATCCTGCCAATCTCAAGAGGGAGCCGTGACAGGGTAAGTGTTTCCCCAGCATGAACCAGCAGACAGCCACGGGGATGAACGCTGTGCTGGGATGAATAGGGTAACGTTTATATCCCCCTGCTAGATATAAGACAGTCACCACATTCAGAGGTGCCTCTTTGCCCAGTAGCAAGGGGGATGATGGAGACAAGGACCTGAGGCAAGTAGGACAGCTGCATTTGCAGTGTTGGGTGGGAATAACTTGGAAAGATCTCCCAAAATTCCTTCCTTTTTGCTTAGTATTGTTGATTAGAAAAAATTCAGCCCCCACCTCACCCTGGTGCATGCCAGATTTTTAAGACTGCAAATCCCCATCTATCCTAGCCAGAAGAGCCATGTTGATAAGGACTATTGGAAATGAAAGCCCAAAATATCTGGAGGGCAGACAGAAGGACGGACTTCTCAACACAACTATGGAGGTCACTCCCTGAAGCATAAAGGGAACCTCTGAATGCTAGTTGTGTTAGGATTTTACTGTTTGGGAAATCTGGTTGGCATGAGAACAGGATGCTGATCTGATGCAGCAAAGTCCCTTTTCTGGCAATACTAAATACTAAACTTAAAGTGAAGCAGCAATTTAAGTCAGTCTGAGATCATTTGCTGCATATATTCTGCTATATGGGGCTTAAATGCTTGCTCACCAGTGTAGCACTCTAAGCAGTCAACTTAGAAATCAATGTTTTCTCTCTTTCACTGCCTGCCTTTCCCTATACTCCCCTCCTTCTACACAGGCCCCCCCCCACCCTCCTCTTTTGAAGAAATGTGCTTGAGCAGTTAGCCTCACCCTTGATACAAGGGAGAATGGCTCGCTGCTGGATGGCGGAGGGCTTCTCAAAACCATAGGCGTAGATTCCTCGCAGGAGGGACTCCGACAAGTTCATGTCATCGAAACTGTCAACGATCTCGTTCCAATTGCTCTGTAGGGAGAAGCAGGGAAAGGTGAGCTCCCTCAGCCAAGTCCCAAACCTCTCAAAAGTAACACCCAAGCAGGTATTCTGGGCAGTCTGGATGCCACTGTGTTGGTTGGGATACAGAGATCATGGTATGTTTCCCCCATTATTTAGTTATCCAGCTGACTCCAGACATGGGTAGTTTCTCACCTCAATGACACCATCGGGGTCCATCCCTTCGGGGCCATTGTCTCTAGGTCTAGAGGAATAAAAACAAAATTTTAGAAGCGCTCAAATGAGCAACCAGGAAAATTATCAATGCACTCCCCACCCATTGCATATTATTACGGCTCCAAAAGGCACTTTGTTTTGCAATAGCTTATGTAAGGAATGGCCTTATGTGACAAGTAGAGGCCAGGGTTTACCCCTTGGAAGGTCAGAATTTGATCACCACCACCAGGGCTTTCCCACTTGTTTGGCCAGAGTTACACTGCCACTGGCCTGATCCAGAAGAGCTCTTGTTCTCTCCTCCCCTGATCTTGTGGCTGTGAGTTCCATAGGCCCCCCCATTATAGCTGGAGAGGAGGGAGGCGATGCCTGATCCAGCAGAGCTCTTGTTCTGTCCTCCCAATCTTGTGGCTGTGAGTTCTACAGGCCCCTTTGCCAACTCCAGCAGAGCTCTTGTGCTCTCTTCCCTGATCTTGTGGCTGTGAGTTCCACAGGCCCCCTGTGTCAGCTCCAGCTATTCCTCCCCCCCCCCCATAGCTGGAGAGGAGGAAGGCAATGCCTGATCCAGCAGAGCTCTTGCTCTTTCTCCTCCCCCGATCTTGTGGCTGTGAGTTCCACAGGCCCCTTTCCCAACTCCAGCCATTCCTCCCAGCCATCCCCCCCCCCGTCCTAGCCGGAGAGGAGGGAGGCGATGCCGTAAGCTCAACGTGTCCCCTGGCGGCCCATTCGCCGCTCCCCACGTGCCTCCCGCTCCCTCTTTCTTCCTGCTTTCCTTTTAAGGGCAAGAGGCTCCTCCCTCCCCGCGCCTCTGGCCACAGGCCCGTGACGTCACGGGCGCAGAGTTCCCGGATGCGAAGCGACAGGACAATAGGCAGGGCGGGAGAAGGGGGGGGGGGAGAAAAACGAAGGAGAGAAATGGACGCGCCCGCGGCGGGGGGGGAGGGAGAAAGAAAGAAATAAAGAAAGCGCTGCTTCTGTCCCCCCCCCCATTTCTCTAAAATGGGCTCGCCCGTGCCAAGTCTGCGCGGTGCGGAAATGGAATTGCCCAACCGCCCCCGGGGGGGGGAGCGGGGAAAGGATGGGCGAGTCCAAATGAGGAGGGGTGAGGGAAAGGAGCAGACCACTGAGGAAAAAGGAGAAATGGGAGGGGGGAGGAAAACTTGTGTAAGAGGGAAAGGCTCAAAATGGCTGAAAAAAAGGGGAGGGGGAAGAGGGGGAAAAAGGGACAGGCCGCCTTTTTTTCTCCTTCGCCCTCCACACGGGGGACACTCGGCACGGAAATGAATATCGCCTTCTCCTCTCTTCACCAAAAAAAGCCTTAAAGAAGAGATTCCCCCCTTTTTCTCGACGTCAAATGGAACCGCCCGTGAGCATTCGAGGAAAAAAAAAAACTTGGGGGAGACAAAACCCCCCCAAAGGGGGAAATAAGAGACAACGCCATTACAGAAACCGACGCCCCGCGCTCCCTCGCGGCCGAAATGGCGTTTTCCCTCACACGCCGGTGAGGCCCGTTCCGGCTTTTTTTCCCCTTCCTCCCCCCCCCCCCGCGATGAAAATGGTCTCGGCTGCAAAGCCGCAGGAACCTTAAGGGGGGAGGACGGGTCCACTCCCGAAAATGGGGGGGGGGCGCGACGGCCCCGGCCTGGCCGGCCACGTGGAATGAGCCGAGGGGGGGGGGGACTTGAAAGAGAGGGAACAAAATGGAGGAAGGCGAGGAGGAGGAGGAAACAATTCGCGGTTCTTTCGCTGCGAGGAAAGCGCCGCTATTTCGCCTCTTCAACCCCCCCCCCCTTTGCCGCGTAATGGTTCGGTCCTCCGATAGAACCTTGAGGGAGAGGAGGAGGCCTGGACGGGCCCATAGGGCGAATAGGGGGGGGGAGGCCCTGCCGCGCGCGCTCTCTTTCCCTCGCCCGCTCACTCACCGGCTCTCTTGACTCGCAGACATCCTGGGGAAAAGGTCCTAGCCCCGCCCGCTTCGCTCCCCCTTATAACATCCCGCCGAGGCCCCGCCCCGCGGCCCCTCCTCCATTGGCCCTCTTCCCCCTGAGCCCGCCCAGCCGCCCGCCTCACGCCATTGGCCCCGCGCGCTTCTCCCCGACCGGCTTCGCCCCCATTGGCCCGCCGCCTTCCCCCTCCTCCGCTTCCGGAGACGCCATTGGCCAGCGGCTCGCCGCCACCGCCTTCCCATTGGACGAGGAGGATCCGTGACGGGCGGGTTTTTTTTTTAATGGTGACGTCAAACCGAGAGAGGGGAGCGTGGGGGGTTGGGGAAAAGGGAGAGGTGGAAAGAAGTCGGGCGTCGTGACGTCAACGGGGAGCGCCGGGCTCTGGTTGGTCGCCGGCCACGTCCGTCGACACGACGGGCCAATGGGAGCCCGAAAGAGGAGGAGGCGGGTACTAAGGAGGGGGGGAAGACAGGGAGAGGAAAAAGGCCCACGTGGTTAGGCGTTGGGGCCTGAATTTTGGGCCTGCTGCCTTTGTCCAGCGGGGAGGGCAGAGCACCACGTGATATAGGCCTGGGGGGGTGGCAGGAGGAGGCTGACAAAATCACCCCCCCAAAAAAAAGTTAAAAGAGCTGGGCTGAAAATTAAGCACTGGGTGCATTTTTGAGAGACCCCCAAAAAAACCCTTTCCATTTTTTTTGCAAAAAAAATTAAATAATTTGCATATTTATTTTTTTGCAAAATGCCACCCCCCCGGCCCATTACAAGGGAGCACCCTTCTAGGTGCTGGGCAGGAAGATTTGCGCCCCCCCCAAGTTAAAAGGGCTGGGCTGAAATTTAAACACTGGGTGCATTTTTGAGACCCCCCCAAAAAAAATCCTTTCCAATTTTTTTTGCAAAAAAATAAAATAATTTGCATTTTTTTTTTTTTGCAAAATGCCACCCCCCCCCCTGGCCCATTACAAGGGAGCACCCTTCTAGGTGCTGGGCAGGAAGATTAGTGCCCCCCCAAAGGTTAAAAGGGCTGGACTGAAATTTAAGCACTGGGTGCATTTTTGAGAGACCCCCTCCCCCCAAAAAAACCCTTCCCAAATTGTTTTGCAAAAGGCCACCCCCCCCCATTACAAGGGAACACCCTTCTAGGTGCTGTGGAAGTTCCTGGGCAGGAAGATTTGGGCCCTCCCTCCAAAAAAAGGCCAAATTTTCTGACCCCCTCCAGCTTTGAAACTGGAAAACCCCCCACCACACATACCCTCTTGTATCTGGGAGGGTGGATCGGATCCCCCCATTGATCCGAAGGTCAGGATCCCCCCCTCCCGCTTTCCCACTGGCCTGTTCCTTTCCCCTCCCCCATTTTTATTTCAAAATATTTTATTTATTATAGGTGAGCAGCCCAATCTAAGGTGGGCTGCAACAGCTGATTTCTCTCTCAAAAACAAACCACCACCTGTTATATTTTACTGTTTTTAAATTAAACGATTTAGGGGCCCGCTGCAGGAAGCGATTAACAGGCATCTTGTAAATACCAAAAATCTGCTGGCGAGGCAGCCAAAGCCCTCGGCTGAACTTCCTTGTCCCACCTTGAAACTGAACCAGTGTGCCAAGGCACTTTCAGTTTTTGAAAAGCAAAATGCAGAGAGATGAGGAAAATGTTGGAATTGACAGCATCCATCAGCCCCAGTCAGCATCTTCAATTTTGTGTTCTCATTTTGTATATTTCTGTTGCGAACCGCCCTGGGATCTTCGGGTGAAGGGCATCATCAACATCATAATTTTATTATTTATACCCTGCCCATCTGGCTGGGTTTCCCCAGTCACTCTGGGCGGTTTACATAACACCAAAAAAAGTAAAACGTCAGACGTTAAAAATCTCCCAATACAGGGCTGCCTTCAGAGGTCAAATAGTTGTTTATTTCCTTGACATGTGAGGGGAGGGCGTTCCACAGGGCGGGAGCCACCACTGAGAAGGCCCTCTGCCTGGTTCCCTGCAACCTCGCTTCTCGCAGGGAGGGAACTGCCAGAAGGCCCTCGGCGCTGGACCTCAGTGAACGATGGGGGTGGAGACGCTCCTTCAGGTCTACTGGGCCTTTGAGGCCGTTTAGGGGTTTCAAGGTCAACGCCAAAACTTTGAATTGTGCTCGGAAACATACTGGGAACCAATGTTGGTCTTTTAGGACCAGTGTTATGTGGTTTCATCAGCCACTCTGCCACCAGTCTAGGATACAAATCTATAAAATAAACAACAACAACAATGGAAATACCAGAGGCAGACCTAAGCTTTCCTAGCATCTGAGAAGTTCCAGGTTGCTGCCCAATCTTAAAGGTAAAGGGACCCATGACCATTAGGTCCAGTGGTGGCCGACTCTGGGGTTGCGGCGCTCATCTCGCTTTACTGGCCAAGGGAGCCGGGGTACAGCTTCTGGGTCGCGTAACCAGCAGGACTAAGCCGCTTCTGGCGAACCAGAGCAGCACACGGAAACGCTGTTTACCTTCCCGCCGGAGCGGTACCCATTTATCTACTTGCACTTGACGTGCTTTTGAACTGCTAGGTTGGCAGGAGCAGGGACCGAGCAATGGGAGCTCACCCCGTCGCGGGGATTCGAACCCCTGACCTTCTGATCGGCAAGCCCTAGTCTCTGTGCTTTAACCCACAGCACCACCCTGCCCTTAAAACCAAGCCAGGTTCAATGGCATACGTTTAGGGACTTTCTGGGGCCTTATACTTCAGCTTGATCTTTGAGATTGTCTGAAGGAACTTCGTAGGTGGTCCCCTGGATTTGCGAGGCATGTTTTAACGACAAGAAACCGAGCCTTTTGTGTCTTTGGCCCGTTCCTGTGGGACTCCCTGCCACTGACACCTTCTGTTCCAGCTTTTAAACATCTGCTTAAAACATTTCTGCACTTCCAGGGATGTGCAGGCAATTGAGACCATTATCTTTCTGCAATGGTTAGTTGATTTTTCAGTACATAGGGTTTTTACAGTACATAGGTATTCTTGCAGACCACTTCAATCCTTTTTTTTTTTGCGATACAGTGGCACATAAATATTTTTATAATTAAAGCCCCCGGCCCTTCTCCCTTGTCCAGGAAAGCGCCACCCAAGGCCTATGCCCTTCCAGGAGGAAGAAAGCAGTGGCCAGAATATTTTGAGCTGGACTAGAAAAGATTCCTGGCTCTGAGTAACCCGAGTGATTCACTCCCAGAGCCGTTGCGGAGCAGAAACAGCACATAGCCTTTCAATCCAGTCGATGAGTCACTACAGGGAGGACTGGGTTCAAGGATAATAATAATAATAATAATAATAATAATAATAATAATAATAAATTTTATTTATATCCCTCCCTCCCCAGCAGAAACCGGGCTCAGGGCGGCTAACAATAATCAACTAATAACTAATAATGCAGCAAAAACCAGATAGTCAGCAGGATGTCTTGCACCCAGGGGGGTGTGATGCCCATGAAAGATGCTCCAGAAACACACACTGCGTAGGTTTAGCCGAGATCCACGTTGGAACGCACCACACGCATATTGTGGGGAATTTGCTCCAGCCCCTCCAAATGAGCACGCCCCCCTGCTTTCATAATGCTCGGCTCTGATTTTAGAATGCTCTCCCACTATCCTTTCTCCCACAATGCCTGTGTTCCCTCCAGCAGAGAGCCAGGGGTGGTCAGTGTGTTGGACTAGGGAGAGACCAGGGTTCGAATCCCCCCCTCAACCACTGGGTGAGCTTGGACTAGCTGCTGCTTTTCTCAGCCTAGTCTAGGCTGATCGCCGAAGAATGGATGCATTTGAATTCTGGTGCTGGAGGAGACTCTGGAGAGTCCCATGGACTGCAAGAAGATCAAACCTCTCCATTCTGAAGGAAATCAGCCCTGAGTGCTCACTGGAAGGACAGATCCTGAAGCTGAGGCTCCAAGACTTTGGCCACCTCATGAGAAGAGAAGACTCCCTGGAAAAGACCCTGATGTTGGGAAAGATGGAGGGCGCAAGGAGAAGGGGACGACGGAGGATGAGATGGTGGGACAGTGTTCTCGAAGGGACCAGCATGAGTTTGCCCAAACTGCGGGAGGCAGTGGAAGACAGGAGTGCCTGGCGTGCTCTGGTCCAGGGGGTCACGAAGAGTCGGACACGACTAAACAACAGTCTACCTCGCAAGGTTGTTGGAATAAGATGAAGAATTGGGTGGATGTGGAGAATCGCGTATGCCACTTTGAGCTCAGTGGAAAAGGTGGAAAAGGCCGACAAAGAAAAGTGAGAGCAACCTTGCTCTGTGATTGATCACAACAAATGGCGCTCCCTTTGGACCTTCAGTTTTAACCCCCCCCCCCAGCTCAATCAAACCCCCTTACCTGCAATCCCCCCGACCCCCAACTTCCCCAGCAGAATCAACCTGGAGAAATGGCGCTCTGGAGGTTCCATTTTAAAATCCCGATTTCCACACCGATTTATCATGCTTGCCATGGAGGGAGAAGGACGCAGATCTATGGAGGGACAGAGCCCCCACCCCAAGAAGGCCGGATGAATGCTCCACACCCCCCCCAAAAAAAAACCTTCCCAAGGTTTTATCACACTTGTCGAAGCTCCTCTATTGCAGGGTGAGAGGGGAGTCTGTTGGGTCAGGCCAAAGGAGGCTTCATCCAGTTCTCCCAGTGGCTGACCAGATGTCCCAGTGGGAAACCTGCAAGTTTCCAGAAACTAGGATTCAAAGGCACTGCTGCCCCTGTGTGTGGAGGTAGAGCATAGCCACGGACAGTGTTCTCCACCACAAAGGCGTAGGACCTTGTTTTGTTTCTCTCTGTATATAAAAAAGGTAAAGGTAAAGGGACCCCTGACCGTTAGGTCCAATCGTGGACAACTCTGGGGTTGCGGTGCTCATCTCGCTTTATTGGCCGAGGGAGCCGGTGTACAGCTTCCGGGTCATGTGGCCCGCATGACTAAGCCACTTCTGGCGAACCAGAGTAGCGCACGGAAACGCCGTTAACCTTCCCGCAGGAGTGGTATCTATTTATCTACTTGCACTTTGAGGTGCTTTCGAACTGCTAGGTTGGCAGGAGCAGGGACCGAGCAACGGGAGCTCACCCCGTCGCGGGGATTCGAACCGCCGACCTTCCGATTGGCAAGCCCAAGAGGCTCAGTGGTTTAAACCACAGCGCCACCCATGTCCTTTTCTCTCTCTCTGTATATTGTTTTTAAAAAGCAGATCTAGGGGAAAAGGTGCAAAACTCTTTGCTCGCCTCGTAAAACTGCACAGAACACCTTTGTGCAACCGCCACGCATTGCAAAGAGGATCGAAAATGCCTTTTTCTCCAAAGAATGCTTTTTCTTTTATTACCCACAATGGCAGCCATCGTATAAAAAAATGCTTGTTTCCGTTATCTCGGCCCCAGTGTAGAAACCTGCCCCCCTCCCCGCCCACCCACCACAGCCCCTTCTTCCCCTGTTCCAACTCCCTCTCCCTTGGGGGCGGGCGGGATAAAAACCAGAACATACATTATTCACTAACACAAGTAACCAACAGGGCGAGATAAAGCAGAGGGAGAAGCTGGGGGTGGGGGGCAGGAGGGTAATTTATGCCGCCGCCATCCCCCCGTGCCCACCTTCCTGGTCCCTCGTTTTTGGACTCTACCCCCCCCCCCAGTCCTCCCTCCGATCCGGAGCGGAACATGTGCAGAGGGCATGTTCGGTGATAAGAAACCTCCCCAATCCCACCCGCTCGCCCTCAATCCCACCCATCTGTCGTGTGTCTCCCCACCCCACCCAAAAAATCCCCGCAACGTCCCCAACAGAACCAACCCGGAGAAAGGGCCCGGAGAGGTCGGTTTTAAATACAAACGAAACAAAAACGAGAGACCAGGAAGAAGAAGAAGAAGAAGAAAAAGAAGAAAGGGGAGGGGGATTTAACTCGGGTTAAAAATGACACCCCCCGCCCCCCAAACGAGTCCGCTTGTTAAACCTCAACGAGTTCCAGTGACCTAAGGACCCCCCCTGCCCGCTTTCCGTACACCCCAAATTGGATGTCTGCTGTCAAGCTGGAAGAGGAGGAGTCGTGTGTCCGGCCGTCCAAGTCGGTCTTTGGGAGGGTGTGTGTGTTGTGTGTGTATGAGTGTGTGTCTGTGTCTTCTGCGTGTGTGAGCTCGTCACGCGGTGAGCTTGCAGTGGCACAACTCCTTGTACATCTGACGGCGCAGTTTCGGCATGTCCTGCTGGGTGAAGGAGAAGGGGAGGCCCAGCGCCAGGAATTTGGAATACTGGAAGAGAAAGGAAAGGAGGATCAGCAGTAGATACCTAAGAGCATCATAAGACCCTGGTGGATCAGGCCCAATGGCCCATCACCCCGTTCTCACAGTGGCCAGCCGTGTGCCTGTTAGGTAAGGTAAAGGTAAAGGACCCCTGGATGGTTAAAGGTAAAGGGACCCCTGACCATTAGGTCCAGTCATGGCCAACTCTGGGGTTGCGGCGCTCATCTCACTTTACTGGCCGAGGGAGCTTCCAGGTCATGTGGCCAACATGACTAAGCCGCTTCTGGCGAACCAGAGCAGCGCACGGAAACGCCGTTTACCTTCCCACCAGAGCGGTCCCTATTTATCTACTTGCGCTTTGACGTGCTTTTGAACTGCTAGGTTGGCAGGAGCAGGGACCGAGCAATGGGAGCTCACCCCGTCGCGGGGATTTGAACTGCTGACCTTCTGATCAGCAAGCCCAAGAGGCTCTGTGGTTTAACCCACAGCGCCACCTGCGTCCCTGAGGTAAAGGTAAAGGGACCCCTGACCATTAGGTTCAGTCATGACCAACTCTGGGGTTGCGGCGCTCATCTCGCTTTCAGGCTGAGAGAGCCAGCATTTGTCCACAGACATCTTTCCGGGTCATGTGGCCAGCAGGACTAAACTGCATGTGGCGCAAGGGGACACCGTGATGGGTGCCAGAGCGCACAGAAACGCCATTTACCTTCCTGCCACAGCAGTACCTATTTATCTACAGTCATACCTCGGGTTGAATATGTTTCAGGTTGAGTGTTTTCAGGTTACGCTCTGCAGCGACCCGGAGGTAACCAAACACATTACTTCTGGGTTTTGCCGCTCGCTCAAAATGCGCGGAAGCGGCAAATCGCGACCCCTGTACGCGCAGACGCGGGTTGCGTTCGCTTTTGGATGCGAACGGGGCTCCGGAACGGATCCCGTTCGCATCTAGAGCTACCACTGTACTTGCACTGGCGTGTTTTCAAAGCCAGCAAGGAGGATTTGAGCAGTGATGTTGTGTTCCTGTCCTTTCCCCCCTGCAATGCTCATTTCTTGTCTCATTGGGGTAAGTTTGCCATTCCTATAAAAGCTGTTCAGTTCTGTATGTAATCGGGAGACCCGACGGATCAGCTCGGAAGAGGGTCTGGCCGGTGGGGCCGCCTTGTCTTAATAAACAACACTTCCACCCCTAATCACAGCGTTGAGGCTTGATTTTTCTTCCGCAGAAAGGGGAAGGTGGTTGCTGTGTTGCTGGGGGCCAATTGCCCGATTGAATAAGACCCCCCCCCAGAGCATGATCTACCCAGCCAAGAGTGAGGACCTCTGCTCAGTGGATCTGGGGCCCCCCCCCTTATCCCCAGCGCCACCCGCGTCCCCCCCATCGTGGCTACTAGCCCTCGATAGCCCTTTCCTCCACGAATTTGTCTAATCCTCTTCTAGAGCCCTCCAAGCTGGTGGCCACCCCGTCTCCTGTGGGCGGGAGTTCCACAGTTTGTATTGCGTGAAGGAGGACTTCCCAGGATCTCCCCTGAACCCTCCACCGCCCGGCTTCATCAAATGTGTCGCGCGAGAGGGAGGAAACCCTTGCTTTCTCCGTGCAGCACGTCATTTTACAAACTTCCACCTTCATGCCTCTTACTTGCCTCTTCTTTGCCCCCCCCCAACCCCCAACCTTTATCGCCACACCCCCTTGATAATTTGGGTTGCCCTTCTCCTGAACTTTTCCCAAATGCAGCCGCACTGTTCTCTCTTAAGGACTTTAAATCGCAATGAATGCACTAAAGAAGAAAAAGCTCTGTGAGCTTCTAGCGTCTAGGTGGATTCTATCCACCTTCCCCGATTATGCACATTGCAGGACAGCCTCCCTAGAGAGGAGGCGCAAAATCCCTCCAGGGCTGGGACTGACTGTTCCTGCTGCCCGGAAACCCACCCCACGCCCAGAAAATGGCTTCTGAGATTCCGCCAGGCCCGGACTGACCACGCAAGCGTTTTGAAGCCTGTTGTTTCGAAGTAAAATCTTGACAGACGGGAGGAAGGGAAGAAGGCAGAACAGCCCACGATACAAGCTGCCGTTGCCGCAAACAGAGCTTGCCTCCTGATCACCCTCTCTTTTATTTGCAGGAAGGGGAAAATCCTGCTTTCTGGATGCAAATTTGTTGATGCTTATTTGCCTGAATTATTTCCATTTAATAATAACAATAACTTATTATTATTATTCTTATTGTTATTATTATTACCCCGCCCATCTGGCTGGGTTTCCCCAGCCACTCAGGGCGGCTCGCAACACAATACAGTGGTACCTCGGGTTAAGAACTTAATTCGTTCCGGAGGTCCGTTCTTAACCTGAAACTGTTCTTAACCTGAAGCACCACTTTAGCTGATGGGACCTCCCGCTGCCGCAGCACAATTTCTGTTCTCATCCTGAAGCAAAGTTCTTAACCCGAGGTACTATTTCTGGGTTAGCAGAGTCTGTAGCCTGAAGCGTATGTAACCTGAGGTACCACTTTATTACAAACACGATAAAACATCAAATATTAAAAACTTCCCTGAACAGGGCTGCCTTCAGATGTCATCTAAAAGTCAGATAGTTGTTTATTTCCCTGACATCTGAAGGGAGGGCGGTTCCACAGGTCGGGCGCCACCACCAAGAAGGCCCTCACTTCTCGCAGGGAGGGAACCGCCAGAAGGCCCTCGGAGTTGGACCTCAGTGTCCGGGAAGAATGATGGGGGTGGAGACGCTCCTTCAGGTATATTGGGCCTTTGAGGCCGTTTAGGGCTTTAAAGCCACCTTTATGACGTTCACCTGAAAAGCAGTGTGTATATGCAGACATGGGCATCTGCTGACACACCCCAAGCCACCCTTGGCTCCTTTGGAGAAAAAGGTGGGATGCAGATTTAATTAAATGCATAGCTTTTTTTGCAGCAGAAACACTTAGAACAGTGGTTCCCAACCTTCGTGGGCATGAGGACTCCCTTTTAATCTCGCAGGCCTTCACATAATGATTTGTCGTAGCTTTATAGACTCTTGCTAAGAGAGAAAACACAGCCATGGTGTGGAAGGTTTTAAGGTAGCTGCATGGCTGCCTTTCGAGACCCAAGTCTCCGGATCATACTTTTGAAAGAAGCGCTTGGTTTTTGAAGAGGACGAGTTACAGTGGTTCCTCAGGTTACATACGCTTCAGGTTACAGACTCTGCTAACCCAGAAATAGTACCTCGGGTTAAGAACTTTGCTTCAGGATGAGAACAGAAATCGTGCTCCGGCGGCGTGGCAGCAGCAGGAGGCCCCATTAGCTAAAGTGGTGCTTCAGGTTAAGAACAGTTTCAGGTTAAGAACAGACCTCTGGGAGAAGAGTCAGTGGAGGAAGACTGGAAGAAATTTGAAGACTATCTACAGAAACATTGTAAAATTAATGAATGCTAGTAGGTTGTTGGAATGAAGTTATGTGGTTTTAGCAGAAATGGTTTAAAGGTTTAGGAAAAAACAGACTGTTAATTGGTGAAAGGAAGGAAAGTGAAGTTACATTATATTAAGATAAATTACAGGACAAAAATTGGAAAAGATGGAAAGGATTTGCTGAAATAGTTAACCGAACTAGAATACAAAAAAGGGAGGTGTGAGGAGGTCAATGAAACAAGCAAATGAAAGATAAGTTATGGGAAGATTCGATGTGTGTTTTTTTTTTAATGGATTTTATTTTTCTGATTTTTCTTTTCACTTTTTCTTTTTTTCCCTTTATTGTGATGTGCTGTTTTGTTTTTGTTTAATATGGTGTTTTTACTTTTTCCTTTTGTAACCTTTAAAACTTTAATAAATATTTTTTTTTTAAAAAAAAAGAACAGACCTCCGGAACGAATTAAGTACTTAACCCGAGGTACCACTGTACTTGACATGTCAAATTGTCCCAGCAAGGAAGGTACTTCCGTGTAGGAATTAATAGGAAAACTGCATGAGTCTGATCATCTCTCACAGACAACAGATGCAACAGAGAAAGCATTATCAACCGGCGTGGGGTGAAAGCAGATCTTATATATAAGATCAGGCGCGATTACTGCATGGTTTGGTAATGCCCTTCCACGCAGGGTCTTTATAAAAGGTAAAATGCCCTTCAGAGGGAAAATACAACGGCAACATATAGCTCGTACGCCTGAATATTTATTTTTAAATCACCTCCTATCCTGAAAGGATATCTCACAAACTCAAAGTAACTGAAGGGCAGAGCTTTTTAAATATATCGCCCTCCCCACACCCTCCACAAATTTGTCTAAAGCCATTTAGGTTGGTGGCCATCGCTGTGGAGGGGAGTTCCACAGTCTAATCCTGCACTGTGTGAAGAAGGATTTTTTTCTTTCTGTCCTGAATCTTCCCGGCATTCAGCTTCCCTGTATTTCCACCCCCTGGGCAGCATGAATGTCTATGGCCAAGGGGACCGGGGCCAGCTGATGGATAAGACGAGGGGAAATGGCACCTTTCCCCCTATGAAAGCCATAAAGTGTCTGTTACCTTTTGGAAAACTCAAGACCCCTCCTGCCCGCCCCCCACCGCCTCACCTGCAAGACGAAAGCGCCGCAGTCGCTGTCGTTGTTCTGCCTGGCGATGTTCTGGAAGGAACGAAAGGGAGATCGGGTCAGGGCGAGGAGTGAGAACAGCAGAACCAAATGACTATCCCTCTCCTGGCAGGGAGGTCTGCTTTGCACTCCCGCTCTGGGTCACTGGCTCCCTCGACCGCTTGGAAATTAAGAGAGACCTGTACAAAACCTGCCCCCCCCCCCTGATTTCCCCTTTTCTTTAAAAATTTTTTATTCATTTTTCTTTTTCATTCATTACACACATCTCATCATAGCTGTCAACTTACAGATTGGAAAATAAGGGACCAGCAGCCTCAAAAATAAGGGATCAGCAGTCAAAATAAGGGATATTCACGGCACAGGTATGTTCGACTTCTGAGCTCCTCCGAGCCAAAGGCAGAAAGCCCAGCCAGCAGCCAAACGAAGCCTCAAGCGGTGGTTCCCACAGCGCAGCAACCCGGCAAAGGGGATGCAGCAAGGAAAACCACCGTCCCCTCTCCGCTGGGAAGCGCTGAGCAAAAGTGAGTCCCCAGGCAAGGCGGCCGATCTGATTGGCACAAGGCATGCAAGCTCCACCCCCCAGTCGTTCTCAGACTCCTTATTGGGTGAGCAACGCAGCCAAGCAACACAGTTGGAGCCTCCCTCCTCCCTGACCGGCAGGGAGGGAGGGAGAGGAGCTGCTTCCTTTGAAACCTGGGAAATTTAAGGGACATCATCAATAAGGGACAGCAGCGGGACACGGCGCTGGGATAAGGGACTTTCCCACCAAATAAGGGACGGTTGACAGCTATGCATCTCATATTCGTAACATTTGCTATGCATTCCTTCCTCCCTCCCGTCCTGGGCTTCCCCCAACTTCCACTTCTGGTTTGATTCTCTTTTCACCCCCTTTGCTGCCTCAACATCCCACTACCTGTGGGGCTTTTTTTTGGGGGGGGGGGTGTCTAACCCTGGCACTCATCCCCACAGCTCAAAAACCCCGGTGACGGTCGTCTTTTAGATGGGTGACTCGCACCGCGTCGCCATTTCCCTTCGCAGACAAACCAGAAATCTTGCCGATTTCTCTTAAGAGCATTCTGCGTCGATGCAAACCCTGGTAACTCCATTCTTTGCGCTAATCAGCCATTTTTGGCCCAGTTATTGCAGGTTGGGAAAGATGGAGGGCACAAGGAGAAGGGGACGACAGAGGACGAGATGGTGGGACAGTGTTCTCAAAGCTACCAGCATGAGTCTGACCAAACTGTGGGAGGCAGTGGAAGACAGGAGTGCCTGGTGTGCTCTGGTCCAGGGGGTCACGAAGAGTCGGACACGACTAAACGACTAAACAACAGCAACATTGTAGGTTGGAGCGTGGGCATAGCCGCATTCTGCTCCCTCCGCTGAGCTCATGGGGCGGAGAGATACTACTCACCATCTGAAAAACCCCCTTCCACCCGTCTCTGAAGTCCGGACGGTTCTTCTTGTCTGCTTCGGCCTGCAGGTATCTGCAGATGTGCTGGGGGGGGGGGGCAAGGAGAACAGGCAGTTTTTGAGTGAGCACGTACAGTGGGAAGCGTGGTCCATTTCTAAGCCCCCTTCTTAAAAGGCAGGATAGCCAGACCACCCCCTCCTCTCAAGCCCATTATGTTTTTGCGCATGCTGGAAGCCTCCCAGAGCGGCTGCAGCAACCCAGTCAGATGGGCAGGGTACAAATAACAGAATTATTATTACTATTAAACCACTTGCAACACTGCTACCCTGGAAGCCAAGGCATCTGTCTGCCAGCTCCATCTGGTATGCAGGATGAGACCCTCCCTGCTCGCAGACTGTCTCGCCAGAGTGGGGCACGCTCTGTTATCGCCCGCTTGGACTACTGCAATGTGCTCTACAGTGGTACCTCAGGTTACATACACTTCAGGTTACAGACTCCGCTAACCCAGAAATAGTACCTCGGGTTAAGAACTTTGCTTCAGGATGAGAACAGAAATCAGGTGGCGGTGGTGCGGCAGCAGCAAGAGTGGTGCTTCAGGTTAAGAACAGTTTCAGGTTAAGATTGGACCTCCGGAACGAATTAAGTACGTAACCAGAAATACCACTGTACGTGGGGCTACCTTTGAAGGTGACCCGGAAACTGCAATTAATCCAGAATGTGGCAGCTAGACTGGGGACTGGGAGACCCCATAACACCGGTCCTGAAAGACCTACATTGGCTCCCAGGACGTTTCCGAGCACAATTCAAAGTGTTGGTGCTTACCTTGAAAGCCCTAAACAGCCACAATGACTCCCAGGCTACGCACCTGGTCCTTCAGGGGCACAGTTACCCCATTCAGGACCAGGGAGTCCTCCACACCCGCCCGCCTCCTGTCCCCCCAAAACAGTACTTCTGTCTTGTCAGGATTCAACCTCAATCTGAAAAGCTAAGAGGCTTGGGGTTTTCCCCACAGGCCTTGAAAGCCGTAGGTGGTATATGAAGGAAATAACTGCAACAGGAACCTAAGAAGGGCCTCTGTAGCATGTGGGTCAGGCCAGGGGCTGCCCCCTTGGGTAAAACATCCTGTTTTCACAGGGGCCAAGCAGAAGGGATGAAGGCCAGATGCAGAACCTGGGTCCTAGGGCGACGCTCTGCCCCAGTGCGATTCCCGGTGACTGTTTTTCATAGGAGTTCACCAATAGTGGGGGTTCTGCGCAGCCATCGTGCTGAGCAGCCAGGGATCTCACCCTTCAATGAACTGCATGGCTGTGGGGGACGGTGGCCCCAGAGATGATGATGATGATGATGATAATAATAATTATTATTATTTATTATTTATACCCCGCCCATCTGGCTGGGCCTCCCCAGCCACTCTGGGCGGCTTCCATAGAAACCAAAAATACAGTAAAATATCACACGTTAAAAACTTCCCTGAAGAGGGCTGCCTTAAGATGTCTTCTGAATGTCAGGTAGTTGTTTATCGCTTTAACATCTGATGGGAGAGCGTTCCACAGGGCGGGCGCCACCACCGAGAAGGCCCTCTGCCTGGTTCCCTGTAGCTTTGCTTCTCGCAATGAGGGAACCGCCAGAAGGCCCTCAGCGCTGGACCTCAGCGTCCAGGCAGAATGATGGGGGTGGAGACGCTCCTTCAGGTCTATTGGGCCTTTGAGGCCGTTTAGGGCTTTCAAGGTCAGCACCAACACTTTGAATTGTGCTCGGAAACGTCCTGGGAGCCAGTGTAGGTCTTGAGAGTCCCAATGTAGGTCAGAGAATCCCTAAAGCATCCTTCATCGCACATCTTGGGTCTTGGACGGAAGCTGTGGCGGCCCAGTTTCAAACTGGTCCAAATGCACAGCACTGTGGGAGGTATCAGAGGAGGAGGAAGGGAAGGGGGTCCTTGCTTAAGGCCCAGCCCCCCAGCCCTTTACCTTGGGGCACCGCCGGTTGAGGGTGCGCTGGGAGTCCAGGTATGTAATTTTCTTCTGCTTCACTTCCACGCAGATCAGAGACCAGTGGACCTCCAGGTGGATTGGAATGAGGAGGAGCTCCTTGTTGAAGATGTCCACCTGTTTGGTGTCCCCCCCAATTTTTTTTATTCATTTAATAATAATAATAATAATAATAATAATAATAATAATAATTTTATATCCCGCCCTCCCCAGCCGAAGCCAGGCTCAGAGCAGCTAACAACAGTAAAACAATACAGCATTCTAAAATCAATTCATTATAAAATCAATTTAAATCCAATTACGCATATAAAAAACAGAGACAGAAAAAACAAACATACGAACAAATTCTTGTCATAGCCTTATTTTTTTAAACATTGTTAAGTTGGCTTCCCCAAGTCCCACCTATCTGATTTTCATTTTACTTCATCTTTAGCAGTTTACATATATCATAACCATCTTTTTTAAAAAAACCATACTTAAAATAACTTCACATTTTATCACTTACAAATAATACTATTATTAAACACCCTATCTTCTACTTCTAAACCTACAGCTTATATCCTCTTCCGAAGCTATTCTAAGGTTTTAATATTTAAGGTGTCCTCCTGTTAAGGGGCAGGCACACGGGGTCAGACTCAGCAGCCCCTTCCCAAAAAGTTCTCCTCTGCCTCCACCGTCCCCCATGGAATCACAGGGCCGCAGAGGACCTCAAAGGCTCATCCAGTCCAACCCTCTGTGTTCCCTCCTCTCGGACGTTCGGCAATACAGGAAGTTGCCTCGTACGACCTCAGCTTTTTGGCGCCTCCTGCTCAGTGCTGCCAGCACGGACCGGCAGCAGGGGCTCTCCGGAGTCCCAGACTCCAGGTCTGTCTCAGTCCTACTCAGACGCACTTTTGGGAGATTGAAGATCCCTTTCTGAGAGCCAGACCACTGGTGCATAGGAACACCAGAAGCTGAATCATAGAATCCTAGAGTTGGAAGAGACCACAAGGGCCATCGAGTCCAACCCCCTGCCAAGCAGGAAACACCATCAGAGCACTCCTGACATATGGCTGTCAAGCCTCTGCTTAAAGACCTCCAAAGAAGGAGACTCCACCACACTCCTGGGCAGCAAATTCCACTGTCAAACAGCTCTTACTGTCAGGAAGTTCTTCCTCATGTTTAGGTGGAATCTTCTTTCTTGTAGTTTGGATCCATTGCTCCGTGTCCGCTTCTCTGGAGCAGCAGAAAACAACCTTTCTCCCTCCTCTATGTGACATCCTTTTATATCTTTGAACATGGCTATCATATCACCCCTTAACCTCCTCTTCTCCAGGCTAAACATGCCCAACTCCCTTAGCCGTTCCTCATAAGGCATCGTTTCCAGGCCTTTGACCATTTTGGTTGCCCTCCTCTGGACACGTTCCAGTTTGTCAGTGTTCTTCTTGAACTGTGGTGCCCAGAACTGGACACAGTACTCCAGGTGAGGTCTGACCAGAGCAGAATACAGTGGCATGATTACTTCCCTTGATCTAGATGCTATACTCCTATGGATGCAGCCCAGAATTGCATTGGCTTTTTTAGCTGCCGCGTCACACTGTTTAGCTGCCTTGAACAGAATCAGACTGTTCGCCCTCCTAGCTGTCACGGATTGGTTGGCCGCAGAGAAATGGTGGAGGGAACTAGCTGGTGGACCCCCAAGCGAAGAAGGCTCAGAGCAGTGTTAGAAACTGAGCTATGAAAGCTAGGAGCTAAATCGCACCTTGAACCCAGGTTATGGGCACAGCGACGGAATGCCTAGGTGCACTTTCTCTTTATAACAAGAATACAAAGCTGGAAACGAATGAATGGCAGCTGAAATATTATGTTTTTCATTGTCACACATGTGGTGGGCATGCAAGAAAATTAAAGAATTCTGGAATGTAATTTATGATGAGCTAAAAAAGTTATTAAAGTATCCTTTATAAAAACAAAACAGCTGTGGGAAAGGTGGAAATTTCAGTCTCGGCAATTGATCCGTGGGGCAAGACCTACCAGGGGTAAGCGGCTGTGTTCATTAGGCCAGCGGCTCAGCCAAATCCATGCAAATTGTGTTCTTGCTAATGAGGAGTCAGCTTCAACTTGAACTGTGGTATTTGCTGCCAGCTCACTCCTGACATTAGCTCAGCAGTGGCTCTGCCAGATTTCAGGCAGGGAGTCCCTCTCAGCCATACCTGAAGATGATGCCAGGGGTTGAACCCAGGACCTTCTGCTTGCAAGGCCGCTCTACCACCAATCTATGGCCCTTCCCCGGCTCCGTGTTTGTCAATTTTGGGTGGCCAACTCCCTTCATCTCCTGCCAGCTTGGCCCACCCAGACGCTTAGAATGTGGATGTATTTTCTATTCTCTTTTTAGTCTATTGCTGATTTAATCTTCTGAACATTTCAATGGTTGCTTTCACTCTTCTTACTGGTGATTTTATTGTTTCATTCTCTTTGGAAACCCCTCTGAGGCCTTCCACCCTCCCTAAATCGAGTGGTATATAATTTATTTGGTGTGTTTTTTTTCTAAAAATAAATAAACCTGACCCCCCCTTTTCGCTCTGTGCTCCTACACTCTGCAAAGGGCACCGGAGCAGAGAATTCTTGGCAGCCACTCACGTTTTTGGTCCAGCGCTTGACTCCCTCATACCCCTTGGTTCGTAGCTTATCGTAGAAAAAACTGTTGAAGAAATGAACCTGGTGGAAGAGAAAACAAGCGGTAATTGGGTCCACGAAAGAGGCAGAATGGTGTGGGGCTGGAGGGGAGGGAAGCGTCAAGGCAGGAAGCAACTCAAAGCAGTGGGAAGAGGGTGGTGTCGCCCCCAAGTTGGACTGACCTGCTAGATCCCAGTCATTGATAGTGCGTATACAAGCCCGTGCCAATCTGGCACTCTCGTGGCCCAGGGGCAGTAGCGCCAAGTAGCAGTTAGAAGGCTAGGACTTGGGAGACCAGGGTTCAAATTCTCACTCAGCCATGAAGCTCACTGGGTCACCTTGGGCCAGTCGCTGCCTCTCACAGCCTAACGTATCCCGCAGGGTTCTTGCGGGAATTAAATGGAGAACCATGTTCAAGTGGTACCTCTGGTTACGTACTTACCGTATTTCTCGCTCCATAAGACGCACTTTTTTCCTCCTAAAATCTAAGGGGAAATGTCTGTGCATC
Organism: Podarcis gaigeae; assembly: GCF_964106915.1. Taxonomy (NCBI): domain Eukaryota; kingdom Metazoa; phylum Chordata; class Lepidosauria; order Squamata; family Lacertidae; genus Podarcis; species Podarcis gaigeae. Next base: position 2,913,356 of record NC_139689.1, read on the forward strand.
TTATGGAGTGAATGTGGGGTCCCTGGGGCTGGGGGATCCTTTCCGCTGCTCCCCGACCTGCTCTTTGGGGCTGGGGCAAAGCCGGGCTTTCCCCCATCGCCAGCGCCACAAGCTCAGGGAGCAGCGGGAAGGCTGCTCCTTTCGCTGAAGCCTTTCCTTTCGCCTCTCCTTTGGCTGAAGCCAGGAGAGTCATAGAGTCATAGAATCCTAGAAGAGTTGGAAGAGACCCCAAGGGCCATCGAGTCCAACCCCCTGCCAAGCAGGAAACCCCATCAGAGCACTCCTGACATCTGGTTGTCAAGCCTCTGCTTAAAGACCTCCAAAGAAGGAGACTCCACCACACTCCTGGGCAGCAAATTCCACTGTCAAACAGCTCTTACTGTCAGGAAGTTCTTCCTAATGTTTAGGTGGAATCTTCTTTCTTGTAGTTTGGATCCATTGCTCCGTGTCCGCTTCTCTGGAGCAGCAGAAAACAACCTTTCTCCCTCCTCTATGTGACATCCTTTTATACATTTGAACATGGCTATCCTGCTCTCCTGGCTTCAGCGAAAGGAACCCGAAGCCTCCGGAGCGCAGCGGGAACTCCCGCTGCGCTCCAGAGTCTTTGGGTTGCCTTCACTGAAGGCGAAGGCAATGTGGGAGAGGGAGAGCTGCGCAGCACCCCTTCAGCGAAGCAGGAGGAGAAATGGAAGGGGCTCCGTTTATCCTGCCGCTTCACTGAAGGGGTGCTGCACAGAGAGGGGGGGAAAATTATTTTCTTTTTCTCCCCCTCTAAAACAAGGTGCGTACTATGGTCGGTTGCGTCCTATAGAGTGAAAAATACGGTAATTCATTCCAGAGGTCCGTTCTTAACCTGAAGCACCACTTTAGCTAACGGGGCCTCCTGCTGCTGCTGTACCGCCAGTGTGCGATTTCTGTTCTCATCCTGAAGCAAAGTTCTTAACCCGAGGTACTATTTCTGGGTAAGCGGAGTCTGTAACCTGAAGCGTCTGTAACCCGAGGTACCACTGTACATCGCTTTGAGCTCCTTTGAGAAAAAGATGGTGCAGGTAGCGACCGATTTGCTTGGGGGTAACGTTCCGGAACCCCTCTCACTTCTGGGTTCAGTGCGATGTGCGTGCGAGCTGTCGTGCATGTATTGGACACGCCTAAAAAGGTTGCTGCCTGCATATAAATGTACCATATTTTTTGCTCTATAAGACTCCTCACTTTTTCCCTCCTAAAAAGTAAGGGGAAATGTGTGTGTGTGTGTGTGTTATGGAGCGAATGCAGGCTGCGCAGCTATCCCAGAAGCCAGAACAGCAAGAGGGATTGCTGCTTTCACTGCGCAGCGATCTCTCTTGCTGTTCTGGCTTCTGAGATTCAGAATATTTTTTTTCATGTTTTCCTCCTCCAAAAACTAGGTGCGTCTCGTGGTCTGGTGTGTCTTATAGAGCGAAAAATACAGTAGATACTGTAAATAATAATAAAGAGGTTTGCAAAGGCTGCGGCAGGTTGGCGACCGTTCCACGAGCACCAAGTGGTGATAATGGAGAACGACAGCTGCTCGGGTCTATCGGCTCAAACTGTCTGCAACCTTTCCAAATCCAGCACCCTCTTTTTAGGGCAGGATGGCACCTCGTATAATCCCACGGGCCGGCCTTTCTCCCCTCGCCTCTTTTAGTCTCTCCCTGTCATCCTCCTCCTTTCTCATGGCCACAAAGAGGATGAGGTGAGTGCTGCTGCCAGCGTGACTCGCCAGAGAGGTCAGGTCACCCTCACCTGCTGGAAGAACGAAGCTCCCTCTCTCTTGGTCCGTGCCTAACTGCGCACGGGGCTACTTCAGCAAGGAACAAACTTCAAACTTCTCCCATGACGGCTACCAGTTTGGATGGTTTTAATCGGACAAAATCGCACTTTTTGTAATTTGGTTGTAAACTTCCCTGAGATCTAAGGGTGAAGGGGTGTGTGTGTGTGTACAAATTTAATAAATAATAACCAGCCACAATGGCTGTGTCCTGTCGGAGGCAGTAAACGCCCCTGAATAGCAGGTCCAGGGAATCGCAAGCCGGGAAAGAACCACTGTTCCTGCATGTAAGGCTTCCATTTCAGGCATCACAGAATCATAGAAGAGTTGGAAGAGACCCCAAGGGCCATCGAGTCCAACCCCCTGCCAAGCAGGAAACACCATCAGAGCACTCCTGACATATGGTTGTCAAGCCTCTGCTTAAAGACCTCCAAAGAAGGAGACTCCACCACACTCCTTGGCAGCAAATTCCACTGTCAAACAGCTCTTACTGTCAGGAAGTTCTTCCTAATGTTTAGGTGGAATCTTCTTTCTTGTAGTTTGGATCCATTGCTCCGTGTCCGCTTCTCTGGAGCAGCAGAAAACAACCTTTCTCCCTCCTCTATGTGACATCCTTTTATATATTTGAACATGGCTATCATATCACCCCTTAACCTCCTCTTCTCCAGGCTAAACATGCCCAGCTCCCTTAGCCGTTCCTCATAAGGCATCTTTTCCAGGCCTTTGACCATTTGGGTTGCCCTCCTCTGGACACGTTCCAGTTTGTCAGTGTCCTTCTTGAACTGTGGTGCCCAGAACTGGACACAGTACTCCAGGTGAGGTCTGACCAGAGCAGAATACAGTGGCACTATTACTTCCCTTGATCTAGATGCTATACTCCTATTGATGCAGCCCAGAATTGCATTGGCTTTTTTAGCTGCCGCGTCACACTGTTGGCTCATGTCAGGTTTGTGGTCAACCAAGACTCCTAGATCCTTTTCACATGTACTGCTCTCAAGCCAGGTGTCACCCATCTTGTATTTGTGCCTCTCATTTTTTTTTGCCCAAGTGCAATACTTTACATTTCTCCCTGTTAAAATTCATCTTGTTTGTTTTGGCCCAGTTCTCTAATCTGTCAAGGTCATTTTGAAGTGTGATCCTGTCCTCTGGGGTGTTAGCCACCCCTCCCAGTTTGGTATCATCTGCAAATTTGATCAGGATGCCCTTGAGTCCATCATCCAAGTCGTTGATAAAGATGTTGAATAAGACCGGGCCCAAGACAGAACCCTGTGGCACCCCACTAGTCACTCTTCTTCATCGTCTGGTTGGCCACTGTGAGAACAGATTGCTGAACTAGACGGGCCATGGGCCTGATCCGGCAGGGCTCTTCTTATGAACACATGGCGAAGGGCCTGTTCGCTCCCTCCGCACTGGGTCTCCACACTGTCTTTAACGCCCCCCATTAGTGAAATATTACTATTATTATTATTATTATTATTATTATTATTATTATTATTAAGGTTATATGCCTCCCTTCACTCAAAGATCACTGGGAGGTTAATAGCGATGCTCACCTTGTCTGGCACTGTGTCCATGACGAGATCCCCATACATGTTCATTACCTGCCCAGAAAAAAAAGAAGCAAATAGGTTAGGGGTCCAAAAGACAAGATTTCTTTGTGGTGGGAATGTAATCTGGTTAAGGAATATTGGCAAAAGATTATAAAGGTAATTTCTGGACTATTTCAAATGAACATAGAAGTTAATAGGGACTTGTTCTTTTCGGGAATACTGGGAGATAACAAAGTAAAGAGTAATAAGCAAGAGTTGTACAAGATTATGATTCTAGCTGGAATGGCAGTTATTGCTCTGGGATGGAAAGAAAAGACTAAATGGAATATGGAAAAATGGAATGATTATGTTTTTGAATATGTACAATCGGAAATATTCGCACAGATAGTGGTAGAGGATAGGTGGGAAAATAAATGCCAAAGAATCACAAATAAATGGGCATTTTGCAGGAACTGGATAGAAAGAGGGGAAGCCAACCCTAACATACAAGCTCGAATGAACAGACTGTGTACATGGATAAAGATATGAAGAAGGAAGGCCTGACAGGGGGTGGGGAGGGCTGGAGTGGGGAGGGAGGGGAAAGGGGAAAAAAAAAGTAAACCAGACAAGATTTCTTTAATCTCCTACATCTCCTCCTCAAAGGAATCGGCAGGACCCCTTGCTAGGCTCCACCCTCCAGATTTATTATGCCAGCTAGCACTCATACGTCCATTCATAGCGATACAGTGGTGCCCCGCAAGACAAACGCCTCGCAAGATGGAAAACCCGCTAGACGAAAGGGTTTTCCGCTTTGGAGACGCTTCGCAAAACAAATTTCCCTATGGGCTTGCTTCGCAAGACGAAAAGGTCTTGCGAGTTCCTGCGGTTTCCCCCCCCTTTCCCCCCCTTTTCCTAAGCCGCTAAGCCGCTTATCAGCTGATCTGCTGATAAGCCGCTTAACAGCTGATCGCTAAAAGCCACTAAACCGCTAATAGCACTAATCCGCTAAGCTGTCAATGGGCTTGCTTCGCAAGACGAAAAAAACGCTATACGAAGAGCCTCACGGAACGGATTAATTTCGTCTTGCGAGGCACCACTGTATAAAAAAATCTGGAAATTGATTATTGAATTCTCGATACAGGTTTTGTTTCAGCGTTGATTGCTTTTAACCTGTAGAATGTATCAGGCCTGGTTTTGGTGTTTTTGCATTTTGTGACTCTCCTGCCTCCTCTCCTACGCTGCGTTCCTTATTTCTCCTGATCTGACCTCAAGAGAGGAGCAGGGAACAAGACCAGCCAGGATGTTTTGCTATTTCTGCTCTTGAGTGAGCGTCGGGGGGGATAATCCAGCATCTCTCCTTGAAGATATTTGACAGGGAAGTAAGATAAGGGACTGGACTGTCAGCAGCCCCTACTGAAGGCCTGGTTGCCAAGGTGATGGGGGTTAAAGTGCGACAGTCGAGACCAAACGTTTTAGGGCACACCATATAAGCTGATTGAGGGACACGGGTGGCGCTGTGGGTTAAACCACAGAGCCTAGGGCTTGCTGATCAGAAGGTTGGCGGTTCGAATCCCCGCAATGACGGGGTGAGCTCCCGTTGCTCAGTCCCTGCTCCTGCCAACCTGGCAGTTCGAAAGCACCTCAAAGTGCAAGTAGATAAATAGGTACTGCTCTGGCGGGAAGGTAAACGGCATTTCCGTGCGCTGCTCTGGTTCGCCAGAAGCGGCTTAGTCCTGCTGGCCACATGACCCGGAAGCTGGACGCCGGCTCCCTCGGCCAGTAAAGCGAGATGAGCGCCACAACCCCAGAGTCGGCCACGACTGGACCTAATGGTCAGGGGTCCCTTTACCTTTATATAAGCCGATACCAGTGTGGAGTCAGATATTTCACACCCCATGATCAGTGAACTTCCTTGATGGAGGATGTTTTATGACTCTTTGTGTGCTGTGTAGAAGTACCTCATATAAGCTTTCTTACAAATTTGTTCGTAGAAGTCCTTTCTAATTAGGGGTTCACTGAACAAGTGGTTGGGAGAGGGCTGCCGTACTGCCTGCATCAGAGTTCCTACAGATCAGGGCATGGGTAGGCAAACTAAGGCCCGCGGCCTGGATCCGGCCCAATCGCCTTCTAAATCTGGTCCGGGAATCAGCCTGTTTCTACATGAGCAGAATGTGTCCTTTTATTTAAAAATGCATCTCTGGGTTATTTGTGGGGCATAGGAATTAGTTCATTTCCCCCCCCCCCAAAAAAAAATATAGTCCGGCCCCCCACAAGGTCTGAGGGACGGTGGACCAGCCCCCTGCTGGGAAGGTTTGCTGGCCCCCTGGATCAGGGTTTCTAGCAGCCACTTCAGAACAGAAAAGCGCAGCCTACCTGGTCGTTGAGCCAGTTGGGCCCGTAGAGGGTCTGCAGGTCGTCCATGGTGACCACATGGCGCTTATAAGTGACCCGGAAGGTCCGAACCATGGCATTGCCCGGCAAGCGCTGGTAGGACTGGATCAGTTGGTTAACCATGCCTTTCCTGTAGGGTCCAGAGAGAGAGCCCCAGAGGAGGGATCACCGTGAGAACAAAAATGCCACGGGGAAATGCTCTGAGAATTTGGGTATACCGTGGAACCTTGGTTCTCAAACGCCTTGATACTCAAACGCCTTGGTTCCCAAACACTGAAAACCCAGAAGGAAGTGTTCCGGTTTGCAAACATTTTTCGGAAGCTGAACATCCAGTGCGGTAGTTGGCTATTGTTTCCGGGGTGTCTGCACCAATTAGAAGCTGCGCCTTGGTTTTCGAACATTTCGGAAATCAAACGGACTTTTTTTTGGTTACCATATTTTTTGCCCCATAAGACACACTTTTTCCCCTCCAAAAATGAAGGGGAAATCTGGGTGCGTCCTATGGGGCGAATGCAGGCTTTCGCTGAAGCTTGGAGAGCGAGAGGGGTGGGTGCGCACCGACCCCTCTCGCTCTCCAGGCTTCAGGAAGACATCCGCAGCCTGGGCAGCCCTGCAGGAGGTCCGGCAGGGCTGTCTAGGCTGCGGATAGCAGCCTGCTTCCTGGAGCGTCGGGCGCCCTGAAAGCAGAGCGTCCGGCGCTTCGGGAGCGCATCCGCAGCCCGGGCAGCCCTGCAGGAGGTCCGGCAGGGCTGTCTAGGCTGCGGATAGCAGCCTGCTTCCCGGAGTGTCGGGCGCCCTGAAGCAGAGCGCCCCGCGCGCCGGACGGACATCCGCAGTGTGGGGAGTCCTGCAGGGGTTCCCCGCAGGGTTCCCCACGCTGCGGATAGCAGCCTGCCGCCTGAGGCAGACATCGGCCAGCCCCACAAGCTCAGGGAGGTACAGCGCCCTTCCTCGACCTGGTTTGGTTTCCCCGACCTGCTTTTGGGGGAGAAATAAAGGAAAAAAATTTTTCCTTTATTTCCCCCCCAAAAAACTAGGTGCGTCCTATGGGACGAAAAATACGGTAATTTGTTCTTGTGACACTGTGGAACCCAGTTCGGCTACTGATTGATCGATTGATTGTGAGACTGCGGAAATGGATAAAAGCCCCCCAAACAATTACTATTATCAGCGAAGGTAAGAAAAAAAAAAAAGTTTTAATTTTTATCATCCACAATACTGCCTTATTCATTTTATAGTACAGTGGTACCTCGGGTTAAATACTTAACTCGTTCCGGAGGTCCATTCTTAACCTGAAACTGTTCTTAACCTGAAGCACCACTTTAGCTAATGGGGCCTCCTGTTGCTGCCGCGCCACCAGAGCCCGATTTCTGTTCTCATCCTGAAGCAAAGTTCTTAACCCGAGGTACTATTTCTGGGTTAGCGGAGTCTGTAACCTGAAGCGTATGTTACCCAAGTTCTCAAACGCCAAAAGTTCTCAAACGCCAAAAACCCAGAAGGAAATTTTAATTTAACCCAGACGGAAGTTTTAATTTTTATCATCTACAATACTGCCTTATTCATTTTATAGTACAGTGTATGGATTATTGCTTTTGTTTTATGGATCAATGGTCTTGTTAGATAGTAAAATTCATGCTAAACTGCTGTTTTAGGGGCTGTTTTTAAAAGCCTGGAACGGATTGATCCATTTTGCATTTCATTTTGCAATGACAATAAAGATATTATTATTATAATTATTCTTCTATGGGAAAGCGCGCCAAAAACCCAGAAGGAAGTGTTCCAGTTTTCGAACATTTTTCGGAAGCTGAACATCCAATACGGTAGTTGGCTATTGTTTCCGGGGTGCCTGCACCAATTAGAAGCTGCGCCTTGGTTTTTGAACATTTCGGAAGTCAAACGGACTTCCAGAACAAATTAAGTTTGGCGCTTTTGTTTTTGCTATTTCTTTTGCGTTTTTGAGACTTTTTCGGTTAATTTGTTTTTGCGACTGTGTGAAACCCAGTTCAGCTACTGATTGATTGATTGATTGATTGATAGATTGATTGATTGTGTGACTGCGGAAATGGATAAAAGCCCCCCAAACAATTACTATTATCAGCGAAGGTAAGAAAAAAAATTAGTTTTAATTTTTATCATCCACAATACTGCCTTATTCATTTTATAGTACAGTGGTACCTCGGGTTAAATACTTAACTCGTTCCGGAGGTCCATTCTTAACCTGAAACTGTTCTTAACCTGAAGCACCACTTTAGCTGATGGGGCCTCCTGCTGCCGCCGTAGCACGATTTCTGTTCTCATTCTGAAACAAAGTTCTTAACCTGAGGTACTATTTCTGAGTTAGCGGAGCCTGTAACCTGAAATGTATGTAACCCGAGGTACCACTGTACAGTGCATCGATTATTGCTTTCACTTTATGGATCAATGGTCTTGTTAGATAGTAAAATTCATGCTAAACTGCTGTTTTAGGGGCTGTTTTTAAAAGCCTGGAACGGATTGGTCCGTTTTGCATTACTTTCTATGAGAAAGTGCGCCTTGGTTTTGGAACGCTTTGGTTTTGGAACGGTCTTCCAGAACGGATCAAGTTTGAGAACCAAGGTACCACTGCACGCAATATTCATGTGCGTTCCCTAACCCTTGTAAGATGCAGTCATGTTGTAAACAAAGCAGAGTCTTAACCGAAGCCAAACCAGGAAGTCGGGTCTGTAAAATTACTAAGCCCTGGGCATCAGGTGCCCACCTTAGCCCCAGGCCTGAAAGAAACAACCCAGGCCTCCTGATCGAGCCCCTCACACTCAGCTTTAAAGCCACGTGGAGCCTCGATTTCTGGAGACTGGGTGCCCTCACCCAGCTCTCTCTGCTACTCCCCTGCCTGGTGTGATGGCCTGGGAATCTGATTCAGAAGCTGAACCTGAGGAGTCCCAGCCTGCACAGGAGTCCCCGCCTCCAGGGCCGGCTGAGCTGGGGCAGGGGCTTGAGTCTGAAGGGCCTGCACCTGTGCCGGATCCTCAGGAGCAGACACCAGATGAATCCACTCTGGCTCCGGAGGTGATTTGAGGATCCACTGCCTGCAGGTGCTCCTCTCCCAGCCCTGTCAGGGGAAGGCGAGTCTCCCCCTGGGTCCAGTAACCCTCCAGCCTCTCCTGAGCTGCAGAGGCTCAGGGCAGAGAGGCGGAGGGAACTGGTTTCTCCCAGGAGGAGTGCTCACCTCCAGGCCAGGAGAGGCGGGTCACCGGTGGGCCGGGACCGCCCCTGACCTCAGAGGGGATAAAGGCCAGTCAGCCCAGTCCCAGGTTGTGGGAGCAACGACGTTGGAAACCTGTTTCTGCCAGCACCCAGACCTGTTTTCCCGGAGTTCCCGGCCATGCCCGGCTTCTTGCTTTTTTATTATTTATTTTTTAAAAATAATATTTATTCCACTTTTAAAAATTACAAAAGAAAACACTAGATTAAGCAAGAAAAAACAAGACAATACATCACCAGGAATACAGACAAGCAAAAAATAATTTTTTAAAAAAAAACCCAGAAAAATACAAACAATTAAGAAAAAAAAGAAAAAAGGAAAGGAAACAAACAAATCAAAGCTTCCCATAACTTATTTTCCATTTGCTTGTTTCCTTGACCTCCTCACACCTCCCTTTTTTGTATTCTAGTTCAATTAGATATTTCAGCAAATCCTTTCCGTCTTTGTTTTTATCCTAATTATTTATCTTGCTTTGGGCTCCGCTTCCCCCTTGGTGGACAGTCTCCAGACCCTCGGCCCAGGACCGGACTTTGACCACGCCTCACGGTACCCCCCCCCCCCGGGACCAGCACACCTGGAGACAGAGTGGAAGGGGAAGGAGTCGAATTCCCCCGAGCGGGAAGAGAGGCCCTACCTCTGGGGCGTAGAGAACTCCTGCTGGAAGATGTCCTCTAGCTTCTCCACGACTTCGTCCACGCTGATGGGGATGAGACTGCCGTATGTCTGCAGGAACTCGTCGAGGATGTCTGGCAGAAAGGACAGGAGGAGAAACCTGAAGCCACGGGAGTCTGGCAGGCTTAAGGGAGCCAAGCCACTGAGTTTATTGTGGGGAGGGATGGATGGGCACTGCTTGGGCGCCCCTGAGAACAGCCTGGAGGTGCAGAAGCCAATTTTCAATATTAAAAGGAAGTAGGCTCTCTGTCACCTTGCCAACAAAGGTCCGTATAGTAAAAAGCTCTGGTTTTCCCAGTAGTGATGTATGGAAGTGAGAGCTGGACCCTATAGAAGGCTGATGGCCCAAGAATTGATGTTTTGAATTCTGGTGCTGGAGGAGACTCTGGAGAGTCCCATGGACTGCAAGAAGATCCAACCTCTCCATTCTGAAGGAAATCAGCCCTGAGTGCACACTGGAAGGACAGATCCTGAAGCTGAGGCTCCAAGACTTTGGCCGCCTCATGAGAAGAGAAGACTCCCTGGAAAAGACCCTGATGTTGGGAAAGATGGAGGGCGCAAGGAGAAGGGGACGAAGGAGGACGAGATGGTGGGACAGTGTTCTCAAAGCTACCAGCATGAGTTTGGCCAAACTGCGGGAGGCAGTGGAAGACAGGAGGGCCTGGCGTGCTCTGGTCCAGGGGGTCACGAAGTCGGACACGACTAAACAACAACAACAACCACAACAAGGCTCTCTGTGGATGGGAGACAGGGCTGTGTGTGTGTGTGTGTGTGTGTGTGTGTGAATGTCCCGCTATGAGGTCATGTCCAGCAGAATTAAAACGGAACCTCTTGAATTCCAAATCCCGACACCATATTCTATTATTGTAGATTTGTGATTCAATTACTTTCTGTGTGCTTTGATTTTAAATTATCATTGCTTATTTTTCTTATCAATAAATTTCTTTTTTTCGTAAACCACTCTGAGGGCTGTTCCTGGCGGGCTGTTTTCCTTTTTTACCATCCAGCAGTCTGTAAATTTTATGGCGCAGATAAAAGAAATTAATTTGTGTTTTACGTAAGAGCCCTGCTGAATCAGGCCAATGGTCCTTCAGCCCGGCATCCTGTTCTCACAGCGGCCACTCAGATGCCCCAGTGGGAAACCTGTAAGCAGGATACGACCCCAAGAGCAAGTCTCCCCTCTTGCGTTTTCCGGCAACAGGCCTTCGGAAGCATCACTTCCTCCAGCTGTGGAGGCAGAGACACAGCCATCCTGGCTAGCAGCCATTGATAGCTCTCTCCTCCTCCATGGATTTGTCTAGACCTCTTAGAAATCCATCCACATTGCTGGCCATCCCTCCTTCCTGGGGGAGAGGATTCCACCGTTCGACTGTGTTGCATGAAGGACTTCATTTTAGCTGTCCCGTTTTACACGCCATCAAATTAGAGTGGACGTTGTAGTCCGCACAGGGAACAAAACTACAGATTCAGCCCTGGTCCAATGCACAGATCCAATGCACAGATCCTCATGAAACTTCAGGACTATATTATTATTTAACCCGAGGAGAGCAGAACCACCAATAAACAATGGAAGACAGCTGTGGGCATGAGAGGTGACCCAGGAATTGGTTGTTTAGCGGGGGATCCCTTGAAAATAATTTTGAGCCCCTTGGAGCCGTGTTTTTGCATTATGCTGAAGCTAAACACAGGGATGCGGGTGGCGCTGTGGTTTAAACCACAGAGCCTAGGATTTGCCGATCAGAAGGTCGGCGGTTCAAATCCCCGCAATGATGGGGTGAGCTCCCGTTGCTCGGTCCCTGCTCCTGCCAACCTAGCAGTTCGAAAGCACACCAGTGCAAGTAGATATATAGGTACCGCTCCGGCGGGAAGGTAAACGGCGTTTCCATGCACTGCTCTGGTTTCGCCAGAAGCAGCTTAGTCATGCTGGCCACATGACCCGGAGGCTGGATGCCGGCTCCCTCGGCCAGTAAAGCGAGATGAGCTCCGCAACCCCAGAGTCTGTCACGACTGGACCTAACGGTCCGGGGTCCCTTTGCCATTTTTAAAGCTAAAAAGCCCTGAAGCTGTGATCTGTAGTGTTCCATCAATGGAGATAGATTTGATCTGTGATTTGGATGGGAAGCAGAGAAGCCACTGAGGGGTGTGTATATGTGTGGGTGCAATTTTAAGAGCATCCATTTTAAAGGAAATTGTTTGTGTGTGAGATAAAGAGAGTTCCCTTTTGCACTCTCCCCCTTCTCTGACTTCCATGCCTTCCTCATTTTCTGCCTCTCTTCCCATTCCTCCAGATTACTCCCCCTCTACCCTCTTGGCCACTGAGGTTCCTGTTCTTGGGTTCTCTTCCAAGCCTTGGAAAGCTGAAGGAGGAAGTGGGAGGAAGAGAAAGAGGGAGCATGCTTTCCTCTTCCAGCTTCCTTCTGTAGTTCTACGTGCTTTTTTTGTGGGGGAAAGTTGTTGCCTTCACCATATCATGATAAAGCAGGCAGTGAGCTGCTGGGGAAGGAGATCAGATGGGGCCAGGGGAAGTCCTAAATACACAATCCTGTTCTTTATATTACCGTATTTTTCGCTCTACAAGACACACTTTCCCCCTCCTAAAAAGTAAGGGGAAATGTGTGTGCATCTTATGGAGCGAATGCAGGTGGGAGGCTCTGCTCAGCGCTCCCTTTAAAGAGCTGTGTGGAGCAGGTGTGCGGCTCTTGGGGGCTTTTCCCCCAGGAGGAAGAAAGCTGCAGAGATAGTGCAGGATAGTGCGCACCCCGGAAATGATCTCTTTCAGATTCTGCCTTCTGGAAGAAGGTACAGTGGTGTCCCGCAAGACGAATGCCTCGCAAGACGAAAAGCCCGCTAGACGAAAGGGTTTTCCGTTTTTCGATGCGATTCGCAAGACGAATTTCCCTATGGAAATTGCGAGTCTTGCAATTTTTTTCACTCCCCCCTTTTTCTAAGCCGCTAAGCCGCTAATAGGGTTGCTTCGCAAGACGAAAAAATCGCTAGACGAAGAGACTCGCGGAATGGATTATTTTCGTCTTGCGAGGCAACACTGTAAAGGGTTATTGAGACTAGGACTAGCCGCAGGAGAAACAGTTTCTATCCAAATGCGATTTTGGTTTTAAACGCAGTGTAAGCTAGTCTCTATGGGAGTATATTGTATTTAATTAAGGGGTGTCAGGGGCTCAGGAGCAGAGGCACAGGGGAGAGAGGAAATGGAGAGCGAAGGGGAAGAATCGGAGGGCAGCGTAGGGGAGTATGAAAGTAGCCCGAGAGATTCCATGAGCTTCTCCCGCGATTCAGAAGATTCCCAGAGGGGGGCGCCGATGACCAGGGCAAGGGGGGTCCCAGGGGGGACACACCAGAAGCAAGGGGCCAGCGGGCACTCCCAAAGCAGCAGCGGGAGATCAGGACCAGCTCCTCCACCAGAGCGTAGTGGGGGGGAAGAGTCCCATGTATCAGGGCCAGCTTCTCCTCCAGCAGGGAGAGAAGATGAATCAGGGCTGGCCACGCCTCCATCACAGAGTGAGGGAACGGAGGGGAGGTCAGGCCCAGCTAGCCTCTCCGAAGGGGGAAGCAGTGACAGGAGCAGTGTAACGGTCAGGAGAAAGGTTGCCGGCTGGGCGCGCGCGCCAAGTTCAAATGTACAGGCGCTCGGCACAGCAGGAAACCCGGATTGGGAACCAGGTCCTAAAGCCCGCCGGAGGGAGGGGGAAGACTCAGGGGACTCAGCGTCAGAAGAGTCTAGAAAGGGGGAGACCCCAGCGGACAGGCGGGCCCAGAGGAGGAAAGAGCAAAGGAAGAGGTGGAGCAAGGCTAGAGTCTTAAACTGGTGTCTGGGGGGAGGAGATTCCGACGGAGCTTCAGCGGTCTAGAGTTTGAGACGTAGAGCTGCGCGCCGCAGCTTTGAAATCGAAACTGAACTTCAATAAAGACTTTTGTATATAACAACGAACTGGCGTTGGTCCTTTGTGAGCTGGGACCTCGGGCAGCTCTGACAAGGGGTATCAGAGATTTTAGGGGGCTAACCAGGCTGGGATAGCAGGCTTGTTGGTTTTTGAATGTCTGATGCAGATTTTCAATTTCGTTGTTCTGTATGGGACAATGACAATAAAGATTATCATATCGTATCGTAGCCGAGGGTAGCGAATGCTGCTAAGAGGCCCAAGGAAACTAACCAGACAGGACTCCCCCACGGCTCCCGGAGCACCCAAGGCTGTTTCCCTCCTCCAGCTGGGCCTGAAGCCAGATCGAAGCAACCACCACCGTCCAAGACAGTCTAGGGACAATAGCCTTGAAGATCCCATGTGGGGGGGAGAAGGAGGGGACTGTTTCATCTGCTTGCCCACCCACGCATTTCGGCCCCCTCTCCTTACTGTGGACACACGTGATGTGTTCTTCTCTCAGGGGGCTGTGCTGTGCTGCCTTCTCGCCGGGCCTCTCTTGGCTGCCTTCGGTGGCCAGGTCGCCTTCGAGCCTGATCCCAGAAGGATCCAGCAGCCTGTCTTTGTCCCGGGGCCCCTGGAAGAGCTCCTCTGCCGCGTGGCCCCCGATGCTACAGACGTTGCTGATGAGGATGGTGGCGTCCGTGACTCCGGGGAGGGAGCAGAGGTCGCCGTCGGGAGTGAGGGAGGCAAAGCCGTTGGGGAGGGCGTCCATGGGGCCTGCAGCGCGAGAGAGAGGCGGGAGGGTTTCAGAGGCCTCGCAGGGACCCACATACGTTAGTAGCAGCACCCCCCCAAAACTACTACACATTTCGGAAAGCGGTTTCTCCACCCGTCTCGTGAGATATCGCCGCCAAGCTTGGAGCAACGAGGCGGGGGAGACTGTTCTCATCAGTGTTTGGACATTGCCCCAACCCATTTTGAACCAAGACGATTCCAAACGATTTTGACACCTCTGAGGTTATCACCGACCAAGATGGTGGGCTGGAACGTTTCTAACCAAATATGAAAATAAACGACCGTATTTTTGGCTCTATAAGACGCACCAGACCACAAGACGCACCTAGTTTTGGGAGGAGGAAAACAAGGGAAAAAATATTCTGAATCTCAGAAGCCGGAACAGCAAGAGGGATCGCTGTGCAGTGAAAGCAGCAATCCCTCTTGCTGTTCTGGCTTCTGGGATAGCTGCGCAGCCTGCATTCGCTCCATAAGACGCACACACATTTCCCCTTACTTTTTAGGAGGGAAAAAGTGAGTCTTATAGAGCAAAATAGGGCTGTGCACTGGTTTGGTAGGAAGAGGAGCTCTAACCTCAGGACTAGGGGTGGGAGGCCAGAAAAACCAACTACTGCCCCCTTTGTCCAGTGCTGAGGGTCAGGCGACCTCTCATCTATGGCCCCCATGGTAATGGAATCTGATTCAGGACCAGATCCTGGCCAGCTATTCTCCAGGTAAGTGCCATGCACAGCTGTAGAAACTAACAAATTATATTATCTATTTATAAATCTCAGGATTCCCCACCCCCAGAATTCCTGGGCAATGCTGGGCACTTTCCAATAGTCTACTACAGGGAATATTTTTGTTGTTTTGTCTTTTTGCTATGCGCTGGCTGCCTCTTAAGATTTGATTGGCCTCCGCCTATCGTGGGAGACAACAGAGGAGGACTTAACCAAATTTCTCATGACTGTTCCTGAGATCAAAGACCAGGTGTGTTTTTTTATCTGTGTTTGGATGCAACTGGACGCCATTTAGATGCCAGAGAGAAATTCGAAATGGAGTCTCCTTCTAGCAATTTCTGCAGCCAAGCTAATCTCTTGCTCTGCTTTTCCTCTGGGAAAAGTGAGAGGGGGTCTTGTGGTCCGGGCAGCCCAGGACCTCCAGACACATTGCCTGGTCTTGTGCCCTGGCAGAGCGAACTTTTCAAAGCTGCACTGATTCTAACCACCAACTCTGAAATGGCACTGATTTCTTAGATCTCTTGAGCAATTCCTGGTACTGTACCTGCTGCTTAAGAATATAGGGAAGAAGTTGCCTTATTACTCAGACAACTGATCCATCTAAGCTCAATAAGATTTACTCCTAGGGAAAGCAGCTCTCAAGAGCAGTGTTTCTCAGACTTGGGTATGGACTACGACTCCCATCATCCCTGACCGCTGGTCCTGCTAGCTAGGGATGATGGGATTTGTAGTCCAACTAGTGGTGTGAGGTGAGAATATTCTCGAGAATGAGAATATTCTCTGCTAGAAAATTCTCCGGAGAATATTCTCCACAAACTATAAATTCTAATGCGAGAACCAGTTTTACAACCCACATTAAAAAAACTAGTAAATAATAAGTCAAGCTGTAATAAAAATTTAGACCTTCTATGAGCCTACTGTAATAATATTTCAAGTTTAATGCTATAATATTGTCGTTTCAAATTTAGGCCTACAACCACAGTTTTAGAACTACTTAAGTATTTGCAGTAGGCCCACTGTACTATGTTTCCCGTGAAATGCTACAATTTTTGTGCTCTTTTATATAGCCGGTGCGGGGACGCGGGTGGCGCTGTGGGTAAAACCTTAGCACCTAGGGCTTGCCAATCACATGGTCGGCGGTTCGAATCCCCGCGGCGGGGTGAGCTCCCGTCTTTCGGTCCCAGCTCCTGCCCACCTAGCAGTTTGAAAGCACCCTCAAGCGCAAGTAGATAAATAGGTACCGCTTTATAGCGGGAAGGTAAACGGTGTTTCCGTGTGCTGCGCTGGTGCCGGCTCGCCAGAGCTGCTTCGTCACGCTGGCCACGTGACCCGGATGTGTCTCCGGACAGTGCTGGCCCCCGGCCTCTTAAGTGAGATGGGCGCACAACCCTAGAGTCGGACACGACTGGCCCGTACGGGCAGGGGTACCTTTACCTTTATATAGCCGGTACGATTGATATTATGATGGTCGTTTCAAATTTAGGCCTATCAAAGAATGTGAATTCACTGCGTTGCCCCATTGAATAGATGTATCCGTACAGTTTTTGGTTGCCATCTGAACAAATACGTTAACTAATTATATACAGTGGTGCCCCACAAGATGAACGCCTCGCAAGACGGAAAACCCACTAGACGAAAGGGTTTTCCGTTTTGGAGGTGCTTCGCAAAACGAATTTCCCTATGGGGTTGCTTCGCAAGACGAAAAAATCTTACGAGTTCCCATGGGTTTTTTCCGCTCCCCCCGCCTTTTCCTAAGCCGCTTAACAGCTGATCGCTAGAAGCCGCTAGACCGCTGTAGCGCTAATCCGCTAAGCTGTCAATGGGCTTGCTTCGCAAGACGAAAAAACCGCTAGACGAAGAGAATTGCGGAACAGATTCTTTTCGTCTTGCGAGGCACCACTGTAATTTTCAATGCATTAAAATGAATGTTCTCCTATTTTAAATGAAAATTCTCTAATATTCTCATCAATCGAGACTATTCTCCAAAAGATTATTCTTGAGAATTTAGCATCACTATGTCCAACAACCGCGGGATTTTGCGAAAACCTTGCAATGCCTTGAAGGGGGCCATCGTTCCCAGTCCAAATTTGAGGTGCTACAGATTGAACCTGAAACCTTTGCCATGGAAAGGAAGTTCAGGTGCGCTACCACAGAGCTTGTCATCAGCACTCTCCACCTGGTTCCTCCCTAAGGAAGAGGAGGGACAACGCCCCTTCTCCATCAAACTGGCCGGGACAGAATGCCACCTGCCTCCCCTTCACCCCATTCACAGGCATCCTGTTGGTCTTCGTAACAATTGTGTAAACAGATGTGCATTGTCTCCTCTGCCGTAGCATCTATAAACACCGCATTTTCCGCTCTATAAGACACACTTTTTTTCTCCTAAAAAGGAAGGGGAAATGTGTGTGCGTCTCATGGAGCGAATGCAGGCTGCGCAGCTATCCCAGAAGCCAGGACAGCGAGAGGGATCGCTGCGCAACGCCTCTTGTTCTGATGCCTTCACAGCGAAGCACGATGAGGGACGGACAGGAGCCCCTTCCGTCCCTCATTCTGCTTCGCTGGGAAGCCAACAGACCAAGAGGCGCTGTGCAGCTCTCCCTCTCGCTCTGCTGGGTTCAGCAGAGCACTGCAGCACCTCTTCACTGAGAGCCAGTGTGGTGTAGTGGTTAAGAGTGGTAGACTCGTAATCTGGGGAACCGGGTTCGCTTCCCCACTCCTCCACCTGCAGCTGCTGGGGGACCTTGGGCCAGTCACACTTCTTTGAAGTCTCTCAGCCCCACTCACCTCACAGAGTGATTGTTGTGGGGGAGGAAGGGAAAGGAGAATGTTAGCCGCTTTGAGACTCCTTTGGGTAGTGATAAAGTGGGATATCAAATCCAAACTCTTCTTCTTCAGCAAAGCAGGAGGAGTAAAGGAAGGGGCTTCCTAGGGGCTCCCTTCCTTTCCTCCTCCCACTTCACTGAAGAGTGTTGCTTCGTCTCACCTGCCTCCTCCGATCCCCCCAGCAGGGACAACACTGCTAGGCAGCCAGTAGATCCAGCTTCCCCAAAGGGGTGGACGGACTGGTGGCCCCTTAGCCTAATCATCCCTACTCCTTCCTCTTCAACATTTGATTCAGAATATTTTTTCCCTTGTTTTCCTCCTCTAAAAACTAGGTGCGTCTGATGGTGCGAAAAAGACGGTATCTGGTGGAAACAGGGAGCAGAGGGGCAAGCGGCGTTCCCAGAGGCTCACCTAGTGAGCAGCCGGGGCAGGATTTGAACTCGGCACCATCCAGCTCACACCCTTCACCGTGATGCTAGCCCACTCTTGCGGAGGCAGACACAGTGGAAAGGCACACCAGTTTAAAAAGCCACAGGCAGTTATTTAAAACTGCGGCAGGCCAGGTCTGCCAGGCTTCCCCTACCCTCGGCAGTCATGCCTCAGTGGGAGAGAAGGGACTGGGAAGGATCTTTGCATCGGCTTTTCCCAGCTCCTTCAGGCACCTCCTGCCCCTGAGCTGTGCCAGTGGGGCGTCTCCACCCCATCCTTCAGCCCAGATGCTTAGGTCCAGCTCCGAGGGTCTTCGGGCGGTTCCCTCCCTGCGAGAAGTGAGGTGACAGGGAACCAGGCAGAGGGCCTTCTCGGTGGTGGCTCCCGCCCTGTGGAACCCCCTCCCATCAGATGTCAAAGAGAAAAACAACTACCTGTCATTTAGAAGACATCTGAAGGCAGCCCTGTTCAGGGAGGTTTTCAATGTGTGACATTCTAATGTATTTTTAATCTTTGCTGGAAGCCGCCCAGAGTGGCTGGGGAAAGCCAGCCAGATGGGCGGGGTACAAATAATAAATTATAATTATAATTATAATTATAATTATTATTATTATTTGGAAATGGGAAGTCAGCTTTTATTTTCCTCTTCCCTCCCTGCCCCTCTTTCCTTGTGTGTTGTTGTGTTTTTTTGCTATGAGTCTAAGCCTGCGGGTAGGGATGGTCTCATTCCGATTGTGCGTAAACTGCTCTGGGAGTCTTTTTTGGCCGAGGAGCGGGGTGCCGACGTGCCAAATAAATACACGAATAAACAAGAAACGCAGCATGCTACACATAATCCACACAGCGCTAGCTATTAGCTAGCCACCACCAACACCAGGAGGCGTCGAAGGGCAGCAGTTAAACGTGAGCTTTACCTCCGTCTCCATCCAGGCTGTGCTCCGCCTCTCCGCCCTTTCTAGTCCTGGGGGAGGCGTGGGCCCCTCCGCCAGGGTACTTGAGCAGGCCGGCGGCTTCCTCCTCCAGCTCGGCGGCTCCGGAGTCTTTGTCGAAGCTGACCCTCTGCAGCTCCACATACTGAGGGTAGGGCGAGGCGTCGTCCATCAGGGCCCCCAGCAGGCTGAGGCGCGAAGAGGCCGGAGGGGGCGAGGACGACGACGACGCAGGGAAAGCCCCGTCGAAGTCGTAGTCCAGGTGGGGCTCGGGAGGGCGGGGCTTGAAGCGGGCGGGGCGGGGCCTGCGCTTGGCCCCGCCCCGGCAGTCCTCCTCCCGCAAGGGGCAGCTTTTCTTGTAGAGGGGGAGGTGGTCGTCGTCGGGCTGGGATCCGGGCGAGAGGGACAGGGACGACCGGGCGCGCTTTGCCCCCGCTGCTCCCCCTCCCCGCCGGCGCCCCCTGGAGGCCATCTTGCCCCACAGCTTCCAATGGAAAGCCAGGGAGGAGCTCTTGGCGTAGAGGAGCATGCGGAAGGCCCGCAGGGCACGCCGGCGCTGGCGACGGAAGCAGCGTGACCTTGGCGCCCCCAGAAGCTGTGGGCGCCTCCGGGAGCCGGCCCCCGCGGCCACGTCGAAGGGCCAGGCCCGGCCCCCGCTCCGGGGGACCTTCGCCCTGCCGGCCTTGCTCTGGGCTGGGTGGGAGGGGCCCACGCTGGCCACCTCCCAGCCGGACATGCAGGGGAGGTCCCACCTCCCTTCTTCCTCCTCGCTGGCGGAGGACGAGGGGCTGAAGCCCAGGGGCTGCTTCTTCGCGTAGGCCAGGCGCCGGTTCCCCTCGAAGCAGCCGCCGTGCTTGCGCTCCGGCTCACCCCACTCCTGGGAGGGGCGGCACAGCTTGTCCCGGTGCCCCGTGGGGCCGCGGAGGCTGGGGGACGGGCCCCCCCAATACTTCTCGTCTTGAAACATTTCCTTCATGGTGCCGACGCGGCTGCGGGGGGAGAAAGAGAGAAAGGAAGGAAGAGCTGCGTTAGGGTCATGGGAGAAGAGTAGGAGGGGCTTCCACATTGAGGTTCAGCTCCGAGGGCCTTCTGGCGGTCCCTCATTGCAAGAAGCAAACCTACAGGGAACCAGGCAGAGGGCCTTCTCAGTAGTGGCGCCCACCCTGTGGAAAGCCCTCCCATCAGATGTCAAAGAGATAAACAACTACTTGACATTCAGAAGACATCTTAAGTTCAGGGAAGTTTTTAATGTATGACATTTGGTGTATTTTTGGTATTTGTGGAAGCCGCCCAGAGTGGCTGGGGAGACCCAGCCAGATGGGCGGGGTACAAATAATAAATTATTATTATTATGGAGATGGCTGCTTGTTTAGCATAGTGTGCACGACTAGCGTCAGGCACAGGGAGGAGACATTGTACAGAACGCAGAAATACTTAGGTGGACGTAAGACCCAGTTCCTGCCTGGCTCTTCCCGCTTGCCTTCAAGCAACCTTTCCAAATATCTTTGCATCCATGAAGACTAGACAGTGCTTTAATGCGTTTAAGAAAAACCACAAACGTCACAGCACGTCGGAAGCTGGACTGCGTACCTCCAAGACTACCCTTTCTGCACACATGGTGGCTGAGTGGTTAAGGCAGTGGACTGGGCTCTGCGAGCGCGGGTTCGAATCCCATCCTGGTGTACTCTGGCAGTTACGTTTTTAGGGCCAGTGTGGTGCTATCGTCAAGAGTGTCAAGACTAGGAGCTGGGAAGGACCAGGGTTCGAATTCCCACTCAGCCATGAAGCTCTCACAAGGTGACTTTTGGGGGAGTGGCTGCTGCAATGATCCAACAGGGATGGGGTGAACAATGTATGCTACCTTCAGCTACTTAGAGAAAAACTTTGTATATAAATGCAATAAATAATGAAAAGTTCAGATAACTCAATGCCCCTTTTCTTCCCTTTCAAAGTAAGGGAGAACGTTTGCCCCTGAAGATATTTGCACAAAGCTATCTGTAAAATGTGACTCCAGTTTGAGCCACCGTTTGGGAATTTTTCCTCCATTTTTCTTCTTCTGCATCTCAAGTGGGGGTAGGCCACTGATTCCTGGCTCCTTTTAAACTAGGCTCGCATGTTTCAGGCAGATTAGGAGAAAAGCTTTCCACACACCTGAGATGGCCTGGCATTCCGCTGCCAACTGAACCGCTGGCTCATTATACCTGGCTGGCTTCACTCAGTGTGGGTGTTACATCCCGTGACAGAAAACTCTGCTGCCAAAGAGGGAGCTGAACAAGACGGTCCCTAAACCGGGGCTGGAAGCTCAACTGAACTATCTGAACATGTAGGAGCTAGCAGCAAAATTTGGATAGGCTTTCTGGCTCAATGAATGCCACCCTCCCCCTGCCACCCCCCCCAGCCTCAGGCAAGGGGGCCACTACCTCATTATTCACTTAGTTACAGGTCAGATAAGAGAAAGGACTTCTTCACGTAGCACATACTTAAAACTATGGCACTTGCTGCCATAGGAGGCATTGGTGGCCACAAACCTAGATGGCTTTCCAAGAGGATTGGACAAATTCATGGAAAAGGGTTATGGATGGTTAGTAGCCATGATGCCCCTGCCCTGTCTCCTTCTGAATACCAGCTGCTGGAAACCACTGGAGGAGAGTGTGCTCTGATGCTCGGGTCCTTCTTTTGGGTTTCCCACAGGCATCTGGTTAGCTGCTATGAGGATGCTGGACTAGATATGGTCCTCTTTGGCCTGATTTAGCAGGTGCTTCTTATGCCTCGCAAAGGGGGCAGAAGAATGCAGGTTCAAGAGGACATCGTAGAAAACCGAGGGTTTGACACAAAAGTGTAACTCGGGAAACTGAGGTTAGTGTCAAACCCTCAGTTTTCTGCAAAAGCCAGTACAGTGGTTACATATGCTTCAGGTTACATACGCTTCAGGTTACAGACTCCGCTAACCCAGAAATAGTGCTTCAGGTTAAAAACTTTGCTTCAGGATGAGAACCGAAATCGTGCTCCGGCGGTGCGGCGGCAGCAGGAGGCCCCATTAGCTAAAGTGGTGCTTCAGGTTAAGAACAGTTTCAGGTTAAGTACGGACCTCTGGAACGAATTAAGTACTTAACCCAAGGTACCACTGTATAGGGGAGTGTAACTCCATCTCTCTCTCTCTTCTATAGTGGCTTTCAATATGGGAATAAGGCAGGGAGGGCAAAGTGCAAAGAGGAGAGGAAACCAAATCGCACCGTCTTGCCATTTACTTTGACTGACAGTGCCTTGCTTTGGCGGAGACATCCAGCCACCTGAGAGTCCTTTACCTTCAGATGCTTAAGACACCAGGTTTTCTGAATGCAAAGGACCTGCTGTCCCACTGTGGTCCCAACTGGAAGGTAGGAAAGTGACTAACTCAGACCTTTGGGGGGCTTCATCCAGCTCAGTACTCTGACTGGCAGCAGTTCCATCATTTCAGGCAGGAGCCTCTCCCAGCCTTACCTCGAGACGCTGCTGGGGATCAAACCTGGGACCTTCACACATGCACTACCCCCAAGCCAATTCCAGAAGTGTGCACTTTGGCACAACAACACACAGGAACTCTCCGTTTCCTAAGAACGGAAGAAACGCCTGCTGGATCACCTAGCCCAGCAGCCTGTTCTCACAGCGGACGACCAGATAAGAAACCCGTAAGCAGGACGTAACTGCAGTGGCACCCTTCTCCCCTACAGCAGTTTCCAGAAACAGCATTCAGAAGCATCGCGGCCTCCGACTATGCAGCCGAAGCAGTAGCCCTCCTGCCATCAACATAGTCCTCTCCTCCCGGAGGCTCCTTCCTCCTCTTACCTGGAGACGCCACTGGTGGCTGAACCCAGGACCTCCTGCATGGAACCACAGAACGGTAGACTTGGAAGGGACCCCCAGGATCATCCAGCCCAACCCCCTGCAATGCGTGCAGAGCAGGTGCTCTAACCACTGCCCCGCCATGCCCTCTTCCCCTTCACTGAGCAGCAAGCAGATATATATATATAGAGAGAGAGAGGGGGGGGGGGTAAAGGGACCCTTGACCATTAGGTCCAGTCGTGGCCGACTCTGGGGTTGCAGCGCTCATCTCGCTTTACTGGCCAAGGGAGCCGGCGTCCAGCTTCCGGGTCATGTGGCCAGCAGGACTAAGCCGCTTCTGGAGAACCAGAGCAGCGCACGGAAATGCCATTTACCTTCCCGCCGGAGTGGTACCTATTTATCTACTTGCACTTTGACGTGCTTTCGAACTGCTAGGTGGGCAGGAGCAGGGACCGAACAACGGGAGCTCACCCTGTTTTGGGGATTTGAACCGCCGACCTTCTGATCGGCAAGTCCTAGGCTCTGTGGTTTAACCCACAGCGCCACCCACATCCCACAGACACATATATATAATATTTCTTCTCCAGACACAAACAGGCCAAGTTGCCTTGCCACCCCCACCCCCACCCCCTGCCCAGTCCTGCCCTCCCTCAGCCCTTTAAGAAGGGGGCGAGTCTGGCAGGTACCTCCTGATTGCCAGGGAATGTAGACGGTGCTGGAGACCCCATAGGGGGTGGGGGGTGGGGAGGGGGCGTGGCTGGGAAGCGTGGGGGGGGGGAGCCCAATTCAAAGAGGGGGAGGGGAGGGGGCGTGGCCGGGGAGATAACCGGGTGGGTTAACCTGGGCGAGGTGTGGGGCGAGGGGGGCAGCCGCAGAGGACGACGGGAAAGGAGGGTTGGGGGGGCGAGGAGAGGAGGGTCCCGCGGTGAGGGAGGCCGGCGAGGCCCAGGGACGGGACCCGGCCCCTCAGCGCGGGCGGGGGCGCCTCACCTTGTCCCGCTGCGGGGAGAGAGGCGCGGGACGCGGCAGAGGCCTCTCTCTCACGCCTCGCCTCCCAGCGCCGCCGCCGCCGCCGCCTCCTTCCCTCAGGAGCCGCCGCGGCTGCCGGCGCCGCCCAAAGGCGTCATCAGCCGGCGTCGGGGCGGGGCCACGCCGACGGAGGAGGGCGGGGCGGGGCAACGCCGCGTCACCTCTCCTTGCCCAGCGACGTCACGACGCAAGCCTCAGCATCCGGGCATGTCTGCCTCAGTCCTGGCGTAACGGTTACTTGACGGAGGGGTTGCGGAGTCCCAGCAGCGTCGCGTTCTTTGCACGTCGCCGCTGCCCTGAGGCGGCGGCCCCGTCGGGCGCTGTCGGACTTCGACTCCCGTCAGCCCTCGCGGCTTGCCGCTGAGGCCGACGGGAGCTGTAGTCCATCAGCCTCTGGAGAACGGGGGCCCCTAAAAGAAAGAAAAAATATAAATATAAACGCGACAGGAGCGTAACAATCCCACATACGGAGACAATATCTAGTATTCCAGAACCAAGGGCTTCCCCCAGCCCGCTAGGGGCTTTTCGGACTACAACTCCCGTCAGCCCCTGGGAGCCAGCACACCTGCGCTGGCAGGGGCTGTCGGGAATTGTAGTCCAGAATCCTGTGGAACCTATCACATATGATTAATTACATTTGTATACCGCCTTTTAGCTGAGGACCTCAGGTTTAAGGGTTCGCAGCATAACCAAGTTTGTTAGGGGTGCTGGGTGGGGTGAACTACAGTTCCCAGAATTCTTTGGGGGGAAAGACATGGAGACCCAGGGGTGGCCCCTGGCAATGTTGTTGCCAGAGAACTGGCCATTGTGGACGTGTTGTTGAGTCGTTTAGTCATGTCCGCCTCTTCGTGACCCCCTGGACCAGAGCACAGTGGTGTAGCGTGGGGGGTGCAGGGGGGCCGGCCGCACCGGGTGCAACATCTGGGGGGGCGTGCTTGCCGCCTCCGGAGTCGCCGAAGAGCCTCGGGCGCAGGCTGTAGCAGAGCCCCATGTCTCGCGGAACCGACCAGCTGTGCGCGCGTCCGGGCTGAAGGTGTCCGGCAGGCAGCGGCTCTCAGCGCTTGCCGCGGTCCCCGCGCGTCAGGGCCACGGAGGGCGCGCCAGGCAGCCCCTCCTCACAGCCCCGCTGCTGCAGCTGCTGGGCCATGTTGCATTTTCCTCGCCTCTCTGTCCTCCTCCTCCTTTGGGCAAGCGGCAGCGCCAGCGGCAACTCGCCTCAGATCACCTGACACGGACCCGCCGCCGCCGCCATGGCTACCTTACCGTAAATGCTCCAGCCCAGGCAGCAGCAAGAAGAAGCCTTGCCCCGGGTGCTGACAACCCACACTACGCCGCTGCCAGAGCACGCCAGGCCCTCCTGTCTTCCACTGCCTCCCGCAGTTTGGTCAAACTCACGCTGGTAGCTTCGAGAACACTGTCCCAACATCTCATCCTCCATCGTCCCCTTCTCCTTGGGCCCTCCATCTTCCCCAACATCAGGGTCTTTTCCAGAGAGTCTTCTCAGGAGGTGGCCAAAGTCTTGGAGCCTCAGCTTCAGGACCTGTCCTTCCAGTGAGCACTCAGGGCTCATTTCCTTCTGAATGGAGAGGTTGGATCTTCTTGCAGTCCATGGGACTCTCCAGAGTCTCCTCCAGCACCAGAATTCAAAAGCATCAATTCTTCGGCAATCAGCCTTCTTGATGGTCCAGCTCTCACTTCCATACATCACTACTGGGAAAACCAGAGCTTTAACTATACGGACCTTTGTTGGCAAGGTGATGTCTCTGCTTTTTAAGATGCTGTCTAGGTTTGTCATCGCTTTTCTCCCAAGAAGCAGGCGTCTTTTAATTTCATGACTGCTGTCACCATCTGCAGTGATAATGGAGCCCAAGAAGGTAAAATCACTCACTGCCTCCATTTCTTCCCCTTCTGTTTGCCAGGAGGTGATGGGACCAGTGGCCATGATCTTAGTTCTTTTGATGTTGAGCTTCAGACTATATTTTGCGCTCTCCTCTTTCACCAGCATTAAAACCTCTAATTCTGAGATGTCAAAACAAAATAAACGATCAAAATACACAGGGTGGGTGCACATACATATGTTCTTTCTGTGTTTGTTTGTTCCTCTTTGCTCCCTTCCCATCACTGAGCCCTGGAGATGGAAGTTAATTGAGAGAGGGGCAGACATCCCATAGTCTGTGGTACCATTTCCAGGTTTGCGCTGTGATGGAGCTTGCAAGCTTGAAATGAATGAGGTGGAGAGAAGGTTGCTGGTTCAGAAGCATCCAGACCCTGAGATATCAGGGCCCAAACTTGAGACCTAGGGGCAGCCCCAAGGGATGCCATGGGGCGGCCCACCAAAGTGTTTATTCCCTCACCCTCATCTATGTAGATGTCTATTTTGCACCCAGCAGTCGTAGTGCTCTGGTCAGTGCTATGACTTCTGCCTCCTGGGATGAGGTTGTGTATTGCTTAAATCCCACCACTAAGCCCTGGAGACGGAGGTTAATTGGGAGAGGGGAGGAGGAATCAGAGCAGACCCCCCAAAAGGAGAAAATGGTAAGCTGTGAGGGAAGCAAAAGGATACAGACTGTGATCATTATGTCAAAGGCTTAAAATTATAGTGACCACTCTTCAGTGTTGAGAATAACACACCAAATGGCGGGCTGTTTTACATTCCTCATCATCAGGTGCCCACACCTAATCCACAAAATGAGGGTCATTATAGAGCCTGCAGTTATTTGTTTCCTATATTTATATCCTGCCTGCCTTGTCCCAGGACAGCAAGCGACGAGTGATGAAACAAAAACATATTTTAAAAACCATTTCCAATACAGATTCAGACCGGGAGAGCCCGAAACTTGCAGCTTGCTTAGACTCCCATCTTCCCCAGTGTGTGAGAAACTGGCCTGTGTTTAAAACCTTACACCCAAGCAAGGGGAGGAAGGAGTGACCTTCGGCCCTGATCCGTTCCGTTCATGGAGATGAAAGCGAAAATCCTGGAAAGGGAAGCAATTTCCTTATTGAACAGTGGTCCAGGTTTGTTGCACAAGCTCTGCCAATCAACCACGATGGCAAAACCTGAATTTGCCAGCATAGGACTGAAAATAGCATCAGTCACGGCCAAGTGGGTGACATGTGGCAGCTAGTCGCTTTGACTGCCTGACTTTTTCATAACTTGGGCGGAAGTCTTCGACGCTGCTCCCCTCCTCTTGCTCGTAAACTGGTTTGCAGTTCTATTATTTTCTGAATAATGCTGACACTGTGAAGAGGAAGTGGTTAAGGCGGCTTAGGACAGCATCTTCTTATTTCTTGGAAGTTGTTTTTCAGGCCACGTTCGTACATTTAAAGTGCTTTGATTCCACTCTAAAAATCCTGGGAGCCGTGGTTGGCAGTTGTTGTTGAGTTGTTTAGTCGTGTCTGCCTCTTTGTGACCCCTTGGATCAGAGCACGCCAGGCCCTCCTGTCTTCCACTGCCGCCCACAGTTTGGTTAAACTCATGCTGGTAGCTTCCAGAACACTGTCCCACCATCTCGTCCTCCGTCGTCCCCTTCTCCTTGTGCCCTCCATCTTTCCCAGCATCAGGGTCTTTCCCAGGGAGTCTTCTCTTCTCCTGAGGTGGCCAAAGTCTTGGAGCCTCAACTTCAGGACCTGTCCTTCCAGTGAGCACTCAGGGCTGATTTCTTTCAGAATAGAGGTTTGGTCTTCTTGCAGTCCATGGGACTCCCGTGGTTGGTTAGGAGGCCCCTATTCCACCCACAGAGATACAATTCTCCTAGCGGTTACAAACTCAAGACCCCTCAATTTTTTTCACATGGACTGCTGCCAAGCCAAGTGCCCCCCACTGTTGTAAATAGAAAAGTTTGGCATCACCCCCCAGTGCTGGATTTACGTACAGTGGTACCTCGCAAGACGAATGCCTCGCAAGACGAAAAACGCGCAAGACGAAAGAGTTTTCCGTTTTTTGAGTCGTTCCGCAAGACGAATTTGCCTATGGGCTTGCTTCGCAAGACGAAACGTCTTGCGAGTTGTTGCGAGTTTGTTTCCTTTTTCTTAAAGCCGCTAAGCTGCTAATAGCCGCTAAGCCGCTAAGCTGTTAATAGCCGCTAATAGCCGCTAAGCCGCTAATAGCTGCTAATAGCCTCTAAGCCGCTAATAGCCGTGCTTCGCAAGATGAAAAAACCGCAAGACGAAGAGACTTGCGGAATGGATTAATTTCGTCTTGCGAGGCACCACTGTATAAGTTAAACAAGCTATAGCTTAGGCCCCCACTCTCTTGCCCCCCCCCAAAAAAATAAGGGGAAAAAACTGGATGCACATTTCCAAAACATAAGATAAAAAACAAACAAAACCTATCTACAGCAACAGTGTTTCGTGTTGTGTGGGCTACTATGATATAAGTAATGGGCCCCGCCTGCTAGCCTGCTCCGTAAAATATCACAGGTTTTCTCATTTCTATATATAGGGGGCCTACATTCTGCATGGACTGCTTGCATTTAATTTCAACAATTATTTGGATAGAATTCATATTTTGTTATGTGCAAATGGCTTTAGCTATCTATTCAGTCCATCAACAACCATATAGCATATATTCAGCCCAAAAAAACAGCGACATCTTGTTGTTGACAAAGGACAGCTGGACATAGAAAGGGCCCCAGTGCCTTCAGTAGCTCAAGGGCTCATCAAAACTAAATCCGGCCCTGTGCCCCACCCCACAATCCTATATTTGTGCACCTGGTTATTTCTGCTTAAGTGTAGAACCTGACATTTGTCCCTATTGAAATTCATCTTGGTAGTTTTGGCCAGCGGTATTTTTCAATCCCCTTCATGGATCACTGCCTTGCCGTGGCGAAGGGGCTTGAAGAACTCAGAGAAGCTATGAACTATGCCGAGCAGGGCACCCAAGATGAACAGGTAATAGTGGAGAGTTTTGACCAAACGTGATCCACCTGGAGGAGGAACCGGCAAGCCACTCCAGTATCCCTGCCAAGAAAACTCCATGGACAAAGACAACAGGCATATAAAAGATATGACGCTGGAAGATGAGCCCCTCAGGTCGGAAGGCGTCCAACATGCTACTGGGGAAGAGCGGAGGGCAAGTACAAGTAGATCCAGAGCTGATGAAGCGGCTGGGCCAAAGCCGAAAGGACGCTCAGTTGCGGATATGCCTGGAAGCGAAAGGAAAGTCCAATGCTGTAAAGAAAAATATTGCATAGGAACCTGGAATGTAAGAACCATGAACCTGGGTAAGTTGGAGGTGGTCAAAAATGAGATGGCAAGAATAAATATTGACATCC
This sequence comes from Podarcis gaigeae, assembly GCF_964106915.1. NCBI lineage: Eukaryota > Metazoa > Chordata > Lepidosauria > Squamata > Lacertidae > Podarcis > Podarcis gaigeae. The sequence continues at coordinate 2,942,672 of NC_139689.1, forward strand.
TGGGCATCAGTGAACTAAAATGGACAGGAATCGGTGAATTCAGTTCGGATGACCATCATATCTACTACTGTGGGCAAGAAACCCGTAAAAGAAATGGAGTGGCCCTCATAGTCAACAAAAGAGTGGCGAAAGCTGTACTGGGATGCAATCTCAAAAATGATAGAATGATCTCGATACGAATCCAAGGCAGACCTTTTAACATCACAGTAATCCAAGTTTATGCACCAACTACTTGTGCTGAAGAAACTGAAATTGACCAATTCTATGAAGACTTACAAGACCTTATAGAAGTGACACCAAAGAAGGATGTTCTTCTCATTATAGGGGATTGGAATGCTAAAATAGGGAGTCAAGAGATAAAAGGAACAACTGGCAAGTTTGGCCTTGGAGATCAAAACGAAGCAGGGCAAAGGCTAATAGAGTTCTGTCAAGAGAACAAGCTGGTCATCACAAACACACTTTTCCAACAACACAAGAGACGACTCTACACATGGACATCACCAGATGGGCAGCATCGAAATCAGATTGATTATATTCTCTGCAGCCAAAGATGGAGAAGCTCTATACAGTCAGCAAAAACAAGACCTGGAGCTGACTGTGGCTCAGATCATCAGCTTCTTATAGCAAAATTCAAGCTTAAACTGAAGAAAGTAGGAAAAACCCCTGGGCCGGTAAGATACAATCTAAGTCAAATCCCTTATGAATACACAGTGGAAGTGAGGAACAGGTTTAAGGATTTAGATTTGGTGGACAGAATGCCTGAAGAACTATGGATGGAGGCTCGTAACATTATACAGGAGGCAGCAACGAAAACCATCCCAATGAAAAGGAAATGCAAGAAAGCAAAGTGGCTGTCCAATGAGGCCTTACAAATAGCGAGGGAGAGAAGGCAAGCAAAATGCGAGGGAGATGGTGAAAGATACAGGAAATAGAATGCAGATTTCCAAAGAATAGCAAGGAGAGACAAGAAGACCTTCTTAAACGAGCAATGCAAAGAAATAGAGGAAAGCAATAGAATGGGAAGAACCAGAGATCTGTTCAAGAAAATTGGAGATATGAAAGGAACATTTCATACAAAGATTTCCATAATAAAGGACAAAAGTGGAAAGGACTTAACAGAAGCAGAAGACATCAAGAAGAGGTGGCAGGAATACACAGAGGAATTATACCAGAAAGAAATGGATGTCTCGTATACCCCAGGTAGTGTGGTTGCTGACCTTGAGCCAGACATCCTGGTAAGTGAAGTCAAATGGGCCTTAGAAAGGACTGCAAATAACAAGGCCAGTGGAAGTGATGGTATTCCAGCTGAACTATTTAAAATTTTAAAAGATGATGCTGTTAAGGTGCTACACTCAATATGCCAGCAAGTTTGGAAAACTCAGCAGTGGCCAGAAGATTGGAAAAGATCAGTCTACATTCCAATCCCAAAGAAGGGCAGTGCCAAAGAATGCTCCAACTACCGCACAATTGCACTCATTTCACACGCTAGCAAGGTTATGCTTAAAATTCTACAAGGAAGGCTCAAGCAGTATGTGGACTGAGAACTCCCAGAAGTGCAAGCTGGATTTAGAAGAGGCAGAGGAACCAGAGACCAAATTGCAAACATGCGCTGGATTATGGAGAAAGCTAGAGAGTTCCAGAAAGACATCTACTTCTGCTTCATTGACTATGCAAAAGCCTTTGACCGTGTCGACCACGGCAAACTATGGCAAGTTCTTAAAGAAATGGGAGTGCCAGATCACCTCATCTGTCTCCTGAGAAATCTCTATGTGGGACAAGAAGCTACAGTTAGAACTGGATATGGAACAACTGATTGGTTCAAAATTGGGAAAGGAGTACGACAAGGCTGTATTTTGTCTCCCTGCTTATTTAACTTATATGCAGAATTCATCATGCGAAAGGCTGGGCTGGATGATTCCCTAGCCGGAATTAAGATTGCCGGAAGAAATATCAACAACCTCAGATATGCAGATGACACAACCTTGATGGCAGAAAGTGAGGAGGAATTAAAGAACCTTTTAATGAGGGTGAAAGAGGAGAGCGCAAAATATGGTCTGAAGCTCAACATCAAAAAAACGAAGATCATGGCCACTGGTCCCATCACCTCCTGGCAAATAGAAGGGGAAGAAATGGAGGTAGTGAGAGATTTTACTTTCTTGGGCTCAATGATCACTGCAGATGGTGACAGCAGCCACGAAATTAAAAGACGCCTGCTTCTTGGGAGAAGGGCAATGACAGGCCTAGACAGCATCTTGAGAAGTAAAGACATCACCTTGCCAACAAAGGTTCGTATAGTTAAAGCTATGGTTTTCCCAGTAGTGATGTATGGAAGTGAGAGCTGGACCATAAAGAAGGCTGATCGCCGAAGAATTGATGCTTTTGAATTATGGTGCTGGAGGAGACTCTTGAAAGTCCCATGGACTGCAAGAAGATCAAACCTCTCCATACTGAAGGAAATCAACCCTGAGTGCTCACTGGAAGGACAGATTGTGAAGCTGAGGCTCCAGTACTTTGGCCACCTCATGAGAAGAGAAGACTCCCTGGAAAAGACCCTGATGTTGGGAAAGATGGAGGGCGCAAGGAGAAGGGGACGGCAGAGGACGAGATGGTTGGATAGTGTTTTCGAGGTTACCAGCATGAGTTTGACCAAACTGCGGGAGGCAGTGGAGGACAGAGGTGCCTGGCGTTCTCTGGTCCATGGGGTCACGAAGAGTTGGACACGACTAAACGACTAAACAACAACAACAAATTTTTCAATATGTTACCAGAAAAATCCGAGGGCTCCCTTGGACAAAAAGTAAAGACACCAACCAGAGTAAATTGGAGCAAATCAGCAGCCTGTAGGCTTGGCCTTTATTGAACTGTTGCAACAGGGTGCTCCCCTCACTTGCAGGTGAGAGGAAAGACACAGAAAAATGGTGTGCAAGACCTTATAAAAACTTTTGAAATTCCCCTCCTCTAGGTCCAGCCCACCCCCAGAAACATCATGCATGCATTACAGAAAGGAGGGGTTGAGGGAGGCATACATTACAGAAAGGAGGGGTTGAGGGAGGAGTTGGTGGTAACCTGAGTGTCTTGTCACCTGGCTGGTTCCTCCCTTCCCCCCTCCCCATGAGTCACTTCCAGGAGACAAAGGGGAGTTTGCAGTTTCCTGCCCCCAGAGGGAAGATCTGATCAGTGTCCTTTGTTTCAGTCCATGCTGAATCCACTCCCATATGCAAGTTCTTTGTGATCTTGATGGTCTTCTGTCTAGGACCATCAGGGTTGGCATAGCAACGGGGCAGGGCTCCTGTGGATGTGCTGGGATGGTGAAGGGATTATGGCTGCCCTGTATCAAACCTTCCCCATTTTGTAGTCCTTCCTTCATGGAGTAAAATAAAAGTGGAACAGTGCAAATCCGATGCATGGTTGATTTTCTATGCATTTATAACAGAAGCATAGCGTATGTAGTGTGTGAGTGTGAGTGTGTGTGAAGTTTGTACAAACTGAATGATTGGGGTGGCGGGGTTCCTGCTACAAATAAAAAGAGGTGCTGGAACTCAGCATAAACGCCTCTCCTGTCCTCTTCTAATGGTGATGGGCGCCCACCTGAGAGGTGCCGGAACTGAGTTCTGGCAGGTTCTGTGATAGGAATTTTGAGGTCTTAGATATATGGTAATGTTCATAAGCGTACCAACCAAGCACCTACATAGATCAGCACAGGAAGACCGACCTGGAACCATTTTTGATTCCCAAACTGACCAAATGTTTTCTCTGCAAGGTCAAAGTGGAAAAGCCTCCCCATTGTCTTTTCCTTCACAAATCCTGTCTTAAGGGTATGTCTGTGTTTGAATAGGGTGTGAGCCTTTGACCTGACTCAGGAACTAAGTATTTATCATTACAAAAGACTGGCCAGGCTCCCCAGGCAATCCAATCAAGTAACCTGCCAGACAGGAGATAAACAACATTCAAATTTCTGTTTTAGACCGCCTTTTCTGTGATGTAGGTGTGATGTATCTGAGGGGTGGTCTTAGGTTACACCCCTTCTGTGATGTATGTATGCTGTTTCTGGGGGTGGTCTTGATCTACAGGGTGGCAATTTCAAAAGTCTTTATAAGGCCTTGCATGCCATTTTTCGGGGTTCCTCCTCTCTCCCGCAGGTGAGGGGAGCACCCTGTTGCAACAGATCAATAAAGATCTAGTTTACTAGCTGCTTTGCTTCTCAATATTCTCTGGTTGACCTCTCTTCTTTTCTCCTACTAATAGGGAACCTATGTAAGGACTCTATATGGGCTCTTGGGTACCCCATAAGGGAAAAGGGCAATTTTTGTTTACAACCGTTCCCACTGGGAAAAAAGCCCTGGTTTTGTTCCAGTCCTCCGATCTGTTGAGGCCACCCTGAATCTGAATTCTCTCTTCTGCGGCATTAGCTACCCCTCCCAGTTTGGTGTGATCTGCAGATTGAATGAGCACCTGCTAAATTCTTTCATCCAAGGAATTTTATAAAGACCTTGAACAGGACAGAGCGCAGGACAGAGCCATGAACTTCTCCCAAATCTCAGAAATGAGCAGAGACTGCAAAAGGGTGCTGCGTACGTGTGTTTCTTTAAAGTGCTTTATTTGGTAACAGTTTGCATGGAAGACGCTTAAAAACGTTCGATGTCGTGCTGAGCTGCAGAACATGGATGGCCAGTGCGTCTGAAGCGCAGGTGCATGGCCGCAAGGATGACCAGGAAGGTGGCTTCGGTGATGATCACAATCATGGCAATGAACTGGAAGGTGGGGCTCCAGCCTAGAGCGAGAGAGGGGGCAAGGAATGAGAGGCGTTGGAGACAAAAGCTGTGCCACAGCGTTAACACATTGGCTTATGAGACTACCCGCTACTAGCAGCCAGGTCAGGTACACCCCAAAGTTCACTTGGGAAGACAGGTGAATTAATGCTGGTCTACTACTGGAAAAGGATGCGGGTGGTGCTGTGGGTTAAACCACAGAGCCTAGGGCTTGCCGATCAGAAGGTCGGCGGTTCGAATCCCCGCGGCGGGGTGAGCTCCCATTGATCGGTCCCTGCTCCTGCCAACCTAGCAGTTCGAAAGCACGTCAAAGTGCAGGTAGATAAATAGGTACCACTCCGGTGGGAAGGTAAATGGCATTTCCGTGCGCTGCTCTGGTTCGCCAGAAGCGGCTTAATCATGCTGGCCACATGACCCGGAAGATGTACCCTGGCTCCCTCAGCCTGAAAAGGAGATGAGGGCCACAACCCCAGAGTCGGCCACAACTGGACCTAATGGTCAGGTGTCCCTTTACCTTTACCTTACTACAGTGGTACCTCAGGTTACAGACGCTTCAGGTTACATACACTTCAGGTTACAGACTCCGCTAACCCAGAAATACTACCTCGGGTTAAGAACTTTGCTTCAGCATGAGAACAGAAATCGTGCTCCGTTGGCACGGCAGCAGCAGGAGGCCCCATTAGCTAAAGTGGTGCTTCAGGTTAAGAACAGTTTCAGGTGAAGAACGGACTTCCGGAATGAATTAAGTTCTTAACCCAAGGTACCACTGTACTGGAAAAAAGCAAAGATCCCCCAGTGTCAAAGCAGTGATTCTTCAACATCAACTTCGCTGGACTGGTCATGTTGTGTGGATGCCTGATTGTCGTCTTCCAAAGCAACTACTCTATTCTGAACTTAGAAATGGAAAGCGTAATGCTGGTGGTCAACAAAAGAGGTTTAAAGACTCTCTCAAGGCAGATAAAAAAATGTAGTATAAATGCTGACAATTGGGAAACACTGGCCTGCCAGCGCTGCAGTTGGAGAACAGCCTTGACCAAAGGTGTCGTGGGCTTTGAAGACACTCGAACTCAGGACGCAAGGGAGAAACGTGGTAAGAGGAAGGCATGCTTGGCAAATCCACACCGTGATTGACTCCCGCCCGGAAACCAATGTCCCCACTGTGGAAGGACATGTGGATCCAGAATTGGCCTCCACAGTCACTTACGGACTCACTGTTAAAACCGTGTTTATGGAAGACCATCTTACTCGGCTATGAGTGACCGCCGAAGAAGAAGAATATCCCAAGCTCTGAGACTACAATGTCTAGACTCAAGCCCCTTGCCTCACCTTTTCCGGGGGCAGCTGTCGATGCAGTGGTAGTGAGTTCCCCAGTCCTGGAGGTGGTACGGTTCTCCACCCTGCTGATGGCACCTTCGATGGTCATGGTGACCACCTCAGCCTTCCGTTCCAGCACTTTCCTCGCCTCTGAGGGGAGAAAGGGGCAGGTCAGTTCAAGGAGCTGCGCCATCTCTCGCCACAAAGAGAGCTCTGGGGCAAAACTCGAACCCAGATCCAGAGGGCATGACCCGAAGCAATGGATTCGAATTGGTGTGACAGTGTCAGAATAGGATCTAGGAGAGAAGGGGGTTCAAATCCCCATGCAGCCAGAAAGCTTAGCAGGCGTGAATTTGGGCCGGTCGCTCACTCTCGAGACAGAAGGATGGAGGGAACCCCAAGGGCCATCCAGTCTGACCCCCCCTTGTAATTATGCAGGAATATCAGCTATGAAGAATTCCTGGCAGATGATCACTCAAACTCTCTTTGGACGGCTTTATATATTTATTTCCTGTCATTTTCTACACCACTTCACCGGGTGTACGAAATGATCAAGCGGCAAAATTAACCACCACGACCTTTGAAAATATAAAACGACAGGAGGCTAAAAACAGATTTAAACTTCCACCATATATCTGTAGAAGAACCAGTAGAGTCAATCCCAAAAGTATTACAAGAGATTTTAAAAAAATTGCGAGATAGCAGGTCTTCAGATCAATAACGATTAAACTAAACTCTTGGTTAAAAACATGAATGATGAGAGTAAAAACAAATTACAAGACGTATCTGGTTTAAAGATTGAAAGAAAGGTTGAGTATAATTTAACATAATATAAATTTGTAAAAGATAATTATTTTAAAACTTGGGAAGAGAATAAAAGAAATTTGCAAATTTGGAATAGAATGAATCTTTCACTATTAGGGTGTTGGCGATAAAGATGAATGTACAGATTGCTAAATATCTGGGTAGGTCCATTTTTAGCAGGTGTCAGAGTATAGCAATGGTGATGCCTGATGGGTAGGCAAACTAAGGCCCGGATCCGGCCCAATCGCCTTCTCAATCCGGCCTGTGGACAGTCCAGGAATCATTGTGTTTTTACATGAGCAGAATGTGTCCTTTTATTTAAAATGCATCTCAAGGTGTGAGGGACAGTGGACCGGCTCCCTGCTGAAAAAGTTTGCTGATGGGGGGGGGGTGTTCCTGCCACACTGACCCCTGCAGTAGACACTTGGGTTACGTTACTCTCGAGTAACATAAACTTTGGGTTGCAAAAGTGGCAAACCCGGAAGTATTTTTCCGGGTTTCGCTGCTCGTACGTACACAGAATCAGTGCCTCTGGGTACAGATTTTTTCAGGGTGCGCACAGACCCCAGGAACGAATTAAATCCATAGCCAGAGGATCCACTGTATGTTGGGAGCTGCGCAGAGTGGTTGGGGCAGGGGTAGGCAAACTAAGGCCCAGGGGCCGGATCCAGCCCAATCGCCTTCTAAATCTGGTCCGCGGACGGTCCGGGAATCAGCGTGTTTTTACACGAGCAGAATGTGTCCTTTTATTTAAAATGCATCTCTGGGTTATTTGTGGGGCATAGGAATTCATTCTCCCCCCCCTCAAAATACAGTCTGGCCCCCCACAAGGTCTGAGGGACAGTGGACCAGCCCGCGGCTGAAAAAGGTTGCTGACCCCTGGGCTGGGGCAACCCAACCAGATGGGTGGGGTATAACTAGGAAAATTATTAATGTGGAATAGGACCAGAGTTTTTTTCAGTTCTGGCACCTCTCAGGTGGGCACCATTGCCATTTTAAGACATCAAGGTAGGCGATCATAGTGAGTTCTGGCACCTCTTTTTCAAGAAAAATAGCACAGAGTAAGACGTCCATATTTTCATCAGAAATGTCGGAGGATATATGCAAGTACTGGATCAGGACTCAAACAGTTGCGGCCTGACTCAAGGTTGTCCAGTATTACAGTCATAGTAAAGGTAAAGGGACCGCTGACCCTTAGGTCCAGGCGTGACCGACTCTGGGGTTGCAGCGCTCATTTCGCTTTATTGGCCGAGGGAGCCGGCGTCCAGCTTCCGGGTCATGTGGCCAGCATGACTAAGCCGCTTCTGGCGAACCAGAGCAGCGCACAGAAACGCCGTTTACCTTCCCGCCAGAGCGGTACCCATTTATCTACTTGCACTTTGACGTGCTTTTGAACTGCTAGGTTGGCAGGAGCAGGGACCGAGCAACGGGAGCTCACCCCGTCGTGGGAATTCGAACCGCCGACCTTCTGATTGGCAAGTCCTAGGCTCTGTGGTTTAACCCACAGCGCCACCCGTGTCCCTTATTACAGTAATATCTTGGGATAAATACGCTATAGGCTAAGTATTTTCGGGTTGCTCCCCATGGTGACCCGGAAGTAGCGGAGCGCATTACTTCTGGGTTTCGCCACTCGCACAGACAGTCAAAATCATGTCACGCGGAAGTGGCAAAACGCAACCCACCCAGTCACATCTTATGTTCTGTTCAGGATGCGAACAGGGCTCCAGAACGGATCCCGTTCGCATCCCGAGGTGCTATGTGGTAGAAGAACCTCGGCTATGGGTCCCCCAAAATGCCAGCCTGGGGTCAAAGGCTGCATTCATGGCATTCAGATCCCTTCTCCCAGATCCCCAAAATGAGCGGAAACTGCAAAAGGATGCTGAGTAAATGTGTTTCTTTAAAGTGCTTTATTTGGTAACAGTTTGCATGGAAGATGCTTAAAAACGTTGGATGTCGTTGTGCTCTGAAACACATGGAGGGCCGTAGTGTCTGGGGGACAGGCGAATGGCCAAGAGGATGAGCAGAACGGTGGCTTCTACGATGAGCACCACCATGGCACAGAACTGGAAATCGGGCATCCACCCTGGAGCGAGAGAGGGGGCAAGGAATGAGAGGCGTTGGAGACAAAAGCTGTGCCACAGCGTTAACACATCAGCTTATGAGACTACCCGCTACTAGCAGGTGGGGCTGCCAGCTCAGGTACATCCCAAAGTTCACTTGGGAAGACAGGCGAACTAATGCTAGTCTGCTACTGGGGACGCGGGTGGCGCTGTGGGTTAAACCACTGAGCCTAGGACTTGCTGATCAAAAGGTCGGCGGTTCGAATCCCCACGACGGGGTGAGCTTCCGTTGCCAACCTAGCAGTTCGAAAGCATGCCAGTGCAAGTAGATGAATAGGTACCCCTCCGGCGGGAAGGTAAACGGCATTTCCGTGCGCTGCTCTGGTTCGCCAGAAGAGGCTTAGTCCTTCTGGCCACATGACCCGGAAGCTGTACGCCGGCTCCCTCGGCCAATAAAGCGAGATGAGCACCGCAACCCCAGAGTCGGCCACGACTGGACCTAATGGTCGGGGGTCAACTTTACTGCTGGAAAAAAAGCAAAGATCCCCAGTGTTGAAGCAATGATTCTTCAATATCAGCTTCGCTGGACTGGTCATGTTGTGCGGATGCCAGATTATCGTCTCTCAAAACAACTACTCTTTTCTGAACTTAGAAATGGAAAGCGTAATGCTAGTGGTCAACAAAAGAGGTTTAAAGACGGTCTCAAGGCAAATCTAAAATGTAGTATAAAAACACTGGCCTGCGAGTGCTCCAGTTGGAGAACAGCCTTTATCAAAGGGGTTGAGGGCTTTGAAGACACTCGAACTCAGGACGCAAGGGAGAAACGTGCTAGGAGGAAGGCAGGCTTGGTGAATCCACACCGTGATTGACTTCCATTTGGAAACCAAAGTCCCCACTGTGGAAGGACGTGTGGATCCAGAATTGGCCTCCACAGTCACTTACAGACTCACTGTTTAAACCTTGTTCATGGAAGACCATCTTACTCGGGTACGAGTGATCGCAGAAGAAGAAGAATATCCGAAGCTCTGAGACTACAATGCCCCTTGCCTCACCTGTTTTGGGAGCAGCTGTCGATGCAGTGGTAGTGAGTTCCTCAGACCTGGAAGTGGTATGGTTCTCCGCCCTGCTGATGGCACCTTCGAGGGTCATGGTGACAACTTCAGCCTTCAGTTCCAGTGCTTTCCTCGCCTCTGAGGGGAGAAAGGGGCAGGTCAGTTCAAGGAGCTGTGCCATCTTTAGGCACAAAGAGAGCTCTGGGGTAGAACTCGAACCCAGATCCAGAGGTAATGAATGTTGCGTGATTGGTCAACGGCACAAGACACAGCATATGGGGACTTTCGGCGAGGCAAAATGGCGGGCGCCACAGCGGTGATCAGCTCCTGACGCCAGCCAGAGCCAACTGCGCTACCAGGCTGGCTCTGGGCTGTTGAGACAGCCACTGGCGCTGCCAAGGGGGAACTGGGGACACATGGAGTGTCAACTGGGGGAACCGCTGACCACCCAAATTGAGCTGGGAGCGAGAGCACCCGGCCACCCAGCCGACTGCCCAGTGGTGCTCCGGGGCCAGAGCCAACGCAGGGAGGAGGAGGAGAGAAGGAGAAGAGAGAGAAAGAGGAAGGAGAAAAAAGAGGGGAGCCCCGACATTGCCACCATTGGCAGGAGGGGAGGTAGGAGGGCACCGGGAAGGCAAGGACAATGGCCGAGCCCAGGCCCGATCCGAGCCTACTCCACGGCGGTTAGCGCTCCAAGAGGGCAGATCAGGGCCCAGAGGAAGGCCGTGTGACAGAGGAGACCACAGAAGAGAATATATTACTTCTTGTTTAAATAAAATAAAGGTAAAGGGACCCCTGATCATTAGGTCCAGTTGTGGCCGACTCTGGGGTTGCGGCGCTCATCTCGCTTTATTGACCGAGAGAGCCAGCATACAGCTGCCGGGTCATGTGGCCAGCATGACTAAGCCGCTTCTGGCGAACCAGAGCAGTGCATGGAAACACCGTTTACCTTCCCGCCGGAGTGGTACCTATTTATCTACTTGCACTTTGACGTGCTTTCGAACTGCTAGGTTGGCAGGAGCTGGGACCGAGCAACGGCAGCTCACCCCGTCGTGGGGATTCGAACCCCCGACCTTCTGATCGGCAAGTCCTAGGCTCTGTGGTTTAACCCACAGCGCCACCTGCGTCCCCTCTTGTTTAAGTAACTTTTTAAAAATTACTTTTTTTCTCTTATATAAAAAAAGTGTCCCCGGATTCTTTGGAAAAAAATCTGGTAACCTTACTTTAAGCAGAGCTTGGATGGCCAGGGATGCTTTGGTTGTCCAACCCACCTGAGTGTTCCTTGATAACTCGGAATCTCTCCCCTACCTTTGGAATGCAACACCCCATTCAGTTAAAAGGAAGGAGAAGAGAATTAGGAGCTGTTAACAGTGGAACTGGCTCCCTTGGGAGGTGATGGTCTCTCCTTCCTTTGAGGTTTTTAAGCAGAGGTTGGACGGCCATCAGACATGGATGCTTTAGCTGAGATTCCTGCATCGCAGTTGGTTGGACTGGATGACCTTTGGGGGTCCCTCCCAACCCTACAATCCTACGCTCTGCAGAACTCGAGCAGCTGGAGCAGAGCTTTTGCATGGACTCCGTCATCTTGCCACCCAGGAGATAGGCACAACCTTCCCCTGTTCTCAAATGCTACATACAAGCACGTATCAATAAAGGCAATTCTGGGGAAACTCCGTACCTGGCCTTGCAGCTTCTATTAAGTCCGGAAACCCAGATCCCTCTTCCGCCTCACTGATGAAGATGGGGCCTCTCCTCAGGTACACTGCAAAGAATTAGAAAGCATTGGCTGCCACCCCGGATCTGCTCAAGGAAAGTCGGCCAAGTATCATAAATAATAATAATTTATTATTTATACCCCGCCCATCTGGCTGGGTTTCCCCAGCCACTCTGGGCAGCTTCTAACAGAATATTAAAATACAATAGTCTATTAAACATTAAAAGTTTCCCTAAACAGGGCTGCCTTCAGATGTCTTCTAAAAGTCAGATAGTTGTTTATTTCCTTGACATCTGAAGGGAGGGCGCCACCACCGAGAAGGCCCTCTGCCTGGTTCCCCTGTAACCTCACTTCTCGCAGGGAGGGAACCGCCAGGAGGCCCTCGGAGCTGGACCTCAGTGTCCGGGCTGAACAATGGGGGTGGAGACGCTCCTTCAGGTCTACTGGGCCTTTGAGGCCGTTTAGGGCTTTCAAGGTCAGCACCAACACTTTGAATTGTGCTCGGAAACGTACTGGGAGCCAATGTAGGTCTTTCAAGACCGGTGTTATGTGGTCCCGGCGGCCGCTCCCAGTCCCCAGTCTGGCTGCCGCATTCTGGATTAGTCGTAGTTTCTGGGTCACCTTCCAAGGTAGCCCCACGTAGAGGGCATGGCAGTAGTCCAAGTGGGAGATAACCAGAGCATGCACCACTCTGGCCAGACAGTCTGCGGGCAGGGAGGGTCTCATCCTGCGTACCAGATGGAGCTGGTAGACAGCTGCCCTGGACACAGAACTGACCCGCGCCTCCATGGACAGCTGTGAGTCCAGAATGGCTCCCAGGCCGCGCACCTGGTCCTTCAGGGGCACAGTCGCCCCATTCAGGACCAGGGAGTCCTCCACACCCGCCCAGGTTTGAACAGCTAAGGTTGGTTTGTCGGGCCAGCTGTTCAAAAACGGTTGTTTCCAACAACTGGTCTCTGGAAATTTTGCTGCCTCCAACTGTGGAGGAACAGCAGGGCTGTAGCATTTGGGGAGGGGGTTGGCATGGCCCCGGGAGCAGAATTTTGAGGGGGTGCAAAGCAGACAGGGGTCCCCATCCCTGTCTCAAGGCAAATCTAAAATGTAGTATAAAAACCAACAACTGGGAAACACTGGCCTGCGAGCGCTGCAATTGGAGAACAGCCTTTACCAAAGGTGTTGTGGGCTTTGAAGACACTCGAACTCAGGACGAGAGGGAGAAACGTGGTAAGAGGAAGGCATGCTTGGCTAATCCACACCGTGATTGACTCTCGCCCGGAAACCAATGTCCCCACTGTGGAAGGACATGTGGATCCAGAATTGGCCTCCACAGTCACCTACGGACTCACTGTTAAAACCTTGTTTATGGAAGACCATCTTACTCGGCTACGAGTGAATGCCAAAGAAGAGGAATATACCAAACTCTGAGACTACAAGGTCCAGAGTCACATTTGCACAAGCTCCTTGCCTCACCTGTTTTGGGGGCAGCTGTCGATGCAGTGGCAGTGAGTTCCCCAGTCCTGGAGGTGGTACGGTTCTCCGCCCTGGAGAATCTTGGCAGGCTCCGTCCTGGCAAAAGGGGTCTCTGGGCCCAGGAGACTTACCTGGACTCAGCGCCACATCCCTGGCCCCCTCGTTGCATGGCTGCCCGGCCAGCACTCACTCACTCCTCACTCGGGATGCTCCCTGGATGGTGAACGGGTGACCCCAGCATAGCCCAGCCCGGTGCTCCTCTCCACAGGTTTTTGGGGGGATTCACCCTCCAAACCAGCCAGCTGGGCTCCCCACATGTGCGGGCAGGCAGCCCCGCTTGTGGGGTCACTTTGGCGGTGTGTGCTGTGTTGCCACGGGCTCCGTTCCCCCTTTGGAGGTGCAGATTGCAGCTATAACAAAGGCGGCATTTTTCCATCTCCGCCAAGCTAAGCAGTTGGCTCCTCACCTCTCTCGCCCTGATCTGGCCACTGTGATCCACGTGACGGTCACCTCCAGGCTTGACTACTGTAACTCACTCTATGTGGGGCTGCCCTTGAGACTGACCCAGAAACTCCAGCGGGTGCAGAATGCACTCCTTACAGGGTCCTCACTGCGGGATCACATTCACCCGGTGGCTCCCAGTGGGGTACAGGATCAGGTGCTGGTTTTGACCTTTAAAGCCTAGGACCCTCGTACCTACAGGACCACCTCTCCTGGTATGTCCCACGGAGGACCTTACTGTCTGCAAACAAAAACATCTTAGAGACCACAGGAAGGTTAGGCTGGCCTCAACCAGAGACAGGGCCATTTCAATTGTGGCCCCGATCTGGTGGAACGCTCTGTCCCAAGAGACTAGGGCCCTGCAGGACTTGACATCTTTCCGCAGGGCCTGCAAGACGGAGCTGTTCCACCAGGCCTTTGGCCAGGGCACAGCCTGACTCCCTCCTTTGGCAATCCTCACAGAACTCTAGCCCAATGGTTGCCATCAATTTGATTTGAATTAACTTTATAATGAAATGATTTTAGAATGTTGTATTATTTTATTGTTAGCCGCCCCGAGCCCGGCTTCTGCTGGGGAGGGCGGGATATAAATAAAATTTATTATTGTTATTATTAGTGCCCCGGGCACTGGCAAACCATGCTATGCCACTGAGCCAGAACATAGCCCCCCAGAGCCCTCTCTGCCATGAATTTGGGAACCACTGACCCAGACTCCCCCCCCCCCCGATCCACAAAGTTTGGGCCATGCTCTTTCATCGTTCCTGTTTCTGCAACGCTGCCTCGCTCTTTTTAATGCTATTTCCGTATACCGCTTTAGGGAGTTAAATAAAACCCAGCAGCCTAGCTTCTAAATCGAATTGCTCTCCCTTCTCAGGGCAATGGGTGTTTTTTTCACAGCTTGTGCTATCAACACCGTCGCCCGGCACGTACCATCCAAAGGCAGCTCAGGATTATCCTCCTGCTCTTCCGAGATGTTGGCCGACCTTCCCGGGCCTTTGAAGGGCAGAGGGGTTCTCATTACATCCACCTTGGATTCCATCGCTGGCATGAAGTCTGCCAAAAAAACAGAAAAAGGAGATGTGCTTCGTCCAGAGCAGCGGCTCGTAAGAACTTTTTAAAAAGAGATCTGCAGGATCAGGCCAGGGGCCCAACTTTTTTTTTTTGCCTTTTGCTTAAACATTGACAAGTTTCGTCTAGCATCCTGCACTCACAGTGGCCAACCGGATGGTCTAGTTGAGCAGGACTTGAACCCAAGACCCCTCTCTCCTCCTGTGGTTCTCAGAAGCATCGCTGCCTCTGAACGTGGAGGCAGAGCCGAGCCATTGTGGCTAGGAGCCATCGATAGCCCTCTCATCCATGAATTAGCCTCATCCTCTTTTAATAAACAACAACAACAACAATTTATGATTTATTCCCTGCCCATCTGGCTGTGCTTCCCCAGCCACTCTGGGCGGCTTCCAACAAAATATTAAAATACACTAATCCATCAAACATTAAAAGCTTCCCTAAACAGTGCTGCCTTCAGATGTCTTCTAAAATTCTGCTAGTTGTTGTTCTCTTTGACATCTGGTGGGAGGGTGTTCCACAGAGCGGGCGCCACCACTGAGAAGGCCCTATGTTTAAAGGCATCTATGTCAGCAATTGGTGCTCTTGAGAGTCCCATGGACTGCAAGAAGCTTCAACCTCTCCATTCTTGAGGAAATCAGCCCTGAGTGCTCCCTGGAAGGACAGATCCTGAAGCTGAGGCTCCAAGACTTTGGCCACCTCATGAGAAGAGAAGACTCCCTGGAAAAGACCCTGATGTTGGGAAAGATGGAGGGCGCAAGGAGAAGGGGACGGCAGAGGACGAGATGGTGGGACAGTGTTCTCGAAGGGACCAGCATGAGTTTGACCAAACTGCGGGAGGCAGTGGAAGACAGGAGGGCCTGGCGTGCTCTGGTCCAGGGGGTCACGAAGAGGCGGACATGACTAAACAACTAAACAACAACAACAAATGTACAAGGCAAATACATACATAAGTATGTAAACCATGTGTCTGAAATGGTACAGGAGAGCAATCCTGAAGCCACTTGCACTCTCCCAAATTGACCTCAAATGTTTCTCTGCAAGGAGGAGGAAATGGGGAAAGCCTCTCCATTGCCTTTTCCTTATGTGAAGAAATTAATGGACTATGCAGAATAGGACAAAAAAGGATTCGAAACCTGCAGGACCAGAGATTCACAGAAGATTGGAAGAAATATACGAACTATTTGAAGAGCAACTGTAACCAACAAATTACGCTAGTAGGACTACTACAAAAGGTTTTGTAAGGAGAAATATACAAAGTGTTACAAAGTAGAAAAAGATAGAGATATTGGTTCTGAGTTTGAAATGTAAGAGGGAAAATAAGAAATGCATACTGAGAGATTAGATTGGAAAATTTTCAGACAGGAGTGCCTGGCGTGCTCTGGTCACCAAGAGGCAGACACCACTAAACGACTAAAGAAGTCAGCAATTATCACTGCCTCCTGTGGGGGGGAGTTCCACAGTCTAGCTATGAGGAGAGGGGACTTTCATTGTCCTGAATCTGGCAACTTTCAGCCTTCATTGCATGTCCCCAAGTTCTCATGCTATGAGGGAGAGATAAACTTTTCTGTATCTACTTTCTCCATGCAAGGCATAATTTTATGAACTATTATTCCCAAACCTTTTTTTGGCCACCGCCCTCTTGGTTCCATAAACTCACCCACAATTCCCCTTTCCATGCCCGATAAAAAAAAAAGGATTATTCAGAATAACAGTTTGCAGAAACCACTAAGACAGACAATATTGCAACACAATAAAACCCAGCAAGGAATATTGCACGGAAATTATTCTTACACACCCTTGCTCACATACGGTTGAAGCAGATTCAGAGTATGAAGTATTTATGTATTACTACTTGCCACACACAGACAAACCTTCACTTAATTTATAAGAAAATCAATAGCTGTTACCAATAATAGCCTGTCTTGTGGCTACTCAGAATCATAAATACCACAAATGTGATTGAAGGAAACAGATTTGAAAGTGGCAAGAACAGTAAAACTTTAAATACAATGCAAGGGAGGAGTTTCATTCAGGCGGTAACCTGGTCCATCGGAAAGGTTTGTAATTTAAAAGACAAAACACTAGCGTTTCCCTGCAAATTTCTCTGAAATATTCACTTTGTTTTTGCTGACCCCTGCATGTACTGCAGACACAAAATCAATCAATCAATCAGTAGCTGTACTGGGTTCCACAGTCACAAAAACTAAAAAGAGCCACAAAAACGCAAAATAAATAGCAAAAACAGACAGATCTCAGCGTAACACTCAAAACGGAAGTGTGGCACTTAAATTGGAAGCATAACACTCAAAATGGAGCATGTTCGGCTTCCGAAAAAAGTTCACAAACCGGGACGCTTACTTCTGGGTTTGCAGTGTTTGGGTCCCAAGTTGTTTGAGTACCAAGGCGTTTGAGAACCAGGGACCACTGAACTTCAAAGTCAATCCGGTTTGCCAAAAGGACAAAGCGATAAAATTATCGGTAAAAACCATGAGAAACAAAATCGTGGATGTTTCTCCATCTGAGAGACTTGAGGGTCGATGCTAAAAGATCCCGCCTGAGAAACGCCTTCGCCCCTGTGGAGATGGTAGCACCAAAACATTGGCACACGTCCTCCTGTCTTGAACTCTCTAAAAAAAACCCTGAGGAACGAGATCCTCACCCCACTCGTACTAACCATCCCAGGGCGCTCAGCCACTGCCACAATGTCCTTTCCTTCTATCAGATCAAAATGAGCAGATAACAGCAAAGGTTGCTAGGTTCATAGCAGGGGCAATCAAAATAAGGGCCACTAACTGACTGCTGATTCAGGACTTTAAATTGTGCTTTTATAGCAAATTTCCTTTTCTGTCTGTACTGTGATGTTTTACTGTTGCTATGGCCATTGGTTAATGCGAATAAAGTTTTATCTCTCTCAAATCAGAAGCGTAACACTCAAAACAGAGCACGTTCAACTTCCGAAAACAGTTTGCAAACCGGAACGCTTACTTCCGGGTTTGCAGTGTTGGGGTTCCAAGTTGTTTGAGAACCAAGGCGTTTGAGAATGAAGTTATCGCTGTAATTTTAAGGAACCTTTTGTGTCCACTTTTTGCTTCAGAGTCCATTTTTCCCCAGTTGCCGGGATTCTCTGAAACTACCGTATTTTTCGCTCTATAAGACTCACTTTTTCCCTCCTAAAAAGTAACGGGAAATATGTGTGCGTCTTATGGAGCGAATGCAGGCTGCGCAGCTATCCCAGAAGCCAGAACAGCACGAGGGATTGCTGCTTTCACTGTGCAATGATCCCTCTTGCTGTTCTGGCTTCTGAGATTCAGAATATTTTTTCCCCTTGTTTTCCTCCTCCAAAAACGAGGTGCGTCTTGTGGTCTGGTGCGTCTTATAGAGCGAAAAATACGGTATGTTGCATCACGGGGCAGAGGGAGAGAGACTATGATTTTGCGGCAATTTCCTCCTCTACGCAGAACTGCAATAAAAAGTCTTTTCGAAAATGTAAATAAACGGGGGCAAATCCCAGGGTGTGGAGCTGTCAGCTGCGATGCGCCGACTTCTCAGAGAGTGCACGCGATCTGTCACGGAGGCAGCCAGCAGCGGCCTGACCCCTTAGACCAGGGTGAGCAAGTTATCTATCCATCTGTCGGTGGGGGAAGAAATTGAAAGCAGAGGCTTGCAAAGAAAGCTAGCAATAAAAGCTTGATCTGACAGTGACCACTGGTCCCATCACCTCCTGGCAAACAGAAGGGGAAGAAATGGAGGCAGTGAGAGATTTGACTTTCTTGGTCTCCATGATCACTGCAGATGGTGACAGCAGTCACGAAATTAAAAGACGCCTGCTCCTTGGGAGAAAGGCGATGGCAAACCTAGACAACGTCTTAAAAAGCAGAGACATCACCTTGCCAACAAAGGTCCGTATAGTTAAAGCTCTGGTTTCCCCCGTAGTGATGTATGGAAGTGAGAGCTGGACCATCAAGAAGGCTGATCGCCGAAGAATGGATGCTTTTGAATTCTGGTGCTGGAGGAGACTCTGGAGAGTCCCATGGACTGCAAGAAGATCCAACCTCTCCATTCTGAAGGAAATCAGCCCTGAGTGCTCACTGGAAGGACAGATCCTGAAGCTGAGGCTCCAAGACTTTGGCCACCTCATGAGAAGAGAAGACTCCCTGGAAAAGACCCTGATGTTGGGAAAGATGGAGGGCGCAAGGAGAAGGGGACGGCAGAGGACGCGATGGTGGGACAGTGTTCTTGAAGCTATGAACATGAATTTGACCGAACTGCGGGAGGCAGTGGAAGACAGGAGGGCCTGGCGTGCTCTGGTCCAGGGGGCCACGAAGAGGCGGACATGACTAAAGGACTAAACAACAACAACAAAGCCAGATGCAGTCTCATTTGACAATAAAAGTTTACACGCGAGAAAAAAAATGCCGCGTTTATAATTCTTATTGGTCATTTTCCCAATGCAGACCCTGCTCAGTGCAGACGTGTTGACGTTATTGGACTTGCTTAATTTAGGTTTGTTAGTTTCAATGCCGGTCAGTCCCTCAAAAAAAAAAAAAAATACAACCCTGTGATTATAGGGATTAATTGCCCCACATAAACATTTCACCAGGTCACCTACAACCGTAAAGCAATAATATTTTGATAGAATAATAATAATCAGTGCTTTTTTTTTTTTCCTAAAAAATTAAAATGTTTAGGGGTACTCTCATTTCGACTCAAAACCACCATTTTATGGGACGCAGGTGGCGCTGTGGGTTAAAGCCTCAGCGCCTAGGACTTGCCGATCGAAAGGTCGGCGGTTCGAATCCCTGCGGCGGGGTGCGCTCCGGCTGCTCGGTCCCAGCGCCTGCCAACCTAGCAGTTCGAAAGCACCTCCGGGTGCAAGTAGATAAATAGGGACCGCTTACCAGCGGGAAGGTAAACAGCGTTTCCGTGTGCGGCTCTGGCTCGCCAGATGCAGCTTTGTCACGCTGGCCACGTGACCCGGAAGTGTCTCCGGACAGCGCTGGCCCCTGGCCTCTTAAGTGAGATGGGCGCACAACCCCAGAGTCTGTCAAGACTGGCCCGTACGGGCAGGGGTACCTTTACCTTTACCTTTTTACAGTGGTACCTTGGGTTAAGTACTTAATTCGTTCTGGAGGTCTGTTCTTAACCTGAAACTGTTCTTAACCTGAAGCTCCACTTTAGCTAATGGGGCCTCCAGCTGCCGCCACGCGATTTCTGTTCTCATCCTGAAGCAAAGTTCTTAACCTGAGGTACTATTTATGGGTCTGTAACCTGAAGCGTCTGTAACCAGAGGTACCACTGCACAAAGATTCGCTAAATGTTTAGGGGTGTGCGTACCCCTGTGTACCCCCAGGAAAAAGCACTGATAATAATAATAACTAATATAGCTAACATAAGAGCACAGTTGGAAGAGCATGAGACACTGAATCTCAAGGTTGTGGGTTTGAGCCCCACAGTGGGCAAAAGTTTCCTGCATTGCACGGGGTTGGACTAGATGACCGCTGGGGCCCCTTCCAATTCCCTCCCCAACATACGCATTTTTATGCACGATTTACCCCAGCACATGCATTTCTTTTGTACCCACTACTCGGGCTGGAGAAGCACATTGCAATAATTCAGAGGGGTGTGGACCGCCTCTCCTGGTATGCCCCGCAGAGAGGTCCACAAATGACAATACCTTGGAGGTCCCAAGTCACAAGGTGGTTAGATTGGTCTCAACTAGGGGCAGGGCCTTTTCAGCACTGGCCCCGACTTGGTGGAACGCTCTGTCCCAAAAGACTAACATTTTAATATTTTGTTGAAAGCCACCCAGAGTGGCTGGGGAAGCCCAGCCAGATGGGTGGGGTAAAAAGGTAAAGGTAAAGGTACCCCTGCCCGTACGGGCCAGTCGTGACCGACTCTGGGGTTGTGTGCTCATCTCGCTTAAGAAGCCGGGAGCCAGCGTTGTCCGGAAACACTTCCGGGTCACATGGCCAGCATGATGAAGCTGCTCTGGCGAGCCAGCACCAGTGCAGCACACGGAAACGCCGTTTACCTTCCCGCTATAAAGCGGCCCCTATTTATCTACTTGCACTTTGGGGTGCTTTCGAACTGCTAGGTGGGCAGGAGCTGGGACTGAGCAACAGGAGCTCAGCCCATCGAGGGGATTTGAACCACCGACCTTCTGATCGGCAAGTCCTAGGCGCTGAGGTTTTACCCACAGTGCCACCCGCATCCCGTGATGGGTGGGGTATAAATAATAAATTATTATTATTAGGGCCCTGCGGGACTTGACATCTTTCCGCAGGGCCTGCAAGACGGAGCTGTTCCGCCTGGCCTTCGGTTTGGACTCAGTCTGACCCTTATGTTTCCCTCCCCTTATGGTCTTGCTCTATGGGCTACTTTTAAAATGAGGCTGCATTTTAAATTGCCCCCCCCCCATTATGTTTTTATTGTAGTTTTACCGGTTTTAGCTGCCCTGAGCCCGGCTCTGGCCAGGGAGGGTGGGGTATAAATAAAATTTATTATTATTATTATTATTATTATTTCAGAGGGGGCTGCGTTTCGGCCATCGCCTTGTTTCGGATCGGGCAAATTGAGTCCGTTCATCTTCCAGGGTGACCTGAATTGAACCTCCCCCCCCCCTCCCTAGTGATATTTGGAAACACCATTTAAATCCTGCCTCTGGCAGTACTGGCTCTGCAACACCAGAGGGAGCTCTGAGGCTTCCCAAATCATCCTTGGAGATAATTGCATCTTCTGAAATTTCCTGGGAGCAGAATGAAAATTGGAAGCTCTACTGCGCCGGATCAGAGTGCTGGGTTTTCTTTTTTCCCTTGCCTTCAAAATATAAAGACTTTCCTTTCCCAGAATCACATAATTGTAGAGGTGGAAGGAATCCTGAGAGTCATTGTCCGACCCTCCGCCGAAACAGGAATCTTTCTACCCAAAAGTGGGATTCGAACACACAACCCTAAGATTCAGAGTCTCGTGCTCTACCAACCGAGTTGCCATATACAGTGGTACCTTGGTTCTCAATCTGTTCCAGATGTCCGTTCCAAAACCAAAGCATGTTCCAAAACCAAGGCACGCTTTCCCACAGAAAGTAATAATAATAATAATTTTTTTTAATTTATACCCTACCCTTCCCGGTTCAGAAAACAGGGCTCGGGGAGGCTAACAACAAATTTAAAACACTTAATTGTGATACAACAAAAAACAGCATAAAATACAGTATAAAAGCGTGAATAACAATAAATTCAAAAATCAATTTAGGGGGAAATCCATCCAGTAAACATTAGATGATCACCAGGGCTAGCTGGCTGAATTATTCCTACTTGGGCCAGCGAGGAGACCAGGGGAGAATTAGCTGTGGGATCCCAGAGCGGATGATTTTCATAAAAAGGGGAGGGGGAGGGAAGGGAAGGAAGGGGAATAAAAGATCAGGTTAAATTCAAATTAAAGGCCAGGTGGAATAGCTCTGTCTTACAGGTCCGTCAGTAGCTGAACTGGGTTCCACACAGTCACAAAAACGAAACAAAAAAAGCCACAAAACCGCAAAATAAATAGCAAAAACAGACAAACCTCAGCGTAAGACTCAAAATGCAAGTTTGGCACTCAAATCAGAAGTGTAACACTCAAAATGGAGCATGTTTGGCTTCCGAAAAACGTTCGCAAACCGGAACACTTACTTCTGGGTTTGCAGTGTAAAATATACTTGGAGTCGAGAGTGGATTTCATGCTCTTTATTCAGCTCATAGTGATGAGGAGGAATGGAAGTTCCCCCAGAATGTCTGCTTTATAAACATTATTTACACAATGGGCCCCACGTGATTGGCTAGTTCCAGGATTCTCCTGTAGGCCAATCTGGTTGCGGATTCACTTCCACCTGGAGATGGATTGGGTGGCTCATGTGGACCAATCAGACTGCTGCATTCTGAATCCTATTGTTCTAGGACCAATCAGACTGCTGCATTCTGGATCCTATTGTTCTAAGACCAATCAGACTGCTGCATTCTGGATCCTATTGTTCTAAGACCAATCAGACTGCTGCATTCTGGATCCTATTGTTCTAAGACCAATCAGACTGCTGCATTCTGAATCCTTTTGTTCTAGGACCAATCAGACTGCTGCATTCTGAATCCTATTGTTCTAGGACCAATCAGACTGCTGCATTCTGAATCCTATTGTTCTAGGACCAATCAGACTGCTGCATTTTGGATCCTTTTAAACTCAGTACATAACACAGTGTTTGGGTTCCAAGTTGTTTGAGAACCAAGGTACCACTGTACAAGTTTTCCGCAGTTCCCCTCCTTCAGAGATAGGGCAGAGAAAAGATTTTTTTTCTTTTTTTGCTATGGCAACAGCCTCTCCATTGAACGGCTTCCCTATAGAGACCCACCTGCTACCCACATTGCAATCTAACTAACCTAACCAGAATTATTCGTTTTCCAGACGTTTTGGGTTTCTCCATTGCCCCCTGATCTAGCCACACACTGAAAGAACGAAAAGGCGGTCTGGATATTTTTGACGAAAATCGCTGCGCCATTCGGCTGGTCCAGGATCCTGCCCTTCGCACGGGGTTACCTAGGCGCCCCCAAGGGAATGCTGCAAATGGGACCCAGCTTGCAACGTCTCTCTCCTCACTCGAGATTCCCAAAAAACCGATCCTCAGAGGCACGCCACCTCCAATAATGGAAGCAAAACACACCTTTCACAACCAGCCATAGCTGTCAACTTACAGATTTGAAAATAAGGGACCAGCAGCCTCAAAAATAAGGGACCAGCAGCCAAAATAAGGGATTTTCAGAGCACAGGTATGTTCAGCTTCTGAGCCAAAGGCAGAAAGCCCAGCCAGCAGCCAAACGAAGCCTCAAGCGGTGGTTCCCACAGCGCAGCAACCCGGCAAAGGGGATGCAGCAAGGAAAACCACCGTCCCCTCTCCGCTGGGAAGCGCTGAGCAAAGGCGAGTCCCCAGGCAAGGCGGCCGATTTGATTGGCACAAGGCATGCAAGCTCCACCCCCCAGTCGTTCTCAGACTCCTTATTGGGTGAGCAACGCAGCCAAGCAACACAGCTGGAGCCTCCCTCCTCCCTGGCCGGCAGGGAGGGAGGGAGAGGAGCTGCTTCCTTTGAAACCCGGGAAATTTAAGGGACATCATCAAGAAGGGACAGCAGTGGGACACAGCACTGGGATAAGGGACTGTCCCGCCAAATAATGGACGGTTGACAGCTATGCAACCAGCAGCCATCCAAACCTCACCCTCCTTGCCTGAAAAAAACCACCATCTGTCGCTAATCTTGTGGCGGTGAGTTCCGGGGGTCAAATTATGTGCTGCATCTCTTTTTGTCCTGAAAACCCGAATTCTACTTCCCTGGATGACCCCCTGTGCGTTCCGGTCTTATGAGGGAGCGACACAAACTTCCTGCTTTTGTACACACCGTAACTTTTTTGTTAAAACGCTCCGAAAGCAGTTTTTGGCCGAAGCAAGCTCAGATTTTAAAGTCAGCAGAAAAAGGCATTTCCAAAGAAATGGCCGAGGGGGGAAACCAAACCCTAAAAAAAACTACCGAGGAAGCATCTTGCAGTTCCTTTCTTGGAAAGTTAGGAAGAGAAACTAGAAAAGGAGAAGAAGATCTGTTTTGCGAGTCCCATTTACCTTCCACTGCTGTCTTCTGAGCGCCGGCCGAGTCTCTGGGGAAGTTTCCAAAGTTGTCCGGGGAGTCGAAAACAAAGAGGGGTCCCAGCGTCAGGTGGGCCTGCGGTGCGGTCAACTCGGCTGTGGTCAGGAGGAAGCCACAAAGCAGGTGAGTTACGAACGTCCAATGTTCTCACAGTGGCCAACTAGACGCCCATTATAGGTAAATCTTCAGGATTCGAACTCAAGATCCCTCTGCTTCCAAAAACCGGGATTCAGAGGCAGGGCGTGGGCATCCTGGCTAGTAGCCATCAATAGCCCTCTCGCTCCTCCATGAATTTTGCCCAACCCTCTTATTATTATTATTTGAAAGACATCTGAAGGCAGCTCTGTTTAGGGAAGTTTTTAAAAAAATATTTAATGCTGTATTGTTTTGAACATTCGATTTGGAGCCGCCCAGAGTGGCTGGGGAAACTCAGCCAGATGAGTGGGGTATAAACAATAAATTATTATTAGTAGTAGTAGTATTATTATCATCCCGCTCAACCCCCAGCAATGCATACAGGGAGGACACCAAAGGAGTGAGGAGGGGCAGGGTTGGAGAAGACGACCTCCAAGCCCTCAGAAAACCCACTCACCTGGTAGACTTCTCTGCCAGCTCATCTCCACGGCTCGGGGTCTGGGAAGGAAGCTGGGGGCCTGTTCTTCCGGCACCCGGTCGCAATTCCTCGCCTCACAGCAGCTGCAGATGCTTCGAGGACCCTCAACAGGAAGCCAGCTTTGGGGAGAAACGGAGAGCATGAAAGATCAGGCAGATCCCCCTTCCCACCTCCGCTTAACGCCCGTGATCCTTTTTGCAGAAGACCGATGTGGGGATCAGGGACACGGGTGGCACTGTGGGTTAAAGCACAGAGCCTAGGACTTGCCAATCAGAAGGTGGGCAGTTCGAATCCCCATGACGGGGTGAGCTCCCGTTGCTTGGTCCCTGCTCCTGCCAACCTAGCAGTTTGAAAGCACACCAGTGCAAGTAGATAAATAGGTACCACTCTGGCGGGAAGGTAAACGGCGTTTCTGTGCGCTGCTCTGGTTCGCCAGAAGCGGCTTAGTCCTGCTGGCCACATGACCCGGAAGCTGCACGCCGGCTCCCTTGGCCAATAAAGCGAGATGAGTGCCGCAACCCCAGAGTCGGCCACGACTGGACCTAATGGGTGACACCTGGCTTGAGAGCAGTACATGTGAAAAAGATCTAGGAGTCTTGGTTGACCACAAACTTGACATGAGCCAACAGTGTGACGTGGCAGCTAAAAAAGCCAATGCAATTCTGGGCTGCATCAATAGGAGTATAGCATCTAGATCAAGGGAAGTAATAGTGCCACTGTATTCTGTTCTGTCTGTCAAGACTGGCCCGTACGGGCAGGGGTACCTTTACCTTTACCTTTTATTCTGTTCTGGTCAGACCTCACCTGGAGTACTGTGTCCAGTTCTGGGCACCACAGTTCAAGAAGGACACTGACAGAACTGGAACGTGTCCAGAGGAGGGCAACCAAAATGGTCAAAGGCCTGGAAACGATGCCTTATGAGGAATGGCTAAGGGAGCTGGGCATGTTTAGCCTGGAGAAGAGGAGGTTAAGGGGTGATATGATAGCCATGTTCAAATATATAAAAGGATGTCACAGAGAGGAGGGAGAAAGGTTGTTTTCTGCTGCTCCAGAGAAGCGGACACGGAGCAATGGATCCAAACTACAAGAAAGAAGATTCCACCTAAACATGAGGAAGAAGTTCCTGACAGTAAGAGCTGTTTGACAGTGGAATGTGCTGCCAAGGAGTGTGGTGGAGTCTCCTTCTTTGGAGGTCTTTAAGCAGAGGCTTGACAACCATATGTCAGGAGTGCTCTGTTGGTGTTTCCTGCTTGGCAGGGGGTTGGACTCGATGGCCCTTGGGGTCTCTTCCAACTCTAGGATTCTATGATTCTATTCTATGATTCTATAATGGTCAGGGGTCCCTTTACCTTTAATGTGGGGGTCAGGTGGGGTTGCTATGAGGAATTATGAAAAATCAAGCAAGCCGTTGTGTCCACGATGAAAGCATGGCGTTGACTGGGTTTGATTCACTGACAATAGTTTCTGATCGAATCCCACAAGCCTCTCCACCTCTGGCAATTGGATCTCTATGCCAGAACGGCACATATAAGCATTCTAGGACACAGACCTGTTCTCGGTTAGTTCGCCAGGCATCCTGGACCATAAAGATGATAGTTAGCTTTGATGTACCTTTCCTTGGTTTTGGTAACGGTAAAGGTAAAGGGAGAAAAGCAATGACAAACCTAGACAGCATCTTAAAAAGCAGAGACATCACCTTGCCAACAGAGGTCCGTATAGTTAAAGCTCTGGTTTTCCCAGTAGTGATGTATGGAAGTGAGAGCTGGACCATCAAGAAGGCTGATCGCTGAAGAATGGATGCTTTTGAATTCTGGTGCTGGAGGAGACTCTTGAGAGTCCCATGGACTGCAAGAAGATCCAACCTCTCCATTCTGAGGGAAATCAGCCCTGAGTGCTCCCTGGAAGGACAGATCCTGAAGCTGAGGCTCCAAGACTTTGGCCACCTCATGAGAGGAGAAGACTCCCTGGAAAAGACCCTGATGTTGGGAAAGATGGAGGGCACAAGGAGAAGGGGACGACAGAGGACGCGATGGTGGGACAGTGTTCTTGAAGCGTCCCTAGGGCCCTCTAAACTATGGTTATTCATGGAGCTTAAGGTCCTCTGCAGGGCAGACCAGGAGAGGCGGCCCTGTAAATAGTGAAAAGGGCTTCAGGAATTGGGAAATATGTGTTGTGCGTCTCACAAGCGACTCACGTGCTGGTGGCAACGTCAAAGGAGCAAGCCTTGTTCCGGACATCTGGCGTTTGCTCGGCTCGCGTTACCTTGAGGTGGCAAATCACGTACAGCTGGAAGGGAGAAGGCAAGAGGTTAAAAAGGGCTTTTGGGGCGAGGGGACAGTGGTGACAGGTGTCAATCAACTGGTGGCATCCTTATTAATTGCAAGGATATCCTGCCTTTTTCTCAAAGGAACTCAACGAGACAGGTATGGTTCCCCCTTTCCACAACAACCCTGCGAGGTAGGCTAAAGCTAACCAGCTCCCGGCGAGCTTCCTGGCTGCGTGGAAATTCAAACCCGGGTCTCCAAGGCCCTAGTTCTCATTTGATCCCCACCCAAAACCACTGTGGGATAGAGGTGGGGCTGAGAGGCCGCGACCGGCCCCCAGGGTCACACCCTGCGAGCTTCCTGGCTGAGTTGGCGCGGGGATTCGAACCCTGCTCTCTCCCAGGTCCTAGTCCAGTACTCTAACCATTGCACCACACCGCCTCTCTGATTTTAGGGCTTGCATAGGGCACGGGACTCCCGCAAGCGCTGCCCATCAGAAGTTGGGGCAAACCCACCTCGACCCAATCGGACCTCCATTTACCCTACAACTGTTTGATTTCTTTAGTTTAGACCATTTATATAGCATTTAAGTTTTAAGTTTTAAGTTGTAATCATTCAACTTGTTTTTATTATTGCTTGCTAGCCGCCCTGAGCCCGGCCTTGGCTGGGGAGGGCGGGGTATAAATAAAATATTATTATTATTATTATTATTATTATTATTATTATTATTATTATTATTATTATTATTATTAAAGTCAGTGGATCTCCCAAACCCAGCTTCCCTTGGTTCCATAAAACCATCCCCCATAAAAAAATACACCACTCAGAATAATAATAATAATAATAATAATAATAATAATAATAATAATAGCAGCAGCGGTCTGCATGATCCGGCTAAGGGAGAAAATAAAATTCCAGCCACTCAGAATTATGGTAATTGGAAAAGAGAAGTTGATGAACTATACAGAATTGGCAAAAATGACAGATTAAGATCAAACGACAACAGCAGCTTTGGAAAAAAATGCGAACCATTTATATTATACTTGCAGAAACAAAGATAGTCGATACTTGATGGCAGGATTTGAATAAACATTCACATTATTAGTATGAGAAAATGTTTAGGAGATAGGGAAATATTATGGTATATTTGCTTTTACTTTTATGTCTTTAGGTTTGGCGTTATGTTATTAATAAGCGGAAGTTTGGGGGAAGCCTAGAAGGGGAGGCAGGAAGGAATATATAGTAAACGTTAAGAATTTGAGATGTATGCAATGAATGAAAAAGAAAAATGAATAACATTTTTAAGAATTAATTGAAAAAACCCAAGTGAAGCTATTTCTGACCCGTGCAAGTAACACAGCTGCCTCCAGGGGGCAGTGCAGTCCATTTCGCAAAACCCACCTAGGCCATCCTGTTGCCCACCGGGCGCTTTGAACTATAACTCCCATCCGCGCCAGGTGGACGAAAGCTCTAGGGACGCCGGTCCCACAAACCCGTGGGCCCAGTTAAGGCCTCCCACACTGCTGAACCCCACCTGCTCACCATATTCCTGGAGTCCCCGGCAAACCGGAAGGCGTCCACCGTGAAACGTAGCGTCTCCTCGGAGACTCGGGGTGCGAGGAACGTAGACGAGACGCCCTCTTGCCTCCCGTCCACCAGGCACCTGCGCCAAAGGGAGAAATCGTCACCGACTTTGGGGACTGGAGGGTGGCAGAAAATTGACTGTTTCCCCCAGATTTCATTCATTTATTAAATTTGTTGACCACCCTTCGCCCGAAGACCTTAGGACGGCTTTCCTTTTGTCCTCCTCCTTTCCCGGAGAAAAGGAAAGGAAATTCTGATGGTGAATTTCTGTTTCCAGAGACTCCACGAGGTCAGCCTTTACACTAGATTTCCCACCTACCTTTTCCCTTCCTTGGATAATAATAATAATAATAATAATAATAGTTTATTTATATCCCGCCCATCTGGCTGAGTTTCCCCAGCCATTCTGGGCGGCTCCCAATCAAGTGTTAAAAAAAATACAGCACTGAGGATACAGGATTGAGATTTTCTCGGGTTTCCCCCTGCGATTTAACTGGGTTTTTTCCTTTTCCCACGGAAAAGCTGCTCTTTAGTGCTAAATCAGAGCAAACGTCAATCTCCAATTGACCATTTGTGGCAACTGAGCTCTAAAGAGTGGATTTTTCCAAAGCTGTAGGACAAGAGAAGGCTGGATAAACCCTCTCTTATTCTTTAGGCGTGTTAGGAAGCACCGTGCTGATGGGAGGTTAAAGTCCTGACATAATAATAATAATAATAATAATAATAATAATAATAATAATAATAATTTATTATTTATACCCCGCCCATCTGGCTAGGTTCCCCCAGCCACTCTGGGCGGCTTCCAAAAAAATATAAAAATACTGTAATACATCAAACATTAAAAGCTTCCCTAAAGAGGGCTGCCTTCAGATGTCTTCTAAAAGTCTGGTAGTTGTTCTTCTCTTTGACATCTGGTGGGAGGGAGTTCCACAGGGAGGGCGCCACCACCGAGAAGGCCCTCTGCCTGGTTCCCTGTAACCTCACTTCTCGCAATGAGGGAACTGCCAGAAGGCCCTCGGTGCTGGACCTCAGTGTCCGGGAAGATCGATGGGGGTGGAGACGCTCCTTCAGATATATCCGGAGATGCCGTCAGGAATCGAACCCAGAACCTGCTCTGCACACAAAACAAACGCTCTATCCCCAAAGTCACAGACCTTAGCGGGGAAGAGGCTTTTCTGCTCAAGGCCTTTAGATTGCTGGGCAAAAGATTACTAGCCAGACAGAAGGCATATTCCTATGTTTCCAAGCAAGGGAGCTGGAGGGCACCCTGAGGTCATCCAGTCCAACCCGCCGCAATGCAGGAATCCCAGCAGAAGCAAAGCCTCAGAGGGTCATAGAAATAACAATTTTGCTCTGAGCGCTGCTGAAACAGGGATTCCTGGCTTTGGGCAGCCCATCTCCCCCCATTCAGGGAGCACTTTAATCATCCGTTTCCCATGTGGTCTTTGGAACTCCCTGCCACTTGATATTAGATAGGCACCTCCCTTGTACAACTTGATGCACCCTCAAATCTCTTTTCTACTTTGGCAAGCCAGCACCTGGACAATGAAGGCGACTTGGCCTGTATATTGTTAATTTTATGACATTTTATCAGTTTAAAAGTCCAGTTTGTGGGGTTTTTTGGCTGCTTTTAAATGCTTTTAAATGAATAGGCTGCTTTTAAATGAATAGGGTAATGCCGTTGTGTGTGAACTGCTCAGAGAATTGTTGTTGTTACCGTATTGGCCCGAATATAAACCGCACCCACAAATAAGCCGCAAAAAAGAGAATAACCGAATATAAACCACTCCCGAAATCGCTGCAGTTGGTAGAATTGTAACTCCGAGCCAATTTAAGCCTTCAGTCTCGCAAGCCCAGAAAAGTTACCATACAATCGGCTGAAATCGAAAATGCTATTCAATTGCTACAATCCCACAGGTACTCAAGCCCGCAAATTGGCAACGAAACCATTCTTCTGTTCCGTTTTACCGTACGTCTGTTCCAGCAGCGATATCGTAAAAAACCATTTTTTGTTAGGTTGCGAATTCAAGCCCTGCTTTAATAATTTTTCAGGGTCGGAATTTTTTTGGGGGGGGGGCGGAGAGAAAGCGCGGCTTATATCCTGGCCAATACGGTATTCAGGATGGAAGCCAGACTGGGGATAGCTCACCTGGTAGAGCGCAAAACGGGTTGCGGGTTCGAATCCAACGATTCTACGATAAAACTTACGAAATAAAACAGTCATGCAAGATATTTCCTTACCCGTTGGAGTCGACAATGGCATACGTAGACCCCAGAGTGGCTTCCGGGCTGGCGACGCAGCTGTCCACAAAGAGCCTTAGGGGAAGGTGGTTCTCCGCCTCGACTTGGGCTTGCAGGTGCAGGATCTCACCCAGCTGGAAGCGAGACGATAGCCGCTCTCCGCTCCAGTCATCTTGGTGGCACGAGAGGGTGAATGGGTTAATGCTGGCTCCCCAAATCATTTTTATTTTTTAAATTGCAAGCACAGCAGAAAAGAAAAGGAAATAAACTTTTCCAGCTGACAGTGTGGTTCATTGCAGTGGCCTGTGGAACAGCCTGCCACTTGAGACTGGGCAGGGAGGGTCCCTTACTGAGCTGAAGGCCAGATTTAGGCTGGATGAGGCCCTGAGCTACTGAAGATAATGAGGCCCTTTCTATGTCCAGCTGTTCTTTGTCGACAACAAATTGTCGCTTTTTTGTTGTTGAATATATGCTTTCTGGTAATTTATGGACCTAAAAAGAAAAGTTAAGAAATTTGACTACAATTGGAATATTGTTTTTGAATAATATTGGAAAACTGCTACATTTAGTTACAAGGAAATTCAGATAGGAGGGACTAGAGGAAGTCAAGTAATAAGTTTATGAGGTTGGAAGTGTAACTAATTAATTTGTATTGTTTATGTGTTTGATGTTATATCTTTTACTGCTATTTCCTTTATTTTTCTTCTTTTTCCTTTTATTTGTTTTACAGTATGTGTTATAGTTGTATGAAAATCAATAAACATTACTGGAAATAATTTATGGACTAACAGGTATCAAAAGCCATTTGCACATCGCAAAATATGTACTTTATCAAAGTGATTGTTGAAGCGAAATACAATTAAGTAGAAGTATATTAATAGTGAAGTAATTATTAAGCTCTAACTTAAAATGATTTTTAATTCATAACTTAACGCAAACATTTAAGGTTTATGATTTCTCTATTTCCTTCTGAGGAAACTGAATAGTTCAGTGGAACGGCGTCCCATTAAGGCTTTGTTCAGTTCTAGGTTTTTTCTAATTTTTTCCTTAAACTTCTTGATTTTTGTTATTTAGGTTAATTCTAGAAGATAATATTTCTAGCCGATTACTTCTCGTTTCAGGGATTTTCATGGTATTTCACCTGTTTCATGTAATTTCGCGGTTCCATGACTGTCTTTTTTTCTACCGGCTTCAGGAAAGAAGCCAGCATTTCATAAAACAATTTTGCTGCAAAGGTTAGGAACAGGAGTGAGAGGGCTAAACAGAGCTTGTGAAGAAGAAGGGACCCCAAGGGTCATCTAGACCAACCCGCTGCAAGGCAGGAATATGCAGCTGTTTCGTGCAGGGTTCGAACCCACAACCTTGGCCGACGCAGCTATCCTGCATTCAAGAGCTATTAGCCAAAACGGCCAAGCAGAAATTCCATTTTCAGAGACAGCAAACCACAGCGATGTTTATAGGCTTTGGGGGTTATCTGGCTGTCCCCTGTCGGAGGCAGGAGACTTGGGCTAACGCACAACTTTGCATCTTTTAAGCCCTGGTGCGCGGCAGACCTGGATCCTAACCAGACCTGTTTGGGGGCTTTGAGCTAGGCCCTTTCCGCACCCCGAATCTACCCTCTTCCTTACCGTTCATGAGCCGCAACGAGAACCCGAGCCTCGCTTCGGCCGACACGGTGGACCTGAAGGGAGCCCAGGTGGGCTGGATGGCCAGGCTGGAGACATTGCCTTTCCTGGAAACCGGAAGAGAAGCAGCTGAGAACCCATTCTGAACACCGTGGGGCACCTAGATGCCATCCAGACTGACCCGCCACCCTCGGGAGCGAGAAATCGCTTCCTGCTCTGCCCATTACTGCTCGCTGCTCCCAGACATCTAGAGGGTTGGCAGAGCAGAAGGTAGGGAATCCTCTACAGTGGGAGGAGCCACAGCCAATAATGGGAGGAGCTAAAGGCCTCCATCCACAGACATTTAAAGAGGTATCGGACCACTTTAAACCATCCAGGCTTTCCCCCCAAAGAATCCTGGGAGCTGTAGTTTGCTAAGGGTGGCAAGAGATGTTAGGAGAAAGAACCCCCCCCCTCTCTCTCTCTCAGAACTACAATTCCCAGAGCGCTTTAACTATCAAGACCTCTTGCCCAGGGTACTTTGGGAATGGGAGCCAACATGGCGCCCATTGGATGTGGCTGAACTACAACTCCCATCATGCAGCAGGCTGGCAGGGGTTGATGGGAGGCAGCTCCCAACTCCCAAGAGGACCAGAATAAATTATTTATTATTATTATTATTATTAATAATAATAATAATAATAATATATTATTCATACCCCGCCTATCTGGCGGCTTCCAATAAAATACTAAAATACAATAACCTATTAAACATTAAAAGCTTCCCCAAACAGGGCTGCCTTCAGATGTCTTCTAAAAGTCTGGTAGTTGTTTATCTCTTTGACATCTGGTGGGAGGGAGTTCCACAGGGCGGGCGCCACCACCGAGAAGGCCCTTTGCCTGGTTCCCTGTAACTTGGCTTCTCGCAAGGAGGGAACTGCCAGAAGGCCCTCGGCGCTGGACCTCAGTTTCCGGGCAGAACGATGGGGGGTGGAGACGCTCCTTCAGGTCTACTGGGCCTTTGAGGCCGTTTAGGGCTTTCAAGCTCAGCACCAACACTTTGAATTGTGCTCAGAAACATCCTGGGAGCCAATGTAGGTCTTTCAAGACCAGTGTTATGTGGTCTCCCAGTCCCCAGTCTAGCTGCCTCATTCTGGATTAATTGCAGTTTCAGGGTCACCTTCAAAGG
The DNA here is from genome assembly GCF_964106915.1 of Podarcis gaigeae. Lineage (NCBI taxonomy): Eukaryota > Metazoa > Chordata > Lepidosauria > Squamata > Lacertidae > Podarcis > Podarcis gaigeae. The sequence continues at coordinate 2,976,578 of NC_139689.1, forward strand.
TAGCCCAACGTAGAGGGCATTGCAGCAGTCCAAGTGGGAGATAACCAGAGCATGCAGCACTCTGGCAGACAGTCTGCGGGCAGGGAGGGTCTCATCCTGCATCCCAGGTGGAGCTGGTAGACAGCCGCCCTGGACCCAGAATTGACCTGCGCCTCTATGGACAGCTGTGAGTCCAAAATGACTCCCAGGCTGCGCACCTGGTCCTTCAGGGGTACAGTCACCCCATTCAGGACCAGGGAGTCCCCCACACCTGCCCGCCCCCTGTCCCCCCAAAACAGTACTTCTGTCTTGTCAGGATTCAACCTCAATCTGTAATACAGTAAAACATCAGACTATAAAAACTTCCCTAAACAGGGCTGCCTTCAGGTGTCTTCTAAAAGTCAGATAGTTGTCTATTTCCTTGACATCTGGTGGAAGGGAGTTCCACAGGGCGGGCGCCACCACCGAGAAGGCCCTGTGCCTGGTTCAGGCCTTATGCACTGACCGAGGCTGATGAAAGCCGTAGCCCAAAATAGAGAGACAAAGGACAGCAAATTGTGGAAGAGTTTCACCTGTTGGATTTCTGCCTGATCTACCACTCTTTTAAAGGTATAGACTCTCTCCTACCCATGAAGCGGCGCTATCTTCTCTGTGATTCCGGCATTGATGGGGGTTGGTTTGGATGACCCCCGGAGGGCCCTTCGCACCCTACAATTCTGTGAGTCTACAAACAGAAGCCAAGGGCTTGCTAGGGTGAAAAAAGCCTTGCTTCACCCCACACTCAACCGGCAGCCTTCCTCACCTGGGGTAGTGGCACTCAATGGGTATCTCCGCAGCGTTGGTCCTGGTGATTATGGGATTGGAGGAAGGCGACGGCTTGTGGAAGAGACTCGTTCGGTAGATCAGCATTTCTGGAGTCATCTGGAAGCAAAGGGAGATGGGTTGCCTTTCAGAGCTTTTCCTAGGACTTACTACAGGATCCGTCCATCATGATAACTTTTATCTATCCCGGAAACAAGGTGGCTCCTCGCCGGCCGTTTTTGGCAAAGGATGAGGGCCCACTGAAAGGCCCCCATCCCCTGGGACAGTTTTCCGGCCAGCCCCACTGAAAGCTACGGAGCTCAGGAATAAAATAATAATAATAATAATAATAATAATAATAATAATAATAATAATAATAATTTATTCCCCAGGCACTCTGGGCGGCTTCCAACAGAATATTAAAATATAAAATATAAAATATTAAAATATAATAATAAAATAAAATAAAATAAAATAATAATAAAGTCTGAGATGAAAGCACCTTGCTTGTTTACCTGGCCAAACCCCCAAAATCTAAAACCGAGGAAGACAGAGACCGACAACCCCTACGTCTCCCAAACAGTTCCCTTATGGGTTACTCGGAGAGTAAAAGGCAGCCCGCCCTGTCCAGGGTCTCTGCCAGATCTCAGAACGGCACGCCGGTCCCTCCCAGCAGCTTCCAGTTTAATAATCATAATAAAAAAAAAAATAATATTTATACCCCGCCCTCCCCAGCCAAGACAGGGCTCAGGTCGGCTAACACCAGATATAAAACAATGGCTTGAAACACAACTTAAAAAACAAGATTAAAATACAACATTAAAATTCAGGGTTGACCTGTGGAACTCCCTGCCGCAGGAGGCGGCGGTGGTGACCGCCGACTGAAATGGCGAGGACTGGGCAAATTCATGGAGGAGCAGAGGGCTGTTTGTGGCTGTTATGGGCCTGATCCTGCAGGCTGTTTTTTGGCGGGGACAGGGAGGAGAATGCTATTTGTGGAGGGTTAAGGCTATCATCGAGTGGCTATCCCACCAGCTGCAGGCAGCAATGAAAGTGGCTGGGAAATGCAGGAGGGGAGCGTTGGGTCTTGGGTTCGAATGTTGCCTGCGGCTTTCCCAGTAAGGGCGTCTGGTTGGCCGCTGTGGGGACAGGAAGCTGGGCTAGCTGGTGGCCTGATCCTGCAAGGCCTCCTCTTGCATTCCTATAAACCAGGGGTCAGCAAACTTTTTCAGCAGGGGGCCGGTCCACTATCCCTCAGAGCTTGTGGGGGGCCGGACTATATTTTTTTGGGGGGGAAATGAACGAATTCCTATGCCCCACAAATAACCCAGAGATGCATTTTAAATAAAAGCACACATTTTACTCATGTAAAAACATCAGGCAGGCCCCACAAATAACCTAGAGATGCATTTTAAATAAAAGCACACATTTTACTCATGTCAAAACACCAGGCAGGCCCCACAAATAACCCAGAGATGCATTTTAAATAAAAGCACATATTCTACTCATGTAAAAACACACTGATTCCCAGACCGTCCGCAGGCCGGATTGAGAAGGCGATTGGGCCGGATCCGGCCCCCGGGCCTTAGTTTGCCTATCCATGCTATAAACAAGGCGTGTCCAAAGTCCATTTTGGGGGCCTAATCCGGGCCCTGTAGCAGTTAATTTCCTGGGGTAAAATCCTAAAGAAACCTCAACTACTTCAATCCCCCCAAAAGTCAACAACTTTGGTCAGCCCCCGTGGCCCTTCGCTTCATCAAATCTGGCCCTCTTTGGAAAACGTTTGGACACTACTGCGTATAAACGTTTAAGCAAAAAACCCCCAAAGTTGACAAACACACAATTCCTTGTTTTTAGTAAACTCCCATTAATTAAGTAATCATTGATCTTAGCCCTTGCAAGCCAGATTACGCTAGTAGGATTGCAAGAAGTTTTGTAGTTAAGTGTGATTTAATAAGGTGAAGATTTATGTTCGTTTAAAAAACTTTTTGGAAAATTAATTTAAAAAATTCAACAAAAGAAGAAGTAGTTTTGTGAGGTGGAGTATTCGAAATATTACAAGACAGACTAGGAAAAGAGTTATTAATTAAGGATAATTGATTTGATAAGGTGAAGATTTATGTTTATTTAATTTTTTTCCGGAAAACCAATTAAAAAATTCAACAAAAAAAGTTTTCTGAGGTTTAGTATTCAAAATATTACAAGGAAGACTAGGAAAAGAGTTATTAATTAAGGATAATTAAATGTTATATAAAAATTAAACCTCCTGCTCCTTTCAATGGGGCTGGCCTGGGAGACCCACCCTCCCAGGGGGTTCTGCCCCATGTTGCTCAACATCCCTGGCACCCCATTTTTATGCTGCACCCCTCAAGTAGGACCCACCCCCCTCCAACCCCCCCAAACGCTTCCATCCCAAAGAACCCAAAGCACCTGGACCACGATGCCACATTGATGGAGACCCGCCTCAAAGAGGACCACGTCAGTGGTGCCAGCGGCAAAGGATACCGGGGCGCACGAGGCTGTCCCCAAAGTCAGATCTGCGGGGGCCACCAGCCTGCCCACCCCAAAGAGATCACGGTGAACGGCCACCACCAAGCGGTGGGGCTCGCAGGAAACCTTCACGGCATGGGGCGTGGCAGGAGCAGCCCTGGAAAAAACAGAGGAAGGGGGCAAGGGGACATGATCCGAGGTCTCTGGCTCCCACCAGGCAGGACTCTGGGGGTCAGCAAAAGTCCCCTGGCAGAAAAAAACGCCCCACAGCAAAAACAGCCCCATCGCAAACTCCTGCCCCATAGCTGCAACCCCGGCGCGCAATGAAGCTGAGAGCCAAGCGATTGCGCTTTTATACTGCTTTCTGACTCCGCCCACAGTCACATGACTTGAGCAATTAAGACCCGCCTTGTCCTGCCCTCATTCCTCCAGGGTCCTAAAACCCACAGGGTTTTTTTATAATAATAATAATTTATTATTTATACCCCACCCATCTGGTTGGGTTTCCCCAGCCACTCTGGGCGACTTCCAACAAAATATTAAAATACAGTAATGCACCAAACATTAAAAGCTTCCTTAAACAGGGCTGCCTTCACCTGTCTTCTAAAAGTCTGGTAGTTATTTTTCTCTTTGACAGCTGGTGGGAGGGCGTTCCACAGGGCGGGCACCACCACCGAGAAGGCCCTCTGCCTGATTCCCTGTAACCTCACATCTCGCAATGAGGGAACTGCCAGGAGGCCCTCGGAGCTGGACCTCAGTGTCCGGACTGGACAATGGGGGTAGAGACGCTCCTTCAGGGATACTGGGCCATTGGGGCCATTTAGGGCTTTCAAGGTCAGCACCAACACTTTGAATTGTGATCGGAAACGTCCTGGGAGCCAATGAAGGTCTTTCAGGAATATATGGTATTCCAGTCCCCAGTCTAGCTGCCGCATTCTGGATTAGTTGTAGATTCTGGGTCACCTTCAAAGGTAGCCCCACGTAGAGCGCATTGCAGTAGTCCAAGCGGGAGATAACCAGAGCATGCGCCACTCTGGCCAGACAGTCTGCGGGCAGGTAGGGTCTCATCCTGCGCACCAGATGGAGCTGGTGGACATCTGACCTGGACATAGAACTGACCCGCGCCTCCATGGACAGCTGTGAGTCCAAAATGACTCCCAAGCTGCGCACCTGGTCCTTCAGGGGCACAGTTGCCCCATTCTGGACCAGGGAGTACCTCAAACCTGCCCGCCTCCTGTCTCCCAAAAACTTCCGTCTTGTCTCCCAAAAGCTCCCAAGTACTTCCGTCTTGTCAGGATTCAACCTCAATCCATCCATCCATCCTCCAACCGCCTCCAGACACTCACACAGGACCTCGCAACGCCCCATGGGCTGATCGCCGAAGAATGGATGCTTTTGAATTCTGGTGCTGGAGGAGACTCTGGAGAGTCCCATGGACTGCAAGAAGATCAAACCTCTCCATTCTGAAGGAAATCTGCCCTGAGCGCTCACTGGAAGGACAGATCCTGAAGCTGAGGCTCCAAGACTTTGGCCCCCTCATGAGAAGAGAAGACTCCCTGGGAAAGACCCTGATGTTGGGAAAGATGGAGGGCACAAGGAGAAGGGGACGACGGAGGACGAGATGGTGGGACAGTGTTCTCGAAGCGACCAGCATGAGTTTGACCAAACTGCGGGAGGCAGTGGAAGACAGGAGGGCCTGGCGTGCTCTGGTCCAGGGGTCATGAAGAGTCGGACACGACTAAACGACTAAACAACAACAACATCCTATAATTCCTAACAAAAAAAGCAATGCAGGAATTTTTTGCCCAACGTGGAACTCGAACTCATTACCCTGAGGTTAAAAACCTCCTACTCTACCAATCAAGCTATTCTAATTTTTTCACCTCTCAGCTAAAAAAAATCCTTGATTTAACCCCTATGTGGTGTTCAGGATTAAGGTCCTCTGCAAAGATTTATTTCTTGGTTTTTTTTTCTAAACCTTATGCAAAGAATATTTTTGCATTTTTAAAGTGGACATGGTTCTGGTGCTGGTTCTCTGCAGGTTTGTTCGGTCCAACTGAGTTCAAATGGATATGCAGCCCAATCCTAGGGAGGTTTACTCAGAAGTAAGCTCAAAGAGCTTGCAGCCCGTGACACCAGTAAAATTGGCCAAAATGTATAAATGTTGGAAATGTAAAGAAAAAGAAGGTACTTTTTACCACATGGGGTGGGATTGTAAGAAAGTAAAATGCTTCTGGGAAATGATATATATAATGAGATGAAGAAAATGTTGAAATATACATTTGCAAAAAAAAAACCCACAAGCATTTTTACTTTGCATTGTAGGTACAGAAATGAATAGACAAAAATCTGTTTTTATATGCAGTTATAGCAGCGAGAGTATTACTAGCCCAATGATTGAAACAGGAAGAATTACCAACAAAGGAGGAATGGAAAATAAAACTGATGGAGTATGCAGAACTGGCAAAATTGACTGGGAGAATTCAAAACCAGAAAGACCAGGACTACCTTAAGGACTGGAATAAATATATGACTTATTTGAAAGACAATTGCATTAATGTAACCTCACTTTTAGGTTTACAAGAAGTTTGGTAAGGGGGGGCTGTATAAATTATTGTAAAACGATTTCGGAAGGAAATAATTTGGAAATGAAGTTGAAAAGCATTAATTATAATAACAAAACACAAGAATAGATAGCAGATTTGAAAATCACTTGACAGAATTGATGGAAGCCTCAGGCTATAATAGCCAAAATGAAGGTGTTGTGATGTGAAGTTTTGTTTGGAAAACATATGCAAAAATTAATAAAAATGATTTATTTTTTTAAAAAGAGAAAGATTTCAGCCTGTGGCTCCTTTGCAAGGAGACGAAATTCTATCGGCTATTTATCACACATTATTCATTCGTATTTGTTTGCAGGGAGGGTTATAAAATATTGCACTGGTTAATAGTCACCCCAAACTTTCCAATATACTATCAGTTTCCTTTATTGCAGGAAGTCTGACACATTTGGAAATAGAAGGAATCCACTTTAACTTTGCAGCCTGAAATTGCCAGGATATGATTGATTGGGGGAAAAACCTACCTGGAGTTTCACCTGAGAGTCACAGGTGTAGCCAATGGTCAGGATATTAAACTTTTCAGGTCCTTCCAGAGAGGTAAACTTTTAAACAGATCCTTCAGATCATCTATTTCACACATTTTATACACAGTTGGATGGTAATATTTTTTTTAAAAAAATCAAAGCGGTTTGCCATTGAATCAATTAATGGATGAAAATTATAAATTTGTGGAATATAAAGCTTTGCAAGTAAAGTACGGATTAACCAGTGAAACACAATGGCAATATATCCAATCGAAACATATTTGCAAAGGTGGTTTGGCCCTGACGCTGTAGCAGCATTGAAAACACCCAAGCTGCTACAAGATTTAATCCTGGAAGTCAATCAATGAAATTTTATTTTTGAGATATTTGTAGAATTGTAAATCTGTAGAGTGTGAAATTATGGGATATAGTGATGGTTGTGTTGTGTTTTACCTTCCCTGAGAAGAGAAACTGACCATTAAACCAGTCTGGGAGGGGAAATGGGGGTGTTTGTGGGCCCGCTAACAACTTTCGGCATCATGAACAAACTACAGTTCCCAGAATTCTTGGCGGCGGCGGCGGGGGGATGCGCTGACCACAGGGGTCTGCTTTTAAGGTATGATATGGATGTGACAAGGCTGTATATTGTCTCCCTGGTTATTTAACTTATATGCAGAATTCATCATGCGAAAGGCTGGACTGGATGAATCCCAAACCGGAATTAAGATCGCCGTAAGAAATGTCAACAACCTCAGATATGCAGATGACACAACCTTGATGGCAGAAAGTGAGGAGGAATTAAAGAACCTTTTAATGAGGGTGAAAGAGGAGAGGGCAAAATATGGTCTGAAGCTCAGCATCAAAAAAACGAAGATCGTGGTCACTGGTCCCATCACCTCCTGGCAAATAGAAGGGGAAGAAATGGAGGCAGTGAGAGATTTTACTTTTTGGGGCTCCATGATCACTGCAGATGGTGACAGCAGCCACGAAATTAAAAGACGCCTGCTTCTTGGGAGAAAAGCAGTGACCATCACCTCTGCTTAAAAAGCAGAGACATCACCTTGCCGACAAAGGTCCGTATAGTAGTTAAAGCCATGGTTTTCCCAGTAGTGATGTATGGAAGTGAGAGCTGGACCATAAAGAAGGCTGATCGCCAAAGAATGGATGCTTTTGAATTCTGGAGGAGACTCTGGAGAGTCCCATGGACTGCAAGAAGATCCAACCTCTCCATTCTGAAGGAAATCAGCCCTGAGTGCTGACTAGAAGGACAGATCCTGAAGCTGAGGCTCCAAGACTTTGGCCACCTCATGAGAAGAGAAGAATCCCTGGAAAAGACCCTGATGTTGGGAAAGATGGAGGGTGCAAGGAGAAGGGGACGACGGAGGACGAGATGGTGGGACAGTGTTCTCAAAGCTACCAGCATGAGTTTGACCAAACTGCGGAAGGCAGTGGAAGACAGGAGTGCCTGGCGTGCTCTGGTCCATGGGGTCACGAAGATGCGGACACGACTAAACAACTAAACAACAACAACAAATGTACAAGGCAAATACATACATACGGTCAGTATGTAAACCATGTGTCTGAAGTAGTATGGGAGAGCAATCCTGAAGCCACTTGCACTCTCCCAAATTGACCTCAAATGTTTCTCTGCAAGGAGGAGGAAATGGGGAAAGCCTCTCCATTGCCTTTTCCTTATGTGAAGAAATTAATGGACTATGCAGAATAGGACAAAAAAGGATTCGAAACCTGCAGGACCAGAGATTCACAGAAGATTGGAAGAAATATACGAACTATTTGAAGAGCAACTGTAACCAACAAATTACGCTAGTAGGACTACTACAAAAGGTTTTGTAAGGAGAAATATACAAAGTGTTACAAAGTAGAAAAAGATAGAGATATTGGTTCTGAGTTTGAAATGTAAGAGGGAAAATAAGAAATGCATACTGAGAGATTAGATTGGAAAATTTTCAGACAGGACTGATGGAAGTCAAAAAAAGTTGAATAAGATGTAAAAGTATGTTTAATTACTGTTGGAAATGATATGTTAAAAAACTAATAAAATTTAATGAAGGTGATGGACTATATGGAATTAGCGGAAATGACTGGCAGAATCCGAGATCTGGGAGAAGAGTTGGTGGAAGAAGACTGGAAGAAATTTAAAGACTATCTGCAGAAACATTATAAAATTAATGAATGCTAAAATGATGTTGGATTGGAAATAAGTGGTATTAGCAACAAAGTTAAAAAGAGTATGCAATAAGTGAATTGATAATGGGTGAAAACATAGAGTTGTAATATGTTAAGATATAGAGTTAAGATAAATAGAGTTAAGATAAATAGAATTAAGATAAATAAAAGAGGGTAAGGATTTGCTGATCTGATTATGTAAATGGGAATACAAAAAGGGAAGGTGTGAGGAGGTCAGGAAAATAAGGATATGAGCTTTAAAGTTAGCAAAAGAATAATGGATTTTTTTTCTTTTTATTTTTATCTATTTTCTGTGTTTTTTTGTATTTTTCTGTTTTGTGTTTTTTCTTCTTTGTTGTATCTTGCTAAAAACTTATATATATATATATATATATATATATATGCTTTCGTAGATTTTCACGGGTACAGGAATGCAGGTTTTGGTGTCCTCGGGTGTCTTCCCGTGTAAAAGTTGGGGTGTCTAGGCGACGTTTCGACGAGGTCTCACTCGAGGTCTCACAGCTCGCCCCTATACACGAAGCCAAGCCAAAGCACAACTAAGTGCAATACAGCCATCTTCTCAGGAAAACTCTTCACAAAGTTCAAGAGGTCAAGACACAAAGACTTTAGCAACTAATCCACACCTAATGACCCACCTAAGTGGTACTCAGGATATCACTCAAGAAATCACTCAAGGTATCTCTCAAGTAATTAAGGAACAAAAGAAGAAAAGGCACACTAGCCTGGGAACTTCCTCTCTGCCCAGAACATTGGAGGCTAGACACCACACCCCCTCTACAGTATTTATAGGAACTCAAACATTGAGATCCCGCTCTGTTCCAGTAACAAGAAGCCGAAAGCACCAGCCTGAAGATGACGAGTGAGACCTCGTCGAAACGTCGCCTAGACACCCCAACTTTTACACGGGAAGACACCCGAGGACACCAAAACCTGCATATATATATATATATATATATATATAATAAAAATTTATATATATATAAGAAAAGACCTTAATTATTATTTTTTACACCAACCATCTGAAAATCCCCCCCCAACTTTCTGTGGGGTGGTAGCATTTTGGAAAGGCCGCTTTGGGGAGAAACAATATTGACAGAGCAAAGGTCATTGAGTGATTGGGAACAGGATGAGGGCCTGAAATTTTTGACTTGGAAAAAGGAGGGAGGAGGTAAAAGGGGGGCACCCAGGCCACCCCAGACGCCCCCAAACCTCGCCCCCACCCCTCTTCCGTGGCAGCTCGCCCCGTGGCAATCCTGCCCCCTGGGCACTCGCCAACCTGCCCACTTTTGGTTGTGGGATTTGGTTGGCGCCGATTGGGAAATTGGTTCGTTGGCAGGTCGTGATTTTGTCCAAACTTTGCCCAGGTCGACGTTTTTGACGGGGAGAAGAGGGAGCTACGATTTTCGGAAGCACCCGTGGCCCCCCAACTCGAGAGCGACCCGGTGAAAGGACCCCCTCCGTGCCAGGGAGATGACAACTTCTTTTCCCAAGCAAGTAGACATCTGAAGGCAGCCCTGTTTAGGGAAGCGTTTAATGCTTAATAGGATGCATTTTCATGTTTTAATCTTGTGTTTTAATCTTGTTTTTTAAGCTGTATTTCAATCAATTGTTTTTATATGTGGTGTTAGCCGCCCTGAGCCTGGTCTTGGCTGGGGAGGGTGGGATATAAATAAAATTTATTATTTTTATGAAGATTACCCGCTCTGGGGTCCCACAGCTAATTCTCCCCTGGTCTCTTCGCTGGCCCAAAGAGGACTAATTTAGCCAGCTAGCCCTAGGGATCATCTAATGTTTACTGGATGGATTTCCGCCCTAAATTGAATTTGTATTCTGAATTTATTGTTATTCACGTTTCATACTGTATTTTATGCTGTTTTTTCATTGCATCATTTAAGTGTTTTAAATTTGTTGTTAGCCGCCCTGAGCTTGGGAAGGGCGGGGTATGAATAAAAATTTATATTTATATATTATTATAAAAAAGAATATATGGGCGGAAAGAACACTGGGCGAGAAAAGGTAAGCCCAAAGAAAGGGAAAGCGAGGGAGTAGTCCAAGGGTTGCAGAGTTGAAAGGGAACCCCAGCGGTCATCCAGCCCAACCCGCTGCAATGCAGGAAAACCCAAGTCCCCGTTTGTCTTTGCAGCTTTCAGGTCCCACCGGATATTCCGCCTCGCTCCACCTCCATCGACATGGACCCTCCTCCTGAACCCAGCGTGGCCAAAGAGTACGAAGATCTCCAAAGCCTGGATGTGCCAGGTGAACGCGGGCAGCACTTCGGGAGAGGTACGCAGGGGGGATGGAGCGGGGCCGGCCCATCGGACTGGGTGTGGGGAGGGCCGGATTTAGGTTTGACGTGGCCCTCAGCTACTGAAGGTAATGGGGCCCTTTCTATGTCCAGCTGTCCTTTGTCAACACCAAATTGTCACTGTTTTTGTGTGTGGAATATATACCGTATTTTTCGCTCTATAGGACGCACCTTGTTTTAGAGGGGGAGAACAAGAAAAAAAAAAATCTCCCCCTCTCTGCCCAGCGCCCCTTCAGCGAAGTGGCAGGAGGTGCTGCGCAGAGAGGGGGAGAATATTTTTTTATTGTTCTCCCCCTCTAAAACAAGGTGCCCTTCAAGGTGCGTTCAGTCGCCTTCAGTGCCGACCCTTCTCGCTCTCCAGGCTTTGGAGAAGGCAACCCGAAGCCTCAAGAGCGCGGCAGGAGTTTCCGCTGCGCTCCAGAAGCTTCGGGTTCCTTTCAACCTGCTCTTAGGGGCTGGCGGGGGGAAGCCCACCGCCAGCCCCAAAGAGCAGGTCGGGGAGCAGCAGAAAGGCGCGCAGTCTTCCCGCTGCTCCGCGAGCTTCTTGGGGCTGCCGGGGAAGGCCGGGTCCCCCCCCCCAGCCCCATAGAGCAAAGAAGTCAAGACAGTGAGCAGGATGCATCCCACTGGCTGTCTCGGCTTCTGTCATAGCCCCGCGCAACCTCTCCGGCAGGGAGAAGCTGCGCATGGCTATGGCTTCTTTAGCCCCGCACAACCTCTCCGGCCGGGAGAAGCTGCACACAGCTATGGCAATACCCCCACCTCCCGCAAAAGCCCACAGGAGCCGCGCACCGTTTAAGGAGCGCACGGCTCCTGCGGGCTTTTCTACGAGGAGCGAGAAGGGACTGACTGGCCGCGTCAGTCCCTTCTTCCTCCTGGGGAAAAGCCCGCAAGAGCCGCACGGAGCCTGTGTGCGGCTATTGGTGGCTTTTGAAGAGTGACTAGTGGGGTGCCACAGGGTTCTGTCTTGGGCCCCGTCTTATTCAACATCTTTATCAACGACTTGGATGATGGACTCAAGGGCATCCTGATCAAATTTGCAGATGACACCAAACTGGGAGGAGTGGCTAACACCCCAGAGGACAGGATCACACTTCAAAACGACCTTGACAGATTAGAGAACTGGGCCAAAACAAACAAGATGAATTTTAACAGGGAGAAATGTAAAGTATTGCACTTGGGCAAAAAAAAAATGAGAGGCACAAATACAAGATGGGTGACACCTGGCTTGAGAGCAGTACATGTGAAAAGGATCTAGGAGTCTTGGTTGACCACAAACTTGACATGAGCCAACAGTGTGACGCGGCAGCTAAAAAAGCCAATGCAATTCTGGGCTGCATCCATAGGAGTATAGCATCTAGATCAAGGGAAGTAATAGTGCCACTGTATTCTGCTCTGGTCAGACCTCACCTGGAGTACTGTGTCCAGTTCTGGGCACCACAGTTCAAGAAGGACACTGGCAAACTGGAACGTGTCCAGAGGAGGGCAACCCAAATGGTCAAAGGCCTGGAAACGATGCCTTATGAGGAACGGCTAAGGGAGCTGGGCATGTTTAGCCTGGAGAAGAGAAGGTTCAGGGGTGATATGATAGCCATGTTCAAATATATAAAAGGATGTCACATAGAGGAGGGAGAAAGGTTGTTTTCTGCTGCTCCAGAGAAACGGACACGGAGCAATGGATCCAAACTACAAGAAAGAAGATTCCACCTAAACATTCGGAAGAACTTCCTGACAGTAGGAGCTGTTCGACAGTGGAATTTGCTGCCCAGGAGTGTGGTGGAGTCTCCTTCTTTGGAGGTCTTTAAGCAGAGGCTTGACAACCAGATGTCAGGAGTGCTCTGATGGGGTTTCCTGCTTGGCAGGGGGTTGGACTCGTTGGCCCTTGGGGTCTCTTCCAACTCTATGATTCTATGATTCCTGCCTGCCTCCCCCCTGCATTCGCTCCATAAGACGCACACACATTTCCCCTTACTTTTTAGGAGGGAAAAGTGCGTCTTATGCAGTGAAAAATACGGTATGGTATATGGGCATTGATGGATCTCATAGGTATCTCAAGCCATTTGCACATCACAGGCATACTTCGGGTTACAGCCCCTTCAGGTTGTGTTTTTTCGGGTTGCCGAAACCCAGAAGTACCGGAACGGGTTACTTCTGGGTTTTGCCGGCTGCGCGTGCGCAGAAGCGCCGAATCACAACATGCGCAGACGCGGGTTGCAAACGCTGCGGGTTGCGAACGTGCATCCCGCACGGATCACGTTCACAGCCTGAGCATCCACTGTATGTATTTTATCAAAGTGATTGTTGAACTGAAATACAATTAAGAAGTATATTAGTAGTGAAATATTCTTAAGCTCTAACTGAAAATGATTTTTAACTCATAGCAAACGTCATAATGCAAACACATTGGCATTGGGCAATAACAAAGGCTCCTTTAGAAACACAATTTACAAGGGCTCATCATCCAGTCTCTAGAAACTTGCTATAACATGAAATGATAATAGGTGTAATATATGGTGCAAACTACAAACAATTATAGGGACGCGGGTGGCGCTGTGGGTTAAACCACAGAGCCTAGGACTTGCCGATCAGAAGTCGGCGGTTCGAATCCCCATGACGGGGTGAGCTCCTGTTGTTCGGTCCCTGCTCCTGCCCACCTAGCAGTTCGAAAGCATGTCAAAGTGCAAGTAGATAAAGAGGTACCGCTCCGGCGGGAAGGTAAACGGCGTTTCCATGCGCTGCTCTGGTTCGCCAGAAGTGGCTTAGTCATGCTGGCCACATGACCCGGAAGCTGTACGGCCAATAAATCGAGATGAGCGCCGCAACCCCAGAGTCAACCACGACTGGACCTAATGGTCAGGGGTCCCTTTACCTTTTTGAACAATTATAAATAGCAGAATGTAGGCCCCATATATATAGAAAGGAGCAAACCCGTGATATTTGAGGGAGCAGGCTAGCAGGCGGGGCCCATGACTTACATCCTAGGAGCCTATACAACACAAAACCCTGTTCCTGTAGGTAGGTTTTATTTTATTTATTTTTTATCTTATATTTTGGAAAAGTACATCCAAGTTTTTTCCTTTAAATTTTTGGGGAGCCCCCAAGAGAGTGGGGCCCTATGCTATAGCTTGTTTGGCTTATACATGAATCTGGCACGGGGTGTGAGGGGAATTTGGCCTGGGGAGAGAGCAGGGCTAAGCCTTCCTGTTACACGGACTACCCGCCACTGGAGAAAGTCGGCTGCTTTCTTCTGGAAACGGCCAGTGCTTGGAAATGGACGTTAACGAAGGTCATAGAATTGTGGAGTTAGAAGGGTTCCCCAGGGATCATCCAGCACAACCCCTTGCAATGTGGGAATCTCAACTGAAACTTAGTCCTCTGTCCACTTCTGGGCACCTCTGTTTTAGAAGGAGATTGACAAGCTGGAACATGTGCAGAGGAGGGTGACCAAGATGACCAAGGGCAGGCACCCCCAAAATTGGCCCTCCAGCTGTTTTGGAACTACAGTTCCCATCATCCCTGACCACTGGTCCTGTTAGCTAGGGATGATGGGAGTTGTAGTCCCAAAACAGCTGGAGGGCTGAGTTTGGGGATGCCTAAGGGTTTGGAGCATGGATAGGCAAACTAAGGCCCGGATCCGGCCCAATCGCCTTCTAAATCCGGCCGGCGGACGGTCCAGGAATCTGTGTGTTTTTACATAAGTAGAATGTGTCCTTTTATTTCAAATGCATCTCTGGGTTATTTGTGGGGCCTGCCTGGTGTTTTTACATGAGTAGAATGTGCGCTTTTTATTTAAAATGCACCTCTAGATTATTTGTGGGGCATAGGAATTCGTTCATTTCCTCCCCCTAAAATATAGTCCGGCCCCCCACAAGGTCTGAGGGACACTGGACCGGCCCCCTGCTGAAAAAGTTTGCTGACCCCTGGTTTGGAGCCTGATGAGGAACGGTCGAGGGAGCTGGGGATGTTTAGCCTGGAGTAGAGGAGACTGAGAGTAGACCCACGAGCCACCCCTCTTTTTCTCCCCACAGCGCTGCCTCCGTTCCAGTCGCCCTGGCGCCGGATCTGCCCCACCAACCGCCTCGTCTTGGTCCTGATGGGATTCTGCATTGTCCTGACTCTCTCGGTGGCTTTGCTGGGCGTCCAGAGTGAGTGATGGGCGTCACAGCATTGGGGGAAAGGAATCGGGGGATTGGGTGTGCAGAATCCGGCTTCCCCAACCTGGTGCCCTTGGCCTCCAGATACCTGGGACTGCACCCCGCATGGGCATGTTGAATTCTTCAACTTAGGAGGTCCTTAAAAGTTGTGAAATGGCTCAGGAATTCCATTTTGGTTAGATGAATATGAATTTAGTTTTGCTTGGTAAGTAAGATGTGTGGGAAATTGCAGAGAAATCATTAGAAAGGATTGCCACCTACTTGCAGTCATATTATTATTATTAATTATTATGATTTAGCATTGCTCGACATTTTCACACAGAGAAAACATTTGCTTAGTTTGGGAATCAAAATGGTTCCAGGTCGGTCTTCCTGTGCTGATCTATGTACGTGCTACGTTGGTTATGAACATTTAACATATATCTAAGACCTCAAAAGGGACGCGGGTGGCTCTGTGGGTT
Organism: Podarcis gaigeae; assembly: GCF_964106915.1. Lineage (NCBI taxonomy): Eukaryota > Metazoa > Chordata > Lepidosauria > Squamata > Lacertidae > Podarcis > Podarcis gaigeae. The sequence goes on from NC_139689.1 coordinate 2,992,061, forward strand.
AAACCACAGAGCCTAGGACTTGCCGATCAGAAGGTCGGCGGATCGAATCCCCGCGACGGGGTGAGCTCCCGTTGCTCGGTCCCTGCTCCTGCCAACCTAGCAGTTCGAAAGCATGTCAAAGTGCAAGTAGATAAATAGGTACCGCTCTGGCGGGAAGGTAAACAGCGTTTCCGTGCGCTGCTCTGGTTCGTGAGAAGCGGCTTAGTCCTGTTGGCCACATGACCCGGAAGCTGTACGCCGGCTCTCTTGGCCAGTAAAGTGAGATAAGCGCCGCAACCCCAGAGTCGGCCACGACTGGACCTAACGGTCAGGGGTCCCTTTACATTTACCTAAGACCTCAAAATTCCTATCACACTGTCCTGAATCTCTCAACATTCATCAGATGCCCACATTTCCAGGGGAATGTTATCGCCTGGCTCCTAAAGACATTTGTGTGTGTGTGTGTGTCCTCCCTCCTTCCCTTTTCTCTTTTTTGAAAAATTAAAAAAGGACCCCTGACCATTAGGTCCAGTCCTGGCCGACTCTGGGGTTGTGGTGCTCATCTCGCTTTACTGGCCGAGGGAGCCGGCCTCCAGCTTCCGGGTCATGTGGCCAGCAGGACTAAGCCGCTTCTGGCAAACCAGAGCAGCGCATGGAAACGCCATTGACCTTCCTGCCAGAGTGGTACCTATTTATCTACTTGCACTTTAATGTGCTTTCGAACTGCTAGGTTGGCAGGAGCAGGGAGCTCACCCTGTCATTGCAGGGATTCGAACCACCGACCTTCTGATCAGCAAGTCCTAGACTCTGTGGTTTAACCCGCAGCGCCACCCGCGGCCCTTTTTTTGACAAATTAGATGCAGAATGGTATCTCTGCCGGATTTTGTTCTGGGGTTTTTTGGGGGAAACCCAGCTTCCTCACTGATTAAAAAGTTCCTCTTGAACCTTCGCCCAGCTTCCTCCCATCGCTTCCAATTGCTCTGACCTTAAAGTGCTCCGACCTGGAGGAAGGGATTTCGAAGCTATGAAACTGCCAAAATGGAAAAAAATTCATTACAGAGCTCGCCTGGGACGCTGCCTTCTTGCTCCCACTGCGCCAATTAATTAACTTAGCCTTGCCAAGACGGTGGTTTTATCATCGCTGTTCCAAGGGCCCCAAAACAGCTTATCTTGCACACATCGTCCTCTTAATTGAATTGCCGCCACCTGCGTGTTTTTTTCCCTTTTCCAGTAATAAAATTTGCAAAGTCTTGGGAGGTTGGGAGGGCAGGGCATATAAAATAAAATAAAATAAAATAAATAAAATAACATAAAATAAAATAAAGAAATGCGTCTGCAGGCAAGCTACCTGTCTGGAGACAGGGAGAAGGATTCCCTCTAGCCCCTTTAATATAGGTCACTGATAAAAATATATACCGCATTTTTTGCTCTATATGACTCACTTTTTCCCTCCTAAAAAGTAAGGGGAAATGTGTGTGCGTCTTATGGAGCGAATGCAGGCTATGCAGCTATCCCAGAAGCCAGGAACAGCAAGAGGGATCGCTGCTTTCACTGCGCAGCGATCCCTCTTGCTGTTCTGGCTTCTGAGATTCAGAATATTTTTTTTTGTGGTTTTCCTCCTCCAAAAACTAGATGTGTCTTGTGGTCTGGTGCGTCATATATAGGTTTTGCAGCGCATGGACACACACCCCAGAGAGTCTGCAAGGCAGGGGCCATGGCTTGAAGTGTGACTGATGAGTGTGCAAAAAATGGATTGTGCAAAACAGGGACGTGAGTGTGCAAGATACAGGAGAAGGGCAATTTCTCAGCTGTAGCTGTTAACGGAGAAATCTGAGGGCTCCCTTGGGCAAGAAACAAGGACCCCAGCCAGGAATACTGGAGCAAAACAGCAGCCATTAGGCTTGGTCTTTACTGAAGACTGTCACGACAGGACTCCCACCTGCCACCAGGTGGAACAAGATGGAAGGCCCAAACAAAAGAGAACCCAAACTCTTATTAGCTGCTAATACCCATGTTGGGGATGCGGATGGTACTGTGGGTTAAACCACAGAGCCTAGGACTTGCCGATCAGAAGGTTTGTGGTTCGAATCCCTGCGACGGGGTGAGCTCCTGTTGCTCGGTCCCTGCTCCCGCCAACCTAGCAGATCGAAAGCACATCAAAGATAAGTAGATAAAGTGCAAGTAGGTACCACTCTGGCGGGAAGATAAACGGCGTTTCCATGCACTGTTCTGATTCGCCAGAAGCGGCTTAGTCCTGCTGGCCACATGACCCAGAAGCTCCCTTGGCCAACAAAGCGAGATGAGCGCCGCAACCCCAGAGTTGGTCACAACTGGACCTAATGGTCATGGGTCCCTTTACCTTTAACTAATCCCTATGTTACACCCCCCAAACTACATCACTCATACATCATGGTTACATCATGAAAGGGGAGGTCTGGTGGCCGTAATCTGAGCATCCTGGACCCTGCCCCATGGTACCCCTTGCCCTCCACCAAAACACCCATCAAGTGAAACAAAAGAGATACCGGTATTTACATTTCCCTGTTTCCCAGCCACATTAATCACAACCTTTTGTCTTCATCTGGGTTTGTTATTTCTGGCATGGCTACCTGTCTGGCACTCAGGTATCAGGATGCCAGGGATTATCACTCAGGCAGAGGGGCTGCGGAGTAGCTGAACTCACAGGTCTCCTGTCTTCCACTGCCTCCCGCAGTTTGGTCAGACTCATGCTGATTTCCTCCAGAATGGAGAGGTTTGATCTTCTTGCAGTCCATGGGACTCTCCAGAGTCTCCTCCAGCACCAGAATTCAAAAGCATTCATTCTTCGGCGATCTGCCTTCTTTGTAGTCCAGCTCTCACTTCCATACATCACTACTGGGAAAACAAGAGCTTTAACTATACCGACCTTTGTTGGCAAGGTGATGTCTCTGCTTTTTAAGATGCTGTCTAGGTTTGTCATTGCTTTTCTCCCAAGGAGCAGGCGTCTTTTAATTTCGTGACTGCTGTCACCATCTGCAGTGATCATGGAGCCCAAGAAAGTAAAATCTCTCACTGCCTCCATTTCTTCCCCTTCTATTTGCCAGGAGGTGATGGGACCAGTGGCCATGATCTTTTTGATGTTGAGCTTCAGACCATATTTTGCACTCTCCTCTTTCACCCTCATTAAAAGGTTCTTTAATTCCTCCTCACTTTCTGCCATCAAGGTTGTGTCATCTGCATATCTGAGGTTGTTGATATTTCTTCCGGCAATCTTAATTCCGGCTAGAGATTCATCCAGCCCAGCCTTTCGCATGATGTCTAATTCTAATTCTATGATTCTGCAATTCTTATGTTTGTAAACCGGGGTGAGGGGAGTGTGTCAAGCAGGAGACGAGCGTGTGCCAAGCGTCCGTGCCAAGAAAGAAGGGGTGAGCGTGTGTGAAAGGGAAAGAGCCGAGTTCAAATTTTGCTCTTCACCTGCTTCCCACCAGGGGCTCGTTTCAGCGGAGATCAAGCGGCGGCGAAGGAGGCTCTCAAGAGTCTGAACCTGACGGTGAAAGCGGGACTCAGCAGCATCCAAGAGAAGAGTAAGTGAAGGGATGGGAGGAGCAGGAGGAGGTGCTGCTCCCCAGTGGTTAGAGCAGACTACACAGAGACAGTGGGCATCCTGTTATTGGTCTGCTGCCTTCCTCCAACCAAAGCCCTTTCGCCCTGCATCTCAGCCACCAAAAAGCTCTCCTAGAGCAGCTTGCAAAGGTGGTCTCTGTGCTTCAGCGTCCGATCTGAAAAACGCGACACACAAGGAAAGAGGATTGGGGAGGGATGAGGAAAGAAGAAGAAGCGCAAACAGGAAGCAGTTTTTCACATCGCCGCCGTGTTTCCGATTCCAGGGAACGGCACCAGAACGAAACTGGCCATGCTGGAGAAAACAATGAACGACCAGGTTTCGAAGATGGAGAAAGGTGGGTGGCCCCGTGAATGAGCATGCAATACGTGGTGTGGGTGCAAGTCCCCCCCACAACTCCTTTTTTAAAAAATCATTTTTATTAATTTTCCAATAAAAAGCATCCAATGAATATATCTAATCATAATCCAATTAAAATAAAAAACGAAAATAAAAAAGACCAAATTATAATCCAAATTATAATTATTGATTTTTTGGAGCTCCCCATAGTCTGGACCTCTGAAGCATATCTTCACCTCTGTCTTGCCTCTCCTTGTTTTAATTTTTAATTTTAATGCTTTAAAATTCTCCGTCCCCGGTGCCACGCTTCTCAATCACGTCAGGCATCATATATCCTTTCGTCCATCGAATACAGCTTTATTTGTGTGTATATATATATTTCCAACAGCTCCTTTGCACCTTGCTGCTTCCAACAGGACGCTTTGTAATCTTGGTTGGCCAGGGGCGGCAGGAAAGCACACCAGAGCTCAGACCTTAGGCCTGGCAAACGGACGCTTTGCAAGACCTGAGCTGCGCTGCTGGGAAAAGCAAAGCGTCCTTTGTTGAACCTGAGTCGCTGTGATGGCCTGGGATTCGGACTCAGAGGCTGAACCTGAGGAATCCCAGCCTGCACAGGAGTCCCCGCCTCCAGAACCAGCTGAGCCGGGGCTGGGGCCTGAGCCTGAGCCTGAAGGGTCCTCACCTGTGCTGGGTCCTCAGGTGCAGGCACCAGCTGAGTCTGCTCTGGCTCCTGAGGTGATGGAGGACCCATTGCCTGCAGGTGCTCCACTCTCAGCACTGTCAGGGGAAGCGGAGGTTGCCTCTGGGTCCGGTAACCCTCCAGCCTCTCCTGAGCTGCAGAGGCTCAGGGCAGAGAGGCAGAGGGAACTAAGTTCCTGCAGGAGGAGTGCTCGCCTTCAGGACAGGAGAGGCGAGTCACCTGAGGATCGGGGCCGCCCTATGCCTCGGGGCAGATAAAAGCCAGCCAGCCCAGTCCCAGGTTGCGGAAGCAACATTGTTGGTTACCTGTTCCTGCCTGCACCCTGTCCGGCTCTTCTGCCAGAGTTCCTGACCTCACCCGACTCCCTGCCTTGGACCTTGCTTCAGCTTTGGCAGACAGCCTCGATACTGCACCATCGACCTCGGACTGGACTCGGACCTCACTTCTTGGTTAGCCCCCAGCACCAGCACAGTCGCTCTGGCCTCAGATCTCACCGAGAGACCTGCGGCTCCGCTGTGCTAGCTCGGAAGTTTGGTGGGGCCAGGGCCGTCTTACCCATAGGCGCTAGGGGTGTGGGGCACCCGTGCGCCGGGCTCTCAGGGGCGCCAGGCCGGAAGTCTGGGGCCGAGATTTGGAGTCTGGGATTGGGAAGAGTTGACAGCCGCTGCAGAGCAAAGCCGAGCCCGTCAGAGCACTGCAGCTACTGCGCACCTGGGATTAGTGCCCAGCGCATTCTGCTCACATGAAGGACCTGGCTTTGGTCAGTTGCCGCTGCGATAAGAATTTTAAGGTCTTAGATATGTAATAAAGGTAAAGGGACCCCTGACCATTAGGTCCAGTCGTGGCTGACTCTGGGGTTGCGGCGCTCATCTCGCTCTACTGGCCGAGGGAGCTGCCGTACAGCTTCCGGGTCATGTGGCCAGCATGACTAAGCCGCTTCTGGCGAACCAGAGCAGCGCACGAAAACGCCGTTTACCTTCCCACCAGAGCGGTACCTATTTATCTATTTGCACTCTGACGTGCGTTCAAACTGCTAGATTGGCAGGAGCAGGGACCGAGCAACGGGAGCTCACCCCGTTGCGGGGATTCAAACCGCCGACCTTGTGATCGGCAAGTCCTAGGCTCTGTGGTTTAACCCACAGAGTGACCCGCGTCCCCATAGATATGTAATACGTGTTCATAAATGTACCAAGCAAACACGCACATAAATATATAAACCACATGTCTGAAAACCCCACAGGAAAAAAAGTCCTGAACAAATTGACCTCAATTATTTCTTCAAGGTCAAAGTGGGAAACCTCCCCATTGTCTTTTTCCTTCACAAATCCTGTCTTAAGATATGAATAGGGTGTGAGGCTGTGACCTGGCTCAGGAACTAAGTATTTGTCATTACAAAAGACTGGCCAGGCTCCCCAGGCAATCCAATCAAGTGACCATTAAACAGGTAACCTGGCAGATAAACAAGTCACTCAGATTTCTGCTGTAGACCGCCTTTTCTGTGATGTAGGTATCATGTATCTGGGGGGTGGTCTTAGGTTACACCCCTTCTGTGATGTATGTATGATGTTTGGTGGGGTGGTCTTGAGCTCCAGGGCTGGGAATTAAAATGTCCATATTGTTTGGGGTTCCTCCTCCCTCCTGCGTGTGGTGAGTGGGGGACCCTGTTGCAACAGATCAATAAAGATCAAGCTTACCAGCTGCTTTGCTTCTCAATATTCTCTGGTTGGCCTCTGTTATTTTCTCCTACCAATAGGGAACCTATGTAAGGACTCTATAAGGGCTCTTGGGTATCCCATAAGGGAAAAAGGGCAAACTTTTTTTTACAAGCACCGCACCCCGGCACCGCATATGTTTAAGACTCCCCTGGGTAGGACGCTGGTTTCCCCAGTGTGCTCAGGATTTGGCCAGGAAGAAAGTGTGCAGCCTCGCTCGCTTTGCAATACGCTCCTTTCTCCTCTGTCTTTTCTTCCAGTCAAGAAACAAGTCGAAGGCCAGTTGGACACCTTAAAGCAAGACACAAGGGCTTTCCGCTGTGAGTTAGTGGAGATGAGAAGCAACGGTAAGAGATCGCACATTTATTTCATCTCCTTTAAAGAAAAGGACACATTCTACTCACGTAAAAACACGCTGATTCCTGGACTGTCCGCGGGCCGGATTGAGAAGGCGATTGGGCCGGATCTGGCCCCTGGGCTTTAATTTGCCTACCCATGCCCAAACCCTTCGTCAGGCATCCCCAAACTCAGCCCTCCAGCTGTTTTGGGACTACAACTCCCATCATCCCTAGCTAACAGGACCAGTGGTCAGGGATGATGGGGATTGTAGTCCCAAAACAGCTGGAGGGCCAATTTTGGGGGTGCCTGCCCTTGGTCATCTTGGTCACCCTCCTCTGCACATCTTCCAGCTTGTCCATCTCCTTCTTAAACGGAGGTGCCCAGAACTGGACAGAGAATTAAGTTTCAGTTGAGATTCCCGCATTGCAAGGGGTTGACCTCTGGGGGACCCTTCTAACTCCACAACTCCATTTATTTCATCTCCTTTAAATAGAAGGACACATTCTACTCATGTAAAAACATGCTGATTCCTGGACCGTCTGCGGGCCGGATTGAGAAGGCGATTGGGCCGGATCCTGCCCCCGGGCCTTAGTTTGCCCACCCATGCTAGACAGGCTCTTGGATACCCCATAAGGGGAAAAGCAGGATTTTTTTCTTATAACAGTGCCGAAAACATTTCCCCCCTCCCACAGAGGTGGGGGGGTTATGGGTGCAGCTCTTGCAAACAGGTAACCACTCCTCAAACCTTTCCTCTCCCCTCCACCGTCTGCTATAGGGAGCAAAACCGGGTGCTGCCCAAAAGGCTGGAAGAATTTTGAGGAGAGCTGCTATTGGATGTCTCAGGACGCGGCTTCTTGGAACCAGGCCAAGCTGGACTGCGAGAAGAAAGAGGCTCACTTGGTGATCATCAACTCGCCGAAAGAGAAAGTAGGTGGTGGGGGTGGGTTTTGGAGGCCTCTCCCAGGGTGGTGGGTGGGTGGCAAAGGGAGTCAGGCGCTTCGGAGTGCCTGGGGATGTGCAGTCCTTGAGATGGGCGCGACGGCACTTTTTCCTAGAATAGAATCATAGAATCCTAGAGTTGGAAGAGACCCCAAGGGCCATCGAGTCCAACCCCCTGCCAAGCAGGAAACCCCATCAGAGCACTCCTGACATATGGCTGTCAAGCCTCTGTTTAAAGACCTCCAAAGAAGGAGACTCCACCACACTCCTGGGCAGCAAATTCCACTGTCAGACAGCTCTTACTGTCAGGAAGTTCTTCCTAATGTTTAGGTGGAATCTTCTTTCTTGTAGTTTGGATCCATTGCTCCGTGTCTGCTTCTCTGGAGCAGCAGAAAACAACCTTTCTCCCTCCTCTATGTGACATCCTTTTATATATTTGAACATGGCTATCATATCACCCCTTAACCTCCTCTTCTCCAGGCTAAACATGCCCAGCTCCCTTAGCCGTTCCTCATAGGGCATCGTTTCCAGGCCTTTGACCATTTTGGTTGCCCTCCTCTGGACACGTTCCAGTTTGTCAGTGTCCTTCTTGAACTGTGGTGCCCAGAACTGGACACAGTACTCCAGGTGAGGTCTGACCAGAGCAGAATACAGTGGCACTATTACTTCCCTTGATCTAGATGCTATACTCCTATTCCTCTTTGCCATTGGGCCCGTTCTCCCTTAGATAAATTCTAAGGTGGTCCCCCACCTCACCAAACAACCCTTTACCCCCGAAGGTTTCTTTTCCTATTGTAATAAACAAAAATCAGCCCTTATTCCCTTATGGGGGACACAAGAGCCCTTATAGAGTCCTTTGCAGGTTCTCCTTCGGTTGGATAAAAGAACAGAGGCCAACCAGAGAATATTGAGAAGCAAAGCAGCTAGTAAGCCTGATCTTTATTGATCTGTTGCAACAGGGTGCTCCCCTCACCCGCAGGAAAGGAGGAGGACCCAGAACAAAGGTGTGCCTGCCCTTATATAGACATTTTAAATTGCCTGCCCTGGAGTCCAAGACCACCCCCCAGATACATCATACCTACATCACAGAAGAGGCGGTCTACAACAGAAATCTGAGTGCGTTGTTTATCTCCTGTCTGGCAGGTTACCTGTTAATGGTCACTTGATTGGATACCCTGGGGCGCCTGGCCAGTCTTTTGTAAAGACAATACTCAGTTCCTGAGCCAGGTCACAGGCTCACACCCTATTCATACACAGACATACCCTTAAGACAGGATTTGTGAACCGAAAAGACAATGGGGAGGCTTTTCCATTTTCCTTCAACCTTGCAGAGAAATATTTGAGGTCAATTTGGGAGGGACAAAATGGTTTCAGGACTTTTTCTGTGGGTTTTCAGACATGTGATCAGAAGGTCGGCGGTTCGAATCCCCGTTTGAAAGCACGTCAAAAGTGCAAGTAGATAAATAGGTAAATGGTGTTTCTGTGCGCTGCTCTGGTTTTGCCAGAAGCGGCTTAGTCATGCTGGCCACATGACCTGGAAGCTGTACGCCGGCTCCCTCGGCCAGTAAAGCGAGATGAGCGCCGCAACCCCAGAGTCGTCCGCGACTGGACCTAATGACCAGGGGTCCCTTTATCTTTACCTTTTATTCTCCTATGATGTAAGTAATGGGCCCCACCTGCTAGCCTGTTCCCTAAAATATCACAGGTTTGCTCCTTTCTATATATAGGGTGCCTACATTCTGCATGTTCAAATGGCTTGAGATACCTATGAGGTCCATAAATGACCATATGGCATATATTCAACACAAAAAAACAGCGACAATTTGTTGTTGGCAAAGGACAGCTGGACATAGAAAGGGCCCCATTACCTTCAGTGGCTTAGGGCTTCGTCAAACCCAAATCCGGCCCTGTTCTCGCTAATAAAGGGTTAACTCTGACTTTGAACGGTGTGATTTATTGCCTGCTTGCTCTCTGACATGCAGCGGCGTTTTTCTCTCCCCCCCCCCTCCAGAGATTCGTGAGTCAGCGCTGGAGGTCCGTTGACATATGGATTGGCCTGACGGACGTCACGGGAGTCTGGAAGTGGGTGGACGGGACTTCTTATATGCTCCAGCAAGAGTGAGTTTTGATGCCCCATGCACAGACGCAGCTGTTTCCCACTCCACCCAACCCTCTGCAGTGCTGTCATCGCAGCTAAAGAAATCCCCTGTTGCATCCCAAAAGCAAGGAAGGATTGGACTCTGATTAATAAAAGAAACACGAGGCTTGACCAGCAAGACTCTGGGAGGAAGTGCCAATAATAATAATAATAATAATAATAATAATAATAATAATAATAATAATAATTTATTATTTATACCCCGCCCATCTGGCTGGGTTTCCCTAGCCACTCTGGTCGGCTTCCAACAAAATATTAAAATACAGTAATGCATCAAACATTAAAAGCTTCCCTAAACAGGCCTGCCTTCAGATGTCTTCTAAAAGTTTGGTAGTTCTTGTTCTCTTTGACATCTGGTGGGAGGGAGTTCCACAGGGCGGGTGCCACCACCGAGAAGGCCCTCTGCCTGGTTCCCTGTAACTTGGCTTCTCGCAGGGAGGGAACCGCCAGAAGGCCCTCGGAGCTGGACCTCAGTGTCCGGGCAGAACGATGGGGGTGGAGACGCTCCTTCAGGTCTACTGGGCCTTTGAGGCCGTTTAGGGCTTTAAAGGTCAGCACCAACACTTTGAATTGTGCTCGGAAACGCCAAAGATAACATTCAATTTTTAATCTTTGTTGGAAGCCACCCAGAGTAGCTGGGAAAACCCAGCCAGATGGGCTGGGTACAAATAAATTATTATTATTATTATTATTATTATTATTATTATTATTATTATTATTAAAGTCACTTCTGAAGCACACCAAATTAGCATATGGTGGCTATTCCCACCTCTGTGCTTTATGGCAAAGTTGCAGCAACAGGGGACAATTTCCATTCTGCCAGTTTATATACCTTCCCCTGGCGGGCTGCATGCCTGCAGCCAGAGACGGCGCCTTCCTGGAAAAGTCCTCTGCTCTTTCCTTTTCATTCCTTTCCATGGAGGCGCAGGTTATAGCAACAGCTAAGGTGATATTTTTCCATCTTCGCTGCATCAAGCAGTTGGTCCCTTACCTTTCCCGCCCCGACCTGGCCACAGTGATCCATGCAACAGTCACCTCCAGGCTTGACTACTGTAATTCGCTCTACGTGGGGCTGCCCTTGAAGCTGACCCAGAAACTCCAGTGGGTGCAGAATGCTGCAGCGAGGCTCCTCACCGGGTCCCTGCCATGGGAGCAGATTCACCCAGTGATTTTCCAGCTGCACTGGCTCCTGGTGGAGTACAGGGTTGGGTTCAAGGTGCTGGTCTTGACCTTTAAAGCCCTTTGTGGCTTAGGGCTCTCGTATCTACGGGACCGCCTCCCCTGGTCTGCCCCACAGAGGACCTTAAGGTCCATGAATAACCATAGTTTAGAGGTCCAGGGCCCTAAGGATGTCAGATTATCCTCCACCAGGGCCAGGGCCTTCTCAGTGGTGGCTCCGTCCTGGTGGACTGCTCTGTCCCAGGAGACCAGGGCCCTTTAATTTGAATTCAGCCTGATCTTTTATTTCCCTTCCCTTCCCTCACCCGCTCTGAGACCCCACAGCTAATTCTCCCCTGGTCTCCTCGCTGGCCCAAGTAGGTCCAATTCAGCCAGCTAGCCCTGGGGATTATTTAATGCTTATTTCCCCTAAACTGAATTCTATCGTCATTCATGTTTTTATACTGTATTTTATGCTGCTTTTATAATTAAGTGTTTTAAATTTGTTGTTAGCCGCCCTGAGCCCGGTTTTTGAACCGGGAAGAGTGGTGTATAAATAAAAAAATATTATTATTATTATTATTCCCCTTCTGGCTCTGGTGCAGGAGAGACTGCGCAGCGCCCGGTCCTACACTTTCCTGGCCTGACTCTTCTTCCGATCCCTCCACCCCCCTGCTCTGAAGCTTCCCCCAACCCCTGATTCTTGCCTCCTGGCCGGCGCAGTTCCCCACAAACCACCCCCCCTCTCCCCAGTCAGACTCCAGCCCCCTGCCCTAATGTACACTATACTCAGCATCCTGCCTCAGGGCCCAGCTTATGTTAAGAAAGAAAGAAAGAAAGAAAGAAAGAAAGAAAGAAAGAAAGAAAGACTATATCTCACTTTTACAGAGTGTTCCAAGAAAGGCAATTTGCATTGTGTGTTTAAATTCTGGGTGCGGAGATTTTAACGCCCGTGTAATTTATTCTCACGCTCATAAGCTGCTTAGACTGTTTTGGCACTAATAATTAATGCCGGAATCCTTCTGTCTTGGGAGAAAATGTAGTTGTGTACTTTTGGGGGTGGAGTCTCATATCTCTGGGGCTGCCTCTCCTGGTATGTCCCACGGAGGACCTTATGGTCTTCAAATAAAAACATCTTGGAGGTCCCAGGCCACAGGGAGGTTAGGCTGGTCTCAACCAGAGCCAGGGCCTTTTCAGCCGTGGCCCCAACTTGGTGGAACACTCTGTCACAAGAGGCTGCCTTCAGATGTCTTCTGAATGTAAAGTAGTTGTTTATCTCTTTGACATCTGATGGGAGGGCGTTCCACAGGGCAGGTGCCACCACCGAGAAGGCCCTCTGCCTGGTTTCCTATAGCTTTGCTTCTCGCAATGAGGGAACTGCCAGAAGGCCCTCGGAGCTGGACCTCAGTGTCCGGGCAGAACAATGGGGGTGGAGATGCTCCTTCAAGGATACTGGGTCTTTGAGGCCATTTAGGGCTTTCAAGGTCAGCACCAACACTTTGAATTGTGCTCGGAAACGTACTGGGAGCCAATGTAGGTCTTTCAAGATTGGTGTTATGTGGTCTTGGTGGCCGCTCCCAGTCCCCAGTCTGGCTGCCGCATTCTGGATTAGTTGTAGTTTCCGGGTCACCTTCAAAGGTAGCCCCACGTAGAGTGCGTGGCAGTAGTCCAAGCGGGACTGTAAAACTCTGCTAAGTAAAAGCACAAGTTAAAGGTAAAGGTAAAGGGACCCCTGACCATTAGGTCCAGTCCTGGCCGACTCTGGGGTTGCGGCGCTCATCTCGCTTTATTGGCCGAGGAAGCCGGCGCACAGCTTCCGGGTCATGTGGCCAGCAGGACTAAGCCGCTTCTGGCGAACCAGAGCAGCGCACGGAAACGCCGTTTACCTTCCCGCCAGAGCGGTGCCTGTTTATCTACTTGCACTTTGTGCTTTTGAACTGCTAGGTTGGCAGGAGCAGGGACCGAGCAACAGGAGTTAACCCCGTCGCGGGGATTTGAACCGCCAACCTTCTGATCGGCAAGCCTTAGGCTCTGTGGTTTAACCTACAGTGCCACCCGCATCCCTAGCGCAAGTTAGGAAGGAGAGTAATAAACAATATACCGTATTTTTCGCTCTATAACACGCACCTGACCATAACACGCACATCGTTTTTAGAGGAGGAAAACAAGGGAAAAAACATTCTGAATGAAACAGTGGATGTATCATTTTTGTGCTTCATGCTGTGGCCACAGACATGTGATCTGATGGTGAATTTGGGCTGACCCAATGCAAAAATCCTGAGAATCCCTGTGCATCCATGGTTTGTAACCACGTTTTTGCACCATTGCAGCCCCAGGCAACAGTGGGTGCGTGATTTTTGGGGGGCAGGCTGTAGCCATGGACATGCTATGTGCTCTGATGGTGAATTTGGGCTGACCCAATGCAAAGATCCTGAGGATCCATGTGGATCCATGGTTTGTAACCACGTTTTTGCACCATTGCAGCCCCAGGCAACAGTGGGTATGTGATTTGGGGGTGGGCAGGCTGTAGCCATGGACATGCTATGTGATCTGATGGTGAATTTGGGGTGACCCAATGCCAAAATCCTGAGAATTCCTGTGGATCCATGCTTTTTAACCACATTTTTGCACCATTGCAACCCCAGGCAACAGTGGGTGCGTGATTTTGGGGGGGCAGGCTGTAGCCATGGACATGCTATGTGATCTGATGGTGAATTTGGGGTGACCCAATGCCAAAATCCTGAGAATTCCTGTGGATCCATGCTTTTTAACCACATTTTTGCACCATTGCAGCCCCAGGCAACAGTGGGTGCGTGATTTTTTTGGTGCAGGCTGTAGCCATGGACATGCTATGTGATCTGATGGTGAATTTGGGGTGACCCAATGCAAAGGTCCTGAGGATCCATGCTTTGTAACCACATTTTAAGTGGGGAGCGAAGGAAAAACAAAGAAGGGACATTAGAGGGGTGTGCAGAGAAGCAGCTGGCTAAGAATGCAGGAGAGGGATTTAACGGGAGGGAGGAAAGAAAGGCAAAAGTTTCCCCCCACCCAAGCCAGCCATCTCTCTCTCTCTCTCTCTCTCTCTCCCCCTCCCTCCCTCCCCTCTCCCTCCCTCCCTCCCCCTCCCTCCCCCTCCCCCCTCTCTCCCTTCCCCCCTCTCTCTCCCTCTCCCCCAGCAGCAACGGAGCTTGCCTGGAGGGGAGGGGCTTTCCCTGCTCTTTGTTCCGTTTCAGCAAACACAGCAACGAAACAGAGGAGGGTGGGCAGTAAGACCCTGAGGCAGAATGCAGGAAAGCAGCCGCTTCCTCTTTTCAGGTTTCGCTTCTCCGTGCAGCGTGCAGCGCCGCGATTTGATTTTTGCATGATTTTTCGGCTCCAGGGACCACACATTCGCTCTATAACACGCACAGACATTTCCCCTTCCTTTTTAGAAGAAAAAATCTGCGTGTTATAGAAGGAAAAATACGGTATCCTCTCCTGCCTTCCTGAACATCCCCACACAGAGATCCTTTACCTTTACCTTTTTTTACCTAAATCGGAGAACAACATCTCTACAGTATAGTGTATAGTATAGTATAGTATAGTATAGTATAGTATAGTATAGTATAGTATAGTATAGTGTATTTTAAAATGGGGTTTCAGAGTTTTTAGGAATTTTTATAGTATAGTATAGTATAGTATAGTATAGTATAGTATAGTATAGTATAGTATAGTATAGTGTATTTTTAAATGGGGTTTCAGAGTTTTTAGGAATTTTTATAGTATAGTATAGTATAGTATAGTATAGTATAGTATAGTATAGTATAGTATAGTATAGTATAGTATAGTGTATTTTAAAATGGGGTTTCAGAGTTTTTAGGGATTTTTATAGTATAGTATAGTATAGTATAGTATAGTATAGTATAGTATAGTGTATTTTAAAATGTGGTTTCAGAGTTTTTAGGGGTTTTTGAATGTTTTATGTAGTTTTTCCATTTCATTGTTCTGTATGGGACAATGACAATAAAGATATCGTATCGTATCGTATATCGTATATCGTAACATCAGCGATGCATTAAATGTCTTCCCCATCCCTCCTTTCAAGAAGACTGCAAATGATGGATTTTTTTTGGTTCTGTTGTTTTAGGGACTGGGCTGAAGGGCAGCCGGACCACTGGTACGGCCACGGACTGGGAGGCGGAGAGGACTGTGTGCAGGCTTATTCCAATGGCCTTTGGAACGACAACCACTGCTCTCGCCGGTTCCCCTGGATGTGCGAGATGGAGCTGGGCCTCTAGAGAAAAGAGGAAGGAAGTTGGTGCCTTTATGCACGTGTGGTGGTACTGCACCAAGAGAAGAGAATTTTGGGACATAATAGACAAGGAACTCAAAACGATCTTCAAATTCTCGTTTCGGAAAAAAAAACCCTGAAGCCTTTTTGTTAGGTGTTCTGTCCACTGATCTAAAAAAAAAAAAACCCCACAGAACCCTCTTTATGTATGCAGCCACAGCGGCGAGGATTTTAATAGCAAAAAAACAGTGGTGCCCCGCAAGACGAACGCCTCGCAAGACGGAAAACCCGCTAGACGAAAGGGTTTTCCGTTTTGGAGGCGCTTCGCAAAACGAATTTCCCTATGGGCTTGCTTCGCAAGACGAAAATGTCTTGCGAGTTCCTGCGGGGTTTTTCCCCCTTTTCCTAAGCCCTAAGCCGCTTATCAGCTGATCCGCTAAAAGCCACTAAACCGCTAATAGCGCTAATCCGCTAAGCCGTCAATGGGCTTGCTTCGCAAGACGAAAAAACCGCTATACGAAGAGCCTCACGGAACGGATTAATTTCGTCTTGCAAGGCACCACTGAATTGGAAAAGCGATGTCATCTCCACAAAAACTGGTTGGCAAGCAAAGATGATAGAATATTCGGAACTTGCAAGGATGACTGGGAGAATTAAGAGGAAATTCCGGCCGGAAATTTAGTAAAGATTGGATAACGTTTAAAGAATATCTTTAAAAGTACTGTAATGACACAAATCTCCTGACAGATTAGGATTGAATCTTGGAGTTTAAGGAAATTATGACGTGAAAATTTCTACTGATAATTAACGGGAAAGAATAATAAAAATGAAGCTGCCTATAGACTATTAAGGTATAAAAAGCGCAATGAGGTGAATTGGAAGTTAAAGGGTGTGTAATGTCAAATGAGGTGTTGTTAGTCAGTGTCTATGGTCTGTTTATGTTGTTTGTCACTTTGTTTATGTTCTGTGTAAATTGTTTTGTAATAAAGAATCTTTAAAAATAAATAAATAGAGGAAACAGGAAGGTCCCCTCCAAAAAACCCGGTTCTGTCACTCTGACACGGAGAATTCCACACAAGCGATTTCTTTTCTAGTTGTATTTATGCTTTCTTTTTTTGAAAATCATTTCAAATACAAAATTTAAACAAGCCAAATACATCTCCATATATATAGAGATTACTCACGACTTCCCCCACCCTCCGTGGATCTCGTTCTCAACTTTTATAACTGTATATTATTCCATAATCTATATTTTATATCAATCCATATTATCCATGGTAATTGTTATGGTACAAGTGAAATTAAAACCCTGCTAGTGTTTCCATCTGCTTGCAGTGGTCTCTTAAATATTATTATTATTATTATTATTATTATTATTATTATTATTATTATTAATTTTTGATTTATACCCCGCCCTGCCCTTCCTGGTTCAAAAACCAAGCTCAGGGCAACTAACAACAAATTTAAAACACTTAATTATAAAAGCAGCATAAAATACAGTATAAAAACACGAATAACAATAAAATTCAAAAATCAAAAATCAATTAGATATTCCCCAGGGCTAGCTGGCTGAATTGGTCCTACTTGGGCCAGCGAGGAGGACAGGGAAGAATTAGCTGTGGGGTCTCAGAGCGGGTAATCTTCATAAAAAGGGAAGGAAGAGGAATAAAAGATCAGACTGAACTCAAATTAAAGGCCAGGCGGAATAGCTCTGTCTTACAGGCCCAGCGGAAGGAGGTTAAATCCTGCAGGCCCTGGTCTCCTGGGACAGAGCATTCCACCAGGTCGGAGCCACCACTGAGAAGGCCCTGGTGGAAGATAATCTGACTTCCTCAGGGACCTCTAAACTATGATTATTCATGGACCTTAAGGTCTTCTGCTTGTAATTTTCCCCCATTTTTATTAAAAGTTCTTGTTTCCTGAGTTAGCGACTCTTTCTTCTTTCCATCTCCGGACTAGTAGCATCCGAGCGGCTGTTGTCCCATACATAAAAAGTCCTTTCTGCTTCTTTAGTATATCGGTACCTATAATTCCTAATAAAAAGGCTTCTGGTTTTTTAATAAAGTTTATTTTATTTTTTTCCAACTACGTAAGGTTCACACAAGACCAATGCGATCCTGTGCATTCAGGATTAGGCAGAGACCTGACTTTGCCTCATCCCCTTTAATACATAAAAGCAGAAAATATATCTTGTGAAGACAGGATAACTGAGATGAGGCAGGTCTGAGACCCCGGCCTCAAGGGCAGAAAATCTGCAAGTTATGAACCTAAATAAACTGCTTTTTTAAATTTTACAACCAAGTTCTGTTTGATTTTATTCAATAGATAAATGAAAATAAACAAACCTACGGTTATACAGGAAACCAACTGTATCTTTTACGAAAGCAAATAAAGCATCATGAGATTGTCTTCCGAAAGGAATGTTTGTTTCCCTTTCTTCAGAGTGCTGCTCCCAGATATGGGTCAGTTGACTTTATTGTATTTATTCAGAATAATATTTATAAACTGACATTAAAAATAATGTTGTAAGGGGAAGAAAACTACTCCTTTTCCCTTACGGGGTATCCAAGAACTCATGAAGAGTCCTTAGGTGGGTTCCCTATTGGCAGGAGAAAATAACAGAGGCCAACCAGAGAATATAATAATAATAATAATTTATTATTTGTACCCCGCCCATCTGGCTGGGTTTCCCCAGCCACTCTGGGCTGCTTCCATAGAAACCAAAAATACACTAAAATATCACAGATTAAAAACTTCCCTGAACAGGGCTGCCTTAAGATGTCTTCTGAATGTCAGGTAGTTGTTTATCTCTTTGACATCTGGTGGGAGGGAGTTCCACAGGGCAGGTGCCACCACCGAGGGAGCAAAGCCGCTAGTAAGCCTGGTCTTTATTGATCTGTTGCAACAAGGTCCTCACTCACCACACGAAGGAGGAACCCAAAACAAAAGTGTGCCTGCCCTTATATAGACTTTTGAAATTTTCACCCTGTAGATCAAGACCACCCCCAGGAACATCATACACACATCACAGAAAGAGGCTGTCTACAGCAGAAATCTGAGTGGTTTGTTTACCTCCTGTCGGGCGGTTACCTGTTTAATGGTCACTTGATTGGATGCCCTGGGGAGCCTGGCCAGTCTTTTGTAATGACAAATACTTAGTTCCTGAGCCAGGTCACAGGCTCACACCCTATTCATATCTTAAATCTGCCCTTAAGACAGGATTTGTGAAGGAAAAAGACAACGGGGAGGTTTCCCACTTTGACCTTGCAGAGAAAACATTTGGTCAGTTTGGGAATCAAAAATGGTTCCAGGTCGGTCTTCCTGTGCTGATCTATGTAGGTGCTTGGTTGGTACGCTTATGAACATTTAATATATATCTATGACCTTAAAATTCTTATCACACCCCCTCACCACACACAGGAGGGAGGAGAACCCTGAACAATGGTGCGCAAACCCTTATATAGACTCTTGAAATTGCCCACCCTGTAGCCCAAGATCACCCCCAAAACATCACAGAAGGAGGCGGTCTACAGCAGAAATCCTGTCTGCCAGGATACCTGATAAGGGTCCCTGATTGCTTTACCTGGGCAGCCTGGCCATTCTTTTGTGATGGTTAATACTTTACTTCCTGAATCCAGGTCAAAGGCTCACCCTATTCAGACACAAATAAGCCCTTCAGACAGGTAAGCAAAAGACAACGGAGAGGTTTTCCCCTTTCCTTCCTCCTTGCAGAGAAATATTTGACAGTCAAAATGGTTTGGGAGAGTCAAAAGGACTTCAGGATTGCTATTTCAGACACACGGTTCATATACCTATTGTCAGAGCTGCCCGAGGTCCCAGCTCACAAAGGACCAACGCCAGTTTTTGTTATATACAAAAGTCTTTATTGAAGTTCAGTTTCGATTTCAAAGCTGCGGTGCGCAGCTCTACGTCTCAAACTCTAGACCGCTGAAGCTCCGTCGGAATCTCCTCCCCCCAGACACCAGTTTAAGACTCTAGCCTTGCTCCACCTCTTCCTTTGCTCTTTTCTCCTCTGGGCCCGCCTGTCCGCTGGGGTCTTCCCTTTCTAGACTCTTCTGACGCTGAATCCCCTGAGTCTTCCCCCTCCCTCCAGCGGGCTTTAGGACCTGGTTCCCAATCTGGGTTTCCTGCCGTCCCGCGCGCCTGTACATTTGAACTTGGCGCGCGCGCCCAGCCGGCAACCTTCCTCCTGACCGTTACACTGCTCCTGTCACTGCTTCCCCCTTCGGGGAGGCTAGCTGGGCCTGACCTCGCCTCCGTTCCCTCACTCTCCAACAGAGGCGTGGTCAGCCCTGATTCATCTTCTCTCCCTGCTGGAGGAGAAGCTGGCCCTGATGCATGGGACTCTTCCCCCCCACTACGCTCTGGTGGAGGAGCTGGTCCTGATCTCCCGCTGCTGCGCTCCCTCCCTTGCTTCTGGTACGTCCCCCCTGGGACCCCCCTTGCCCTGGCCATCGGCGCCCCCTTCTGGGAATCTTCTGATTCGCTGGAGAGGCTCATGGAATCTCTCGGGCCACTGTCATACTCCCCTACGCTGCCCTCCGATTCTTCCCCTTCGCTCTCCATTTCCTCTCTCCCCTGTGCCTCTGCTCCTGAGCCCCTGACAAATAATAATAATAATAATAATAATAATAATAATAATAATAATAATTTATTTATACCCTGCCCATCTGCCTGGGTTTCCCCAGCCACTTTGGGCGGATTCCAACAAAATATTAAAATACAATAGTCTATTAAACATTAAACGCTACTCCAGCAATGGGTAGGTGGGCAGGAAGGAGGAACTGGAATGGTTGGCTGCTTTGAGAACTGTTGCAAACCAAAATCTGCCCTTTTCCCCTTATGGGGTACCCAAGAGCCCATATAGAGTCCTTACATAGGTTCCCTATTGGTAGGAGAAAATAACAGAGGCCAACCAGAGAATATTGAGAAGCAAAGCAGCTAGTAAGCCTGATCTTTATTGATCTGTTGCAACAGGGTCCTCACTCACCACACGCAGGAGGGAGGAGGAAACCAGAACAAAAGTGTGCCTGCCCTTATATAGACTTTTGAAATTGCCACCCTGTAGATCAAGACCACCCCCAGAAACATTCATACATACATCACAGTAAGGGCGGTCTACAACAGAAATCTGAGTGCTTTGTTTACCTCCTGTCTGGCAGGTTACCTGTTAATGGTCACTTGATTGGATACCCTGGGGAGCCTGGCCAGTCTTTTGTAATGATAAATACTTAGTTCCTGAGCCAGGTCACAGGCTCACAGGATTTGTGAAGGAAAAAGACAACGGCTGCGCTCATCCCTTTGGCCTTGCTGTTTGCCTGGGGGGGGGGGCGGGGGAGAGCAGGATCCCATCTCAGGGTGTTGTAAACAAAAACCTGCCCTTTTCCCTTATGGGGTATCCAAGAGCCCATATAGAGTCCTTACGTAGGTTCCCTATTAGCAGGAGAAAAGAACAGAGGCCAACCAGATAATATTGAGAAGCAAAGCAGCTAGTAATCCTGATCTTTATTGATCTGTTGCAACAGGGTGCTCCCCTCACACGCAGGAAAGGGGGAGGAACCCAGAACAAAGGTGTGCCTGCCTGTATATAGACATTTTAAATTGCCCGCCCTGGAGCTCCAGGCCACCCCTCCAGACATCATACATACATCACAGAAGGGGTGTATCCCAAGACCACCCCCCACAAACATCATACCTACATCACAGAAAAGGCGATCTACAACAGAAATCCGAGTGCCTTGTTTTTACCCTGTCTGCCAGGTTATGCCTTACCTGATTGCCTTTCCTGGTTTTCTGGCCATTCCTTTGAGATGGCGATTTCCCCATTCCTGAGACAATGGGAAGGTCTCCTCACCCCCTCCCTCCTTGCAGAGAAAACATTTGGTCAGCTTGGGAGTCAAAATGGTTTCAGGGAGGTCTTCCTGTGCTGCTCCAGACATTGGTACATTTATGAACATTTATTTTAATCACCAATCTTTATTACGGTCCAGAGACCCAACAAATCATTACAAAACAATACACAATTCAGACAGCCTACCTCCAGGTTAAACAAGCATTTTGTTCAGAATATAGGGATTATTTGTTCTTGCAACCACCGATAAAAACTTTGCCACTGCTAATGTTCTAGCATTTGTCTGGTCTTCCAATAGGAACCTGACATAGTGAGCCTCTGATTTTCCCGGGAAAAGTACCAGCAAGGGTAGTATCAGTTCAGCCCTGGCTTCCTCATATTTTGCACAATGCAGCATTTATTTTATGTATAAGACCTTAAATTTTTATTACAAGGGCAGAGGGGGCCCATCCACCATCCCTCAGACCTTGTGGGGGGCCAGACTATATTTTGAAAAAAAATATATGAACAAATTCCTATGCCCCACAAATAACCCAGAGATGCATTTTAAATAAAAGGACACATTCTACGCTTGTAAAAATACACTGATTCCCAGACCACCCGCGGGCCGGATTTAGAAGGCAATTGGACCGGATCCGGCCCCTGGGCCTTCGGTTGCCTACCCCTGTTCTATACCGATGCACTATATCGTCTAACTTGGTTTGTTGCTACGCTTTGAGCTTCTGCTATTGAGGCATCTAATCATAAGCCTGCATTTTTTATCAAAGCTTATATATTTCAATCAGGGCCTGTATCTTAAAGATTTTCAAATGTTTCATGCCAGGCAAAAGACCAGCTGCCTAAAAGGCCTTGGCAATGTTTTTTTCTCCTAGACAAGGGCCCCCCTGATTTATAGCAGAAAACAATTCTCAAAGTCGTAAAAAAGGAAATTACAGGCTGAGAGCAGACACTGATCCTACATGTTACAGAAGATAAAAAAGCAGAGATAAACATAATTAGGAATGAGTAAATAATAAAATGATACCATGTGCCTCCCAGTAAAATGAGCCATATCTTCTTCCTAAGGTTAAAAAGGCCAAGAGCAATGGAGAGGCATCTAGCTGGTAGAAAAAGAGAGCATTTTAAGGAAATCTTTTAAAGCTGTTTTGTTTTTTTTAAACTGAGAGAGTTAAAGGGCAATAAATGTTGGGAAGAGCTAATGGGAAAGGAGGGGTGAAAGGAGGGGTGTAAACTGAAGAGGCTTCTTTTGAAGCTGTTTTTTTTACTGAGTTCCTTTTTTACTTTACAAAGGCCTTATTCCTTTTAAAAGGCTACCTATGATAATGTATTAAATATATTGGCTTAAATGTAATTATGCAAAGGATTTAAGAAATGCTAGATTCTTATTTCATATAGTTGTAAGAGTTTTAACTATCCTGAAATTAAGTCAGCCACCAGCCTAGCCCCCTGCCAGACAGGAGACGCCATAGAGCACTCCTGATATATAGTTGTCAGGCTTTTTGTTTAGAAACCTTCAAATGAAGGAGATCTTTCAATGTTGATGTGAACTCAAGATCCTTGACATCTGTTGAAGATAAAAATTCAAGATTAACCATCTGTTTTGGAAGGCAATAGGGCAAGGAGGGCAAGAGGTGAGCTGGTAATTAAGATTCCTTGTTGAGACACATGTAAGATATATTACTACTTATTTGTCATTTATATATAGCTCTTTGTGTTCCATAAAAGGACAGAAGGAAATGGGTGTATCTTTTGTGATTGGTTCTAGCAAACAGCCAATAGGAATTTCAACCAGGCTGATTGGACAGAGGCAGCCAAAGGAGGAGCAAGGGGGCTGGATTAAGGAAATATAAGTGCTGGCCAGAATGGCAGGAGGCCAGGCCAGAGCTTGGTAACCATATACCACTGTGCCTCTCATTTATTTGTCTGACAAATAAATTATTATTTTAATTTCTCTATTGCTGCGTTGAATATTTCATTCCAGCTAAGCATTAACCACAAGCAGGGTGCTACACTATTGCAGGATTGGGGCTAATGAAAGGCTCGTTTGCCTCAGTTATATTGATTGACTACCTTCTCTAATTTTGTTCATACAATATTGATTTTTTTTTTAGTTGTATCTCCACCATATGTTCTTTATTCAAGAATGGTGAAACAATACAGGCTATACATGTTGTTAGAACATTATTAGCCATGCTTAAGTTGGCCTGTGTATTGTGGCCCAGGGTCCCGGGCTGCTTAGGTTGGAGCCAGTGAAAGGATTTCTCCCTTCCCCGCAGCCGGAAAGCTCTAAATTTGGGCATGGCAGATGAGCGATGTTGACAGTTCAAAGATTGGGGGCGAGGAGTCCATAGCGAAAGTCTCTGTGGGGAAGGGCAACAGCAAACGGGCCCATAGAGAGACAGAAAAACAGGTAAAGAAGGTATTTTAATGTGTTTTTAATCTTTGTTGGAAGCCACCCAGAGTGGCTGGGGGAAATTAGTACAAATAAATTATTATTATTATTATTATTATTATTATTATTATTATTATTATTATTGCCCCTCTGGCCTGTAGATCCTCTACCCTAGGGTTACCAGATGTCCCTGTTTCCTGGGGACAATCACCGGATTTGCAAATAAATCCCCGGGCAAATTCCATCCCCGGAATGTCCCCGGATTTTATCTAATTTCCCCGGGAAACACAGCAGTGGCAGTCTCAGCAGCCTGGAGCAGTTGGCTCTGGCTGGCTTCAGGAGCTGCTCAGAAGCCCCATATGACGGTGGTGCAGGGGCTCTCAGATGCAGTTTCCGGGCTGCCTCCACCTTCCCTGACCCCAGAAACTAAGCTGTGAAGGGAGGCTTCACGCTGCCTATCGGAGCAGCCCTGATCTCAACTCCTACTTGCGTACAAACAGGAGCGGAGCAGAGATTGTTAGAATTCCTGCTCCGTGATTGCAGTCATGGGATTTTTGTCTTCCAGGTATGTTTTGACTCCACAGAGTAGGAAGTGACGGAGACAGGATGTTTGTGTTACAGTGGTACCTCGGGTTACAGACGCTGCAGGTTATATACGCTTCAGGTTACAGACTCCGCTAACCCACAAATAGTACTTCGGGTTAAGAACTTTGCTTCAGGATGAGAACAGAAATC
This sequence comes from Podarcis gaigeae, assembly GCF_964106915.1. Classification (NCBI taxonomy): domain Eukaryota; kingdom Metazoa; phylum Chordata; class Lepidosauria; order Squamata; family Lacertidae; genus Podarcis; species Podarcis gaigeae. The sequence goes on from NC_139689.1 coordinate 3,016,258, forward strand.
GTTCTCCAGCGGCAGCGGGAGGCTCCATTAGCTAAAGTGGTGCTTCAGGTTAAGAACAGTTTCAGGTTAAGAACGGACCTCCGGAAGTTCTTAACCCGAGGTAAAGGACCCCTGACCATTAGGTCCAGTTGCGGCGGACTCTGGGGTTGCGGTGCTCACCTCGCTTTACTGGCCGAGGGATCCGGTGTACAGCTTCTGGGTCATGTAGACAGCAGGACTAAGCCGCTTCTGGCAAACCAGAGCAGTGCACGGAAACGCCGTTTACCTTCCCGCCAGAGCGGTACCTATTTATCTACTTGCACTTTTGACGTGCTTTCAAACTGCTAGGTTGGCAGGAGCAGGGACTGAGCAACGGGAGCTCACCCTGTCGCGGGGATTCGAACCGCCGACATTCTGATTGGTGAGTCCTAGGCTCTGTGCTTTAACCCACAGTGCCACCTGCGTCCCTAACCCAAGGTACCACTGTATAATAAGCCAACTATGGCAAGAAGCCTGACACACTTTCAGATGGGGTGAGCTAACTACAGTGGCACCTTGGTTTTAAGAACAGTACGGTTTACAAACTCCGGAAACAGTGTCCCGGTTTGTGAACTTTACCTCGGTCTAAGAACGGAATCCGATCTTTGGAAGGGCACCTCATTAGGAAAAGCGCCCCTCGGTTTAAGAACAGTTTCAGTTTAAGAAGGTACACCCGGAATGGATTAAGTTCGTAAACGGAGGTACCACTGTAGTGTCTGTTTTTAAACTTGCACAGATCAGCAGTTTCAACGAGAAATCTTCACGTGCTCACAGTTTGGGGCACACAGGACAGGAAGGGAAGCTTAAAAAGTTCTGTTTCTCTTGCCTGCATGAGTATAGTTCCGCTTTTTTATTTTTGCCTGCCTGATGGAGGTTCCTCATTTCTGAAATAACCCTGTAGGACGTTTTATAGTCTTTCACTATAAAAGCAGCCCCCAGCGTCTAAATCGAGGCTTCCAGCCTTTTTCAGATTTATCTCACTGGAGCCCTGTGCAGTAAATAAATTGGCCCTCCCTCGTTGAACCCGTGTCTGTCTGGGAAAAATCCTGCAGCAGCACGGGGTTGGGCTAGATGACCCCTGGGTCCCTTTCGGCTCGACGCTTCAACTCCCTTTGGGAGCCAATCCAAAAGGGCTGCCTGTCAGTCCTTTTGAGGAGATAATGATCCATTTGCCGGAGCCATAGAAACACGATTGGTTCCAAAAATCTGGACGCACTCGGGACAAACAGATCACTGTGTTCCCGCCCCCACATGCGTCCGGCTCAAGAATTTATCTTGTGGGTTTTTCTGAAAGGGAAGTGTTGGGGGAGCTGAGGAGCGACCTCCGAGTAAGGAAAAGTCACAGCGTTTGGGACTTCTGAGTTTGGAGAAAAAGGCGATCAAAAGGGGACGTGAGAAGAGGTCTGTATAACATTGATATGCATGGGCATTTGAGGGAGCTGAACGTTGCAGATTCAGCGCAGAGTTGGACTGTGGAACTCCCTGCCACTGGAGGCAGTGACGGCTTTAAAAGAGAATCAATGGAGAGGGCTATTGGTGGCTACTAGGCAGAATGCCTGTGCCCTGCCTCCAAGGCTTCCGAATCGAACCACAAGAGGGGAGAACGGGTCCTGTGTTCGAATCCTGGTCGCGGGTTTCCTACGATGGGCAGCCAGTTGGCCACTGGGAGAACAGGATCCTGGACTCGATGGGCCACGGGCCTGATCCTGCAGAGCTCTTCTCATGCTCTTACGTTCTAGACGACTCCTAGCAGGGTGAAAAATATCTGGCTCTGAAACCAATCCATTTGGCCATACTGGAAAATCAAACAGGAGCATTCAGATTGCAGTCTGTTTTGTGTGTTTTTCCCACCACCAGGAAATATTCTGTAGCTCAGTTTTGTTTTCTCTATAGAGCAATAATTTTGAGTGTTGAATTTTGAGGTGTCTTCGCCAACTCTAGGGTTCGGCATTAAATCAGTTTCCCCCCCTCATTTGGAAATTTCAGTGCGTCGATATCAAACAATTGTAGTCATCTGTAGGCAATGTTTTCACTTAAATCTTAGCTCCAGGTTAATGTAAGTAAGCCAAAATTCATGTCAAACTGAGACCCCATGGTTGTTCCGGCTGGAATAATGCAAAAAATTAAAATGGATTGTGGTTGCTAACTCTTTTGAATCGCAGCCTATTTGGAAACTAATTTCAGTGAAATACATTTAATCTGATGGCTGCTGCAATTAACACCCTGCTTTTCCTTTTGGTGCGTAAAACCACCGCCCAGAGCCCGGCGCCTGTTGTATTTCGTACGTTTTTAGAGAGAGCCTGTGTTAATGATTGAGGGTGTGTTTATTAATCTGCGTATTTTAAACCTGTGTGTCTGATGACGCAGAATTTGAAGGCGGCGATTTGGACTTTGCCGTGTCAATATCTGGCCTAAATCAACTGGGAGGGAGCTGGACTTGTGGAATCTATTGACTTTGAAGTTGGTTGGTTTGTTACTCAGAGAAATCCACTACTTTTACTTTGAAAGCATGGGCGTAGACAAGATTTATGTTGCAGGGGGCAGGATTTTTGCCTTCAAAGTCCCATCCTTCTGGTTCCAGGTTTTTCATGCCCTCTCTGACCCAAAGTGATCAAGCGTCGCCAAGACACTAGATCCTCAAATATGGAGGACAAGGAGGAGGATCAGAGCAGTGGAGGTACGTTTCTCTGTCCATCCTGTTTCTCTGTCTTTTGCAAACCCTCATCTTGTGTATTTCGCCATATTTCTTACCCCGTATGCGCCCAGGTGACGGTGCCACATAAAAACCCATTCCACTTCTGTAAGAAATCAATCTCTTTTTATGTGGCGGCACCTTTGGAACTCCCTGCCAATTGATATCAGGTGGGAACTTGATTGGCGCCTGCGAAAAATATTCTTATCCAGGAAAACATACCCAGGAGTAGTTTAGAAAGTGGATGCAACCCCAAAACAGGTGCAAAAACAACACACACACACACACACACACACACACACACACACACACACACAAATATATATTTATTACAGGTTAATATAAAAAAAGAAAAACAGTTCGATCTATAAACCAATTTCGTATATAAAAACAACACCGACATTTAAAAACAATTGAAGATTTCACCGTCCCTCAGACCTTGTGGGGAGCCGGACTATATTTTTTTGCAGGGGAAATGAACAAATTCCTATGCCCCACAATAACCCAGAGATGCATTTTCAATAAAAGGACACATTCTACTCATGTAGAAACACACTGATTCCCAGACCATACGCAGGCTGGGTTGAGAAGGCGATTGGGCCGGATCTGGCCCCCGGGACTTAGTTTGCCAACCTATGTTCTTTGTTGTTGTTTAGTCATTTAGTCGGTTCCGCCTATTCGTGACCCCCTGGACCAGATCATGCCAGGCACTCCTGTCTTCCACTGCCTCCCACAGTTTGGCCAAACTCATGCTGGTCTCTTTGAGAACACTGTCCAACCATCTCGTCCTCCGTCGTCCCCTTCTCCTTGCGCCCTCCATCTTCCCCAACATCAGGGTCTTTTCCAGGGAGTCTTCTCTTCTCATGAGGTGGCCAAAGTCTTGGAGCCTCAGCTTCAGGATCTGTCCTTCCAGTGAGCACTCAGGGCAGATTTCCTTCAGAATGGAGAGGTTTGATCTTCTTGCAGTCCATGGGACTCTCAAGAGTCTCCTCCAGCACTGTAAGTGGGCAAGGCAGGAAGGCAGGAATAGGCTGAAGAGGTTTCTTTATCCCTGCAGAATTTGGCCTGCGCCACTCGGACTCCTGGGGACGCCAAGTCTGCCCTGGACACCGCCTGGTGTTCATCCTGCTGGGACTCGTCTGCGTCTTCACCATTGCCGTCGCCGTGTTCGGCTTAACGGGTGAGTGGCTCGGCTGGTGAGATGTCCGGCTCCTCGGGTGCAGGTGTGGCAAAGAGGGGTAAAGGTAAAGGGACCCCTGACCATTAGGTCCAGTCGTGGCTGATTCTGGGGTTGCGGCGCTCATCTCACTTTATTGGCCGAGGGAGCCAGCGTCCAGCTTCTGGGTCATGTGGCCAGCAGGACTAAGCCGCTTCTGGCAAACCAGAGCAGTGCACGGAAATGCCGTTTACCTTCCCGCCGGGGCGGTACCTATTTATCTACTTGCACTTTGACGGGCTTTCGAACTGTTAGGTTGGCAGGAGCAGGGACCAAGCAACGGGAGCTCACCCCGTCATTGCGGGGATTCGAACCGCCGACCTTCTGATCGGCAAGTCCTAGGCTCTGTGGTTTAACCCACAGCGCCACCCGTTACCCTAGCAAAGAGGGGAGTCCCCCGAAAAGGGGGACCCCCCGTTCGACAGCCAGGATGTGGGGTCTGCGATTGTGGGGTGGCGAACTCAGAAGAACGCAACCGTTTAGGTGTCAGGTCAAATTATGTTGGAAATTTAAGGTGAAGGAAGGGAACTTTCTACATATGTGGTGGTCCTGTGCTAAGGTTAAGGCTTTCTGGGATATTATCTACAATGAATTAAAAAAGATACTAAAATATAATTTCAGCAAAAAAAACCAGAGGCATTCTTACTAGGGCTAATTGATGGAGAAATTTATAAAAAAGATGTAAATCTATTTATGTATGCCACAACGGCAGCGAAAATCCTCCTGGCTCAATGGTGGAAGCAGCAAGAACTCCCACACTGGAAGACTGGTGAATAAAAATGGTAGAATGTGTGGAGTTGGCGAAGCTGAGGGGGAGAATTAGGAAGAAAAATATCAAACGGACTGGAGCAAATTTATTCATTACCTGAAAGAAAATTGTACTCATTTAAAAACGTTTGTAGCATTAACGTGAAATGTTTTGTAATGTGAACTGAAGATGCTGATTTATAAATAAGAATGTGATCTTTTAAGGTGATTTATAGGATAAAGAAGTGATTATGGGAATGCGAAAGATATGTTATAGACTACAGGGATGTCAGAAAGAGAGACAGAAGGAAGTCAAAGCTCACTTTGAGCAAATAATATAAGTTGTGAATATGTATACTGAATTAAATGAAATATGGAAAAATTTAATAAAAAATATGTTAAAAAAAAAGAACGCAACCATTTAGGACCAGTCTACCTTTCAGATCGACTGACACCCCCCACCTGTGCCCCCTCGGCTGCTTCGATTGGTGGGTTTATTAAATTAATCTACCACCCCTTCTCAGAAGATATTGGATTCTTATTAATGAAAAATTAACTAAAAATATTTTTAAAAAGCAAAACGCCCATAGAAGAATGGGTGTTTCGAACTTTGCTCCCTCTCCCCAGGTCGGAAATCTGTCGGCGAACTGAAAGGGATGGAGGAGACTTTGAAAAGCATCAACCACACGGTCTCAGCGGAGATCACCGCTCTGAAAAAGAAGGGTGAGTCCAGGAAGCAGATCTTCTTCCCAAGTGTAAGGTAAAGGTAAAGGGACCCCTGACCATTAGGTCCAGTTGTGGCTGACTCTGGGGTTGCGGCGCTCATCTCGCTTTACTGGCCGAGGGAGCCGGTGTACAGCTTCCAGGTCATGTGGCCAGCAGGACTAAGCCGCTTCTGGCGAACCAGAGCAGCGCACGGAAATGCCGTTTACCTTCCCGACGGAGTGGTACCTATTTATCTACTTGCACTTTGATGTGCTTTTGAACTGCTAGGTTGGCCGGAGCAGAGACTGAGCAACGGGAGCTCACCCCGTGGCGGGGATTTGAACCGCTGACCTTCTGATTGGCAAGACCTAATGGTCAGGGGTCCCTTTACCTTTACCTAATCCCCATGTTACACCCCCCCAAACTACATCATGAAAGGGGAGGTCTGGTGGCCGTAATCTGAGCATCCTGGACCCTGCCCCATGGTTCTCCTTGCCCTCCACCAAACACCCATCAAGTGTAACAAAAGAGATATTTACATTTCCCTGTTTCCCAGCCAAGTTCATCCCACCCTTTTGTCTTCATCTGGGTTTGTTATTTCTGGCATGGCTACCTGTCTGGCACTCAGGTATCAGGATGCCAGGAATAATCACTCAGGCAGAGGGGCTGCTGAGGAGCTGAGCTCACCTGTCTATATGAATTTCTGAAGTTTTCCCAGTGAGTCAGTACAGAGATCCATTGATCAGTGAATTGTGACATTTGGTATCGTGCAGCAAAGGCCCTTTGAATAGATAGGAAGAAACTGTGATGGGGTGTTTTGTGGGGACAAATCACAAAAGTCGCAAAAGTGCTGATTTTGGTAGTGGGCTGCATGTGCATGATATCTGCTGGAGGGGAAACACCCCCCCCAACCTGTACATAAATTCCTGCAACATCCCCAAACCATTTCCTTCAACCTTACCTCTTTCTGCTGGTTCCAGAGGCAGAAGATTTGAAGCAACTGGTGAAAATTGAACATATGGTGCAAAACCTGACCGAGGAGGCGAAGGAAGGTGCGTCCACGCAGAAGCAGCTGTGAGACAGATGTGGGGGGGTTTCCCCCCCTGTGTGAGGGGAGGTGATGGTTGCACCTGGATTTGGCCAAGCTATACTTTTTAGTTATTAATTTAGGTTAGTAACTATTTTGTTGCTGCTATTATTATTTCTAATAATGATAAGGTAAAGGGACCCCTAACCATTAGGTCCAGTCGTGGCCGACTCTGGGGTTGCGGCGCTCATCTCGCTTTACTGGCCGAGGGAGCCGGCGTACAGCTTCCGGGTCATGTGGCCAGCAGGACTAAGCCGCTTCTGGCGAACCAGAGCAGCGCACGGAAACGCCGTTTACCTTCCTGCCGGAGCGGGACCTATTTATCTACTTGCACTTTGACGTGCTCTCGAACTGCTAGGTTGGCAGGAGCACGGTCCGAGCAACGGGAGCTCAACCCGTGGCGGGGATTTGAACCGCCGACCTTCTGATCGGCAAGTCCTAAGCTCTGTAGTTTAACCCACAGCGCCACCCGCGTCCCTTTCTAATAATGATACCCCTTCATTATACAACTGTAGGTGCTAGGCAAAAAGGTTCCTCTTCAACCAAGCCTTTGGTTACCGTTTTTTTTGCTCTATAAGACTCACTTTTTCTCTCCTAAAAAGTAAGGGAAAATGTGTGTGCGTCTTATGGAGCGAATGCAGGCTGCGCAGCTATCCCAGAAGCCAGAACAGCAAGAGGGATTGCTGCTTTCACTGCGCAGCGATCCCTCTTGCTGTTCTGGCTTCTGGGATTCAGAATATTTTTTTTCTTGTTTTCCTCCTCCAAAAACTAGGTGCGTCTTGTGGTCTGGTGCGTCTTATAGAGCAAAAAATACGGGTAATTGATACCCAATGCCCTTTTAAAATGGGTGTGTGTGTGTGTTATTGGGTTGTTTCCATTTTCTTTTTAATATATATAATTTTTATTAACTTTTCTGTTTCACAATTTAGAATGCTCATTTAAGCAACCTTAAAATATCGGTGATTTCCCTTCTTTTCTTTCCATGGCTCATTTTGCATATCATAAATCCTTGTATATTTTACTAAACCATTCAGTATTCCATTATTAACATCCATCAAAACATATTTACACTGCTGAATTTATATTAATGCTGCTAATGTTTTCAAGTGTAAACAGTGCCCCCCCATATATTCAATAAACATTTTCTAATCGTCTTTAAATGTATGTTCTTCTTGTTCTCTTATTCTATATTCAAAACAAAACAAAATAAATAAAATAACAAAATAAAAAAATTCCTTCCAGTAGCACCTTAAAGACCAACTAAGTTAGTTATTGGTATGAGCTTTCGTGTGCATGCACACTTCTTCAGATATTCTATATGTTAGGTTCATAAGCTGCACATATTCCATCAGTTTTAAGTTCTTTTAGTTGGGACCTCACTCGTTTTCCATTTTTGGGCTACCAAAACATGGGGTGCAGTAGTGACATACATAAATAACATTTTTTGACACCTGGGAATTTCCGTCTGAATTATTTCCCAACGAAGAGGAGACTGGTTTTTTTAGTGGGGGATGACATACTTTTTTTCCAATTCATTATGGATTATTTTCATTTTCAATTTGATTATGCGTTTTGTGATTTTATATTGTGATTTTATGCTCCAAACTGCCCTGAAACCTGAGGATATAGGGCAGTACACTACTACTACTAGGGATGCGGGTGGCACTGTGGGCTAAACCACAGAGCCTAGGGCTTGCCGATCATGAAGGTCAGCGGTTCGAATCCCCGCGACAGGGTGAGCTCCCGTTGCTCAGTCCCTGCTCCTGCCAACCTAGCAGTTCGAAAGCACCTCAAAGTGCAAGTAGATAAAGAGGTACCACTCCGGTGGGAAGGTAAACGGCATTTCCGTGTGCTGCTCTGGTTCGCCAGAAGCGGCTTAGTCCTGCTGGCCACATGACCCGGAAGCTGTACGCTGGCTCTCTCGGCCAATAAAGCGAGATGAGCGCCGCAACCCCAGAGTCAGCCACGACTGCACCTAACAGTCAGGGGTTCCTTTACCTTTACCCGTCCAGGGGTCCAGTATATTCCAAATATTATTTTTTGTTGTATGTGGCTCTCTGATCTGATCTGAACCTTCGCAGGAGCATTCAAGGCACACAACGGTTTTGCTCGGGCTGCCATTTTTCTTTCCTTCCTCTTATTGTAAACAAAAATTGCCCTTTTCCCTTACGGGGTATCCAAGAGCCCATATAGAGTCCTTACATAGGTTCCCTATTGGTAGGAGAAGATAACAGAGGCCAAGCAGAGAATATTGAGAAGCAAAGCAGCTAGTAAGCTTGATCTTTATTGCTCTGTTGCAACAGGGTCTCCCCTCACACGCAGGAAAGGGGGAGGAACCCAGAAAAATGGCGCACAAGGCCTTATAATGACTTTTGAAATTGCCACTCTGTAGATCAAGACCACCCCGAGAAACATCATACATACATCACAGAAGGGGTGTAACCTAAGACCACCCCCCAGGTGTTGTACGCCAGCTCCCTCGGCCAGTAAAGCGAGACGAGCGCCGCAACCCCAGAGTCAGCCACGACTGGACCTAATGGTCAGGGCTCCCTTTACCTTTACCTTACTACTGCTGCTACTCATTTTCCTGTGCCCGAGGTAGTTATTGCCTACAAAAACTATAAGGAATACGAAAAGCTAAAAACACATAAGCATAGCTGTCAACATTTGCCTTTTTTCACATAGCTGTGAAAAAGCATAGCTGTCAACATTTCCCTTTTTTAAAGGGAAATTCCCTTATTCCGAATAGGATTCCTCGCAAAAAAGGGGAAAAGTTGGCAGCTATGTTAAAAAGCAATTAAGCCATAACAAATTAAAACCATGTGAGAAAACAAATCTTTAAAATACAGGTAATAGAAACAGCCTAGCCCATTTCAAAGCCCTTTGAGTAGAAAACGTTCAGTCCCTGAAAATTCATTGGGGGGGGGGCTCAAGGAAAATCATACTGAATGACCCTCATTTCCCTTTGGCCTCATCCAGTGAAGACCCAGTTCCAGGAACAGATCTCTAAACTGCGGACCAGCGTGCGGACCCAGAACTGCGAAGTGGAGAGCATTAAAAGCAACAAGACAGGTCAGGAATGAATCAGGGAGCAGCGCTCAAGCGTCTGTCTGGAAAAGGGGGGTGCATAACTGTGGAAAGGTGGCTCTTGCAATAATTCCCTGGTCCTGAATGGGGCAGCTGTGCCCCTGAAGGACCAGGTGTGCAGCCTGGGAGTCATTCTGGACTCACCGCTGTCCATGGAGGCGCAGGTCAGTTCTGTGTCCAGGGCAGCTGTCTACCAGCTCCATCTGAGACACAGGATGAGACCCTTCCTGCCTGCAGACTGTCTCGCCAGAGTGGTGCATGCTTTGGTTATCTCCCGCTTGGACTTCAATGCGCTCTATGTGGGGCTACCTTTGAAGGTGACCTGGAAACTGCAACTAATCCAGAATGCGGAAGCCAGACTGGGGACTGGGAGCGGCCGTTGAGACCACATAACACCGGTCCTGAAAGAAATACATTGGCTCCCAGTACATTTCCTAGCACAATTCAAAATGTTGGTGCTGACCTCTAAAGCCCTAAACGGCCTCAAAGGCCCAGTAGACCTGAAGGAGCGTCTCCACCCCCATCGTTCAGCCGGACACTGAGGTCCAGCGCCGAGGGCCTTCTCGCGGTTCCCTCATTGTGAGAAGTGAGGTTACAGGGAACCAGGCACAGGGCCTTCTCGGTGGTGGCACCCACCCTGTGGAATACCCTCCTTTCTGATGTGAAGGAAATAAGCAGCTATCCTATCTTTAAAAGACACCTGAAGGCAGCCCTGTTCAGGGAAGTTTTTAATATTTAACGCTGTATTGTTTTTAATACTTGATTGGGAACTGCCCAGAGTAGCTGGGGAAACTCAGCCAGATGTGGGGTATAAATAATAAATTATTATTATTATTCTCAGCGTCTCCAAGTCATCAGGTGTGCATTTCGGTGTTTTTATCTTGCAAATTGCCCTGTGATCCTTGGATGAAGGGCGGTACGAAATAATAATAATAATAATAATAATAATAATAATAATAATAATAATGGGAAGTGGCTTCTTCGGTGGATTAGAGCATATATTGGGGGACCCGTCTTTCAAATACTCCAAATGGCCTCGTTCTCTGTCCGGTTCTGGGCACCCTATTTTAAAGAGGAGATGGACAAGCTGGAAGGTGTGCAGAGTAGGGCAACCAAGGTGACCACTGGTTTGGAAAACAAGCTTTATGAGGAACGGTCGAGGGAGCTGGGTGTGTTTAGCCCGGAAAAGAGGAGACTGAGAGGAGATATGAGAGCCATCTTCCATTATCTCAAGGTCTGCCCCATGGAGCGAGCTTGTTTTCTCCTGCTCCAGAGGGCAAGACTCGAACCCGTGGCTTCAAGTGACAAGAAAGGAGATTCCGACTAAACATTGGGAAGCCGACTCTTTTTCGTAAGGCAGCGTGGATCAGAGTTTGACCTCTCTTTCATTCTTTACCCCCCCTCCCCCCAAAAGTGGGAAGCCACTGCTGCCTCAAAGGTTGGCTCCCGTTTAGTCGCAGCTGCTACTGGCTCTCCAAAACGGACAAGTCTTGGGACGAAGCCAAGCTGGACTGCGAAGATAAAGATGCTCACCTGGTGATCATCACCAGCTACCTGGAGCAGGTAAGTTGGCCCGAGCGATGCAGGGAACTCTAGGCAGGAGAAACACCTTTGAAGGTGACCCGGAAACTGCAACTAATCCAGAATGTGGCAGCCGGACTGGGGACTGGGAGCGGCCGCCGGGACCACATAACACCGGTCTTGAAAGACCTACACTGGCTCCCAGTATGTTTCTGAGCACAATTCACAGTGTTGGGGCTGACCTTGAAAGCCCTAAATGGCATCAAAGGGCCAGTAGACCTGAAGGAGTGTCTCCACCCCCATCGTTCTGCCCGGACACTGAGGTCCAGCTCTGAGGGCCTTCTGGCGGTTCACTCCCTGCGAGAAGTGAGGTTACAGGGAACCAGGCTGAGGGCCTTATCGATGGTGGTGCCCACCCTGTCGAACGCCCTCCTGTCAGATATCAAGGAAATAAACAACTACAGTCATACCTCGGGTTGAATGTGCTTCGGGACGAGCGCGTTCGAGTTGCGCTCTGCAGCAACCCGGAAGGAACGGAGCGCGTCACTTCCGGCTTTCGCCGCTTACACATGCGCAGACACTCAAAATGACGTCGCTCGCATGCACAGAAGCGCCGAAATGTGACACGCACAGACGCGCGGACACGGGTTACGTTTGCTTCTAGATGCGAACGGGGCTGCGGAACGGATTCCGTTCACATCTTGAGGTACCACTGTAGCTGACTTTTAGAAGACGTCTGAAGGAAATTTTATTGTGTATATTAATGTTGGAAAATTTATTGTGTTTTCTGTGGGGAACCGCCCAGAGTGGCTGGGGAAACCCAGCCAGATGGGCGGGGTATAAATAAGAAATCATGTCTGAATTGTGCATTGCTTTGTAATGATTTGTTGGGTCTCTGGACCGTAAGATAGATAGATAGATAAACAAATAGATTAGATAGATAGATAGATAGATAGATAGATCGATAGATCGATAGATCGATAGATCGATAGATCGATAGATCGATAGATCGATAGATAGATGATAGATAGATAGAGATAGATAGATAGATAGATAGATAGATAGATAGATAGATAGATAGATAGATAGATAGATATAGATAGATGATAGATTGATAGATAGATAGATAGATAGATATAGATAGATAATTACAGCTGCGTTGGGACAAACAGCAAACCGTGGAAAATGCAACGGACGTTTGTTCCAATCCAACGCTAAATCACACGGGGTTTTCCTGCAAAGCGCAAAAGGAACTATGGATGAGCCCTAAGAAATGCAATTAATAACACCAACTAAAACTGCGATCTGCCCCCGGTGACACCACTTTTTCTTCTGCCCTCTCTCTCTCTCCAGCAATTTGTGGCCCAGCTCACGAAGCCCCGTAACACTTGGATCGGCTTGACCATGGCTAGCGGCGTCTGGAAATGGGTGGACGGGACGGGCTATACCATCCGCAGAATGTGAGTTTGACCCCCTGCCCACCTGGTGTCCACTCGCATTGCCCTTTTGTGAGGTTCCATGTGCTGGGTATATAATTCAAGAGGATATTTCGCTCTGTAAATGCGAGGTTGTTCCATACAGTCCTGTTGATGGTTTCAGTTACCTTCTGCCAAAAATCTTTCAGTATAGGGCAATGAAAAAAACATATGTTTTAGAGAAGCATTATCCCTATTGCAACTCCAGCCGTTCGATACCTTAGATAGCCCTTCTTTAAAACAAATGTAATGGGGTCCAGGTGACGCGGTTGGCGCTGGGGTCTAAACTACAGAGCCTAGGGCTTGCCGATCAGAAAGTCGGTGGTTCGAATCCCCGCGACGGGGTGAGCTCCCGTTGCTCGGTCCCTGCTCCTGCCAACCTAGCAGTTCGAAAGCGTGTCAAAGTGCAAGTAGATAAATAGGTACTGCTCCGGCGGGAAGGTAAACGGCGTTTCTGTGCGCTGCTCTGGTTCGCCAGAAGCAGCTTAGTCCTGCTGGCCACATGACCCGGAAGCTGTATGCCGGCTCCCTCGGCCAATAAAGCGAAATGAGCGCCGCAACCCCAGAGTCGGCCAGGACTGGACCTAACGGTCAGGGGTCCCTTTACCTTTACCTTTAATGGGGTCCAGTATATTCTAAATATTATTTTTTGTTGTATGTGGCTCTCTGATCTGATCTGAACCTTCGCAGGAGCATTCAAGGCACATAACGGTTTTGCTCGGGCTGCCATTTTTCTTTCCTTCCTCTTGTTGTAAACCAAAATTGCCCTTTTCCCTTACGGGGTATCCAAGAGCCCATATAGAGTCCTTACATAGGTTCCCTATTGGTAGGAGAAGATAACAGAGGCTAACCAGAGAATATTGAGAAGCAAAGCAGCTAGTAAGCCTGATCTTTATTGATCTGTTGCAACAGGGTCTCCCCTCACACGCAGGAAAGGGGGAGGAACCCAGAAAAATGGTGCACAAGGCCTTATAAAGAGTTTTGAAATTGCCACCCTGTAGATCAAGACTACCCCCAGAAACATCATACATACATCACAGAAGGGGTGTAACCTAAGACCATCCCTCAGATGTTGTTGTTTAGTTGTTTAGTCATGTCCGCCTCTTCGTGACCCCCTGGACCAGAGCACGCCAGGCCCTCCTGTCTCCCACTGCCTCCCGCAGTTTGGTCAAACTCATGCTGGTAGCTTCGAGAACACTGTCCCACCATCTCGTCCTCCGTCGTCCCCTTCTCCTTGGGCCCTCCATCTTTCCCAACAACAGGGTCTTTTCCAGGGAGTCTTCTCTGCTCATGAGGGGGCCAAAGTATTGGAGCCTCAGCTTCAGGATCCGTCCTTCCAGTGAGCACTCAGGGCTGATTTCCTTCAGAATGGAGAGGTTTGATCTTCTTGCAGTCCATGGGACTCTCAAGAGTCTCCTCCAGCACCAGAATTCAAAAGCATCCATTCTTTGGCGATCAGCCTTCTTGATGGTCCAGCTCTCACTTCCATACATCACTACTGGGAAAACCACTACTGGGAGAAAAAGAGGTCTACAGAAAAGGAGGTCTACAGCAGAAATCTGAGTGCTTTGTTTACCTCCTGTCTGCCAGGTTACCTGTTAATGGTCACTTGATTGGATTGCCTGGCCAGTCTTTTGTAATGATAAATACTTAGTTCCTGGGCCAGGTCACAGGCTCACACCCTATTCATATCTTAAATGTGCCCTTAAGACAGGATTTGTGAGGAAAGAGACAATGGGGAGGTTTCCCACTTTGACCTTGCTGAGAAAACATTTGCTCAGTTTGGGAATCAAAATGGTTCCAGGTCGGTCTTCCTGTGCTGATCTATGTAGGTGCTTGGTTGGTACGCTTATGAACGTTACCATATATCTAAGACCTCAAAATTCCTATCACACTCTCGCTCTCATTGCAGAGACTGGCGGCTTGGGGAACCGAATACCTTTTCCGTCGAAATGCCGTACAACCCGGCCCACTGTGCCCATCTCTACCGCGATGGGCTGTGGAGCAACGAGAACTGTAACCGCCGCTACAACTGGGTTTGTGAGATGAACAGCTGAGTCGCTGGGACAGAGAGCGCCCAGCATGGAGGCCACGGAGTTTGCCAGGCCGCTCGGCCTCTTCCAAAGTAAATAAACATAACTATTTCGCAAAGAAAGGGGGCACCTTGTCATCATTGTCTATTTCTGGAACGTTTTCGTTTCTCACAGTTTTTACCGGTAATTTTATCGCTGTGTCCTTTTGGCAAACCTCGTCAACCTTAATAAATAGTAATAATCAATTTTTATTTATACCCCGCCCTTCCCGGTTCAAGAACCGGGCTCCGGGCGGCTAACAACAAATTTAAAACTCTTAAGTGTAAAAGAAGCGCAAAATACAGTATAAAAACATGACTTTGAAGTACAGTGGTACCCTGGTTCTCAAACAACTTGGAACCCAAACGCTGCAAACCCAGAAGTACGTGTTCCAGTTTGCGAACCTTTTTCGGAAGCCGAACATACTCCGTTTTGAGTGTTATGCTTGTTTTGAGTGTTATGCTGAGGTCTGTCTGTTTTTGCTATTTATTTTGTGTTTCTGTTTTTGCGGCTCTTTTTTTCTTTTGTGACTGTGTGGAACACAGTTCAGCTACTGATTGACTGATTGTGTGACTGCAGTACATTGTTTATTGCTTTCATTTTATGGATCAGTGGTCTCGTTAAATACTAAATGACTCAACAACAACATTCTGCCTTGGGCAGACCACACCTGGAGTCCTGTGTCCAGTTCCAGACACCCCACTTTAAAGCGGAGATTGAGAAGTTGGAATGTGTGCAGAGGAGGGCAGCTAAGATAATCTGAAGGTTCTGGAAACCAAGCCTAATGAGAAGGCTTCCTCAACCTCGGCCAAATGTTTGGAGACTACGATTCCCAGCATCCCTGACCACTGGTCCTGCTAGCTAGGGATCATGGGAGTTGAGGCCAAAAACATCTGGAGTGCTGAGGCTGAGGGAGCCTGCGTATGAGGAACAGTTGAAGGAGCTGGGGATATTTAGCCTGGAGAACTGAGATTGAAGCCATGGGTTCGAGTCCTACCCTCCGGAGCAGGAAAAAACAAGCTTGCATCTCTCTCTCTTAAGAAATATCACATGGAGGGCTATCACAAGATGCAAGCTTGTTTTCTCTGGCTCTGGAGGATAGGACTCGAACCCATGGCTTCAGTTTACAAGAAAGGAGATTCGGACTAAGCAGAATCTGATGGTGAGAGTCATTCAACAGTGGTACTCCTAGAAGGTGCTGGACTATACTTTCCCGGAGGTTTCGAAGCAGAGGTTGAATGGCCCTTTGTCAGGGATTCTTTGAGTGCGATTCCTGCATCGCAAGGGGGTTGGGATAGATGACCTTTGGTGGTCCCCTTCCAGCGCCGCCATTTTGCAAATCTAAGAAGCGGCGGCACTGCTACTGCTAAACCTCCCCAACCACTCTGTCCAGAGTGAATAAAGGAACCCGGATTCCTGGCTTCTCCGAGGGATGACAGTCCTGCTGGTCCGAAATCTCTGCCCGCGCCTCATTTGCTGGCTGCCCCCGCCGCCAGCCGTCGCATGGCGTCTTCTTCGAAGCGGAAGACGTGCCAGCCCTCAGTGGCAGTCAGGTCCACGGCGCCGTTGCCAAGGTATAAGTCGATGGCCTTTTGGTTCCAGTCCAGAGCGGAGAACTTCATCTGGGTGCATACTTTCTCCACGCCAATCTGCAGAGGAAGAGGAGAAGAGAGGCCTTAGCTTGGCAGGGAGGACATCTGCTTGGCTTGCAGAACGTTGTGGGTTCAACCCTTGGGATCTTTGGGTAGCGCTGGGGCAACTGTGCCCCTGAAGGACCAGGTGCGCAGCCTGGGAGTCATTCTGGACTCACCGCTGTCCATGGAGGCGCAGGTCAGTTCTGTGTCCAGGGCGGCTGTTTACCAGCTCCATCTGGTACGCAGGATGAGACCCTCCCTGCCTGCGGACTGTCTGGCCAGAGTGGTGCATGCTCTGGTTATCTCCCGCTTGGACTACTGCTCTATGTGGGGCTACCTTTGAAGGTGACCCGGAAACTGCAACTAATCCAGAATGCGGCAGCTAGACTGGGGACTGGGAGCGGCTGCCGAGACCATATAACACCGGTCCTGAGAGACCTACATTGGCTCCCAGGACATTTCCGAGCACAATTCAAAGTGTTGGTGCTGACCTTGAAAGCCCTAAACGGCCTCAAAGGCCCAGTAGACCTGAAGGAGCATCTCCACCCCGGACACCAGGGTCCAGCTCCCGAGGGCCTTTTGGTGGTTCCCTCATTGTGAGAAATGAGGTTACAGGGAACCAGGCAGAGGGCCTTCTCGGTGGTGGCGCCCGCCCTGTGGAATGCCCTCCCACCAGATGTCAAAGAGAACAACAACTATCTGACTTTTAGAAGACATCTGAAGGCAGCCCTGCTTAGGGAAGCTTTTAATGCTTAATAGGTTATTGTATTTTAGTGTTCTGTTGGAAGCCACCCAGAGTGGCTGGGGAAACCCAGCCAGATGGGTGAGGTATAATAATAATAGTAATAATAATAATAATAATTAATAGTAATAATTGTTATTATTACACCTGCCTGACGCTGGTGGGTTAAACCACTGAGCCTAGGACTCGCCGGTCAGAAGATCGGTGGTTCGAATCCTCCCGACAGGGTGAGCTCCCGTTGCTCGGTCCCTGCTCCTGCCCACCTAGCAGTTTGAAAGCACGTCAAAGTGCAAGTAGATAAATAGGTACCACTCCAGCGGGAAGGTAAACGGCGTTTCCGTGCGCTGCTCTGGTTTGCCAGAAGTGGCTTAGTCCTGCTGGCCACATGACCCGGAAGCTGTACGCCGGCTCCCTCGGCCAATAAAGCGAGATGAGCGCCGCAACCCCCGAGTCGGCCACGGCTGGACCTAATGGTCAGGGGTCCCTTTACCTTCACTTTACACCTGTCTGAAACCCTGGAGAGTTATTGCTGCCAGCCCGAGCAGGTCATATGAAGCTAGGTGGACCCCAGAGGCATGACTGGCTCTGAGGCAGCTTCCGATGTTCCTATTTGTAGGGGAAAGGGATGTAGCAGGGCAGTTGCTTGGCATGTAGAAAGTTCCATTTCTGTGTAGGGGTACCTCTTACCTGGGCAATGGTGCCCATCAGCTTCTTCCCAATGCCTCTCCCTGCGACAGAAGGAAGAGGAAAAGCTCAGAAGGAAGACAGGACTCCTGGGTTCTCCGAAGGAAGGAAATACGCCCCCCCCCCCGGTATTTACGCCTTGGGAACTATCTGCCACAGCATCCTGGCTTCCGCCACCACGTCCCAGGACATGTCCCGCCCTCATCTGGTCTAGGTCGCTCCCTCCAAATTTTACCTTTGTTTTCAAAGCAACCGGACTCCTTCCAGATATAATAATAATAATAATAATAATAATAATAATAATAATAATAATAATATATGGGATGCGGGTGGCCCTGTGGGTTAAAGCACAGAGCCTAGGACTTGCCAATCAGAAGGTCGGCGGTTCGAATCCCCGCGACAGAGTGAGCTCCCGTTGCTCAGTCCCTGCTCCTGCCCACCTAGCAGTTTGAAAGCACGTCAAAGTGCAAGTAGATAAATAGGTACCGCTCTGGCGGGAAGGTAAACGGCGTTTCCGTGCGCTGCTCTGGTTCGCCAGACGCAGCTTAGTCATGCTGGCCACATGACCCGGAAGCTGTACGCCGGCTCCCTCGGCCAGTAAAGCGAGATGAGCGCCGCAACCCCAGAGTCGGCCACGAATGGACCTAATGGTCAGGGCTCCCTAATAATAATACAGTGGTACCTTGGGTTACATATGCTTCAGGTTACATACGCTTCAGGTTACAGACTCCACTAACCCAGAAATAGTGCTTCAGGTTAAGAACTTTGCTTCAGGATGAGAACAGAAATCGTGCTCCATTAGCTAATGTGATGCTTCAGGTTAAGAACAGTTTCAGGTTAAGTACGGACCTCCAGAACGAATTAAGTACTTAACCTGAGGTACCCATGTAATTTATTATTATTTATACCCCCCTATCTGGCTGGGTTACCCAAGCCACTCTGGGCGACTTCCAACAGAATATTAAAATACAATAATCTATTAAAAGCTTCCCTAAAGAGGGCTGCTCACAGATGTCTTCTAAAAGTCTGGTAGTTGTTTATTTCCTTGACATCTGGTGGGAGGGAGTTCCACAGGGCAGGCGCCACCACCGAGAAGGCCCTCTGCCTGGTTCCCTGCAACCTCACTTCTCGCAGGGAGTTTTGGGAGTTGTAGTGCAATGAATGTGGAGGGCGCCAGGTTGCTTTGAAGATGCAATGATCTCTCTCTCTCTCTCATACACATTTTCTTAATTATTTCTTAATTTTCTTAATTGTTTCTTAATTTTCTTAATTATTTCTTAATAATTATTTTCTTAATTATTTCTTAATTTTCTTAATTATTTCTTAATTATAGTTCCTGTCTGTTCATAGAATCCACTGAATAGTCGAGTTGCAAGGGACCCCAACTTTCACCCAGTCCAACCCCCTGCGATACGGAAATCTTTGCCCAATGCGGAACTCGAACCCGCAACCCGCAGATTAGGAGCCTGGAAGCAGCCTCTTCCCTTCTCCTTTTCCATACCCCGAAACTCTGGCATGACATAGAGGTCTTCCATGTAGATGTTTCTGCCTTTCCAGGTGCTGTAAGTGAAAAAATACAAGCCGAACCCCACGACAGTGTGGCCTGCAGTGGGAGAAAACAAGGACAAAAGATCACAACCTGCTTTTCTAAAATCAGTCCAGGGACCTTCTGGATCAGGTTAGCAGCCGACCATAAACAGGACCCGGGCGATTCGAACGCACCCTTTTCCTCTAGGCAGTTTTTTTGGGGCAGAAAACATATTGGGGGGCTGCCCAAGAGATTGTGGGCTCCTCCCCGTGGGATAAGAACCTGGATAAGTGGTTCTGAAATTCCCCCTGGATTGCAAATCGCAGAATCGGAGAGTTGCAATGCACCCCAAGGGTTAATAATAATAATAATAATAATAATAATAATAATAACAATATTTTATTTATACCCTGCCCTTCCCGGTTCAGAAAACCGGGCTCAGGGTGGCTAACAACAAATTTAAACAATGGTGCAACAAAAAAACCAGCATAAAATACAGTATAAAATGTGAATAACAATAAATTCAGAATTCAAAAGTCAATTTAGGGGGGGAATCCATCCATATAGAGAGTTTCGTAGACATTTGCAGGGAAACAACAAAAATATAAGGCTCTGTCCAAAGGGATTTGCATTCTTTGATACAGGGGAGGAGGGAAAAACCCTTGTTGATTTCAGTTATACACAGTTTCAATAGCAGATTAATGGTTTGTCAATATTCTACACCCTTTAAAATGTGTGTGCCGTTGTGTGTGTTTTATTTTAACTATTTACCTTGAATTTTATCCTGTGAACCATCCTGAGATCTTGTGATGAAGGGAGGTCTATAAATCTAATTCTTCATCATCATCATAATTTATTATTTACAGTATACCCCGCCCATCTGGCTGGGTTTCCCCAGCCACTCTGGGCGGCTTCCAACAAAGATTAAAAATACATTAAAACATCAGTTCCTAAAAAAATCCCTAAACAGGGCTGCCTTCAGATGTCTTCTAAAAGTCAGATAGTTGTTTATTTCCTTGACATCTGGTGGGAGGGCGTTCCACAGGGCGGGCGCCACCACCGAGAAGGCCCTCTGCCTGGTTCGCTGTAGCTTTGCTTCTCACGGGGAGAAAATCGCCAGAACCATACTACCACAAAATATAATTGAGAAATAAAAATTACATACATCAATATTTTGTTTGCTATTTGTTATTTCTTCCCAAACATTCCATGCAAAACACACACCCGCACAAACACCCACCCACACAAAAATAATGATAATAATGAAAATAAATATTTTTCCACCTTTTATCTTACAAAATCGTTTCTTCAGTTTTGACTTCCTGTCAAGTCCCTCCGCGTATATTTTATCTTACAACTGAATGTACACAAAACAACAAGCCTTTCTATATCGATTTTCCAATGCATTCAGAAAACATAACAAATCCTTAATTGTTTGTCCACCTCCTTTTACTTCCTTTGTCACCCGAACGCTAGCACGGAGTCAAAACTGTTATTGTATTTTTGGACGTATCTTCTATAACCATCTCATTTCCCCCGCAAATTTTTGCTTTGAGTTTCCTCTGAGTTTGCTCGTCAATTGAGCCATCTCAATTACAAATTCCTGTAATTGAATTTGACAATCTATTATTTTTGAAGGTGGCTATCACCTCTCAGTCCCCTCTTCTCCCTTCCCAACTCCTTCGACCTCTCCTCATATGGCCAGACCCCTTGATCCTCTTAACCGCCCTATAGCTTGTCGATATCCCCCTTAAACTGAGGTGCCCAGAACTCCAGATAGGCTCTGACCAAGGCAGAATGTCTCTGGGGCAAAACTGGGCGATCCTTCCTTCTGCTATCCCTCCCATCACTGAGCCCCGGAGACGGAGGTTAATTGGGAGATGGAAGGAGGGAATAGAAGGGGACCTCCCCATTGCGACAGAGAGGAAAGGGTTGCATCTTCGTCATGTAGAAGATGGGATTTTGGGGCAGGAACCTCGCTTACCGTCTTTGCTCTGATGTTTCGGGGGGACCTCGGCCACCACACATTTATAGAAGGGGTCCTGGCAGAAGCCGTCCTCGTAAAGTCCTGGAAAGAAAAACGCGAGAATCAAAGAGACAGCGAGAGGAAGGCGGTGGGAAAAACCCGGAGTCAGCAGGACCCAGGAATCACTGCAAGACGACTAGCTGTGTAGACTCGAAACCTTTGGGCTTTTAAGTTCAGGTGAGCTCTGGAAATAATACCAATACTACTACTACTACTACTACTACTACTACTACTACTACTAATTTGTTATTTATACCCTGCCCATCTGGCTGGGTTTCCCCAGCCACTCTGGGCAGCTTCCAACAAAACACTAAAATACAATAACCTATTAAACATTAAAAGCTTCCCGAAACAGGGCTGCCTTCAGCTGTCTTCTAAAAGTCAGATAGTTGTTTGTTTCCTTGACTTATGATAGGAGGGTGTTCCACAGGGCGGGTGCCACCACCGAGAAGGCCCTTTGTCTGGTTCCTTGCAACCTCACTTCTCGCAGGGAGGGAACCGGCAGAAGGCCCTCGGAGCTGGACCTCAGTGTCCGGGCAGAACGATGGGGGTGGAGACACTCCTTCAGGTCTACTGGGCCCTTGAGGCCATTTAGGGCTTTCATGTTCAGCACCAACACTTTTAATTGTGCTCGGAAACGTATACTGGGAGCCAATGTAGGCCTTTCAAGACCCGTGTTATGCGGTCTTGGCAGCTGCCCCCAGTCACCAGTCTAGCTGCCGCATTCTGGATTAATTGCAGTTTCCGGGTCCCCTTCAAAGGTAGCCCGACATAGAGTGCATGACAGTAGTCCAAACGGGAGATAACTAGAGCATGCACCACTCTGGCCAGACAGACAGTGGGCAGGTAGGGTCTCATCCTGCGTACCAGATGGAGCTGGCAAACAGCTGCCCTGGACACAGAATTGACCTGCGCCTCCATGGACAGCTGTGAGTCCAGAATGACTCCCAGGCTGCACATCTGGTCCTTCAGGGGCACAGTTACCCCATTCAGGACCAGGGAGTCCTCCACACCCGCACCCCCAAAACAGTACTTCTGTCTTGTCAGGATTCAACCTCAAAGCCCCCACAAGTCTTTTTCTGGGGGGAAATTGCTTTGTGAGTTGGCCAGGCCAGCTCATTCCTTCAGGAGCTATTTCCTGACTTTGTGGGCTCTCCTGCGTTGATTTTCTGTTTTGCAAGCCCCTTGCGGGCAGAGACCAATTCTATTCTCCTTTTGCATAGTGTGGTTGTCCACCACCTTTCAACCGTGGAATGAACCCCCCCCCCCGGAAGGTGGAGGTTTTTATGCAGAGGCTGGACGGCCCTCTGTCGGGGATGCTTGAGCTACGATTCCTGCATTCTGCGGGGTTGAGCTAGATGGCCTCTAGAAGTCCCTTTTGACTTGACACTTCTGTGATTCTGTGCTCCTGGATGCCGCAGGGTATATTATTATTATTATTATTATTAATAATAATAATATTTTATTTATACCCCACCCTTCCTGGTTCAAAAACTGGGCTCAGGGCAGCTAACAACAAATTTTAAACACTTAATTATAAAAGCAGCATAAAATACAGTATAAAAAATGAATGACAATAACATTCAAAATTCAAAAATCAATTAGATAATCCCCAGGGCTAGCTGGCTGAATTGGTCCTACTTGGGCCAGCGAGGAGGCCAGGGGAGAATTAGCTGTGGGGTCTCAGAGTGGATGATCTTCATAAAAGGGGAGGGGGAGGGAAGAGAAGGGGAATAAAAGATCAGGCTAAATTCAAATTAAAGGCCAGGCGGAACAGCTCTGTCTTACAGGCCCTGCGGAAGGAGGTTAAATCCTGCAGGGCCCTGGTCTCCTGGGACAGAGCATTCCACCAGGTCGGAGCCACCACTGAGAAGGCCCTCGCCCTGGTGGAGGATAATCTAACTTCCTTAGGGACCTCTAAACTATGATTATTCATGGATCTTAAGGTCCTCTGCGGGGCAGACCAGGAGAGGCGGTCCCGTAAATACGAGGGCCCTAAGCCACAAAGGGCTTTAAAGGTAAAAACCAGCACCTTGAACCTGACCCTGTACTCCACCGGGGGCCAGTGCAACTGGTAAAGCACTGGGTGAATCTGCTCCCATGGCAGGGACCCCGTGAGGAGCCTCGCTGCAGCATTCTGCACCCGCTGGAGTTTCTGGGACAGCTTCAAGGGCAGCCCCACATAGAGCGAATTACAGTAGTCAAGCCTGGAGGTGGCCATCGCATGGATCACAGTGGCCAAATGAGGGCAGGAAATGCAGCCCCTCTCCCAGACCTGGTGCCCTCGAGATGTTTGAGTCCACAACGACCACCAGCCCACCATAAGCCGATCCCACCATTGTGCCCCAAACATGAACACAACACCCCTGTGAGTAGACCTGGCCAAGGAAGATTTGCCATGAGAATTCCTGCCTGGGGTTCAGCCTCACCTTGACTGCTGTTTGCTACCTGATCAGGCATTTTCTCAAACTCAGCAAGTTCCTGAAATGGGAGAAAGAGAACATTAACCGCGGGTACAACCCCTGCCCCACCATCTCACTTGCCAAGACCTTGAATTTTCACACTTAAAAAAAAAAAAGTCATTACAAAAGACCGGCCAGGCTCCCCAGGGTATCCAATCAAGTAAGCATTAACAGATAACCTGGCAGACAGGAGATAAACAAGGCACTCAGATTTCTGCTGTAGACCGCCTCTTCTGTGATGTAGGTATGATGTATGGAGGGGTGGTCTTGAGCTCCAGGGCAGGGAATTAAAATGTCTATATTGTTCGGGGTTCCTCCTCCCTCCTGCGTGTGGTGAGTGGGGGACCCTGTTGCAACAGATCAATAAAGATCAGGCTTACTAGCTGCTTTGCTTCTCAATATTCTCTGGTTGGCCTCTGTTATCTTCTCCTACCAACAGGGAACCTACGTAAGGACTCTATATGGGCTCTTGGGTATCCCATAAGGGGAAAAGGGCAGATTTTGGTTTACAACACAACCTGGTCAGAAACCTACAATCAGGATCTGAGAACAACACCCTCCCCTCCTCAAGTGCTGATTTTGGGCAAGATCGCCTCCGTTTGTGCCCAGATCTCCCCCAAAATGGGCACAACCTCACCTGTGGCAAAGAGCGAGGCGGTGGCAGGAGCAAGTAGGCGGTGGCATGAAAGGATCTGCCACCCTTTACAACAACAACAATGTCCCTGCTTGCTTATGGGGAGACCCCTTGAAATCCACGCTGTTTAAGTAAAGGGACCGCTGACCATTCGGTCCAGTCGCGGACGACTCTGGGGTTGTGGTGCTCATCTCACTTTATTGGCCGAGGGAGCTGACATTTGTCCGCAGACAGTTTTTCCGGGTTGTGTGGCCACCCCGTGATGGGGTGAGCTCCCGTTGCTCGGTCCCTGCTCCTGCCCACCTAGCAGTTCAAAAGCACGTCAGAGTGCAAGTAGATAAATAGGTACCGCTCCGGCAGGAAGGTAAACGGCGTTTCTGTGCACTGCTCTGGTTCACCAGAAGCGGCTTAGTCATGCTGGCCACATGACCCGGAAGCTGTACGCCGGCTCCCTCGGCCAGTAAAGCGAGATGAGCGCCGCAACCCCAGAGTCGTCCACGACTGGACCTAACGGTCAGGGGTCCCTTTACCTTTAATGTATATCTAAGACCTAAAAATTCTTATCACAGTCGGCCACCGTGAGAGCAGGATCCTGGAGTGGATCGGGCCCCCTCTGGCCTTATCCAGCAGCCTCTCTGGATTGCAAACTGCCGAGTGCAAGTTTCTGTGCAGAATCTCAAATGACACAGAGAAAGGATAGCCTAAAGCAATATCTGGCAATTACACAATCTTTCGGCGAGCTTTGCTATGCTAATGCAAAACCCACAGGACAGAAATCCCTGGCCGTGGTCCAGCGCAAAACAAACAGCATCAAACTCTCCGGTTAAATCCTGGCTCAGCCTTTCAAAGCCAAGGAGGTTCCTTTTGAAGTCAGGCAGGGTGAACCGTTGTTACAGAGTGTGCCCAGTTTAGACTTTGTAAAGGAGGATGAGCCTTCGCTCCCTTTTATTCTGACAGCAGGGGGCTGTTGCTAGGGCTGGAGAAGATCCTGGGCCCCCACATCTGCATAGGATTTGAATATGCTAATCTACATTTAAAGATTTAAAAGCCTCGCATACGAATCCCGCCCCCAGGCCCCGCTTCCAGGCTTCAATTAATTCACGCTCTGCTCAAAATTAGCTCACCTGCAGTTTCAATTTATTCCTCCTCAATATCCTGAACAAATCCTGTTCTGGATCCTAGAATTGTAGAGTAGGGCGGGACCCCCGGGGGTCATCCAGCCCACCCCGCTGCAATATGCAGGAATCTTTTGCCCAATGTGGGATTCGAACCCACAGCCCTGAGATTAAATGTCTCACGCTCTACCGACTGAGCTAGTTTTCTCTCCGGCATCTCGCCCTCAGGGTGGCCAAGCAGACGCCCCTTATGTGAAAGCGACAAGCAGGATTCGAACACAGCTCTCCCCTCTCGCCGTGGCTCCCAATAACTGGCCTTCAGAAGCAGAGCCATCATGGCTCGTAGCTGCCCCATAGCCATAATAATAATAATAATAATAATAATAATAATAATAATAATAATAGTGGCGCTGTGGGTAAAAGCCTCAGCACCTAGGGCTTGCCGATCGAAAGGTCGGCGGTTCGAATCCCCGCGGCGGGGTGCGCTCCCGTTGCTCGGTCCCAGCGCCTGCCAACCTAGCAGTTCGAAAGCACCTCCGGGTGCAAGTAGATAAATAGGGACCGCTTTCTAGCGGGAAGGTAAACGGCGTTTCCATGTGCAGCTCTGGCTCGCCAGAGCAGCGATGTCACGCTGGCCACGTGACCCGGAAGTGTCTCCGGACAGCGCTGGCCCCTGGCCTCTTAAGTGAGATGGGCGCACAACCCCAGAGTCTGGCAAGACTGGCCCGTACGGGCAGGGGTACCTTTACCTTTACCTTTATACCCCGACCATCTGGCTGAGTTTCCCCAGCTACTCTGAGCGGCTCCCAGTCAATCTTTAAAAACAGTACAGCGTTAAATATTAAAAACTTCCCTAAACAGGGCTGCCTTCAGATGTCTTTCAAAAAGAAGATAGTTGCTTATTTCCTTGACATCTGATGGGAAGGTGTTCCACAGGGCGGGCGCCACCACCGAGAAGGCCCTTTGTCTGGTTCCTTGCAACCTCACTTCTCGCAGGGAGGGAACTGCCAGGAGGCCCTTGGAGCTGGACCTCAGTGTCCGGGCTGAACGATGGGGGTGGAGACGCTCCTTCAGGTCTACTGTGCCTTTGAGGCCGTTTAGGGCTTTCAAGGTCAGCACCAACACTGCATTGTGCTTGGAAACGTACTGAGAGCCAGTGTAGATCTTTCAAGACCAGTGTTATGTGGTCTCAGTGGCCACTCCCAGTCCCCAGTCTGGCTGCCGCATTCTGGATTAGTTGTAGTTTCCGGGTCACCTTCAAAGGTAGCCCCACGTAGAGCACATTGCGGTAGTCCAAGCGGGAGCTAACTAGAGCATGCACCACTCTGGGGAGACAGTCTGCGGGCAGGGAGGGTCTCATCCTGCGTACCAGGTGGAGCTGGCAGACAGCCGCCCTGGACACAGAATTAACCTGCGCCTCCATGGACAGTGGTGAGTCCAAAATGACTCACAGGCTGCGCACCTGGTCCTTCAGGGGCACAATTGGCCCATTCAGGACCAGGGAGTCCCCCACACCTGCCCGCCTCCTGTCCCCCAAAAACAGTACTTCTGTCTTGTCAGGATTCAACCTCAATCCGTTAGCCGCCATCCATCCTCCAACCGCTTCCAGACACTCACACAGGACCTTCACCGCCTTCACTGGTTCTGATTTAAAAGAGAGGTAGAGCTGGGTATCATCTGCATACTGATGAACACCCAGCCCAAACCCCCTGATGATCTCTCCCAGCGGCTGCATGTAAATGTTGAAAAGGATGGGGGAGAGGACAGAACCCTGGGGCACCCCACAAGTGAGAGCCCAGGGGTCTGAACACTCATCCCCCACCACCAC
Organism: Podarcis gaigeae; assembly: GCF_964106915.1. Classification (NCBI taxonomy): domain Eukaryota; kingdom Metazoa; phylum Chordata; class Lepidosauria; order Squamata; family Lacertidae; genus Podarcis; species Podarcis gaigeae. Next base: position 3,043,531 of record NC_139689.1, read on the forward strand.
TTTCTGAACACGGCCCAGGAGGAAGGAGCGGAACCACTGTAGGACAGTGCCCCCAGCTCCCAGCCCCTCCAGACGGTCCAGAAGGATGTCATGGTCGATGGTGTCAAAGGCCGCTGAGAGATCCAGCAGAACTAGGAAACAGAGCAGAACTAGCCTTTATCCTCACTGGGTTTGACCAATCCTCTTTTAAAGCCGTGGGTGGGATATACGGAAATGACTGGCAGAATCCGCGACCAGGGAGAAGAGTTGGTGGAAGAAAATTGGAAGAAATTTAAAGACTATCTGCAGAAACACTGTAAAATTAATGAATGTTAAAATGATGCAGGATTGAAATGAGATGGCTTTAGTAACAAAGCCAAAAGAATATGCAAAAAAGGATTGATAATTAGGTGAAAATATGATGTTCAATATGTTAAGATTTATGATTAAGATAAAAACAAAGAGGGAAAGGATTTGCTGAATTAACTATGTGAACTGGAATACAAAAAAGGGAGGCGTGAGGAGGTCAGGAAACGAGTAATTGAAATATAAGACATGAAAAGATTGATCTGTTTTTTAATTGTTTTTTTTCTATTTTTCACATATTCTGTACCTTTTTTTGTATTTTTGTATCTTTTTTCTTTTTCTTTTCTTATATTGTAATTTTCTTTGTTTGTAAAATCTTAATAAATATCTTTAAAAAAAATAAAATAAAGCCATGGGTGGGATATAAATGCAACAGATAAGTGGAATTAAATAATCCCTGCCTGCAGGGTGGATTCGATTTAAATCAAATCGATTTAAATCACAATTTCAGTAAGACTTGATTTAAATCACTAGTCAGTAAGACTTGATTTAAATCTTTTTTTTTTTAACAGAAAGACTCATTCTTGCTGGTATAATCTTAATGTTTACAACCAGATGAAGGTTTCATTTTTGGAATAATAAATTTTGAGAGTAATTTTTACAAAAATTACTGATTTGGTTCTACTATAAGAAACACACAGGCAGATAATGACGAAATTATTGTGAGGTTTAACAAGTTAACTATTTGGGCAACTTTTCCACTGTGCTTGATCGGAAGGAGAAAAACAATCATTTCCTTAATAACAATTTAAACATTTTATTTAACTGAAACAATAACATTATAGCATATGTATCCACGTTTGTTAACTGATGTGGTTAAACAATTTAAAACAAACAAACAGCTTAGTCTGAGTTTTAGCACACATGGAAAACTTAAAACAAATCCTTATTTCCTGATGAATAGCCTTTGGACTCTAATGCAACTTAAACAGAAAACTATCTTTAGGAAGATTTTTCCTCCAAAAGCTTTTTATTTTAAAATCCGATTTAAATGTTAAAAATCCGATTTATTTTTTTAAAAACATTTATTTTTATCCACCCTGCCTGCCTGCAAACCAGGATGAAGGCTCAATAAGCAATAAACCTCTTTTTTTTTTTTGCAATTCGGGCTGCAGGGAGGGCGAGCGGCGGGGCTCAGCGGCGGGGCTTAGGCGGAAATTCAACAGGTGCAGCAGTTCAACCGGACGCAGCTGCACCAGTCGAATGCCTGCCTGCCTGCCTGCCTGCCTGCTCGTGGGAAAGGGCCTACCCGGATCATGCGCATGATCTCCGCGCAGTCCTCGGCTCGGGAGGGGCGGATCGACACCGCGAAGGCGGCGGGGTCTTGGTCCACAGCTGCTGTAGCGGCCATGGCAGATCACCAGCTGGAGATACGGAAGTTTTCTCCTGGGTCGGAGAACTACATTTCCCAGGATGCTCCAGGGAAGAGGGAGGGTGGGAAGAGGAGGAGGAGCGGGGAAGGGACAGAGCTGGCCAGAGAACTCAGAAAATCCTCGAATTGGAAGGGAACCCCAAAGGACATCCAGTCTAACCGCCTGCTCTCAACGCGCAGTCTCCCATCCGGTTTGAAACCTTTCATCCAATGCTAAAAATTTGTCAAAAATGTATAACTTGCTGTTGAAATGGAATACACAGGATGAAACGGTGAAATCAGCCATGATTAAGTGGGCACAAGATATTGGTCATAACATTATGTTTGCTGACTGGGAAAAGTTGTGGACCACCGGGATGAAATTCACGGCATGTAGTGCCCTAAGAGAGAATATTATGAAAATGATTTACAGGTGGTACATGACCCCAGTCAAGCTTGCAAAAATTTACCACTTGCCTGATAATAAATGTTGGAAATGTAAAGAAAATGAAGGTACATTCTTTCACCTTTGGTGGACGTGCCCAAGGATTAAGGCTTTCTGGGAAATGATATATAAGGAAATGAAAAAGGTATTTAAATATACCTTCCTGAAGAAACCAGAGGCCTTTCTCCTGGGCATGGTCGGCCAAATGGTGTTAAAGAAGGATAGAACTTTCTTTATGTATGCTACAACAGCAGCAAGAATACTTATTGCAAAGTATTGGAAGACACAAGATCTACCCACCTTGGAAGAATGGCAGATGAAGGTGATGGACTATATGGGACTGGCAGAAATGACTGGCAGAATCCGAGACCAGGGAAGAGAGACGGCGGAAGAAGATTGGAAGAAATTTAAGGATTATCTTAGGAAACATTGCAAAATTAATGAATGTTAGAATGACGTTGGTTTAGAAATTATGTGGTTTCTAGCTGTAATGGATAAGTAAAAAGAAAAGAAAGGCTAAAAATTAAATGAAAAATAAGGGAAAGGATTTGCTGAATTAATAAATTAGAAATTGGAATACAGAAAAGGGAGGTATGAGGAGGTCGGGGAAGTAAGTCATAAGAAAATAAGAGATTGAAATTATACTTGTTTTTATTTTTGTTTGTTTGTATTATTGTATTGTTTTGTTTTTATAAAATTTTTGAAACTTTAATAAAAATCTTAAAAAAAATAATAATGAAACCTTTCTGGTCCCTGCTGAGCTTTGCAAATGTGGTGGGAATTTTATTGCAACCCCACTGGGAGGAGGTTCGATTGGTGGCGACCAATGAATGGATGCTAGGATTGTAGGCTTGGAAGGGACACCGGAGGGTCATCCATCCCAACCCGGTGGATCAGGGTGGAGAGTTCGATTTTGCGACGGTTTTGATCAGGAGCGAGCCATCCAGTGATTTTTTTTTCTTTTAAAAAAATGTTTTGGGGTGCTCTCATTTTGACTCAAGAAAATCACCATTTTATAGTTCAAATCGGGGAAAATAAAGATGGGGGAAAAATCATGAGTAGGCAAACTAAGGCCCGGGGGCCAGATCCGGCCCAATCGCCTTCTCAATCCGGCCCACGGACTGTCTGGAAATCAGTGTGTTTTTACATTAGTAGAATGTGCCCTTTTATTTAAAATGCATCTCTGGGTTATTTGTGGGGCATAGGAATTTTTTCACCCCTCCCAAAAAAAAATATATAGTCCGGCCCCCCACAAGGTCTGAGGCACAGTGGACCGGCCCCCTGCTGAAAAAGTTTGCTGGCCCCTGCAATGGACAAAAGTACAAAAATTCACAAAATGTTTGGGGGTATGTGTCACCAGGGCTGGATTTAGGTTTGATGAGTCCCTATGCTACTGAAGGTAATGGGGCCCTTTCTGTGTATCATAGAATATCATAGAATCATAGAGTTGGAAGAGACCCCAAGGGCCATCGAGTCCAACCCCCTGCCAAGCAGGAAACCCCATCAGAGCACTCCTGACATCTGGTTGTCAAGCCTCTGCTTAAAGACCTCCAAAGAAGGAGACTCCACCACACTCCTGGGCAGCAAATTCCACTGTCAAACAGCTCTTACTTTCAGGAAGTTCTTCCTAATGTTTAGGTGGAATCTTCTTTCTTGTAGTTTGGATCCATTGCTCCGTGTCCGCTTCTCTGGAGCAGCAGAAAAAACCCTTCTCCCTCCCTCCTCTATGTGACATCCTTTTATATATTTGAACATGGCTATCATATCACCCCTGAACCTCCTCTTCTCCAGGCTAAACATGCCCAGCTCCCTTAGCCGTTCCTCATAAGACATCGTTTCCAGGCCTTTGACCATTTGGGTTGCCCTCTTCTGGACACGTCCAGCTGTCCTTTGTCAACAACAAATTGTCACTGTTTTTTGTGTGTTGAATATATGCTCTATGGCCATTTATGGACCTCATAGGTATCTCAATCCATTTGCCCATGTTGCCCTGCAACCAGTCCATGCAGAATGTCGGCACCCTATATATAGAAAGGAGCAAACCCGTGATATTTTAGGGAGCAGGCTAGCAGGCAGGGCCATGACTTACATTTTTGGAGCCTACACAACACAAAACACTGTTGCTGTAGGTAGGTGTTATTTTATTTGTTTTTATCTCATATTTTGGAAATGTACATCCAGTTTTTCCCCTTTACATTTTTTGGGGCCCCCAAGAGAGTGGGGCCCCAAGCTATAGCTTGTTTAGTTTAAACGTAAATCAGGCACTGAGTGAGAACACATACTTGGCAGAGCGGCAGGCCTATTGAGAATGGTAGAGGTGGAAGGGACCCCGGGGTCATCCAGTCCAACCCGCTGCAATGCAGGAATCTCAACATGCGGTCCCCCATCCAATTTGAAACCACAGCAGACCCCGCTCAGCTTTGCAAACGGAACCAGCAGGCTTCATTCCTGATTTGCAGCAACAAACACATTTCTCTCCCGAAAGAGAGAGAGAGCGATGGACGCAACTGTCGCCTAATCTGCCTGCAAGTAAACCCGGATGAATGCTCAAGAACGCTGAATGTTGGGAGATTCGCAGCAGATAAAAGAAGACACCGTTCTTCACTCAGCACAGAGTTAAACTGTGGAACTCCCCCCCACAGAAGGCAGAGATGGCAGCCAATAATAATAATAATAATAATAATAATAATAATAATAATTTATTCCCCAGCCACTCTGGGCGGCTCCTAATAGAATATTAAAAACACGATAAAACATCAAACATTAAAAGCTTCCCTAAACAGGGCTGCCTTCAGATGTCTTCTAAAAGTCAGATAGTTGTTTATTTCCTTGACATCTGAAGGGAGGGCGTTCCACAGGACGGGCGCCACCACCGAGAAGGCCCTCTGCCTGGTTCCCTGTAACCTCACTTCCCGCAGGGAGGGAACCGCCAGAAGGCCCTCGGAGCTGGACCTCAGTGTCCAGGCTGGACAATGGGGGTGGAGATGCTCCTTCAGGTCTACTGGGCCTTTGAGGCCGTTTAGGGCTTTCAAGGTCAGCACCAACACTTTGAATTGTGCTCAGAAACGTCCTGGGAGCCAATGTAGGTATTTCAAGACCCGTGTTATGTGGTCTCAGTGGCCGCTTCCAGTCCCCAGTCTGGCTGCCATATTCTGGATTAGTTGCAGTTTCCGGGTCACCTTCAAAGGCAGCCCCACGTACAGCGCATGGCAGAAGTCCAAGCGGGAGATAAACGGAGGATGCACCACTCTGGTGAGACAGACAGCGAGCAGGGAGGGTCTTATCCTGCGCACCAGATGGAACTGGTAGACGGCTGCCCTCGACGCAGAACTGACCTGCGCCTCCATGGACAGTGGTGAGGCCAAAACAACTCCCAGGCTGCGCACCTGGTCCTTCAGGGGCACAGTTGTCCCATACCTATGGGACCACCTCTCCTGGTATGCCCCGCCAAGTGGTCCGCAAATGACAACATTTTGGAGGTCCTGAGCCTCAAGGTAGTTAGATTGGTTTCAACCAGAGCCAGGGCCTTTTCAGCACTGGCCCCGACTTGGTGGAACGCTCTGTCCCAAGAGACTAGGGCCCTGCGGGACTTGACATCTTTCCGCAGGGCCTGCAAGACGGAGCTGTTCCGCCTGGCCGTTGGTTTGGACTCAGTCTGACCCTTATGTTTCCCTCCCCTTATTGATCTTTGATTTATCAAAGGCTGCATTTTAAATTGCTTTTTAACCTGTATTTTAATTTTTCCCCCTTTTCCCTTTTCTCCCCCCCCTCTCTTTCCCCCCTATTATGTTTTTACAGTGGTACCTCGGGTTAAGTACTTAATTCGTTCTGGAGCTCTGTTCTTAACCTGAAACTGTTCTTAACCTGAAGCACCACTTTAGCTAATGGGGCCTCCCACTGCCGCAGCGCCACCGGAGCACGATTTCTGTTCTCATCCTGAAGCAAAGTTCTTAGCCTGAAGCACTATTTATGGGTTAGCGGAGTCTGTAACCTGAAGCGTATGTAACCTGAAGCGTATGCAACTTGAAGCATATGTAACTTGAAGCATATGTAACCCGAGGTACCACTGTACTGTGGTTTTACTGGTGTTAGCCGCCCTGAGCCCAGCTCTGGCTGGGGAGGGCAGGGTAAAAATAAAAATTATTATTATTATCATTATTATTATTATTATTATTCAGTACCAGGGATCCATCCAAACACAGATAGCTTTAAGGCAGCAGTGCTTCTGAATGCGAAGAGGGGAGAGTTACTCTTGTGCTCGGATCCTGCTTGCAGTGGCGGAACTGGACCTTCCCTACCCTCCTCTTTCGCAACCCGGCTGCCCTCGTGACTCTCCTTTAAGGACCGAAAGAGAGAGCAAATCGACCTTTGCTGAGACCTTGGAGGTTTCTGCCTAGAGCCATGAATTTTGCCATCCGGCGCGGCACCCCTAAGGATCTGAAGGATATCATGCGGTTTATCGAGGTGAGGGCCGTGGCAGCGGGAGGGATCCTGGGGTCCGAGCCCAGTGGTCCTGGGTGGCCACCTGCCCCAGGTGGATCGAAACAGGATTCGGCCGTTCCTCAGTGTGGTAGAGAGGGAGAGAGATAGTGAGTCTGGATTCACAGGGTTCTGCTCAAGTCACAGAGAAGTTCTCCTGGCCACTGATATTAGCAGGGATGTGTGTACAAAAGCCCTCTCTGGTTTAATTCCAGCAGACCTTGCACGGGAGAAATTCTGTGGATCAGGCCCCCGATATAGCAGGTTGCATTTGAACCTTGAATTTTGGAGTGATGTTGCGCCACCTTAAACAGACCTGAAGTTTATTTTTTCTTAATGCTGAAGTTTATTTTTTCTTAATGCTTTTTATTGGTGTTTCGTTTAACACAAACAAACAAAATACAGTAAAATTTAACAATCATTTACCCTCATTCCTTCCCCACACTCTGCTGAGCACTGACTTCCTTCCCTCCCTTCAACAGGTTTTCTTATGTCTGTTACTTTTCCACAGTTTCTTATTGTATCCCATCCTATCTACACCATAAGATTTATTTCAGTCCTGACAGAGTCTTCAGATTTCTACAGTTATTGTTTAGGTACTCCATAAATTTACTCCAATCTTTTTGGAATTTTGCTTCCTCCTGATTTCGGATTCTACAGGTCAGTTTTGCTAGTTCCACATAATCAACCATCTTTGCCAGACGTGAGACTCGAATCTGTGACCCTGAGATGAAGTCTTGTGCTCTAACCGGCTGAGCTAGCCCTGTTTTCCCTCACAGAAGGAGTCCCCTAGGAAGAGGGACAGATGAGTCAATTTCGCAAAATCTATATGCTGCTTGGTTCTTAAAAACAACAACCCTCAAAGCTGTTTTCCAAAAGGATAAAATCATCGATAAGAATCACTGACAGCAATAATTTAAGACTTTCAAGAAAAACAGATTAAAACTCTCACCAGCTTTCTAAACATCTGGGTAGGTATGTTGAAAGAGTTTTAGCAGGTGCCGGAAAGAGTACAATGCAGGCTCCTGTCTCTAATAATAATAATAATAATAAATAATAATAATAATAATAATAATAATAATAAATTATTAATATTGGGCGGCTTCCAATAAAATACAATAACCTATTAAACATTAAAAGCTTCCCCAAACAGGGCTGCCTTCAGATGTCTTCTAAAAGTCTAGTAGTTGTTGTTCTCTTTGACATCTGGTGGGAGGGCGTTCCACAGGGCGGGTGCCACCACCGAGAAGGCCCTCTGCCTGGTTCCCTGTAACTTGGCTTCTCGCAGTGAGGGAACCGCCAAAAGACCCTCGGCGCTGGACCTCCGTGTCTGGGCCGAACGATGAGGGTGGAGACGCTCCTTCAGGTCTACTGGACCAAGGCCATATCAAGTGGCAGGGAGTTCCAAAGTGCCGCCACGCTAAAATATCGAGTTCTTGCAGATGTGCAGTGGGTATTATGCGGTACCTGTTATTGAAGCAGTCAAGTGGAAGAATGTGGGGTAAGGTGATTTTGCAGGTAAATTTGGTCCCAAGTTGTTAAGGGTTAATAATAATAATAATAATAATAATAATAATAATAATAATAATTTATTTATATCCCACCCTCCCCAGCCGAAGCCGGGCTCAGAGTGGCTAACAACAATAAAAGTAACACAGCATTCTAAAATCAATTCAAAATCAAATTAATGGCAACCATTGGGCTATCCATCCCTTTCATCGATGGATGGATGGATTGTTAAATCACTCTGGAAATTGTAACCCTGTGAGGAGAAGGTGGTGTGCTCATATTCCTAATAACTCTCAGCATCCTTAACAAATGATGGGATTATTTGGGGGGGGGGGAATGTCTGTTTGGTTCCATGATGTTCCCAGGCTACATGAGCGGCTTAAAACTCCGCAAGGTCATTTCCCGATTCCTGTCTGTGCTTCAAGTCCATGCCAGAGAAGGGGCGGAGGATATCTTCACATGATGTACACTACCTGTTTGGTTTCCCGGTCTTCCCTCCCCGAATTCCAATTCACAAAGATGTCATCTGAGCATGCTCAGTGGCTTTCTCAAGTGTACACACCTCAGCCGAGCCGCAAGGTGGCTTCCGTTATACGGATTGCGGGTAACATCATGTGCCCACAGCTTCAAACACCAGCGTAAAGGGCCAGCGCGCAGGAAAAGCTGGTTTTCCTATGACACTCCCTACTGGGACCCTGGTGGCATTGTGGGTTAAACCACAGAGCCTAGGGCTTGCCGATTGGAAGGTCACAGTTCGAATCCCCACGACGGGGTGAGCTCCCGTTGCAAGTAGATAAATAGGTACCACTCTGGCGGGAAGGTAAACGCCGTTTCCGTGCGCTGCTCTGGTTCGCCAGAAGCGGCTTAGTCATGCTGGCCACATGACCGGGAAGCTGTACGCCGGCTCCCTCGGCCTGTAAAGCAAGATGAGCGCCGCAACCCCGGAGTCAGCCATGACTGGACCTAATGGTCAGGGGTCCCTTTACCTTTACTGAGACCCCCAAAGCACCTCAGATGGCCACAGGGACCCAGGTGTCCTGGCACCGCTGGGGGAAGAGGCGAAGGATTTTGGGGCTCACCCTTCAAGCACAAACCTTTCTCCCTCTTTGCAGGAGATTGCTGTCCTTCACAACGTACCCTTGGGCTCAGTCAGAAAAAGTGTGGAAGGTAATGAAGGGGTGCGAGTGGCATGATATTTTTGTGGGTTCTGGTGGGGGGCAAGCGCCCAACTTTTTGGGCTTCCTCCATCTTCCGCAGGTCTGCACCTTGGGGTTCCCCCCTGCCCTCACTTGCCCAGGTTCTTTTTTTAATTAGTTTTTTTAACATATCATTTCCAACAATCATTTAACATAACTTCTTACCTTATACAATATTTTAGACTTCTGTCAACAACCTCTGATAATTTTCCGTTCTGGATTCCGCTCACTTGTTCTGCATTTCTTATACTCTTAATTGTCCTAAACGAATCATTCTCCTCATAGTCTTTCTTGCAACACAGTGGTACCTCAGGTTACAGACGCTTCAGTTTACAGACTCCGCTAACCCAGAAATATTACCTCGGGTTAAGAACTTTGCTTCAGGTTGAGAACAGAAACCATGCTCTGGCGGCGCGGCGGCAGCAGGAGGCCCCATTAACTAAAGTGGTGCTTCAGGTTAAGAACAGTTTCAGGTTACGAACGGACCTCCAGAACGAATTAAGTACTTAACCTGAGGTACCACTATATTTCAAATAGTCCTTACAGAAATTCTTGCAGTCCTACTAGCGTAATCTGTTCATTACAATTGCTTTTCGAATCATTCATATATTTACTCCAATCTTCTAAGAATCTCTGGTCCTGCAGGTTTCGAATCCCTCCTGTTACCATAATTTATCTAATTCTGCATAGTCCACCAATTTCATCCGCCATTCTTCTTTCCTCGGTAATTCTTCTTGCTTCCATTTTTGTGCCAATAATATTCTTGCTGCTGTCATTGCATATAAAAACAACTTACAATCCTGTCTATTAATATCATCTCCTACAGTGCCAAGTAAAAATGCTTCTGGTTTCTTAATAAATGTATATTTCAACATCTTTTTCATCTCATTATATATCATTTCCCAGAGGTTTTTTTCACTTTTTTACATTCCCACCACATGTGATAGAAAGTTCCTTCCTTTTCTAGCTCGCCCAGGTTCAGCGAACTGCAGTTGGCCTCGTAGAACTGATGGAGCTTCCTAAGACAAGCAGGCTCTATCTGATATTAAAGGCAGAGGAGCAGAGGCTGGCTAAAAAGTTGGCAACAACCTCTACCCGCTCAGATCCCCACCCCCTTGTCTGCCGCCAGCTTAACTGGGGACGGAGGGTTTCCTTCCCCCTCTGTCCCCTGAGCTGTGATTCCTGCATTTTTTTTGGGGGGGGGGGGTTTGGACTAGATGACCCTTGGATCCCATTCCAACAGTACACCGCCACGATTCTTCCTTTCTCCACTTCCTCCACAGAGCTGAAGAAGGCTGGCTTCGGGGAGCGCCCGAGATACAAGTGCTTTGTGGCTGAAATCCCAGCAGAGGAAAACTGCAAGGACGGTAATTTTGAACAGAGCGGGGAGGGAGTGTGATAAGAATTTTAAGGTCTTAGATATGTAATAAATGCTCATAAATGTACCCAGCAAACACGTACATAAATATATAAACCACATGTCTGAAAACCCCACAGGAAAAAAAGTCCTGAACAAATCGACCTCAATTATTTCTCTGCAAGGTCAAAGTGGGAAACCTCCCCGTTGTCTCTTTCCTCACAAATCCTGTCTTAAGGGCACATTTAAGATATGAATAGGGTGTGAGCCTGTGACCTGGCTCAGGAACTAAGTATTTATCATTACAAAAGACTGGCCAGGCTCCCCAGAAAATCCAATCAAGTGACCATTAAACAGGTAACCTGTCAGATAAACAAGACACTCAGATTTCTGCTGTAGACCGCCTTTTCTGTGATGTAGGTATGATGTATCTGGGGGGTGGTCTTAGGTTACACCCCTTCTGTGATGTATGGAGGGGTGGTCTTGAGCTCCAGGGCAGGGAATTTATAATGTCTATATAAGGCATTGTGCACCATTTTTCTGGGTCCCTCCTCCTCTCCTGCGTGTGAGGGGAGACCCTGTTGCAACAGATCAATAAAGATCAGGCTTACTAGCTGCTTCCTTCTCAATATTCTCTGGTTGGCCTCTGTTATCTTCTCCTACCAATAGGGAACTGTAATAAACGAAAATCTGCCCTTCTTCCCTTATGGGGGACACAAGAGCCCTTATAGAGTCCTTTGCAGGTTCTCCATCGGTCGGAGGAAAAAACAGAGGCCAACCAGAGAATATTGAAAAGCAAAGCAGCTTGGAAGCCTGATCTTTATTGATCTGTTGCAACAGGCTGCTCCCCTTACACGCAGGAAAGGAGGAGCACCCAGAACCCAGGTGTGTCCGCCCTTATATAGACTTTTTAAATTGCCCACTCCCAGAAACATCATACCTACATCACAGAAGGTGTGTAGCTCCAAACCACCACCCCAGATACATCATACCTACATCACAGAAAGGGCGGTCTACAGCAGAAATCTGAGTGTGTTGTTTACCTCCTGTCTGGCAGGTTACCTGTTAATGCTCACTTGATTGGATACCCTAGGGAGCCTGGCCAGTCTTTTGTAATGATAAATACTTAGTTCCTGAGCCAGGTCACAGGCTCACACCCTATTCATACACAGACATACCCTTAAGACAGGATTTGTGAAGGAAAAGATAATGGGGAGGCTCTTCCATTTGACCTTGCAGAGAAGACACCTGGTCAGGCTGGGAGTCAAAATGGCTCCATGGCTGCTCTCCTGCGCAGCTTCAGACATGTGGCCTATATATCTATGTACGTGTTTGCTTGGTACAGTTATGAACCTTTATTATATACATAAGACCTTAATTTATTTATTTCAGAACCTAACATAAGGACTCTATATGGGCTCTTGGATACTCCATAAGGGGAAAAGGGCAGATTTTTTTGTTTACAACAGCATTGTGGGTTTCTGCTCCTGCCAGGTCGCAGTCTTGCTGGGTACACCTTGTTTTCGTACACCTATAACACCTTGCGAGGGAGGAACGCCTATGTCGACAATCTCTACGTCAAGCCAGAATTTAGAGGTATGGATGCGAAGGGGCGAATTTTGGGGTGGGGGCAGAGGCACGCAAAGGAACCTTTCTCCTCTTCTAAGACATGAACTATGAATTATGAATTATGAACTATGAATTATGAACTATGAACATTTGAATTCTGGTGCTGGAGGAGACTCTGGAGAGTCCCATGGACTGCAAGAAGATCAAACCTCTCCATTCTGAAGGTCCAAAATTTCCCCCCTCTTCTCCTGCTTCCAAGGGGGGCGTTTAACAGTTTTAACCGATGGAGATTTAATCCTTTACAAAAGACTTTCCAAGGCTTTAACTTGCAGCGTCTTTGCTTCAATCTATTTACAAAAGAGGAAGGCGGACTTCCTGTTTGAAACCTTCCCGTTTCGGTGCCAAATTAAGGTATTTAAAGATCCAATTTTCCATTCTACTTACGGGTAGTTGTTTAAAGTCCAATTGTCCACAGGAAAAAGTCAGTGCTCTCCGGCAACAGCAATGCGGCTTCACTCCGTGAAAGAAGCAGTCAATTCGAAGAACCGCGCCGCTCACCCCACTTCGCTCCGGATCCCCAAATCAGGGTTTCCCCATGGGTAGGGGAGGCGCAAAAGGTGCCAGCCGAATCCCAGGTTCACAAGCTACTCCCGCCTGTGATTTCAGTGGGTCTCTGCCTTCGCCGTGACGCTCAGACTCTGATTTCCATGGAGCAAATTCCTCCAGATCGGAGGAACTCCGCCATTGCCTGGAGGCGCCAACCCGGAAGTCCCAGGATAAGAACAGAAATCGTGCTCTGGCGGCGCGGCGGCAGCAGGAGGCCCCGTTAGCTAAAGTGGTGCTTCAGGTTCAGAACAGTTTCAGGTTAAGTACGGACCTCCAGAACGAATTAAGTACTTAATCTGAGGTACCACTGTAATATATTTGCGAATGTCCTTTACAACATCACCCCCCTCTCCTCAGAATGGGAATTGTCCATTGTAGTTATTTTTGGGTCGCTCACTCAGATTATCTTGATGTTCCTATGTTCAACGCGGGTGCTTTTTCCCCTGCAGGGAGAGGAATTGGCGGCGCTCTTATGAAGCAAATGGCCGAGGTGAGTCCAGCCCTGGTTTTTGGCGTGCAACCTCACCTTCGCTCAGACAAGCAACCTTTCTGGTTTAAAAAGCCCTGAGCTCCCAACTGGGTGGTGGGGTGTTATCATCACTGAAGAAGTCAAATACAGTGATACCTTGGGTTAAGTACTTAATTCATTCCGGAGGTCTGTTCTTAACCTGAAACTGCTCTTAACCTGAAGCACCACTTTAGCTAATGGGGCCTCCCACTGCCGCAGCGCCACCGGAGCACGATTTCTGTTCTCATCCTGAAGCAAAGTTCTTAGCCTGAAGCACTATTTATGGGTTAGATTTCCTGTTGCTTAGAGTGGACTCTGTTGTAAACAAAAACCTGCCCTTTTCCCCTTATGGGGAAAGTCCTTACGTAGGTTCCCTATTGGTAGGAGAAGATGTTGTTTAGTTGTTTAGTCGTGTCCGAATCTTCTTGACCCCCTGGACCAGAGCATGCCAGGCACTCCTGTCTTCCACTGCCTCCCGCAGTTTGGTCAGACTCATGCTGGTCGCTTCGAGAACACTGTCCCACCATCTCGTCCTCTGTCGTCCCCTTCTCCTTGTGCCCTCCATCTTTCCCAACATCAGGGTCTTTTCCAGGGAGTCTTCTCTTCTCATGAGGTGGCCAAAGTCTTGGAGCCTCAGCTTCAGGATCTGTGAAGAAGATAACAAAGGCCAACCAGAGAATATTGAGAAGCAAAGCAGCTAGTAAGCCTGATCTTTATTAATCTGTTGCAACAGGGCCTTGCTCACCACACGCAGGAGGGAGGAGGAACCCAGAACAAAAGTGTGCCTGCCCTTATATAGACATTTTAAATTCCCTACCTGGAGTCCAAGACCACCCCCAGAAACATCATACCTACATCACAGAAAGGGCGGTCTACAGCCGAAATCTGAGTGCCTTGTTTACCTGTTTAATGGTCACTTGATTGGATACCCTGGGGAGCCTGGCCAGTCTTTTGTTATGATAAATACTTAGTTCCTGAGCCAGGTCACAGCCTCACACCCTATTCATATCTTAAATGTGCCCTTAGGACATGATTTGTGAAGGAAAAGACAATGGGGAGGCTTTTCCCAGTTTCCTTTGACCTTGCAGAGAAAACATTTGCTCAGTTTGGGAATCAAAAATGGTTCCAGGTCGGTTTTCCTGTGCTGATCTATGTACGTGCTTGGCTGGTACACTGATGAACATTTATTATATATCTAAGACTTTAAAATTCTTATCACAGTGGTATATAAATTCAAACAAACAAACCTTGCTGTGTAGTCCACAAATTAACATTGCAAGTTAGATGCAAGGCTGAGGCTGGTTTGTATTCCCAGCTAGAAAAGAAAACCCTTTCCTCCAGCCCAATGTTCAAGAACTCCCAGTTTTTTCAAGGCTGAATTTCTGCCTCTTATTTCCGCAGGAAGCTTGGAGCCAGGGGTGCACCCAGTTGCAAATGCACGTTTCCGCTTCGAAAGAGGATGATTTTGGGTTCCTTTTTCGCCGCGGAGGCGAAGACCTCACTTCCAAGGAGGGCTGGGATCTCTTGCGCATTCATAGCCACGACCTGCGAGGGATGGCGTCTCGGAGCAAATTCTAGGCTGCCGGCGCTCCTGGGGGCGAGATTTGCGACTCTGGAGGAAAGGGAAGGATCGCTTGCGAAAGGGAAGCACATCAAGGCGCTTTAAGGTTTGAAACGGAAAGGGGGGGCATGTCTTCTTCACCTTCTTCTTCGCTACAATACAGTATATCCATTTATTTCCGAGTCCAATTGTCAATGTCAAAAGGGACTAAAATCTATAAAATTCATAGAAAATCAACCGTAACACCAATTTTCTTGCTTTTGGTGCCAATCGGCTCAATTTCTCTAGGACTCCATGACACCTCCCCTGTCCTCCATAATCCCTCAAGTGAGGTGTCACGTACTCTCAGGAAGACCCTAATCCCGTCAAATCACTCTGCCAAGCCTTTCCTCCGGGCAATGCCAGTACATGGACCATTGTCTTCTCATCACCGGTACTCAGGATGTGCTTATCTGCGCATATCTCCAGCTCTGCATATTCCCCCCTCCCTCCTCCACATGTTAATCCTGTGTAGCCCAACCTATTCCTAATGTATTCATGATGTAACCGTGATGTATTTTGCACTGTATTCTGGGACATGGAGGGAGGTTTTAAAAGTTCATGTCACCCTTTCCTCGGGGTTCAATCTCGCCTTGAACCTGTTGCGCAATAAACTTGGGTCTTCTGCAGCTTGCTCCTGTCTCCGGCTGAGCTCATTTTACTCCGCAGGGACCCGCGGACTTAGTCCGACGAACTGGGTGGCAGAGCAGCCTCGCACCCAGATTTTACCGTAACAGGTTCCTCCCGGGTGTGGCTGGAAAACCTGCTGACAAAGCCAGGACTCCACACACATGATATCTGTGTCAAAAAAATAAATAAAGGAGAGGTGTCTTCGGAGCATGTGCAGAGTGACTTTCTCTTCCGCCATCACCACCTGTTCATGTGGACGCCGCTTTCCCACATGCTTGTGCCCAGATTGGCTCACAGCATAAAACAACAACAACAACAACAACAGCAACATACAGTGGTGCCTCGCAAGACAAAATTAATTCGTTTCGCGAGTCTCTTCGTTTTGTGGTTTTTTCGTCTTGCGAAGCACCCCTATTAGCGGATTAGCGCTATTAGCGGTTTAGCGGATTAGCGGCTATTAAAGGCTTAGTGGCTAAGCGGCTATCAGCGGCTTAGCGGCTTAGAAAAAGGGGGGGGAGCGAAAAAACTCACAAGACTCGCAAGACGTTTTCGTCTTGCGAAGCAAGCCCATAGGGAAATTCATCTTGCGAAGTGCCTCGCAAAACGGAAAACCCTTTCGTCTAGCGGGTTTTTCGTCTTGCGAGGCATTCGTCTTGTGGGGCACCACTGTAATATCAGTGCTTTTTCTTAAAAAATGTTTAGGGGTACTCACAATATACTACTCATATTGGAATACTTCTCAATAATAATAATAATAAATAATAATAAAATTTTATTTATATCCCGCCCTCCCCAGCCGAAGCCGGGCTCAGAGCAGCTAACAACAGTAAAAATAATACAGCATTCTAAAATTCATTCATTATAAAATCAGTTTAAATCAAATTAATGGCAATGTGGCCAAACTTAGATTCACAAAATGTTTAGGGGTATGTATACCCCTGTGTACCCCCAGAAAAAAGCGCTAATAATAATAATAATAATAAATTAATAATAAATTAATTCTATGCTGCCCATCTGACTGTGTAGCCCCAGCCACTCCAGGCAGGTCCCAACACAATATTAACAACACAATAATAAAACAGCAAACATTTAAAACGTTTCTGTATAATGTCCCTAGATCACAGAATCGTAGAACTGCAGAGCTAGAGATTCTTAGAAGACTGGAGGAAATAGTTGAACTACAGTGGTACCTCGTAAGACGAATGCCTCATAAGACGATAAACTCGCAAAACGAAAGAGTTTTTCGTTTTTTGAGTTGCTTCGCAAGACGGAATTCCCTATGGGCTTGCTTCGCGAGACGAAAACGTCTTGCGAGTTTGTTTCCTTTTTCTTAAAACCGTGCATTCACTTTGAGGAGCAACTCATAGCATGCGGTGTGGTAGCCTTTTTTGAGGTTTTTGAAGACTTTGGTGATTTTTCCAAAAGTCCAAAAGCTTTTCCAAAGTCTGTGCTTCGCAAGACGAAAAAATCGCAA
This sequence comes from Podarcis gaigeae, assembly GCF_964106915.1. NCBI lineage: Eukaryota > Metazoa > Chordata > Lepidosauria > Squamata > Lacertidae > Podarcis > Podarcis gaigeae. The sequence goes on from NC_139689.1 coordinate 3,060,600, forward strand.
GACGAAAAAACTCGTGGAACGAATTAATTTCGTCTTGCGAGGCACCACTGTATTTGAAAGGCAATTGTAATGAAAACAGATTACGCTGGTAGGACTGCAAGAAGTTTTGTAAGGAAGACTATTTGAAATACTGCGAGAAAGACCATGAGGAGAATTATTAGTTAACGATAATTAAAAGTAGTAGAGAAATTAAGAAATGCAGAACAAGTGACAAAGAATGGAAAATCTTCAGAGGTTGTTGATGGAAGTCTAAAATATTGTATAAGATAAGAAGTTATGTTAAATGATCGCTGGAAATGATAAGCTAAAAAACACACAATAAAAATGTGTGTGTGTGTGTGTGTGTGTGTGTATCTGCAGAGCTAGAAGGGGCCCCCAGGGATCATCCAGCCCAACCCCTTGCAATGTGAGGAATCACGACTCAAGAATAATAATAAAATAAAATTTTATTTATATCCCGCCCACCCCAGCCGAAGCCAGGCTCAGAGCGGCTAACAACAGTAAAATGATACAACATTCTAAAATCAATTCATTATAAAATCAGTTCAAATCAGATTAATGGCAACCATTGGGCTAGAGTTCTGTCAGGATTACCAAAGGAGGGGGTCAGGATGTGCCCTGGCCAAAGGCCTGGTGGAACAGCTCTGTCTTGCAGGCCCTGCGGAAAGATGTCAAGTCCCGCAGGGCCCTAGTCTCTTAGGACAGAGCGTTCCACCAGATCGGGGCCACAGCCGAAAAAGCCCTGGCTCTGGTTGAGGCCAACCTAACCTCCCTGTGGCCCGGGACCTCCAAGATGTTTTTATTTGAAGACCGTAAGGGTCCTCCGTGGGACATACCAGGAGAGGCGGTCCCGTAGGTAGGAGGGTCCTAGGTCGTATAGGGCTTTAAAGGTCAAAACCAGCACCTTAAACCTGATCCTGTACTCCACCGGGCGTCAGTGCAGCTGGTATAGTATCGGGTGAATGTGATCCCGCGGCGAGGACCCCGTAAGGAGTCTCGCCGCGGCATTCTGCACCCGCTGGAGTTTCTGGGTCAGTCTCAAGGGCAGCCCCACGTAGAGCGAGTTACAGTAGTCAAGCCTGGAGGTGACCGTCACATGGATCACAGTGGCCAGGTCAGGGCGAGAGAGATAAGGGGCCAACTGCTTAGCTTGGCGGAGATGGAAAAATGCCGCCTTTGTTATAGCTGCAATCTGCGCCTCCATGGAAAATCCCTGGCAGGCGGCTGTCCAACCAACCTCTGTTTTAAAAAAATTGGTGGACAGCCCACCATCTTCTGAGGCCAGAGATTTATAGGAACGGACCCTATGATTCTTCACCGAGTAGCCAGAATCAGGCCCTCCCAAGTCTGGGATTTTAGTAGGAAGAGGAAATTTCCATGGCTTAAGCCTCAGCCATTGTAGCTTCAACTTTGCCTCCCATTTCTCGAACCCGTTTCCTCGAGCCCCTGGCGCAAACTTTGCCCTCCAAGTCACTCTCAGAAGCTCCCGGTGCAGTTTATTCTTTAACTAAATGAAGATGGCATTCTTTCCCCTTCCCTAATCTTTAACTCAAACCCAGCTCCCTTTGCTGTGAAAGCCTTGTGAAAAATAATGGATGGGGTTAGGGATGTTTAGCCTGGGGAAAAGGAGACTCAACTACATTAGTTTAAAAAACCCCACACATCATTTTGGATGCATTATACACATGCGACACCAGATGGCGCTGGGGAGCAAAGAAAATTTATTTACGATTTTCCATAGCTATTATTATTATTATTATTATTATTATTATTATTATTATTATTACGGTTTAATTTCTTACTTATTTATAGTGATTTTTCCCCTGTATGTAGATCCACCCTGAGATAAGATAGGATAGCCACCTTGGAAAATATCTAAAGGGTTATTTACTGCAATATTATAACATGTTTTGATATTGTTTATTCTATCCTAGGTTTTCCTTAATTGATGAGAAATAGAAGTAAGGAGTAGACAGGAAGTCAGTTACAGTATATATATATAAAGTCATTTTTATGTTAATGTATTGTGAGAACTGCCGTATTTTTCGCTCCACAAGACGCACCTGACCATAAGACACACCTAGTTTTTTAGAGGAGGAAAACAAGAAAAAAAATAGTCTGAACGAAACAGTGGATGTATGATTTTTGTGGTTCATTCTATGGCCACACACATGTGATTTGACGGTGCGTTTGGGGTATCCCAATGCAAAAATCCTTAGAATCCATGTGGATCCGTGCTTTGAAACCACGTTTTTGCGCCATTGCAGCCCCACAAAACAGTGGGTGCGTGGGATTTTTGGTAGCCATGGACATGCTATGTGATCTGATGGTGAATTTGGGGTGACCCAATGCAAAAATCCTGAGGATCCAAGGGCTTTTACCTCCCCGCTCCCAGGCAGCTTCCATTATTGCTAGCATCCCTTATCTCAATTCCGATCGCTTGCCGATCAGCGGCTTTGTTTCAACTCCCCCTTCCCTCTTTCAAAAAAAAAGAGAGCATGATCTGCTTTTTGCCCCTGGGCAATTCGGCTCCAGGGACCACACATTTGCTCCATAAGATGCATAGACATTTCTCCTTACTTTTTAGGGAGAAAACGGTGCATCTTATGGAATGAAAAATACGGTATTTAATGTATTATTGTTGTTGTTTTTCTTGTTGTTGTTTTTCATTTCTTTTTTCCTTTTTAGTTTCTAGGAGGTGATGGATATTTGTTTACTTCTATATTTCTTTTTTGTGTGTGATGCATTAAAATGATATATAAATATAAATATCTAAATTTATATTTATATCTATATCTAAATTTATATTTATAATTTACATCTGCTCACGGAAGATGGAGCAAGCTTGTTTGTTCCTGCTCCAGAGGGTGGGACCCGATCCGATGGCTTCAAAGAGCAGAAAATGAGATTGAAGGAAATGCGATGGGTATATCTACCTGCAGACATTTAAAACACATCAAATGGACATTTAAACCACAGTTGTTGTTGTTGTTTAAAGCACAGTACTTCTCCCCAAAGAACCCCAAGAATTGCCATTCTTCCCCCACCTGACCTACAATTCCCAGCGCCCTGAACAAACTATAACTCCCAGGGGCTCGATCTCCCTCACAGGCGGTCGGTTAGGGTGACCAGATGGCAATAATTCTCCGCAGCCACACGCAAAAATACTGGCCTGCATTGTCAATTCTCCTGTTGTGTTGCTCCGAAAGTGGATGATTGGCAGCTTGTCACGCAGCCGACGTGAGTAAAATCAGGGCCAGGCGTTTCCTGAATCCAAATTCACCCACTTCTGCGATGATGAGCATATTTGCTCAACTAATCCAGAGTTTGTGTACAGTGCACCAGCTGAATCGGAAGGCGTCTGTTTGCTCACGGCGCATGATTCACACAACTTCGGGACCTGGGTTCCCAAGTGTCTCGGGTGCCTACGCAGAGAGGGAGGAAATGGCCAGCCTGCAAGAGGGGCCCCGATTCAGCCGGAGGCAGGAACCTGCATGATTTGTTGTTTTTTAGTCGTTTAGTCGTGTCCGCCTCTCCGTGGCCCCCTGGACCAGAGCATGCCAGGCACTCCTGTCTTCCACCGCCTCCCGCAGTTTGGTCAAACTCATGCTGGTCTCTTCGAGAACGCTGTCCCACCATCTCATCCTCTGTCGTCCCCTTCTCCTTGTGCCCTCCATCTTTCCCAACATCAGGGTCTTTTCCAGGGAGTCTTCTCATCTCGTGAGGTGGCCAAAGTCTTGGAGCCTCAGCTTCAGGATCTGTCCTTCCAGTGAGCACTCAGGGCTGATTTCCTTCCGAATGGAGAGGTTGGATCTTCTTGCAGTCCATGGGACTCTCAAGAGTCTCCTCCAGCACCAGAATTCAAAAGCATCCATTCTTCAGCGATCAGCCTTCTTGATGGTCCAGCTCTCACTTCCATACATCACTACTGGGGAAACCAGAGCTTGAACTATACGGACCTTTGTCAGCAAGGTGATGTCTCTGCTTTTCAAGATGCTGTTTAGGTTTGCCGTCGCTTTTCTCCCAAGAAGCAGGCGTCTCTTAATTTTGTGGCTGCTGTCACCATCTGCAGTGATCATGGAGCCCAAGAAAGTAAAATCTCTCACTGCCTCCATTTCTTCCCCTTCCATTTGCCAGGAGGTGATGGGCCCAGTGGCCATGAACCTGCATTATAGGATCTTATAAAACCATGGAGAAAATGGATATAGAAAAGTTTTCTCCCCCTCTCTCAACACTAGCATTCGTGGACATCGCACAAAGTTAGTTGTTGGAAGGTTTGGGATGGAAAAGGCCTTCTCTGTGCATGGTTAAACTGTGGAACTCCCTGCCACAGTGATGGCTTTAAAAATAGACAAAGACCTGGTGCGAAGGAGGGCTATTGAAGCGATGAGGCTAACCCAGCCCTGCCTTCTTGAAAACTATAAGTAACCAAACAATTAAACCCCTGTGTTGGAAAGAGAATCCATAATTTGTGACTTTCGGAGATTTAGAAGATTTCTGTTTATTTGGTTTTGCAGAGAGTGCATATTTCATATTGTTCATATTGTTCTATGTTCTGTATAGATTATATAAAGAGTTTATATTCTTAACGGAGAAATCTGAGGGCTCCCTTGGACAAAAAACAAGGACACCAGCCAGGAATACCAGAGCAAAACAGCAGCCAGTCGGCTTGGTCTTTATTGAAGACTGTTGTGACAGGACTCCCACCTGCCACAAGGTGGAACAAGATGGAAGCCCCGAACTAAAGAGCCCCCAAACTTTTATTAGCTGCTAATCCCCATGTTACACCCCCCCAAACTACATCAGTAATACATCATGAAAGTGGAGGTCTGGTGGCCGTAATCTGAGCATCCTGGACCCTGCCCCATGGTTCCCCTTGCCCTCCACCAAACACCCATCAAGTGTAACAAAAGAGATATTCACATTTCCCTGTTTCCCAGCCAAGTTAATTACACCCTTTTTGTCTTCATCTGGGTTTGTTATTTCTAGAATGGCTACCTGTCTGGCACTCAGGTAGCAGGATGCCAGGGATTATCACTCAGGCAGAGGGGCTGCTGAGGAGCTGAGCTCACCTGTCTATATGAATTTCTGAAGTTTTCCAGTGAGCCAGTACAGAGATCCATTGATCAGTGAATTCTTACATTTGTTGTCATGCATCAAAGGCCCTTTGAATAGGCAGGAAGAAACTGTGATGAACTGTTTTGTGAGGACAAATCACAAAAGTCACAAAAGCAATTGTGCTGGTTTTGGTAGTGGGCTGCATGTGCATGATATCTGCTGGAGGGGCAACCCCCCCCAACCTATACATAAATTCCTGCAACAATATTGACATCGCATTGTTGTACTTGGTCATTGTGTTGCCTTTGGCTATGACTTCTCGAAAGCTATGGCCGGCCGCAGGACCCTGGAGAGAGTTCAAGTTCCCATCTTCTCCTCGCTGAGATCTAGGAAGCCTGACGGATTGACCTTGGGACTTCACCCCCTGCAAAGCACCCAGAAGCCCCTCCCACCCCCACCGGAGTCATCACTCAGGAATCAAGTAGATTTCCGACCAGCCACCCTCCCAGCTTTCAAACGCAGCCCAGATGCACACAGCAGTCCTTTCGACAGAGTAAGTAGCCCGGGAGAATCTGGAGCCATGAGTTTTACCATCCGCCCTTGCACCCCCAAGGACCTAAAGGACATCATGCGACTTGTGAAGGTGAGGAACGCGATGACAAGCACGGAAAGGTCTTACTGGCCCAGAATTGGAAACAGGAACAAGTCCCAACATTAGAGGAGTGGAGAATGAAGCTGATGGACTATGCAGAACTTGATAAATTGACAGGAAAGATCAGATATCTACGAGATCAAAAGTTTATCGAGGACTGGGGAAAGTTAGTAGAGTATTGGGAAGGTATAAGTGACAATGAAATAACGTTGGTGGCATTTAAAGAAGCTCTGTAAGAGCCTAAGAAATATTGTAAGAAAGGAAAACAGGTATACTAAAAGGCAATAGTAAATTTAGGAAATGTGTAACCAAAAAGTTTAATTTGGATGATTATCAGAGAGGCTGAAGGAAGTCCAAAAACGAAAAAAATTGTTAAAGTTGTAATGTGATGTGATATGTATTTTTTCTTGATGAAAATTAATAAAAAGTAATTATATATATAAAAAAGAGAAGCAGGGAACGGTCAGAGTTGGAAGGGTCCCCCAAAGGCCATCTAGGCCAACCCCGCACAATGACCGAATCGATCGCAGCTGAAGAACCCCAGACTAGCCAACGTCTTGCTCCGCCACCTTCCTAGAGTTGGAATACATGACCCTCGGGGTCTCTTCCAACTGTACGAATCAATGCTTCTGCGACAGATCTTTATTTCCCCTTTGCTCCTGATCTGTATCTTCTTTTTTTTTAAATAAATAATATTTATTAGTTTTTCAACGAGAAAAAAGTTACAAAGATAGTAAAAAGAAAATACAAAAAATACAAAAACCAGAAAAGAAAAAAAGAGAAAAATAAAAGCAGTTAAAAATAAATCCCTCTTTCTATTATCTTACCACTCATTTACTTATTTTCATGACTTCCTCACACCTCCCTTTTTTGTATTCCATTTCATAATTAGTTCAGCAAATCCATACCCTCTTTGTTTATTCTTAGTTCTTTATCTTCACATATTATAACTTTGAATTTTCATCTAATATCAATCCAATTTTACATATTCCTATTTTGCCTTATTGCTAAAACCACTTCATTTCATTCCAACATCATTTTAACATTCAATAATTTTACAATGTTTCTGTAAATAGTCTTTAAATTTCTTCCAATCTTCTTCCACCAACTCTTCTCCCTGGTCTCGGAACTCCTGATCTGTATCTTCATTTAATATCTTCTTTCCTGGAGAGGAAGGAGATACCATATTGTGGTTCGCCGCGGGTGCCAAAATTTCTGTTCCGGCTGCTGGACTAGATGGGCCATTAGAGTGTCAGTGCTGGATTTACGTATAAGCTAAACAAGCTATAAAGGGACGCGGGTGGCACTGTGGTCTAAAGTGAGATGAGCGCCGCAACCCCAGAGTCGGCCACGACTGGACCTAACGGTCAGGGGTCCCTTTACCTTTACTTTAAACAAGTTATAGCTTAGTTCAGGGGTCAGCAAACTTTTTCAGCAGGGGGCCGGTCCACTGTCCCTCAGACCTTGTGGAGGGCAAGACTATATTTTTTTGGGGGGGGGGGGGGAATGAACGGATTCCTATGCCCCACAAATAACCCAGAGATGCATTTTACCATAAATAAAAGCACACATTCTACTCATGTAAAAACATGCTGATTCCCAGACCATCTGTGGGCCAGACTGAAAGGCAATTGGGCCGGATCCGGCCCCCGGGCCTTAGTTTGCCAACCCATGCCTTAGGGCCCCACTCTCTTGGGGCCACCCCAAAATTGTGAGTCTTTGTAAACTGTGTTTCTAAAGCAGTGGCGTAGCGTGGGGGGTGCAGGGGGGGCCGGCCGCACCGGGCGCAACATCTGGGGGTTAGGGTTAGGGGGCGCAAATCCATGGGTTAGGGGGCGCAAATTACTTGCCTTGCCCTGGGTGCTGACAACCCACGCTACGCCACTGTTCTAAAGCAACTTTTCTTATTGCCAAATGCCAATGTTTTTGCATTATTAAGTTTGTTACGGGTAAAAAAATCATTTTAAGTTAGAGCTTAATAATTATTTCACTATTAATATACTTCTTAATTGTATTTCACTATTAATATACTTCTTAATTGTATTTCACTATTAATATACTTCTTAACTGTATTTCACTATTAATATACTTCTTAATTGTATTTCAGTTCAACAATGACTTTGATAAAATACACATTTTGTTATGTGCAAATGGCTTTAGGTCCATAAATGACCATATAGCATATACTCAACACAAAAAACAGTTGTTGACAAAGGACAGCTGGACATATAAAGGGCCCCTTTACCTTTAGTAGCTTAGGGCCTCGTCCAACCTAAATCCGGCCCTGGGCCTGATCCTGACTATTCTTACGTACATGATTCATCATAAGGATCCCTGGGTTAAAGGGGGAACAAAGAGTCTCAAGGCAGCTGCAAACCAGAGCTTTTGCTCCCAATTCTCTCTCTCCCTCTAAACAGGAGATTGCGGGCATTTACAACTTCCCTCTGGGCTCGCTCAAGACCAACGTCGAAGGTAAAGAAGGGGCTCCGGTGTGCAAATAGATTATTAGGTTACCAGCTTTTTCCCAGTGAATCCGGGGACTTCAATGGATTTTGTATGGGGACTGATTTGTAAATCTGGGGACTGTCCCCGGGAAACGGGGACGTCTGGTAACCTTAGATTAGTGGCTCCCTACAGAGGTGGTTTGGGACGCGGGTGGCACTGTGGTCAAAACCACGGAGCCTTTTGGGCTTGCTGATCGGAAGGTGGGCGGTTCGAATCCCCGAGACGGAATGAGCTCCCGTTGCTCTGTCCCAGCTCCTGCCCACCTAGCAGCTCAGAAGCACATCAAAGTTCAAGTAGATAAATAGGGAAGGTAAACGGCATTTCCGTGCGCTGCTCTGGTTCGCCAGAAGCGGATTCGTCATGCTGGCCACATGACCCAGAAGCTGTACGCCGGCTCCCTTGGCCAGTAAAGCCAGATGAGCGCCGCAATCCCAGAGTCAGCCACGACTGGACCTAATGGTTCAGGGGTCCCTTTACCTTTACAGGGGTGGTTTGGGACACAGGTGGCGCTGTGGGTTAAACCACAGAGTCTAGGGCTTGCCGATCGGAAGATCGGCGGTTCGAATCCCCACGACGGGGTGAGTTCCTGTTGCTCGGTCCTTGCTCCTGCCAACCTAGCAGTTCGAAAGCACTCCAAAAAGTGCAAGTAGATAAATAGGTACCGCTCCGGCGGGAAGGTAAACGACGTTTCCATGCTCTCTGCGTTCTGTCATAGTGTCCCCTTGCGCCGGAAGCAGTTTAGTCCTGCTGGCCACATGACCCAGAAAGCTGTCTGCGGACAAACGCCAGCTCTGAGCCCAGCTTTGGCTGGGGAGGGCAGGATATAAATTAAAAAAAAAATATTATTATAGCTCCCTTGGCCTGAATGCGAGATGAGCACCGCAACCCCAGAGTCGCCTTTGACTGGACCTAACCGTCTGGGGGGTCCTTTACCTTCTACCTTTTACAGGGGTGGTTGTGCCCCCGGGGGTGGTCATGGGATTACCTACAGGGGGTGCTAAGAGGCAGTTTTATTGTTGAAAGGCTGCCTCTCCTGGTCTGCCCCACAGAGGACGTTAGGGTCCATGAATAATCATAGTTTAGAGGGCCCTAAGGAAGTCAGACTATCCTCCACCAGGACCAGGGCCTTCTCAGTGGTGGCTCCGACATGGTGGAATGCTCTGTCCCAGGAGACCAGGGCCCTGCAGGATTTAACCTCCTTCCGCAGGGCCTGTAAGACAGAGCTATTCCGCCTGGCCTTTAATTTGAATTCTGCCTGATCCTTTATTCCCTTTCCTTCCCTTTTTATGAAGATAACCCCCTCTGGGATCCCACAGCTAATTCTTCCCTGGTCTCCTCGCCGGCCCAAATAGAACTAATTTAGCCAGCCAGCCCTGGTGATCATCTAATGTTTACTGGATGGATTTCCCCCTGAATTGATTTTTGAATTCTGAATTTATCGTTATTCACGTTTTATACTGTATTTTATGCTGCTTTTTGTTGCATCAATTAAGTATTTCAAATATGTCGTTAGCCGCCCTGAGCCCGGTTTTCTGAACCGGGAAGGGTGGGGTATAAATAAAAATTTATTATTATTTATTATTATTATTACTGCCCCTCCCTTTCCCTGCTTCCTCTCCAGAGCTGAAGAAAGCCGGGTTTGGGGAGCAGGCCCGATACGAGTGCCTTGTGGCCGAAGTCCCCGCCGAAGAGAAAAGCAAGGAAGGTAATGAGGAGAAGAGGCTCCCATCTTGTGAGGGACATGATCCGGCCTGCAGGGAGAAGCTGCTGTTAATTCAAATGAGTGGGATGGAAATGCCAGCAAGGCTGAACCCCTGCGTAACGTGTGTTTTTTTGCTCCACACGCAGGCTACACCCTTATCGGGTACACCCTCTTCTCGTACACCTATAACACCTGGAGGGGGAAGAACATCTACATGGATAATCTGTACGTCATGCCGGAATTTAGAGGTACAGATGGGGAGGTAGCGGTTGAATCCTGTCCTCACGGTGGCCAACCTCTTTGGGAAATGCACAAGCAGGATTCGAACGCAAGACCAGCGTTCTCTCGTCCTGTGGTTTCCAGAAATTTGCATTCAGAAGCATTATGAATAGCCACGTGTTATTTTAGTGGGACAAAACCTTTTATTTGGCCAATTTTAGCAGTGATAGGGGGCGGTCGTAAAAATATGTTTTCGAGTGTGCGGAATTTAACCCTTCAATTCTCTTTTGGATCGGGCAACATTGATCTCTGTGTTTGACGAAGGAGCACACAATCTGCTTCTGGAAAACCAGGTTTGCCATCGCCTTTCTCCCAAGAAGCAGGCGTCTTTTAATTTTGTGGCTGCTGTCACCATCTGCAGTGGTCATGGAGCCCAAGGAAGTGTTTTGTCCATGGAGTTTTCTTCAGAGAGAAGCAGCGGGTATAACTGGTATCAATGCAGTCACCTCAGGACGGGGAGAACCCACCTTTCCCCTGCTCAGCTTAGCATGGAATCCTAGAGATGTCGAGTTGCAGTGGGACCCCCAGAGGTCATCCAGCCCAACCCGCTTCGCCATGTCGAAATCGCAGCCTAAGAATCCCTGGTGGATGCCCTCCCCGTTCAGAAACCTCCAGCGAGGGGGAATCTGCCTCCTTCCGAGGTCACAGAGTTGTGGAATTGTAGAGTCGGGGGGCCCTCAGAGGTCATCCATCCCAACCCTCTTTTGCCACGTAGGAATCGCACCCAGAGCACCCTATCCTAATAGGCTTCCTCTGGTTGTCCTTCCTCACAGGGAGGCGGATCGGGAAGGCACTGACGGAACAGGCGGCTGAGGTGAGTTGTGCAGGAATGGTCAGGGATGCGGGAGAGGATATAGTGTCTGATTATATCCTTTCCCAACTTGTGTTAACAAGTTTCACAATTTAGCAGAGTAACATCCCCCTTTTTAAACTCGCAGCGGATGCGTTTGCTCAGGCTCGCTAAAGCCTCTAGAATAACTGTTCTAGTATTTCCCCCTTATTCCCTCCTAAAAGATAAGACACGACGCAGTCGTCTATAAACATATAAAAAGGTTTACTCACACATCATTCTGTTCACAATCGGATCCCAGAAGTCAGACTTAGCTTAGAAAAGTAACATATACCTAGAAACTATCTCATAAGGAGACAGTCCCTTTGAGCATCTTTGGCTAAGCAGATGTTGCTTCTTCGATGCATGTAGTCAAAAGAGAGAGAGATGGCTGCCCTGCCCTGTGCTTTTGTCGTTACCTGCACAGGTGAGGCCACGCCCCCTTCTAGTCACATGTCCCAGCCCAGAAGGAAAAGGAAGTTTACCTGCTGGCTGGACAAACATCCCTACCCATGTGTAAACTCTAGGAATGTTGTACTTGACTGCTCTTGTGTTTCACATCCCACAAATTGTTGCACCCCTTAGCCCCCGTTCAGACAAACACCTGTCCCACCTGTGGCAAACCCGGGTCACAAGAGCTCCTCTGCTCAGGTGTCCCCCTGAGACGTGACGGGATGTGGGCGGGGGGCCTAAAACACCATCCCCTCCCTTTCTTTTGGGGAACGGACGCCCACTGGCTTTGCCCCACGTGGGTTCCCTTGTTCACACATTACCTGGGAACAAGCTAGAGGATTCATGATTACTCTTGTTGCCTTAATAGCCCACATTTTCTCTCTGCAAGCAGCTCAAGGCAGCCTATGTGGTTCTGCCACCTGCCCCAGAATTAATCCGCACAACGCCCCTTTGAGGTAGGCTGGGCTGACAGGCTATTCTGCCTGGCCTTTAATTCGAATCCAGCCTGATCTTTTATTCCCCTTCCCTTCCCTTCCCTCCCCTTTTATGAAGATAACCCGCTCTGAGACCCCACAGCTAATTCTCCCCTGGCCTCCTCGCTGGCCCAAGTAGGACCAATTCAGCCAGCTAGCCTTTATGCTTATTTCACCTAAATTGATTTTTGAATTTTATTGTTATTCATGTTTTTATACTGTATTTAATGCTGCTTTTATAATTAAGTGTTTTACATGCGTTGTTAGCCGCCCTGAGCCCAGTTTTTGAACCGGGAAGGGTGGAGTATAAATAAATTATTACTATTATTATTATTATTATTATTATTATTATTATTATTAATTCCCTCCCCTTCTCCCTGCCACCTCAGGTTGCCTGGCGCCAAGGCGTCAGCCAACTCCGAATGCATGTTTCCTGCCAGAAGGCGGACGTCCTGAGCTTCCTCGAGAGGAGGGGAGGCGAAAACCTGACCGACAAGGACGGCTGGCACCTCCTACGTTTCCCCAACGAGGCCCTGAAGAGGCTGGCAGCTGAGAAGAGATTCTAGCGGGCTCTGGGTTCGAATCCTACCCTCCACCCCTAGGCTCCTGGCGGGGGGCATCTTTTGTGGTTGGAGAGGGGGGGGATGGATAGCCCATGATGCAGGGGCAGCAAAAGTGAGTGCGGAGGAGGAGTTTGGGCAAGAGGAGAAGAGTCACAGAATCACAGGGGGGACCTCCTGTGGCCATCTAGACCAACCCCTTGCAATGCAGGGTTGCTGCAAAAAAAAAAAAAAAAAAAAAAATCTGCGAAGAAGCCTGAAGGAATTTTCTGATGAATCTGTGGCCTTGTTTTTGTCTTTGGTGATGCTTTTGCCCTTCTTCTTTCTTTAAAAAAATAATATTTTTTTGGTTCTCCAAATTAAGATTTTACAATCGCATATCCAACATACGTCATAAAAACAAGATTCGAAAGAATATCCTAGACTTCCCTCTTCCCCTTTGTTGGCCATTTCCTCCTGCAATTTTTATAAGACCCCTTATGGTCTTGATTTATTAGCTACTTTAAGAAGAGGCTGCATTTTAAATTGCATTTTAATTTGTATTTTGAATTGGTTTCCCCCCCTTTTCTTTGGCCAGGGAGGGCGGGGTATAAATAAAATTTATTATTATGAATAATAATAATAATCCAAATCTTTTACATCTCTATTATAATCCAAAATTCACCAAGTGTTATTCCACTCCCACTAATGATTTTAACTGTTTACAATGATTTTTCCCCCCAGATAAATTGTAATTTCCCCCCATTCCTTATTAAAAATTTTAGCTTTCTGGATTTCGGATTCTTCCGGTCGTTTTTGCCATCTCTGCATAATCCGCCGACTTACTCTGCCATTCTGGTCAGGACTTAATTTTCTTCCCATCTCTGGTCTCTTCTATTCAGGTCTAGCTCGCTGGTTGTTACGGGATTTAATTTCCATGCATGTGTGAATTCAAGGGCAGGGAATGCCTCTGTGTAAACCTGTGTAAGTTTATAGACCTGCGGGACTCTGCTTTTGTGGGCCGATAAAGTTAAAAAGCTGTGCCACAGCCGACGATTTGGAGAAAAATCCACTACAGGAGGGAGGGAGTTAACCAGGGCAAAATATTCCTTTTTTAAAAATATAATTTTTATTAAGTTTTCCATATTTCATTACATTTCAGTATTAAAAAACCACAAAATTCATAACTTAAAGCATTGTTTAAATAAAGCATCGACCTCCTTCCCTCCCTCTCACAGACTTCCATATCACTTTACCAATTTCTTCACATTCCTATATTCACTTTTTTTACCTTATCCAGAATTGGATAAACTAACCGGAAGAATTCGAAACCTGCGGGACCAGAGATTCAAAGAAGACTGGTGTAAATTTACGGTCTATTTGAAAAGTAATTGTGATGACCAGATTACGTTTGTAGGTTTGCAAGAAGTTTTGTGAGGTAAATTATTTGAATTATTGCAAAAATGGTTAAAGAGGTGGATTGTGAGTTAAGATAATTAAAGGCAATAGGAATTTAAGAAATGCAGAAGAAATGATAAAAATGGTGGATCATCAGAGGTGCTGATGGAAGTCCAAAAATACTGTATAAATTGAGGTCTTCTGTGGAATGTATAATAATTGGTATGTTGAAATTAATAAAAATAATATATATAAAAATAAAGAGCGGTTGTCTCCAGAGCATGTGCAGAGTGGTTTTCCCTCTCGGTCACCGAGCCGCCAGAACCAGGCCGTACAATTCTGGGATGGAAAGAAAGAAGTGACCACCTGTTTCAGGAGGGAGCCAGTTTTTTGGGGGGCCTTCAAGTCTCCAGGCCAAAGGGAAAGAAGATGAGCTTTGAAGCTTCCAGGCCGGTTTGTTATTGAACCGAAACGGTACAGGAGAAAATGGTGAACTAATATTTAACCCGAACCGGGCGCCCTTGGGCATTGAAGCGCCATGCGGAACCTCCTGATTGCTCTTATGCCAACCAGCCTGCAGTGGGTGGAAACAAAGAATCAAGGAACCATAGAATTGGAAAAGTACCCAGTGGTCATCTAGCACAACCCAGTATTTTCTACTGTTATAGGAATTCTGAAGTCTCAAATATAGAGTAAATGTTGATAATTGCACAAGGTAAACACACCTATGTAAGTATGTGACCCACATGTCTAAAACAGCACAGGAGAGCCATCTGAAAATCATCTTTGCTCTCCTAAAGATTATAAATATTTCCTTAACCCCCCCCCCCCTTGCCTGAGAACAGGTAGGCAGATAGCAATCAGGGGCAGTTCCTGAAGGAATTTCGCTCCTATATCTATAAACCTCCTTTGTAATAATTGTCATTATTTGCCCAGATGCTCTGCACTGAGGGATATCTGACAGGCATCCCAATGGTCTTATTAAATGCTAACATTTAGTGTAAACTGTATCTGGAAATATGTAAAGGTAAGAGGACCCCTGACCATTAGGTCCAGTCGTGAACAACTCTGGGGATGCTGTGCTCATCTCGCTTTACTGGCCGAGGGAGCCGGCGTTTGTCCGCAGACAGTCTTTCCGGGTCATGTGGCCAGCATGACTAAGCCGCTTCTGGCGAAACCAGAGCAGCGCACGGAAATGCCGTTTACCTTCTCGCCAGAGCGGTACCTATTTATCTACTTGCACTTTGACGTGATTTCGAACTGCTAGGTGGGCAGGAGCAGGGACTGAGCAACGGGGTGATTGCGGGGATTCGAACCGCTGACCTTCCGATCGGCAAGCCCTAGGCTCTGTGGTTTAGACTAGAACTATGTAAAACCCTTTATGTAAAACCTAAGGGACGCGGGTGGCGCTGTGGTCTAAACTACTGAGCCTAGGGCTTGCCGATCGGAACGTTGGCGATTCGAATACCTGCCTCGGGGTGAGCTCCCGCTGCTCGGTCCCTGCTCCTGACAACCTAGCAGTTCGAAAGCACATCAAAGTGCAAGTAGATCAATAGGTACCACTCTGGCGGGAAGGTTAAAGGCGTTTCCATGCGCTGCTCTGGTTCGCCAGACCTGGAAGCTGTACACCGGCTCCCTCGGCCAATAAAGCGAGATGAGCGTGCAACCACAGAGTCGGCCACGACTGGACCTAATGGTCAGGGGTCCCTATACCTTTACTTTTATGTAAAACCTGCTAAATATTCAGGAATATCACACCTTGGCCTGCCTGAGCCACAGCAACCCTGCTTTCTGTGTGATGTAATTTCTGATTGTTTGTGAAGAAGGGAGTGTCCTTCCCTGTGCCAAAATGCAAACCCTTAAAAGAGATGTTTCTTCTTGGTTTGGGGTCTCTCTCGCCTCCTTGCAAGGAGGGGAGGGAATTCTGTTGCAAGAGAAAAACAAAGACCTGCCTTGCTTTCCCTGCCTCCCGTCTCCATCCATTCATGTGGCCGAGACCACATAACACCGGTTAGAAAGACCCACATTGGCTCCCAGGATGTTTCCGAGCACAATTCAAAGTGTTGGTTCTGTCCTTTAAAGCCCTAAACGGCCCCAAAGGCCCAGGATACCTGAAGGAGTGTCTCCACCCCCATCGTTCTACCCGGACACTGAGGTCCAGCTCCGAGGGCCTTCTGGCAGTTCCCTCCCTGCGAGAGGCCAAGGGAACCAGGCAGAGGGCCTTCTCGGTAGTGGCACCCGCCCTGTGGAACGCCCTCCCTCCAGATGTCAAAGAGAAGAACAACTACCAGACTTTTAGAAGACATCTGAAGGCAGCCCTGTTTAGGGAAGCTTTTAATGTTTAGCAGACCAATGTATTTTAATACTTTGTTGGAAGCCGCCCAGGGTGGCTGGGGAGACCCAGCCAGATGGGTGGGGTATAAAGAATAAGTTGTTGTTGTTGTTGTTGTTGTTATTATTATTATTATTATTATTATTATTATTATTATTATCTCTGACCGATGGATCGTGGACTTAGGGGACTCGACCCCTTGGGGAGATGGGCAGCAAAAGCCAACCACCCCTATTTTTTCCTATATCACTTCCTGGAGAATATAAGACTATTCTACAGGATCAGTCCAGCAGAACCAGATGCCCCAATAACTGAGAGCAACAGCAACCATGGAGAGCAGCCATGGAGGCAGAGCCTAGCCATGGTTAGCTCTCTCCTCCAATCATCCAAGTTAGTAGCCATGGCTGCCCCTTGTGGGAGGGAGTTCCACAGGTCAACAACACGCTGCGCGAAGGACTTTCTGCAGCCAAAAGAGGATGGTATCGAAACCTTTTACCTTCTTGCTGCCTGACTCGCGCCTGAACTCTGCAAGCCTCAAAAGCCCTTTGAAATTTCCCCCTTTTTGCTGTTTGAAGTGCCGGTGGGGGGAAGTATCTGCAAAACGCTCCTTTCATTTTGAAGACTCGGGCGAAGGATCGGAAAAACGAAGTCTCAGAGTCATCAAAAATGTACAGCCAGGAGAAGCCGACCGGTGCATGCTGGGGTGGAAAGAATCTAAATTATCTTTCCCCTTCAGATGTTCCGCCTCTTTAGCCGAATCTTTTTATTTCAACGGGCAAGGCTGGATATTCGTTTTCCAAATCACTGGGGAGGAAAAAGCTATTTCAGATCAACACAGCTGGGGACTGTTAGCTGTGGACACACACTATTCCTTGAAAGACATTCAAAGCACACAGAGAAAGAGAGAATTCAGGGAACTGTAGTTTATCACTTACCGTTCTCAAGTGTGGGCTTCAAATATGATTTTAAGCAGCCGTACCCAGCTGCTCTGATGGTTAAGGCTTAAGAACACGATGGACGTCAATAAAAACATGGCTTGGCATGGAGAAAAGGAAGTCCTTCTTCAGGCAGCGTTCAGTTAAACTATGGAACTACCTGCCACTGGAAGCAGCGACCTGGGTGGCTTTAACAGAAGACTGTGCAAATTAACAAACAGAGGGCTATCGGCGGCTGCCAGATGGGCCCCATGGCCGGATCCTCGGTCCAGTATACCTGAAGGAGCATCTCCACCCCCATCGTTCTGCTGGGACACTGAGGTCCAGTGCCGAGGGCCTTCTGGCGGTTCCCTCCCTGCAAGAAGCCAAGTTACAGGGAACCAGGCAGAGGGCCTTCTTGGTGGTGGCGCCTGCCCTGTGGAATGCCCTCCCACCAGATGTCAAGGAAATAAAGAACTATCTGACTTTTAGAAGACATCTGAAGGCAGTCCTGTTTAGGGAAGCTTTTAATGTTTAATAGGTTATTGTATTTTAGTGTTCTGTTGGAAGCCGCCCAGAGTGGCTGGGGAAACCCAGCCAGATGGGCAGGGTATAAATAATAAATTATTATTATTATCGTTATCCTGCAGGCTCTTCTCAGGTCAGGAAGGAGTTAGCTATTCATGGAGGAGAGGGCTTGCGATGGCAACTAGCCAGGATGGCTGTGCTCTGCCCGCCACAGTTGGAATAATAATAATAATAATAATAATAATAATAATAATAATAATAATAATTTATTTATATCCCGCCCTCCCCAGCCAAAGCCTGGTTCAGAGCAGCTAACAACAATAAAAGTAACACAGCATTCTAAAACCAATTCATTTTGTTGCTGAATCTCAGTTGCTGGAAACCGCAGGTGTGGCGAATGGGTACTGCGTTCGAATCGTGCTTGCAGGTTTTCTCCATAACGGGTGCCTGTTTGGCCACTGTGATAATAGGCCGTTGGCCTCATCTGGCAAGCCCTTCGTACGTTTCCCCCGAATTGTGTTCCTTGCCATCGGAGAGGAAGAGAGAGAGACATTGGGGGTGGGCCATCAAATGAAAAGTTAATAGGTCGGGCGCGACTCCCGAATTCAAATTCTGCTCCGATGATCGTGCTGAGTCTATTTGCTTAACTGATCCAGAGCCGTCTACATCGCGCAGGCTAAATACACAGATGTGTGTTTGCTTACAATGCATAATTTGCTGCACCGGCAAATTACCAAGCGTCTCAGCAGAGAGGGGGGAAGGGGAGACTCAAGGCAGGTGCAGGGGGCAGGTGAGACCCCCTTCTCACCTGAAGCACGAGGGGCGGCTACAGGCAGCAACCTGTTTTGCGGAGGTAGGGTCCCCGGGGGTTCAGTGTCTCACATTCAGGGCTTGATGCTGAGCCCTGCAAGTTAGGAAGGCTACTGATTTCATTGTTGTTGAGTCGTGTCCGCCTCTTCGTGACCCCCTGGACCAGAGCACGCCAGGCCCTCCTGTCTTCCACTGCCTCCCGCAGTTTGTCAAACTTATGCTGGTAGCTTCAAGAACACTGTCCCACCATCTCGTCCTCCGTCGTCCCCTTCTCCTTCTGCCCTCCATCTTTCCCAACATCAGGGTCTTTTCCAGGGAGTCTTCTCTTCTCATGAGGTGGCCAAAGTCTTGGAGCCTCAGCTTCAGGATCTGTCCTTCCAGTGAGCACCCAGGGCTGATTTCCTTCAGAATGGAGAGGTTGGATCTTCTTGCAGTCCATGGGACTCTCAAGAGTCTCCTCCAGCACCACAATTCAAAAGCATCCATTCTTCAGCGATCAGCCTTCTTTATGGTCCAGCTCTCACTTCCATACATCTCTACTGGGAAAACCATAGACTTAAAGATTAACAAAAGCTACATCAAAGCTACCTCCTTATTTTTATGTACCCAGGATGCCTGGTAAGCAACTGGTCTGTGTTAGAATGCTTTACACCCCAGGGCTATATTTTGGCTTGGGGAATAGGGTTGCCAGCCCTGAAATCTCCAGGTTTGCCTGGAACGCGTGGGGGCCAGGTGGGATTGCTATGAGGAATTATGAAAAACGAAGCAAGCCATTGTGTCAGCAATGAAAGCATGGCATTGACTGGGTTTGATTCATTGACAATAATTTCTGATCAAATCCCAGAAGCCTCTCCACCTCTGCCATTTGCTTTCTCTACGCCTGACAGGCACGTATAAGCGTTCTGAAACACAGACTGGTTGCTTCGCCAGGCATCCTGAGCCATAAAGATAGGAGGTAACTTTGATGTACAGTAGTTTGTTAATCTTTAGGTAGATCTTAAGGGACGTGGGTGGCGCCGTGGGTTAAACCACAGAGCCTAGGACTTGCCGATCAGAAGGTTGGCGGTTCGAAGCCCCGTGACGCGGTGAGCTCCTGTTGCTCGGTCCCTGCTCCTGCCAACCTAGCAGTTCGAAAGCACATCAAAGAGCAAGTAGATCAATAGGTACCACTCCGGCGGGAAGGTAAACGGCGTCTCCGTGCGCTGCTCTGATTCGCCAGAAGCGGCTTAGTCATGCTGGCCATATGACCCAGAAGCTGGACATCGGCTCCCTCGGCCAATAAAGCGAGATGAGCGCCGCAACCCCAGAGTCGGCCATGACTTGACCTAATGGTCAGGGGTCCCTTTACCCTTTACCTTTAAGGGCCAGGAAGAGAGTTCACAAGGAGATGGTAAATACTCTTTCCTTGCCATCCTTCCTTTCCTGCCTGCTTATGACACCCGGGGTTTGCTAAAAGCATTCCTCCTTGTTTCCTGTTTTCTTTAGCCTGAGAACATGCATGCGTGCTCCAAGTACTTAAAAGGATTTCTCTGATCTAACGTTGTCCTACGTGGTAGGTTTTTTTGAAATGCTCACCGCCTTCACTGGTTCTGATTTAAAAGAGAGGTAGAGCTGGGTATCATTCGCATATTGATGGACACCCAGCCCAAACCCCCTGATGATCTCTCCCAGCGGCTGCATATAGATATTAAAAAGCATGGGGGGAGAGGAAGAGCTGCCCCTCTGGCCAGAACATCATTCCTGTGTAGGCGGATTGGGGGCAAAGACAAAAGGAGAGCGGAGCATGTGCAGAGTGCTTTTCTCCACCTCAGAGGTAATAGGTGGACATCTGTCCTTAGCTGTGGTTCCTGCATTGTGGCGGGTGGGACCTTTGGGGGGGGGGTTCCTTCCACTGAGTAACCAGGACCGTCGGGCGGAAAGGGAATAATTAAGTGCTCAGTTAATTAACCTTTCCTCAGGACTCCTGGCCAACCTAGCCCTCAAAGGGAAAAGCTCCTGTTAGCAGCTGCCAGCGCAGTTTACTTTTTAACTAGATGGTGATGGCAACCCTGAAAACCCCCACTAATCTTTAACCTGGAGGTGGTTGGAGGATGGACGGCAGCTAACAGATTGAGGTTGAATCCTGACAAGACAGAAGTACTATTTTGGGGGGACAGGAGGCGGGTGGGTGTGGGGGACTCCCTGGTCCTGAATGGGGCAACTGTGCCCCTGAAGGACCAGGTGCGCAGCCTGGGAGTCATTTTGGACTCACAGCTGTCCATGGAGGCGCAGGTCAGTTCTGTGTCCAGGGCAGCTGTCTACCAGCTCCATCTGGTACGCAGGATGAGACCCTGCCTGCCTGTGGACTGTCTCACCAGAGTGGCGCATCTCTGGTTATCTCCCGCTTGGACTACTGCAATGCGTTCTATGTGGGGCTACCTTTGAAGGTGACCCGGAAACTACAACTAATCCAGAATGCGACAGCCAGACTGGTGACTGGGAGCGGCTGTCGAGACCACATAACACCGGTCCTGAAAGACCTACACTGGCTCCCAGGACGTTTCAGGGCACAATTCAAAGTGTTGGTGCTGACCTTGAAAGCCCTAAAGGGCCTCAAAGGCCCAGCAGACCTGAAGGAGCGTCTCCACCCCCATCGTCCAGCCCGGACACTGAGGTCCAGCGCCGAGGGCCTTCTGGTGGTTCCCTCCCTGCGAGAAGCTACAGGGAACCAGGCAGAGGGCCTTCTCCGTGGTGGCACCCGCCCTGTGGAACGCCCTCCCACCAGATACTGTAATACTGTAATACATCAAACATTAAAAGTTTCCCTGAACAGGGCTGCCTTCAGATGTCTCTTTGACAACAACTACCAGACTTTTAGAAGACATCTGAAGGCAGCCCTGTTCAGGGAAACTTTTAATGTTTGATGTATTACAGTATTTTAATATTTTTTGGGGGGAAGTCGCCCAGAGTGGCTGGGGAAGCCCAGCCAGGTGGGCAGGGTATAAATAATAAATTATTATTATTATTATAACCTGGATCTGTCCCTTTGGCATCTAAACTCCAGGCTTAGATTTCTCCTTGCGATGCTCACCCAAAGGCCGAGCCCAGGTGTCCTTCAAGCCGGAAGGGGGGCAGGGGGTAATGGGCAGGCCCCGTCCGCCAGTCTCTCAAATTCATCTTGAGTCTCAGGACAGAGTTTTATTATTCATTTCTTTATTTGTTGCATTTATATCCCCCAAGGAGCTCAAGGTTCACCCTCCCCTCCTCCTTTAATCCCCACAACAATCCTGTGAGGTAGGCTAGGC
This sequence comes from Podarcis gaigeae, assembly GCF_964106915.1. Lineage (NCBI taxonomy): Eukaryota > Metazoa > Chordata > Lepidosauria > Squamata > Lacertidae > Podarcis > Podarcis gaigeae. The sequence goes on from NC_139689.1 coordinate 3,082,356, forward strand.
TGAAACAAATGTCACCCAGTGAGAGTCCCAGTGGGGGCGTGGCTTGAGGAGAGGGCGGGGCCTTGTGGAGCCCAGTGGGCGTGGCTTGAGGAGAGGGTGTGGCTTTGTGGAATCCAAGTCAGGGAGTGGCTTGAGGAGAGGCGTGGCCTCGTAGAGTCCCAGTGGGTGTGGCTTGAGGAGAGGGTGTGGCCTTGTACAGTACAAGTAGGGGTGTGGCTTGGGAGGGTGTGGCCTTGTGCACTCTGTATAGGGGTGTGGCTTAAGGAGAGGGTGTGGCCTTGTAGAGAACCAGTGGGAGTGGCTTGAGGAGAAGGTGGGGCCTTGTAGAGCACCTGTGGGTGTGGCTTGAGGAGAGGGCATGGCCTTTTGGAATCCCAGTGGGTGCGGTTTGAGGAGGGGGCGTGGCCCTGTAGAGTCCCAGTGGGTGTGGTTTGCAGAGAGGGTGTGGCCTTGGCCAGTCCATGTAGGGGTGTGGCTTGGGGAGAGGGTGTGGCCTTGTGGAATCCCAGTGGGTGTGGCTTGAGGAGAGGGCATGGCCTTGAAGCGTGTCTCAGTGGGCGTGGCTTGAAGAGTGGGCGTGGCCTTTTGGAATCCCAGTGGGTGTGTCTTGAGGAGAGGGTGTGGCCTTGTAGAGTCCCAGTGGGTGTGGCTTGAGGAGAGGGTGTGGCCTAGGGTCTGAATAGAGAGGCTTAGGGGGCTGTATTTAACCCTGAGGTTCCCCAGACCCACCCCATAGGGATGTGGGCACGAGCATGTTTTTCACATCCTGTCGCCGTGTCGGCGGGAGTCAATGGTTCACAGGCCTTCCCCGTGGAAGGACCACCCGACCCATTATTCCGGTTGGGCGAAGGAGGCCGTGGGCTCAGGGGAAGGGCTGGTCGGGGGGCAGGTGGAAGCTGGCGTCCAGGAAGATGCTGAAGGTGCCCAGTGTCGTGAAGATGATGAAGGTCCAGAAGAAAAGGCGGTCCACCACGATGGCCACGTACTCCCAGTCCTTCTTCAGCTGCAAGGGAAGGAGGAAGCAGGTCAAAGAACAGTTGAATTGGGAGCGACCCCCAAACGTCATCCAGCTGAACCCCCTGAGAGACAGGAATCGGAGCTGCTTGACAGGTGTCTATCCAACCTCTGCATAAAAACTTCCAATGAAGGAGAACCCATCACCTTCGGAGGGCATCTGTTCCACAGCCAAACAGCTCGGACCCTCCTAGTGTTTAATAATAATAATAATAATAATAATAATAATAATAATAATAATAATTTATTTGTACCCCATCCATCTGGCTGGTGTTCCCCAGCCACTCTGGGCGGCTTCCAACAAAGACCAAAAATACATTAAAAGGTCACACATTAAAAACTTCCCTAAACAGGGCTGCCTTCAGATGTCTTCTGAATGTCTGGTAGTTGTTTTTCTCTTTGACATCTGGTGGGAGGGCGTTCCACAGGGAGGGAGCCACCACCGAGAAGGCCCTCTGCCTGGTTCCCTGTAACTTCACTTCTCGCAATGAGGGAACCCCCAGAAGGCCCTCGGAGCTGGACCTCCGTGTCGGGGCTGGACGATGGGGGTGGAGACGCTCCTTCAGGTCTACTGGGCCTTTGAGGCCGTTTGGGCTTTCAAGGTCAGCACCAACGCTTTGAATTGTGCCCGGAAACGTACTGGGAGCCAATGGAGGTCTTTCACGACCAGTGTTATATGGTCTCCCAGTCACCAGTCTGGCTGCCGCATTCTGGATTAATTGCAGTTTCTGGGTCACCTTCAAAGGTAGCCCCACGTAGAGCGCATGGCAGTAGTCCAAGCGGGAGATAACCAGAGCATGCACTACTCTGGCAAGACAGTCTGCGGGCAGGGAAGGTCTCATCCTGTGTCTCAGAGGGAGCTGGTAGACAGCTGCCCTGGACACAGAACTGACCTGCGCCTCCAGGGACAGCGGTGAGTCCAAAATGACTCCCAGGCTGCGCACCTGGTCCTTCAGGGGCACAGTTACCTCATTCAGGACCAGGGAGTCCTCCACACCTGCCCGCCTCCTGTACTTCTGTCTTGTCAGGATTCAACCTCAATCCATTAGCTGACATCCATCCTCCAACCGCCTCCTTGAATCTGTTGGTTTTGGGGGTCCTGCCCTCCGGAAACGCCTTTGTTCCCTCTTCCATGTGGAAGCCCACCAGATATTTGAAGGCGGCTATTGCATCTCATGATGCAGTAGAGAGTCCCATGGACTGCAAGAAGATCCAACCTCTCCATTCTGAAGGAAATCAGCCCTGAGTGCTCACTGGAAGGACAGATCCTGAAGCTGAGGCTCCAAGACTTTCTCATGAGAAAAGTCCCTGATGTTGGGAAAGATGGAGGGCGCAAGGAGAAGGGGACGACGGAGGACGAGATGGTTGGACCGTGTTCTCGAAGCTACAAACATGAGTTTACCAAACTGCGGGAGGCTGTGGAAGACAGGAGTGCCTGGCGTGCTCTGGTCCAGGGGGTCACGAAGAGGCGGACACAACTAAACGACTCAACAACAACAACAAATTGCATCTCATCTGGGTCTCCCTTTATCCAGGCAAAACATGCCCAGATCCTTCCACCCTTCCCCAGAATGCTTGGTTTCTTCTGGAAGAACTCACCTCGTCGTAGTCATCCTGCTCCTGTAGCTGCTCTGCTATGTAGGTGATGGCTTCCATGGCGGCCTTCAAGTCTGGCGGGAGCGCGATGAAGTGACTGGGGCCATCAATGTACTTCTTCATATCAGTGGGGAATGCCTCCGGCTGGAACCTGCGGGAGATTTGCCGTCAAACATAATAATGCATATTCTCGTTAATTAGAAAATCTAGCAGTGGTTCTCCACCTGTGGGTCCCCAGATGTTGTTGGACTACAACTCCCATCATCCATGACCACGGCTCATGCTGGCTAGGAATGATGGGAGTTGTAGTCCAACAACATCTGGGGACCCGCAGGGTGAGAACCATTGGTCTAGGGCATGGGTAGGCAAACGAAGGCCCAGGGGCTGGATCCGGCCCAATCGCCTTCTAAATCCGGCCTGCGGACGGTCCTGGAATCAGCGTGTTTTTTACATGAGAAGAATGTGTGCTTTTATTTAAAATGCATCTCTGGGTTATTTGAGGGGCATAGGAATTTCCCCCCTTCAAAAAATATTCTGGCCCCCCACAAGGTCTGAGGGACAGTGGACTGGCCCCCTGCTGAAAAAGTTTGCTCACCCCTGGTCTCGGGGCTAACAACCACAGAGAAGTAAATTCCTAGATAGGCAGACTCAGACCATAGGAATGCGATTGATGGAGACAGAGAGAGAACTCTGTGTGATGTCATTTCCCCTGTTTCCAGTGGCTGGAAGAAACGAGAGACAAACCTTTATCCTCTCTCTCTCTCTCTCTCTCTCTCTCTCTCTCTCTCTCTCTCTCTTTGTCCTTTTGCACCATATTTTTGATTGGGATGAATGTCTGTCTCAACTCTCCCTGAGCACAGACACAATTTTACTATTCAACTATGTATTTTGTAACCTAGAAGTATTTTTTTTTTTTACCTGCATTGTGTTTGCTGCTGTTGGGTGCTGAAAATGAGCGCAAGACTTTAAGTAAGTAAACTCCAATTTAAACTTACTTTACGGTCATTCTTTTACTAAGCATGGTAACTCCAAAAGTACCAGCTTTCAGCCTTTCCCATGCTTCTATTTTCCTGCCAAAGGGCGGTCATCTAAAGCTTTGCTTAGCTCACCTTCCAAATGCAAACATCAAGCTGATTATTCAAGCTGATCCCACACATGTGAGAGTCTGGAAGGATATTTGTAATTAATATATCCTCTCCCACGTAAATCAATCAGTTAGCAGAGCATGAGACTCTGAATTTCAGGGTCCAGGGTTTGAGCCCCACGTTGGGCAAAAGACCCCCGCACTGCGGATGACCCTCCTATGAAAACCTTGAAAGAGTGAGAATGGAAAAAGGAATCACAAGACAGAGAAACCAGTAGGAGAACACTTCAATCTCCCAGGACATTCTATACAAGATCTCAAAGTAGCTGTTTTACTACAAAGGAATTTCAGAAATAGACTGGAAAGAGAAGCTGCTGAATTACAACTTATCACCAAACTTAAAACCATGGAGAGACCTGGTCTGAACAAAGACCTTGGATTCTTATCTCATTATACATGACAAAGCCATTTTTCACCTTCTCACCCCTTGCTTCTTCCTGTAAGACCTATTGCAGTCGTTAAGAGTCGTCAACAGGCTCATCACAGCTATCTGCCAATCACCCATTCCCACCACCCTTCTGAGTAATACCCCTCCCCACCTTCTCACTATATAGAAGGGTCTGGAAACTTCTATTTCAGTGTATCTGAAGAAGTGTGCATGCACACGAAAGCTCATACCAAGAACTGACTTAGTTGGTCTTTAAGGTGCTACTGGAAGGAATTTTTTTTGTTTTGACAATGGAAAAAGGAGTCCACCATTGATAGAACAAGCTGAGACCGCCATCTTCCCCTCGCTCAGGCCTACTATTTAAGGGAGCTATTCAAGAGTAAGGGACGTGGGTCGCGCTGTGGGTTAAACTACAGACCCTAGGACTTGCTGATCAGAAGGTCAGCAGTTCGAATCCCCGTGACGGGGTGAGCTCCCGTTGCTCGGTCCCAGCTCCTGCCAACCTAGCAGTTCGAAAGCACGTCAAAGTGCAAGTAGATAAATAGGTACCGCTCCGGCGGGCAGGTAAAAGGCATTTCCGTGTGCTGCTCTGGTTCGCCAGAAGCGGCTCAGTCCTGCTGGCCACATGACCCGGAAGCTGGACGCCGGCTGCCTCAGCCAGTAAAGCGAGATGAGCACCGCAACCCCGGAGTCGGCCACGACTGGACCTAATGGTCAGGGGTCCCTTTACCTTTTACCATTATTCAAGAGTAGCAAATATTTCTCAAATGGGGAGGGCCCTCCTTTTGCAAAAAAACCCAATTAGTCATGAAAAGTGCCAGGGCGAAGATATTTCCCCATTTGGAGTGACGGCAACACTGGCCCTCGCTCTCAACGGGCTTTGAAAACCTCTTAACTGGCTTTACTGTCAACATGACCAAATCGGATTTGCAATTTGTGAGGAAATTGGGAATGATCTTTGGACTCTACCTGGCGACGCAATCCTGAATAAAGTCTCACCGACTGAGAGTCTGGGGCGAATCTCCGTACTCGAACCCATAAGGGGAATCCCCCCCCCCCCAATTCCCACCGCCACAATTTCAGAACTACAGTGGTACCTCAGGTTAAGTAATTAATTCGTTCCGGAGGTCTGTACTTAACCTGAAACTGTTCTTAACCTGAAGCACCACTTTAGCTAATGGGGCCTCCCGGAGCACAATTCCTGTTCTCATCCTGAAGCAAAGTTCTTAACCTGAAGCACTATTTCTGGGTTAGCAGAGTCTGTAACCTGAAGCATCTGTAACCTGAAGCGTATGTAACCCGAGGTACCACTGTACCTAGCAACAACCTCTCTCTCGTTCACCCCACCAGTGTCAAATTGCCTGGCCTCTTCACCTGTTGGGTTTGGGGAACAGGAAATCGTAGGCAGGGGTGCGGATAAAATATTCGTCCGTCCGACGGTTGCTTTTCACCACGGTCTCTTGTTTGGGGTGTGGGGGTGCAGGTTTCAAGAGCGTCTCTTGCTTGGGGCGCCGCAAGCCCAAATACCGGGGGAGCGTGTGGATGAAGGTCTAGAGAAGGAGGGAGAGAGGAAGAGAGAGTACATTTCCTCGCATTTCCCCCCACATTTCTGCTTAAGGGGTGCCAGCGAGGCAGAAGGTATTGGTAAAAGGATGCTTGTCTTAATAATAATAATAATAATAATAATAATAATAATAATAATAATAATTTATACCCCGTCCTCTCTGGCCAGAGCTGGGCTCAGGGCGGATAACACCAGTAAAAATTACAGTAAGAACATAATGGGGGGGGGGGGGAAACCTATTTAAAATACAGGTTAAAATGCAATTTAAAATGCAGCCTCGTTTTAAAAGTAGCCCGTAGATCAAAACCATAAGGGGAGGGAAACATAAGGGTCAGACTGAGTCCAAACCAAAGGCCAGAGGCCAAAAACAGAACTATATAGATGCTTTTATATAATCGTGGCTGGGGAAACCCAGCCAGGTGGGTGGGGTATAAATAATAAATTATTATTATTATTATTATTATTATTATTAATCTGACAGCTGATGGTAGTCCCTATGGCCGTTAATGGCTGTGAATCTCTCCCCAGCCTTTTGGCATCTCACGCTCATTGCAGTCTGAAAGGCATAATAATGCAATATGAAGCTTGCTGGATCCGGCCAATAGCTCATCTAGTCCAGCATGCTGCCATCACAGAGTATGACCAGATGCCTCTGGGAAGCCTGTGAGCAGGATCCGAGTTCGAAAGGCACTCCTGCAATTTCCAGCAACTGTTCTTCAGAGGCATCGCTGCCTCTGACCGTGGAGGCAGAACGCAGCCATTCCGGCTAGTAGCCATCAGTAGCACTGTGATGGCCTGGGAATCCGATTCAGAGGCTGACCCCGGGGGAATCCCAGCCTGCACAGGAGTCCCCACCTCCAGGGCCGGCTAAACTGGGGCAGGGCCTTGAATCTGAAGCGCCTGCACCCGTGCCGGATCCTCAGGAGCAGACACCAGGTGAATCCACTCTGGCTCCGGAGGGGGTTGAGGACTCAGTGCCTACAGGTGAGTCTCCCCCTGGGCCCAGTAACCCCTCAGCCTCTCCTGAGCTGCAGAGGCTTAGGGCAGAGAGGCGAAACGAACTGGTTTCTCCCAGGAGGAGTGCTCGCCTTAAGGCCAGGGGAGGCGAGTCTCCTGGGGGCCGGGACCGCCCCTGGCCTCAGAGAAGATAAAGGCCAGTCAGCCCGGTCCCAGGTTGCGGGAGCAACGTCGTTGAAGAGCTCTTTCGGCCAGCATCCAGTCCTGTTTCCCCCAGAGTTCCTGTCCTTGCCCGGCTTCCCGCTGTGGACCCCGCTTCGCCCGAGGAGGACTGTCTGCCGACCCTCAACTCAGGTCCTGGACCTCGCCCCACGGTAACCTCCCCCCCTGGACCAGCACAAGCACCCTCTTCCTCCATGAACGTGCCCAGTTCTCTTTTAAAGCCACCCAGGTTGGGAACCGCCACTCCCTCCTGTGGCAGGGAGTTCCACAGTTCACAGCTGGTCCCAAGCACGGTTCTACCGGCCAGCTTCGTCCTCCTCACCTGCCTGCACCACAACTTTCCTTTTAAGACGCAGCTGTTCTCCCACTGCCCCTTCAAGCGATGGCGCTATTCCTGTGGGATTTGCTGCCCAACCACAAATGCATGTTTTGCTACACCAGTGCAGGTCTCCTTCTGCCTCTCTTTTTCTACCATGCTCTAACACGCTAAGCAGAAATGTGTCTGAGGACTCACGCACCCTCTTTTGAGACCACCAACTCTTATTTTGCTCTAAGTTTGAAGTCGTCTTCTATATACTACATTGCTATATTTGCTGCCTGCACTGAAATGTAAGTAAACGTTTTTTCTTACTAAAAACGTTTGTTTCATTCTCTCTCTTTGCGTTTATACTTTTCAAGCTTATACATTTCATTAGTTTTACAATCCATTTAACATTTCAACGTTTGACTTCCTTCCCCCTCTTTCTGCAGTTCCTTAAATTTATTTTTAAATATTTTCTGCATATCCAAATTCATTTAATTATCTACTTTAAATATATACTCTTATGAAACTGCAGGTTGTTACAAGAATCCTGCCAATGTTTTCATCTGTTTGCAATTTATCTGTAAATATTCAGTAAGCCTTTTCCATTCTTTTATAAAAAGTTTGTTGTCTTGATTTCTTATTCTTCTGGTAAGTTTTGCCATTTCTGCATATTCCATAAGTTTTTGTATCCATTCTTCCTTTGCTGGGACTTCTGCTTCTTTCCATTTTGGGCAAGTAGCATTCTTACTGCTGTAGTATAGCATACATAAATAGATTTCTATACAATTTAGGTAGTTCTGTCCCAAAAGTAAAGCTTCTGGTTGTGTATGTGTGTGTGTGTGTGTTTTACAAAAGTTATTTTGAACATCCTTTTCAATTCATTTGCTGCAACGGGGTTGGCGAGGCGGAGCAGACCACAAATAAAAGTGGACGAAAATATATACAGTGGTGCCCCGCAAGACGAACGCCTCGCAAGATGGAAAACCCGCTAGACGGAAGGCGCTTCGCAAAACGAATTTCCCTATGGGCTTGCTTCGCAAGACGAAAATGTCTTGCGAGTTCCTGCGGGTTTTCCCCCCTTTCCCCCTTTTCCTAAGCCGCTAAGCCGCTTATCAGCTGATCCGCTAAAAGCCGCTAAACCGCTAATAGCGCTAATCCGCTCAGCTGTCAATGGGCTTGCTTCGCAAGACGAAGAAACCGCTATACGAAGAGCCTCACGGAACGGATTAATTTCGTCTTGCGAGGCACCACTGTAGTTGCCTTATTCCTAAACTTCATTACACGGCAAAACGTATAAGTGTCTTTACTCTGCTAGAAAGGCTTCGCAGCCTGTTTTTGTATTTCTCCCCCACGTGAGATAGGAGGTTTAAATTTTAGACCACAGGTGTCGAAGCAATGATTCTTCAACATCAGCTTCGTTGGACAGGTCATGTTGTGCTGATGCCTGATGAGTGCCTTCCAAAGCAACTACAGTGGTACCTCGGGTTAAGTACTTAATTCGTTCCGGAGGTCCGTACTTAACCTGAAACTGTTCTTAACCTGAGGTACCACTTTAGCTAATGGGGTCTTCTGCTGCTGCCGCGCCGCCGGAGCACGATTTCTGTTCTCAACCTGAAGCAAAGTTCTTAACCTGAAGCACTATTTCTGGGTTAGCGGAGTCTGTAACCTGAAGCGTATGTAACCTGAAGTGTATGTAACCTGAGGTACCACTGTACTCTATTCCCAACTTTAAAATGGAAAGCGTAATGCTGGTGGTCAACAAAAGAAGTTTAAAGACTCTCTCAAGGAAAATCTTAAAAAATGTAGTATAAACACCAACAATTGGGAAACACTGGCCTGCGAGCGCTCCAGTTGGAGAACAGCCTTTACCAAAGGTGTCGTGGGCTTTGAAGACACTCGAACTCAGGACTCAAGGGAGAAACGTGCTAAGAGGAAGGCTGTTCGTATTCCTGCTCCGTGATTGCAGTCATGGGATTGTTGTCTTTCACATATGTTTTGACTCCACAGAGTGGGAAGTGACGGAGACAGGATGTTTGTGTTCCTGTGTTCCCTGAAGTGGGACTATTGTCCTTTGTTCTTTTTCTCTTTGCTGTCTGATGCTAGAGAGAGAGGGAGCCATGTTGCAGTGCTCTGTGTGTGTTTAGATGTAAATAAAGTAGATTAGCCAAAACGCTGAGTTGCTGAGGTCTGTCACGCAACTGCGAAGACTCTGCGGATCCCTAACTGTGCCGGTGTCTGTTGGCATCTGTCGCTGTGATGTTCGGGCTGAAGAAAGCTTTTGAAGCTCCCGAACGATTGGCCAGGAGGGAGAGAACATGCCAGTCGGGCATGTGCCTCTACCAGGGTCCTACTCGAGTGTAGGATGAGCTCCTAACAAATCCACACTGTGATCAACTCCTATCCAGGAACCAATGTCCCCACTGTGGAAGGACGTGTGGATCCAGAATCGGCCTCCATAGTCACTTACGGACTCATTGTTAAGACAGTGTTTATGGAAGACAATCTTACTCGGCTACGAGGGATCGCCAAGGAAGAAGAATTTTTAGTGTCTCTCTCCCCCACATACCTGTCGCACCCAGAAGGGCATATCATGGGTGTTGGGTGAGCGATGGTGCAGGTTGAGAACGACCACGCTGAGGATGACGGACAAAGTCACAAGACTCATGGTGAACATGAGGTATTTCACGATGATGGGCACCGCCAAAGATGTCTCTGGGACCTTGTCGGCCAGCAGCAGGAGGAAGACGGTGAGGGTGAGAAGAGCAAAGATGGAGAGGGTCATCTTCTCGCCTGAGGAAGGGAGGCGGAGGAGAACATGAGCAGTACTGTTCTTGGGGGTCAGGGGGCGGGCAGGTCTGGAGGACTCCCTGGTCCTGAATGGGGCAGCTGTGCCCCTGAAGGACCAGGTGCGCAGCCTGGGAGTCATTCTGGACTCACAACTGTCCATGGAGGCTCAGGTCAGTTCTGTGTCCAGGGCAGCTGTCTGCCAGCTCCATCTGGTACGCAGGATGAGGCCCTCCCTGCCCACAGACTGTCTCGCCAGAGTGGTGCATGCTCTGGTTATCTCCCCCTTGGACTACTGCCATGCACTTTATGTGGGGCTACCTTTGAAGGTGACCCGGAAACTGCAACTAATCCAGAATGCGGCAGCCAGACTGGTGACTGGGAGCGGCCGCTGAGACCACATAACACCGTTTTGAAAGACCTACATTGGCTCCCAGGACGTTTCCGAGCACAATTCAAAGTGTTGGTGTTGACCTTGAAAGCCCTAAACGGCCTTGGTCCAGTAGACCTGAAGGAGCGTCTCCACCTCCATCGTCCATCCCGGACACTGAAATCCAGCGCCGAGGGCCTTCTGGCTGTTCCCTCCCTGCAAGAAGCCAAGTTACAGGGAACCAGGCAGAGGGCCTTCTCGGTAGTGGCACCTGCCCTGTGGAACACCCTCCCACCAGATTTCAAGTAAATAAACAACTATCTGACTTTTAGAAGACATCTGAAGGCAGCCCTGTTTAGGGAAGCTTTTAAAATTTGGTGAATTATTGTATTTTAATATTTTTCTGGATGCCGCCCAGAGTGCCTGGAGAAACCCAGCCAGATGGGAGGGGTATAAATAATAAATTCTTCTTCTTCTTCTTCTTCTTCTTCTTCTTCTTCTTCTTCTTCTTCTTCTTCTTCTCCTCCTCCTCCTCCTCCTCCTCCTCCTGCTCCTCCTCCCTATTACACCAAGCCGACATATGCTTCTTTTGGGAAACCCACAAGCAGGATTCGAACACAATCCTCTCCCTTCCTCTGGTTTTCTGCCCCCAGTCGCGGAGGCAGGTCATAGCCATTGTGGCTCAAAGCCGCTGGATAGCCTGAAACCTCCATTAATTCATCTCATCCTCTGTTGAAGCCAGTTGGGTTGGTCAGCATTGCCGCCTCCTGTGGCAGGGAGTTCCCCAGGTTAACCACACACTACGTTAAAAAATTCATCCGTTTTATCCATACCAAACCTCCCTCTCCCTCACCTTTTCTCTAAAGAGTCCCCCATGCAAAGGTGTGTCGAATTGTACAGCTTTCAAATTCCGAAAGTGAGGGCTGCTCAAAAGTTGCAGCGTGACATGGGAAGTCGACACATATTTCAGTTAATTTGATATCGTTTAGTTTTGCTTGGGAAGTAAAATGTCTGCAAGGCTGCATAGAAATCATTAAAAATGACCGGCAAGCTCTTGCAGTTATTAATAGCATTTAAAATTAATATTATTCATCATTATTATTTAGCATTACCTGACATTTTCAGAAGGCAAGATTAAAACTCGTCGGTTTTCTGAAAGCAGTTTATGTGCTTCTTCCTCAAACACAGACTTCCCAAGCTCAGTGTTGCCCAGTCACAAAAATAATAGCAGATTTGAATTCCTCACACCCAAACACATACTTTTAAGGACCCCGCCCCCTGAAGAAATTTGCAAAAAATTAGTTTCACCTCCTAAAATGGCACGCCCTACCCAAACCTTTCCTCCTAGGGGAAATCACTCAATTTTTCTTGCCTTTTTCTGAATGCTTTCCCCAGCTTTGCAATATCCCTCTTGGAGGAGGGCGTCAGGCTCAGCTAAGCCCATCCCGAGGGTGTAATAACACTAAACAGCCTGAAGGTGTCGCTCAAGAGTGGCTCTCTTTTTTCCTGGCTACCCACCAGCATCCGGCGGGAGATAGAAGACAAAGATGGCCAGGATGGTAATCAGGATGCAAGGGATGATGACGTTGATGAGGTAGAAGAGGGGCTTCCTCCGAATGATGAGGTAGAAGGTGATGTCCTCGTACAGGGGGTCTCCCGGGAGGGTGTTCTTGCGGGACGGTTTGTGCCGGATCTCCCACTGCCCGTTGTCTGCCAAAGGAAAAGGCAGAAGGGAATGAACTTGGAGGAAATTGCAGTCAAACACAACCATGCGTGATTCCTAGTTAGTGCATGAAGGGGTTAAGACAATAGAGCTGTGTTCCTAGACTCAGCTAGGACACACCCACTCTTCCGCCTGGCGAGGCAGGAAGTGAAGTCTCCTCTTCCTGTTCCTCTCTCACTCTCTCCACACCATGTAACTAGCCAAGGAAGACGTGCCTAAGCAAGCTTTCTGTATTCTCTGCAATTAATACAATTTGTACAATTAATACAAATACTATTCTCAGTGTATCATCTGACCCATCTACTGCAATTATTAAGTTTGCAGATGACACCACCATCATGGCTTTAATAACAGGTGGAGACGAATCAGCGTATAGAGGGGAGGTCCAAAAAATATCTCCATGGTGCCTAGGGAACAACTTGCACCTTAATATCAGCAAGACAAAGGAGATGGTGTTGGACGTTCGGAGGAAGAGAGGAGAACTAGCCCCATTGTGTGGAGAGAGTCTCTTCCTTTATATTCCTAGGAGTTTATCTCAGTGAAGACCTTACTGGGAAAATAAACACAACCCAGGTGGTTAAGAAAGCCCAACAGAGACTCCATCTCTGATGTCCACCAACATCTGATGATCTCCTTCTATCGGTCCGCAATAGAAAGTGTCCTTTCATACTGCATCACGGAGTGGTACGCTGGTTTGACATCAACTGATAGGAAGTGCCGACAGAGGGTGGTGAATACAGCCCAAGATATTATGGGCTGTCCTGTGAATCCGCTGGATGAAATAGCAGAAGAACTTTGCTTCAGGAGAGTGAGGAAAATTCTCAGGGATGATTCACACCCTGGCCAGCATTTTCTTGATCTCCTGCCCTCGGGCAGAAGATATAGAAGCACGATTAGTCGCACCAACAGGGTAAAGAACAGCTTCTATCCATGGGCTGCTGAATGAAAAGATAACAACAGGACAACTGACTTTCGGGTTCGTCAGTAAACGAGGGGAATTAAGACTAAGAGAGCTGAGTGGGGGGTGCTTGTGTAATCTCGGTGTAGACAAGTTGTACAAGTGACAATAAAGTATTTCAGTTTTTTTCAATTTCAATTCCGAGAGTATTCTGCCTATGTTCTCCTTTGCTGCTGCTTGGATAAACGCATGAATCTGACCTTTGGAACTTTTGTAAGTAAAGCATTTTAAACTTACTTAACAGCTTGTTGTCTCTTCGTTGCAGGAGGGCTAGAAAGACGGGAGTGCAGCATGGAACTAAACAGGACAAAAGGATCCTAACAACCTATATTCCTGACACTATACTGCTGCTTGACTTTTGCAAATCTAAACTCTGCTACTGGGCATTCTCTGCTGGATCCGGCCCAATCGCCTTCTCAGTCCGGCCCACGGACGGTCCGGGAATCAGCGTGTTTTTACATAAGTAGAATGTGTCCTTTTATTTAAAATGCATCTCTGGGTTATTTGTGGGGCATAGGAATTCGTTCATTTTTATTCCCCCCCCCCCAAATATAGTCCGGCTCCCCACACGGTCTGAGGGACAGTGGACCGGCCCCCTGCTGAAAAAGTTTGCTGACCCCTGATCTAAGTTGTCTTTTGGGTCATCCCTTGGGGGGGGGGGTGTCTAGGGCTGGTGTTACCCTTCCTCGTCTAGCCAGCTCCCGCCACACGCATTTTCCCAGAACCCACCATTCCTCACCGATAAACGTGTTTTCGTAGATGATAATCTCCTTCACCTCCAGCCCGTCCTCACCGACCGGGTGGAGAAGGGTGATTTCCGAGGTGTCGTAAGTGTATGAGCGGAAAACCATCGTGCAGTTTTGCCAGTCGAAGGGGAAGTACGTAACCTGCCACACAAATACCCCCCCCCCCCAAAAAAGAGAGAGAAAAATATCCAGGATGTCATTTTTAAAAATTACATTTACTGTGTCCAGTTCTGGGCACCACAGTTCAAGAAGGACACTGACAAACTGGAACATGTCCAGAGGAGGGCAACCCAAATGGTCAAAGGCCTGGAAACGATGCCTTATGAGGAACGGCTAAGGGAGCTGGGCATGTTTAGCCTGGAGAAGAGGAGGTTAAGGGGTGATATGATAGCCATGTTCAAATATATAAAAGGATGTCACAGAGAGGAGGGAGGGAGAAAGGTTGTTTTCTGCTGCTCCAGAGAAGCGGACACGGAGCAATGGTTCCAAACTACAAGAAAGAAGATTCCACCTAAACATTAGGAAGAACTTCCTGACAGTAAGAGCTGTTCGACAGTGGAATTTGCTGCCCAGGAGTGTGGTGGAGTCTCCTTCTTTGGAGGTCTTTAAGCAGAGGCTTGACAACCATATGTCAGGAGTGCTCTGATGGGGTTTCCTGCTTGGCAGGGGGTTGGACTCGATGGCCCTTGGGGTCTCTTCCAACCCTATGATTCTATGATTCTATGCTCTGTATATTGGTATTTCCTTTTTTTCTCCTTTCCCCCCAGCAATTTATTTATTTTATAATAACAAAGAAAAGGGAAAAAAAACATCATAAACACATTTTTAACCACAATTTTTGTCTTGACTTCCCTCCACTCCCCCTCTTGGTTCCGTTAAAATATACTTGTTCACGCACATCCAGAAAACCTTATATATTCTTAACGGTCCACTTTTAAAACCTTCTTCATCTTATTACAAGCGACTTCTAAAAGTTATGCTAATGTAGAAATCTATACACAAAGCTTTAAAAAAAATGCATTAAACATTTGCCCCGTTTAAAACAAAAACAGAAAACAAAAACTCAAAGTCTTTTTTTCTTTCTTGGGTTTCAAATGATCTAATTTGTCTTGCACAGTTCAGTAATTTATTTTGCCAATCTTTTTTATCTTCCTTCTGTTCTTGGTTTAGCATCCACTCTCAGATACAAGGACAAAGTCTTTCGCTTTATAATTCCATCAAGTCTTGTACATCTCAATATCATAACTTCAATTTTTTTTAACAACAATCATTTTCAACATTCTCTTCAAATCTTTATATGTCTTTTCCCAAGCCTTTAAAAAAATAATTTCACATTGCTACCACCTCTTATACTTTTGGCCCTCCTTTCCTGTTTCTTCTCCATCACACTTAAATTTATATTTGCATTTTCAACGCTTTGTGTTCTGACGTTTTGAAGGTTTGCTGCGAGATGCTCAGTGTGGAAAAAACGGCATGTAAGGAAACTCAATCAATCAATCCATCAATCCATCAATCAATCCATCCATCATCAATCCATCAATGCATCAATCCATCCATCCATCCATCCATCCATCCATCCATCCATCAATCAGCAATGCTTCTTAATCTCAGTTGCTAGAAACCTGTTCGAATCCTGCTTGCAAGTTTCCCACAATGGTCATCTGCTTGGACGCTGGTAGAACAGGGTGCTGAATGAGATTTAATCAATAGAAGGTATTGATCGTTTGGCGGTTCCTTTTCTGAACCTTTTCCAATATCCTTTTCGAGGCGAGGCAACCAGAACTGGGAAACTGCGTTCCAAACACATATTTGTATAATGGCATTTAAATCATGTACCAACTAGATGGAGTTTGATTGACAGTGGGTCAGTGTAGATGGACTTTTTGAGCCCTTACTTTTACTGTGGGTGGCAGTGGAAGACAGGAGTGCCTGGCGTGCTCTGGTCCAGGTGAATATTAGAATATTGTTCTCTATATGATCCCAAAAACTGTTTTAGCCATTTTCTCCTCTCTCAGAATGACTGGCTTAGGCGGGTAAAAAGATAAGAGCAAAGTTGAATGGATTTTATTGTACCCCAGAACAGCGGTGTAGCGTGGGTTGTCAGCACCCGGGGCAAGGCAAGTAATTTGCGCCCCTAACCCCTAACCTGCCGCCGCTGCCAGCTTCTTCTTGCTGCTGCCTGGGCTGGGGTATTTACGGTAAGGTAGCCACGGTGGCGGCGGCGGGTCCGTGTCAGGTGATCTGAGGCGAGTTGCCGCTGGCGCTGCCACCCAAACGACACCGCTTGCCCGGAGGAGGAGGAGGGCAGAGAGGCAAGGAAAATGCAACATGGCCCAGCCGCTGCAGCAGCAGCAGCGGCAGGGCTGTGAGGAGGGGCTGCCTGGCGCGCCCTCTGCGGCCCTGACGCGTGGGGACCGCGGCGAGCGCTGAGAGCCGCTGCCTGCCGGACACCTTCAGCCCGGACGCGCGCACAGCTCGTCGGTTCCGCGAGACACGGGGCTCTGCTACAGCCTGCGCCCGAGGCTCTTCGGCGACTCCGGAGGCGGCGAGCGCGCCCCCCCAGATGTTGCGCCCGGTGCGGCCGGCCCCCCCTGCACCCCCCACGCTATGCCACTGCCCCAGAAGAAACAAAGCCCCATCTTATTGCTATTAGTGCAAATCACATTTTTTTACATGTGAACACGTGTCGAGGTCCATCAGGAGAACAAGGCTGGCATTGATGGAAGAGACTCAAATGTTTATTATTCATGTTTGTAAAGAGATAAGCAGACTCAGGAACGCATATTGCCGTGGCGTGGAGAGGCCATTGCAGGACGAAGGGGGCAAGCAAGCTATAATTTATGATTTCCCAGAAATTAGGTGGTATTATTCTGCAAATGTATAAAAAGCTGGCTCGCTCAGAATTCGGGAGCAGACATCGGGCAACGCGTGCCTGTACCATCTTTTTGTCATGACAAAATACAGTGGTGCCCCGCAAGATGAATGCCTCGCAAGACGGAAAACTCGCTAGACGAAAGAGTTTTCCGTTTGGGAGGTGCTTCGCAAAACAAATTTCCTATGGGCTTGCTTCGCAAGACGAAAATGTCTTGCGAGTTCCTGCGGATTTTTCCCCTCCCCTTCCCTTTTTCTAAGCCATTTATCAGCTTATCCGCTAAGCCGCTAAAAGCCGCTAAACCGCTAATAGTGCTAATCCGCTAAGCTGTCAATGGGCTTGCTTCGCAAGACGAAAAACCGCTATACAAAGAGCCTCACGGAACGGATTAATTTCGTCTTGCGAAGCACCACTGTAAAGGTATTTTTCCTGCTGTCATTCTGACTCTTTTCAAGGGTCTCTATTGCTCCGAGGATCTTATCAGATAAGGGGGTCATAAAGAATATCCTTCACAGGGGGTCAGGAAGAGTCGGACATGACTAAACGACTAAGCAACAACAACAAAACTAAATTTGGGGGTGCTGGGCAGATCTTTGCACCCCGGTGGCACATATGCAAAAGACGGCCCTGACCCAAATGGTCCATTTGTAACCACATCTCATTTAATTTTTTTTTTTATAAAGAAAATCTCACTCACCTGGATACTGCAACTGCTCTTGTAAATGGCTGGCGGCTGCCACCGGACGACTCCCTTGTGGTTCACCAGGACGTTGATTGACAGCGCAATGTCAAAGTTGCCATCGTTGCTGGATAGGGTGAATAAGGGACAAAAACAGGGTTAAGCCAATAGCCCTTCTAGTCTGGCCTCCTGTTCCCACAGCCACACGCCTGTATGGGAAACCCACGAGCTGGTTCCGAGTGCGAGAGCTCTCCCCCCTATTGTGGTTTAGAGAACATTTTGGTTTCAGGGAGAGACGACGAGGAGGTACGTCTCCAAGCACAATTCCAAGTGTTGGTGCTGACCTTGAAAGCCCTAAACGGCCTCAAAGGCCCAGTAGACCTGAAGGAGCATCTCCACCCCGGACACCTGGGTCCATCTCCGAGGGCCTTCTGGCGGTTCCCTCCCTGCGAGAAGTGAGGTTGCAGGGAACCAGGCACAGGGCCTTCTCGGTGGTGGCGCCCGCCCTGTGGAACACCCTCCCGTCAGATGTCAAGGAGATAAACAACTAACTGACTTAGAAGACATCTGAAGGCAGCCCTGTTTAGGGAAGCTTTTAATGTTTGATGTTTTATCGTGTTTTTAATATTCTGTTCGGAGCTGCCCAGAACGGCTGGGGAAGCCCAGCCAGATGGCCGGGGTATAAATAATAAATTATTCTTATAGAAGTCTATACAAAAGTGCTTGGAATGGAGAAATAATAATAATAATAATAATAATAATAATAATAATAATAATAATAATAATTTATTATTTATACCCCGCCCATCTGGGCCGCTTCCAACAGAACACTAAAATACAATAACCTATTAAACATTAAAAGCTTCCCTAAACAGGTACCCATTCGCCACACCTGCGGTTTCCAGCAACTGAAATTCAGCAACAAAATGAATTGGTTTTAGAATGCTGTGTTACTTTTATTGTTGTTAGCTGCTCTGAACCTGGCTTTGGCTGGGGAGGGCGGGATATAAATAAATTATTATTATTATTATTATTATTATTATTATTATTATTATTATTACAACTGTGGCGGACAGAGCACAGCCATCCTGGCTAGTTGCCATCGCAAGCCCTCTCCTCCATGAATAGCTAACTCCTTCCTGACCTGAGAAGAGCCTGCAGGATAACGATAATAATAATTTATTATTTATACCCCGCCCATCTGGGCCGCTTCCAACAGAACACTAAAATACAATAACCTATTAAACATTAAAAGCTTCCCTAAACAGGGCTGCCTTCCGAAAGAAGGCAGAGACATGTTTTTCTCCCTCTCCTCCCTCTCCTCCCATAACGCTCAAATTTGCGGATGTCCAACGAAGCTGAACGATGGGAGATTCAGGACACTTTTAATCTGAGGAACTCCCTGCCACAGGAGGAGGAGATGGCCACCGTCGAGAATGGCTTTAGAAAACGATTGGACCAGTTCATGGAGGAGAAGGTTTGTCAATGACTTGAGAGCCGAAGAAAAGGCTGCTGAGTCAGGCCAGTGCCCCATAATAATAATTTAATAATAATTTATTATTTATACCCTGCCCGTCTGGCTGGGTCTGAATTATCGTGTTATAAGGGAAGGCGAGGGATCCCTGCTGGGAACAGCCCTCCCTTCCCCGCAGGTCGCGTCCTTTGGACAGAGCCAAAGTTCCTAGTCCTCATCGCCACTCACTTGTTCATTAGGACGATATCCGGGAGCCAGACCTCTTCCGAGAAAAGCCTGATGGAGGTGATGCCGTCATAGTCGTCGGGGTCCCAGACGAGGCGGTAGTCGGTCCAGGTCTGGTACCCACAGAGAGAGAAAAAGATGTATTTTATCTCGAGAGGGAGATGAGAGAGTCATAAGAGGACAGGTAAAAGGAAGAAGTGTGTGTATCTGAAGAAGTGTGCATGCACACGAAAGCTCATACCAAGAACTGACTTAGTTGGTCTTTAAGGTGCTACTGGAAGGATTTTTTTTTTGTTTTGACTATGGCAGACCAACACGGCTACCTATCTGTAACAGGTAAAAGGAAGGTTATCGTTGGTGCTAACCTTGAAAGCCCTAAACGGCCTCAAAGACCCAGTATACCCAAAGGAGCATCTCCACCCCCATCGCCCAGCCTGGACACTGAGGTCCAGCTCCGAGGGCCTTATGCCGGTTCCCTTATTGCGAGAAGCCAAGTTACAGGGAACCAGGCAGAGGGCCTTCTCAGTGTTGGCGCCCGCCCTGAGGAACGCCCTCCCTTCAGATGTCAAGGAAATAAACGGCTATCTGACTTTTAGAAGGCATCTGAAGGCAGCCCTGTTTAGGGAAGCTTTTAATGTTTAATAGGTTCTTGTATTTTAATATTCTGTTGGAAGCTGCCCAGAGCGGCTGGGGAAACCCAGCCAGATGGGCGGGGTATAAATAATAAATTATTATTATTATTAACACTCCTGGAAAAGGTCCAGTAGACAAACCGCTGCCTGATGGTTTCTGAACATCCCCTCAAGCAGGCAAATCTGTTTCGGGGGCCTAATCCGGCCCGCCGTTCGATTAAATCTGACCCCCGTAGCAGTATATGTCCTGGGGTAAAACTGTAAAAAAGCTCAACAACATCAGGGTTGAAATATACTCAGAGTCGAGAGTGGATTTCATGCTCTTTATTCAGCTTATAGTGGTGAGGAGGAATGGAAGTTCCCCCAGAATATCTGCTTTATATACATTATTTACACAATGGGCCCCACGTGATTGGCTAGTTCCGGGATTCTCCTGTAGGCCAATCAGGTTGCGGATTCACTTCCACCTGGAGTTGGATTGGGTGGCTCCTGTGGACAAATCAGACTGCTGCATTCTGGATCCTATTGTTCTAGGACCAACCAGACTGCTGCATTCTGAATCCTATTGTTCTAGGACCAATCAGACTGCTGCATTCTGAATCCTATTGTTCTAGGACCAACCAGACTGCTGCATTCTGAATCCTATTGTTCTAGGACCAATCAGACTGCTGCATTCTGAATCCTATTGTTCTAGGACCAACCAGACTGCTGCATTCTGAATCCTATTGTTCTAGGACCAATCAGACTGCTGCATTCTGAATCCTATTGTTCTAGGACCAATCAGACTGCTGCATTCTGAATCCTATTGTTCTAGGACCAACCAGACTGCTGCATTCTGAATCCTATTGTTCTAGGACCAATCAGACTGCTGCATTCTGGATCCTATTGTTTTAGGACCAATGACACTGCTGCCTTTTGGATCCTATTCAACTCAGGGTGAAATTGTAAAAAAAAAAAAAAAAGCTCAGCAACTGTGGGCAAAACATCAATCCTAAAAAAAGCTCAACATTAGGGTAAAACTGTAGAAAAAGCTCATCAACTTTGGTCGGCCCTCACGCATGTTCACTTCATCAAATCTGGCCCTCTTTGAAAATAGTTTGGGCACCCCTGGGGGAATTCTGTGCCTTTGGAAATGGAGTCGGAGGAGAAACCCCTTGGAACAAAACTGAATCTGGATTCCTTTCTGGCACTTACCCCAAAAGGGGAGAAGCGTTCGTTTGTCAGGGAGGCAAAGAGAAAGAGATTTCATTTTCACCTACCAGATCCAAATAGACTTTGGTCGTCAGTTCCTCATCTTTCTCTGCCTGAAGAAAGAAAGAAGAAAAGAAAAGGATTGTCCGATTTTTTCAGAGCGCTAAGGGTTGGCACAGTCAGAGGTGCCATGCTTGCAAAAAACCAATCTTTTAGTATGGCAGCAGCTACACTCGGAACTCCCTGCCACTTGAGCCCGTCACAGTACTCTATTCAGCACCTGTTAAAAATATTCTCATTCAGGCAAGATTTAACCTGTTAACTTTGTGCACATTTTAAACCAGAGGTGAGCAAGCTTTTCCAGCAAGGGGCCAGTCCACTGACCTTGTGGGGGGCTGGACGATATTTTTTTTTGGGGGGGGAAATATGAAAGAAATTCCTATGCCCCACAAATAACCCAGAGATGCATTTTAAATAAAAGGACACATTGTACTCATGTAAAAACACGCTGATTCCGCATCGTGCGGCATATAAACGTTATGTAATCATATAAATGAAACCCACCCACCCTGAATATTTATGCAGTAATTTGCAGCCAGATCCCACTGGACTGATGCTTGCAAGCTTCATGCATACTCAATAATAATAATGATAATAATAATAATAATAATAATAATAATAATAATAATAATAATTTATTATTTATACCCCGCCCATCTGGCTGGGTTTCCCAGCAACTCAGGGTGGCTTCCAGCAAAATATTAAAATACAGTAATACATCAAACATTAAAAGCTTCCCTAAACAGGGCTGCCTTCAAATGTCTTCTGAAAGTCAGATAGTTGTTTATTTCCTTGACATCTGGTGGGAGGGCGTTCCATAGGGCGGGCGCCACCACCGAGAAGGCCCTCTGCCTGGTTCCCTGTAACCTCACTTCTCGCAATGAGGGAACCGCCAGAAGGCCCTCGGAGCTGGACCTCAGCGTCCGGGCAGAACGATGGGGGTGGAGACGCTCCTTCAGGTCTACTGGGCCTTTGAGGCCGTTTAGGGCTTTCAAGGTCAGCACCAACACTTTGAATTGGTTCCCTGTAACTTGGCTTCTTGCAGCGAGGGAAGCACCAGAATAAATTAATTCTTGCCCATCTGGAGTTGGAAGGTGTTATAAGAATTTAAGGTCTCAAATATATAAAGTAAATGTTCATAAATGTAAACACATACATAAGTATATAAACCACGTGTCTGAAATAGTACCGGAGAACAATCCTGAAGTCACTTTGACTCTCATAAATTGACCTCAAATAATCCTCTGCAAGGAGGGATGAAATGGGGAAAACCTTCCTGTTGTCTTTTCGCTTGCAAATCCTGCACATTTGTGTCTGAATAGGGTGAGCCTGTGACCTGGACTAAGGAATTAAGTACCGTATTTTTCGCTCTATAAGACGCACCAGACCACAAGACGCACCTAGTTTTTGGAGGAGGAAAACAAGAAAAGAAATATTCTGAATCTCAGAAGCCACAACAGCAAGAGGGATCGCTGCGCAGTGAAAGCAGTGATCCCTCTTGCTGTTCTGGCTTCTGGGATAGCTGTGCAGCCTGCATTCGCTCCATAAGACGCACACACATTTCCCCTTACTTTTTAGGAGGGAAAAAGTGAGTCTTATAGAGCAAAAAATACGGTATTTATCATCACAAAAGAATGGCCAGACTGCCCAGGTAAAGCAATCAGTGACCATTATTAGGTACCCTGGCAGACAGGATTTCTGCTGTAGATGCCTCCTTCTGTGATGTATGCATGATGTTTGGGGCCAAAGGGTGGGCAATTTCAGGGTCTATATAAGGCCCTGCGCACCATGGTTCTGGGTTCCTCCTCCCTCCTGCGTGTGAGTGGGGGACCCTGTTGCAACAGTTTAATAAAGATCGGGCTTACTAGCTGCTTTGCTTCTCAATATTCTCTGTTATTTTCTCCTGAGAAAATTGAGAAGCAAAGCAGCTAGTAAGCCTGATCTTTATTAAACTGTTGCAACAGGGTCCCCCACTCAGGTTACATACGATTCAGGTTACATACGCTTCAGGTTACAGACTCCGCTAACCCAGAAATAATGCTTCAGGTTAAGAACTTTGATTCAGGATAAGAACAGAAATCTGTTATTTTCTCCTATCATGCGAAAGGCTGGACTGGATGAATCCCTAGCCGGAATTAAGATTGCCGGAAGAAATATCAACAACCTCAGATATGCAGATGACACAACCTTGATGGCAGAAAGTGAGGAGGAATTAAAGAACCTTTTAATGAGGGTGAAAGAGGAGAGCGCAAAATATGGTCTGACGCTCAACATCAAAAAAACGAAGATCATGGCCACTGGTCCCATCACCTCCTGGCAAATAGAAGGGGAAGAAATGGAGGCAGTGAGAGATTTTACTTTCTTGGGCTCTATGATCACTGCAGGTGGTGACAGCAGTCACGAAATTAAAAGACGCCTGCTCCTTGGGAGAAAGGCGATGGCAAACCTAGACAGCATCTTAAAAAGCAGAGACATCACCTTGCCAACAGAGGTTCGTATAGTTAAAGCTCTGGTTTTCCCAGTAGTGATGTATGGAAGTGAGAGCTGGACCATCAAGAAGGCTGATTGCCGAAGAATGGATGCTTTTGAATTCTGGTGCTGGAGGAGACTCTGGAGAGTCCCATGGACTGCAAGAAGATCAAACCTTTCCATTTTGAAGGAAATCAGCCCTGAGTGCTCACTGGAAGGACAGATCCTGAAGCTGAGGCTCCAAGACTTTGGCCTCCTCATGAGAAGAGAAGACTCCCTGGAAAAGACCCTGATGTTGGGAAAGATGGAGGGCGCAAGGAGAAGGGGACGACGGAGGAGGAGATGGTGGGACAGTGTTCTCGAAGGGACCAGCATGAGTTTGACCAAACTGCGGGAGGCGGTGGAAGACAGGAGGGCCTGGCGTGCTCTGGTCCAGGGGGTCACGAAGAGTTGGACACGACTAAACGACTAAACAACAACAACAACATTTTCTCCTACCAATAGGGAACCCACTTAAGGAGTCTATACGGGCTCTTGGAGACCCCATAAGGGAAAAGGAGCAGGTTTTTCCCCCTTATAACAAGACTAAGTTTGTTTTTGTTTTTTTTAACCTAAGACTAGGTTTTTTCTTAAGACTAGGAGTTTTTTTTACCAAACAATTAGGTTTAAAATAGGGGCTCGTCTTATACAGTGGTACCTCAGGTTACATACGCTTCAGGTTACAGACTCCGCTAACCCAGAAAGAATGCTTCAGGTTAAGAACTTTGATTCAGGATGAGAACAGAAATCGTGCTCTGGCGGCGCGGCAACAGCAGGAGGCCCCATTAGCTAAAGTGGTGCTTCAGGTTAAGAACAGTTTCAGGTTAAGAACGGACCTCCGGAATGAATTAAGTACTTAACCCGAGGTACCACTGTATACTGAGGGATGTTTTCTTAATTTGGAGTCCTCCAAAACATGGGGGCGTCTTATCCACGGAAAAACACGGTAAATTATAAATTGAATTTGCTGGTGACTCTATCCCATGGGTAGGCAAACTAAGGACCGGGGGCCAGATCTGGCCCAATTGCCTTCTCAATCCGGCCCACGGACAGTTCGGGAATCAGCGTGTTCTTACATGAGTAGAATTTGTGCTTTAATTTAAAATGCATCTCTGGCTTAATTGTGGGGCCTGCCTGGTGTTTTTACATGAGTAGAATTTGTGCTTTAATTTAAAATGCATCTCTGGGTTATTTGTGGGGCATAGGAATTCGTTCATTATTATTTTTCAAAATGTAGTCCGGCTCCCCACAAGGTCTGAGGGACAGTGACCCAACTAAAAATAACGAAATAACGACAGTCTGGAAGGGCAGGAGAAAATGCGCTTGGAGATGTGCTTTTATTCTATCTCACTGTTTCTTGGGAAGGAAATTGGGACCATTCCTAGAAGGAGGATGAGTTTAGAGAGACAGGAAGACCTGCCTGCCTTTGTCCTGGGTGGCTGCAGGATTCGGCTATTAATAGCCAGGATCTTCAGCTGTCGAGCTGCCGCCATTAACTCTTTCCTGGGCCAAGCCCAGAGGAGACATCGAATCACAGGATTGTAGAATTGGAGGGGACCCAGTGGTCATCCAGCCCAAATGCCCTGGTCAGACCCCGCCTGGAGTCCTGCTGCGTCCAGTTCTGGGCGCCTTAATTTTAGACGGGTGTCGACAAGCTGGAAGGTGCGCAGAAGACGGTGACCAAGATGATGAAGGGTCTGGAAACTGAATCTTAGGAGGAGCGATTGAGGGAATTGGGTGATATTTAGCCCGGAGAAGAGTGGATATAAGAGCCATCTTCAAAAATCTGAAGGGCTCCTGAAATATACTCAGAGTCGAGGGTGGATTTCATGCTCTTTATTCAGCTCATAGTGATGAGGAGGAATGGAAGTTCCCCCAGAATGTCTGCTTTATATACATTATTTACACAATGGGCCCTGCGTGATTGGCTAATTTCCATTCTTTTACAAAAAGTTTGTTATCTCGATTTCTTATTCTTCGGGTAAGTTTTGCCATTTCTGCATATTTCTTAAGTTTTTGTATCCGTTCTTCCTTTGCTGGAACTTCTGCTTCTTTCCATTTTGGGCAAATAGCATTCTTACTGCTGTAGTAGCATACATAAATAGATTTCTATACAGTGGTGCCTCGCAAGACGAAAAGAATGCGTTCCGCGAGTCTCTTCGTCTAGCGGTTTTTTCGTCTTGCGAAGCAAGCCCATTGACGGATTAGCGTATTAGCACTATTAGCGGTTTAGCGGCTTTTAGCGGATAAGCGGCTTAGCGGATCAGCTGATAAGCGGCTTAGAAAAAGGGGGGGGAACCCGCAGGAACTCGCAAGACATTTTCGTCTTGCGAAGCAAGCCCATAGGAAATTCGTTTTGCGAAGCACCTCCAAAACGGAAAACTCTTTCGTCTAGCGAGTTTTCCGTCTTGCGAGGTATTTGTCTTGCGGGGCACCACTGTACAATTTAGGTAGTTCTGTCCCAAAAGAAAAGCTTCTGGTTTTTGTTTTACAAACATTTTGAACATCCTTTTCAATTCATTGTATATCATTTCCCGGTAAGCTTTAACCTTGCTACAAGACCACCGCATATGATAAAAAGAAAACCTCCTTTCTTTTTACATTTGCAACACTTGTTTGATTTAGATTTTTGCCATTGTTACTCGGTGTTAGATACCAGCAATATATCATTTTCATATACCTAGTTTTCGCTCAATAAGACGCACCTGACTATAAGACGCACCTAGTTTTTAGAGCAGGAAAACAAGAAAAAAAAATCTGAATCAAATTTTGTACTAAACTATTTAAAGCGAGCCACGGTCTATAATGAAGAGAATGGAAAAAGGATAGAAGTTCCATTACAATGTAGCTGTTTTCATTATCACTGGGAAGTCAGTATTGGCAGCCGTCACATAAACTAAAATTTGAGCATTTTACTGTTATTAATCAAAAATGGTAATAGTCAGCGAGAGAAACCAGGGTTGTGCAAATGAGAAGTATTGGAAAGGGAATCAGTTACCCACTAGGGGAGAGTGGTCCTGTAAGCTTTCAGAATACTCAGAATTAGCCAAATTGACAGACATAGTAAGACAAAAACCAAAAAGTGAAGTAAAAAAAGAATGGGAATTCAAAATTGGGAAAGGAGTACGACAAGGCTGTATATTGTCTCCCTGCTTATTTAACTTACATGCAGAATTCATCATGCGAAAGGCTGGGCTGGATGAATCCCAAGCCGGAATTAAGATTGCTGGAAGAAATATCAACAACCTCAGATATGCAGATGACACAACCTTGATGGCAGAAAGTGAGGAGGGATTAAAGAACCTTTTAATGAGGGTGAAAGAGGAGAGCGCAAAATATGGTTTGAAACTCAACATAAAAAACTCCGAAGATTGTGGCCACTGGGCCCATCACCTCCTGGCAAATAGAAGGGGAAGAAATGGAGGCAGTGAGAGATTTTACTTTTTTGGGCTCCATGATCACTGCAGATGGTGACAGAAGCCACGAAATTAAGAGACGCCTGCTTCTTGGGAGAAAAGCGACGGCAAACCTAAACAGCATCTTGAAAAGCAGAGACATCACCTTGCTGAGAAAGGTCCGTATAGTTCAAGCTCTGGTTTCCCCAGTAGTGATGTACGGAAGTGAGAGCTGGACCATCAAGAAGGCTGATCGCCGAAGAATGGATGCTTTTAAATTCTGGTGCTGGAGGAGACTCTGGAGAGTCCCATGGACTGCAAGAAGATCAAACCTCTCCATTCTGAAGGAAATCAGCCCTGAGTGCTCACTGGAAGGACAGATCCTGAAGCTGAGGCTCCAAGACTTTGGCCACCTCCTGAGAAGAGAAGACTCCCTGGGAAAGACCCTGATGTTGGGAAAGATGGAGGGTGCAAGGAGAAGGGGACGAAGGAGGACGAGATGGTGGGACAGTGTTCTCGAAGGGACCAGCATGAGTTTGACCAAACTGCGGGAGGCAGTGGAAGACAGGAGGGCCTGGCGTGCTCTGGTCCAGGGGGTCACGAAGAGGCGGACACGACTAAACAACTCAACAACAACAAATGAATACCTCAAAAGTCAAGGTTCAAGGGCAGAAATCCGGCTGAGTCTGGAATAACCTTGTGAAGTGAAAGGATATGAAAGAAGGATTTATATCTAGATGTTAGGATAGAGATGATAAGGAAAACAGGAAAACAGGAAGACACAATGAGAGGTTAAGGAGGTGCTGTGGGACTGGTGGAAGTCAATGTCTTGTTGTTGTGGTTTTAGTGTTTATAGTATTAACTTGCAAGATATGGTTTTGTTTTGTTTTTTAGTTGTTGTTGTTGCTTTCTTTGGTTTTCGAACGTTGGTTTTTGTGTGTTGTGTATTGTTATTTTTCGATATTTTTCGTGTTGTTGTTGTGTGGAAAATATTTTTAAAAAGAATTTGTATAATGAATTATAGCTTCGGAGTGGATTATCAGTGCCTCATTTCAGCAATGAAGATTAGCTGCTGGGAACATGGTCCACACACACAAACACACAGGATGTCTGGTTATAGTTGTGCAGTTTAATCTGTTACTGAGCCAGATGGCTGCTCGGTTTTAGCTAAGCTCACTATTACTGGTTTGTGGAGAAGCTCTGCATGTATTTATGACTAGTTCCGCAAAACTGACACTTGAAGAAATCCCCAAACTTAATATTTTTAAACTTCAAATGGAGCTCAGAATCCAGTTAGGCAAGACAAGAGCCATTTCACTGCGGAATGGATTCCCTAAGAGGGAGGCTTGCAGGTTTCGAAGCAGCGATTTGATGGCCACCTGCCAGGGATTCTTTACCAGCGATTCCTGGTTGGACTGGATGACCTTTGGGGGCCCCAACTCTACAATTCCAGATTCTACGAACCGCCTGCAATGCAGGAATCAGCCCCACATTTTGAACATCCGGACAGGTTCCGTTTAGAGGAAAACCCGGGCTGAATCTAAAGAGACCGACTCTCTGTGTCGCTGTGGCATCGACCCAATTTGCACGGCGTCCCTTCTGCACTGTCTCCCCCTGCTGTTCCCCTGCGGTATTGCGCCGACAGGAAAAGGAAGCTAGTCTGCCCTCTGCAGGCAGCAGCAGAAGCAGGGTTCCGATTGGCTGCCGTGCCGCCACGCTTCCCCCTGCTGGCGGCTCCAAGTCCTGCACCCTCTCCAAGCCGCGGGGTCCAAAAGACCCTTCGCTCACCAGGCTGATCAGCTGTGAGAGCGACATCCCGATGTGGACGGGAACTCTGTCGTCGATGCTGCGGACGGGCAGGACCGTCGTGGAGTAGTTCTGGGTGAGTTTATCCAACAGGCGGCCCTCAACTTCTGAGCAGCTCACAACTAGAGAGAGAGAAAGAAAGAAAGAAAGAAAGAAAGAAAGAAAGAAAGAAAGAAAGAAAGAGTCTAAGTTTGTCTTCTGCAACAGGGCAGATCGCAGGCCATTGGGAAAGGCCAACATTTAAACAGAACCGAGGAGTTGAAAGGGACCCCCAAAGGCCATCTAGCCAAACCCCCCGCAACGCAGGGATTGCATCTGAAGAATACCCAACGGACGTCCAGCCGACCTCTCTTTAAAAGTCTCCGACGAAGCTCAGAATTGTGGCATTGGAAGGGATTTATTTTTTTAAAAAAGGTTATTTTAAAATTAAATTTCAATTTTAGAATATTCACTTGAACCACCTTAAAATATCAACTGCTTCCCTTTCCGTGGTTCATTTTGCACAACAGAAATCCTTGCGTATTTTACATAAACTGAACCATTCCGTATTCCATCCGTCCAAACTTATTTGCACTGTTGAATTTTTCCTAACGCTGCCGGCGTTTTCAAACAGAAGGGATCTCCAAGGATCATGCAGCTGAACCCCCTGCAATGCAGATATCACTTCTTTTTTTAATTGACTTTAAAAAAAATTATACAGACAGCAAAACAAAGAAGGCTAAATCAACATTGCCTTCTACTGATAAGAAATAATAATAACTATTCCAATAATGAAAATACTAAAAGTGCATTTACTTTTGCTTTTAAACTTCTATTCTGGTTACAATATATTACTATTCTATAAGGATCTATTATATCCTTTGCTGTCCCATATATTATTTTATTTCCCAAATTTAACCTAACCCTCCCCTCCTTCCCACGGCGTCCCTTAACCTGTGTGAACAGAAATCACTTCTATTTAGCGCCGACGGCGTTGTCTTGTCTCTCCGCCATTTCTGCATCCTGGATCTGCTAACAGTTATTAGGATCCCCGTATTCTAGGTTTTTTTTACATTTATCCTGGTGTCTAAACAGCTAACTTACCTTACTGCTGGCCTAAAATGTGGAATTTGCATTGTATTATTTGCACCTGAGCCTATCCGTGCTTTATTTATTTGCTTGCTAAATTCATACCCCATCTGGTTCTTCCGAGAAGCTGGTGTTTACAGTTCTCCCCCTCCTCATTTAATCCTCACAACAAGCCCTGTGAGGTAGGCCAGTGAGTGGGAATTCGAACCCAGGTCTCTTGTGGGTCACGGTACGGCACTCTAACCACTGCACCGCACTGACTCTCTTTAGGGATGCTGCAAACCACTCGTAGGTTTGTTTGAAAGAAGACGCAGAATCGTTATATTATTATTTTTGATGAAATATAATATAATAATAATACAATTAACAACAACAACAACAACAACAACAACAACAATAATATAATCGTTATAATAATATTGTTGGCCGCCATTTAAAACGACACTCATAGGTGCCGAATTACCCAGCAGCCAGCCAGAGAACAGGGTTAGGCCACTGGCAAAGCACAGAAAAAAACCAAGGTTTTCCAAATAAAATAATAACAATTTGACATTTGGTAGTTCAAGAAAAAGACTGATGCAGTTGTAGAAACTTTGCAGGACTTCATTATTCTCCCCGCCACGCTTCCCTGAGATATTTCGTTCTCCTTTTATTACTCATCCATCATGTCAGGAAATCAGATCGGGTGCACTGCAACGAATCCCTTTCATTTCATTCCCCGAATTTCTCATCTTTATATTCTTTTTATGACATGTTAAGGAAGGCGCAGAGATCTTTCCAGGGCCTCTGGAAACCCCGAATCAATAAACAAGCCTGCTCTCAATTCTCCAGGCTGCAAAAATATATATATATTGAGCAAGGGGGGGGGGTTCCACAATGATCCGAACGGAGGTTCTTTCGCTCCCTTCCCACACTTATATATTTCTTTCCATTCTTCTCCTCCCCATTTTCTCCTCACAACAACCACCCTGTGGTGAGAGGCAATTTTGAATTTATTGCCGTTCACGTTTTATGCTGCATTTTACGCCGTGTTTTTTGTGGCATCCATTGTTTTAAATTTGTGGTGAGTTATCTGTGGGACTGAATGTAGGTATGTATATATTTAAGGGTTGTGTGAAATGTATGCTTGTATATTCACAATATATGTGTATTAATGCTGAATTATTTTAACAATAAAAACTTACTAAAAAATAAATAAATTTGTTGTTAGCCGCCCTGAGCCCGGTTTTCTGAACCGGGAAGGGCAGGGTATAAATAAAGAAATTATTATTATTATTAATTATGGGCTCGGGTGGGGGATTCGAATCCGGGCCCCGACACCCTAACCACTGCACCAGCTGCCCCAAACCCCTCTCCCACATCTCAGGCTGAACTTTATTAGGAGGAAAAAGCCAAACACTCACCCAGGGAACAAAGAGACCACAGGAGACACCAAAGGATGGCTCGGCCTGCCATGATATTCCTTGTTTATCGGCAAGGTCCCAGAAGATGTGACCCCCACCTAGCCACCCCCCAGCCCCTTCCCCCAAAGCCATACAAGAGCATCTTATTGGTGTTGGCACCTGCCAGTCAACGGGGAACTGGAACGGACAGCAGGGTTTGTCCGGCGAGCGAAGATTGTGTTACTGGTTGGCATCTCACAGCTGTCGTGGGATTTCCGGCAGGGCCACCTGTTCCCAAAAAGGCCCTCCAGAAAAGGCCTTTATTTCATGTATTTATTTAAAAGCCTCTCCGGCTGCAGGAATCGCAAACCAGACCATATCCAGCTCACCGGCTCGGCCGAACTTTGAGACCAAAGTGCCAGACTCTGGCAGGCAGCATTTATGAACCCGGTTCCAAAACGTGGGAGTGGATCGTTGGAGAAACTGGAGCCGGAAGAAGAGAGGAGCAGGGATTGGGGAAACCGCGAGCCGGATCCTGTTCTGGAGTTTGGAATGGGGAGGGAAGGCCAGAGATGGAGTCACACTGGACTGGAGCCAAAACTATATATATATACCATATACATGGAAGAGGCGATAGGTTCCAGCCCAGCTTTGCGTCGGAAAAGGACTCCGGTCCAATCGCTAGGGGCAGATATAAGCAGCTCAGGAGAGCCCTACTGGATCAGACCAATAGTTCGCCTAATCACATAATCGTAGGGATCCCCAAAGGTCATCCACCCGAACCCCGCTGCAATGCAGGAATTTTTTGCCCGATGTGGGATTTGCACCCACAACCCTGAGGTTAAAAGTCTCACGCTCTACCAACTGAGCTAGTCTCTCCCCAGCATCTCGCCCTCAGAGTGGCCAAGCAGACGCCCATTATGTGAAACCAGGATTCGAACCCACGTCCGGCTCTCCCCTCCCGTGGCCCCTAACAACTGGCCTAACAACAGAGCCATCATGGCTAGTAGCCGCCCCATAGCCTTTATCCTCCCTGGGTTTCTCCAGTCCTCTTTTAACGCAGTTAGTTTGGTAGCCGTTGCTGCCTCAAGTGGCAGGGAGTTCCGCAGTTTAACAATGCGCAAAGAAGTCTCGAATCTTCCAGCATTCAGCTGCATGGGACGCCCATGAGTCCGAGCCAAGGAAGGAACCTTAAAAAGGTGGCCGGGGAGGAAATGCCCAGCGTGTCTGGATTGTAGAATGGTCGAGTTTGGAGGGGCACCCAGGGGTCATCCAGCCGAACCCCCCTGCAATCTGAAATGACGGCTGACGAATTCCCAACAGGCGGTCACCCAAACCTCCGATGGAGGAGAGACGTCACAGAGTCGTACAGTTGTAGTGGGATCCCCCCAAAGATCATCCATCCCAACCCGGCCTCCAGATACTCACAGAGACAAGCCAGGTAGAATAATAGAAACTTTCTTTTTTTATTATTTTCCAGAGTGCAGGACAAAAGGGGTGGGGGGCAAGGAGACTCTCGGCCCATCGCACCAGGTTTATGGAAAGGGGAGGTTTTTAAGTTATTGCTGAGAGGGAGCCGGTTTCTCATGCGGGGAGTCAGGGCCATAGGCAGAGAGGATTCCTGCAATTATTGCTTTTCTGTGCTGGTTAAAGGGGAGGGGGGAGGAGAAGGCGGGAGTGGGGGCGGAGCCAAGGAGGCCAAGCCCCGCCTCCTCCAGCGGTTGTCAAGCGTCCATGGTTTGTAGCAGAACAGTGGCACACATCTGGGAGCGAAAAGGTGGGGACTTTCTGATCCCAAAATTAAACATTCCCCCAAATGCATTTTTTCTGACTTCCGATCAAGAAGGTGAAACTCAAACTCCCAAACAGGGAGATCTGAAATTTGTTGGAGGGGAATTTATTTCCGAAAGGCTGGTTCTTCTGCAAAGAGATTTGAAATCCCACTTTTCCATTTCAGATCTGGAAGCAAAATGAAAAGGATTTTGAAATCTGGGAATCGGGGAGTTTGCTTTTCAGCAGTGCTTTTTGGGGGGGGGGACGACACAGGGTTACGCAAACCCCTAAACGTTTTTGCGAATCGTCATACTTTTGTCCGTATACAGTCTTTTTATTTCCCCCAATTTGAACTATAAAACGGTGGTTTTCTTGAGTCAAAACAAGAGGAACTTCAGTAATCGTTGAAAGTTAGCCACAAGAGTGAAGATATATTGAGAAAAAGTTAAATGATGATAAAAGTGTGTATTGGCAATAATTAATATGAAATTGAAATCAGGAATAGACAGGAGGCCGGGTCTGTAATGTTAAGAGCAACTTATGTTTTATGCTTTGCTAAGAAAATTTTGTGTTTATTGTTATTCCTGCGTGTAATCCTGTATCTGTGGTTTTTATTTTTATTTTTTTGCTGTATCAATTAAAAAGAGAGAGAGATTGAGCAGCCCTGAACATTTTTTAAAGAAAAAAGGCACCGCTTTTCAGAACATCCCAGTTCCTTAGCCCAATTAAAAATTAGTGGGGTTCTTTGGGCTGTTTTTAGGTTTATAACTTCTCCCCCAAATTTGATTTTTGTACTGGGCCGAGGAATTAGGATGTTCTGGAAAATCACATTCCCAGATTTCAGAATGGTTTTGTCCCCCCCTACACAACAAGAAAAAAAAGGGGGGGATATACATGTTGCAGATTTCAAATCCGGCTCAGAAATCAGAGTGGGGTTTGGAACGATTTTTAATTCTGGAATCCCTTCACAGTCCAAAACGTGGAAGGGACCCAAGGGTCATCCAGACCAACCCCTTGCAAGGCAGGAATCGAACTCGTAACCACGGAACCACGTTTGGGCCTGGCAACCTCTGGAGAAGTTGTAGAACGGAGGAGAGGAGAGGCGGAGGGAGGGAGGGAGGGAGGAAGGAGGCTGAGCGGAGAGAAGGGAGTGGGGAAGACCCAGGGAACCCCACAGGCAGGAGAGGGGGGTTTAATGCCAAAGGAGACCAGGCAGAATTGGACTCCGAACTCTCCCTCTCCCACGGCCCTGTCCTTCGGCTGAGGCATTAAGGTGGCTGGGAGGAAGGAGATTATACAGAATTATATACACAGTACAGCCTTCAGATATAAAGTTTGCACGCATAAAAAAAAAAAGGTGGGGGGGAAAGAGGTTAGATTTCGAACCCGCAGCCTTTCACGCCAGCCAGTCGCTCTAAACCGCTTGCTTGGTACTGGTGCAATCGCGACGTCCATACATGCAAACACACACACACACAGGTGTTCAAGGTGAGGACGAGAAGGCTCTAGAGAAATTAATCCCCCGGCAGTGAAATGGTTAAAATAAAAAGGGGGCGTTGTAGGGCCCATAAAGTTGGAAAGGAGACCCCCCCCGGGTCCAACCCCCCCCCCTGCGTTGCAGGCTGAAGAATCCCAAATAGGTGGACCTCCAACCTCTGCTTAAAAACCTTGCATGAATCATAGATATAAGAGTTCCTGCAATTCCGGAATCGCAACTAAAGAAATGTAATCATAATTACAACCATCATTGGGATTTCTTTTCTTGTCATTCGAATCACTTGGTTTGGGTCCTTTCTCTCCGGATTATCAGAAAGCAAGCTCTTCCCTCTCCCGTGATGGGACAGCCTTTCAGATACAGTGGTACCTCAGGTTACATATGCTTCAGGGTACATATGCTTCAGGTTACAGACTCCACTAACCCAGAAATAGTGCTTCAGGTTAAGAACTTTGCTTCGGGATGAGAACAGAAATCGTGCTCCGGCAGCGGGAGGACCCATTAGCTAAAGTGGTGCTTCAGGTTAAGAACAGTTTCAGGTTAAGAACGGACCTCCGGAACGAATTAAGTACTTAACCCGAGGTACCACTGTATTTGATGACGGCTGCCACATGTCTGAATCTACACAACTCCATTTGCTCAGGAGGAGAAAAAAGATGCTGCGATGTGTTGTGTGTGTGTGTTTGCGCATGGAAGAGATCATTTGCGCACAACCCCCTGAAAGAGAAAACCAAGCAGCTCACTCAAAACATTGCACCAGTCGATCGATCCATGCGCTTCCCACTAGCCCTACACACCGCCCACTGGTGGCCGGGTGGAGAATTGCTCCCCTATGGGCCTTTTCCTTTTTCTGGGCAGCTATCGCTCCCTTGTGGCCGCACCTTGCAAAGACACCGTTGCGCCCCTGCTGGATCCTCAGCAGAGAAATTCCTGAGTTCTCGTGAACCCTGTAGCCATTGGGCAGGAGGGGATAAGGAGAGGGGGTCGGCCTGGTTTCAGACTCGAGGGCGGCAGCGGGTGCCAGGGACACCTATGGCTCTGGCTGGGCGCAGTCACCGCCAGGAGGAAGACGAGATAGGTAGTCACTATGGCTCATTAAAGCGTCGGGCCTGATCGTGGAATCGTAGGGTCGGGACACCCCGAAGGGCATCTAGCCCAACCCGCCGCGGGGCAGGTCCGCGTGAAAAGAATCCCCTGGATATCCCGTTTGTTGGTCCCTTCCTGCTCTCTGTGGGCTGCACAGAGATCGGATCTCTCTTTCAAACATGGCTCGGTAAGGATGGAGCAGGGCGAGGCGAATTTGGAACCCGGGGCCAAGGGGTGGCGGGTGGGGAAGGCATTGCGGAACCCTGGCCCGGCTTTTTGGAAGAGGGTCTAAAGCAGCCTGGCGCCCCAGGTGTTTTCGGACTATTCCCTGGGGGGCGCCAGGTTGGAGGAGGACGGTCTAGTGGTTTCTGAGATTTGAACCCAGGACCCCAGGGCTTTTTTGTGGTGTGGGGGGCAGCTTAGCTCAGTGGCTGTGTGGAATTAGAACATGCGTCCATGGATGGGCAGGAAGGATGTGGGAATGGGGAACAGGAAACACCCCCCCCCCGTTCTCTAGCAGGGATCGGAGTTGGGACACCCCAAAGGTCATCCAGCCCAACCCCAGGCAACGGTCCCGGGTTCGTTTTCTGGGAGACAAACACAGGGCAATGCGAGATGCATTTTAAAAAACGATTCCGCATTCATCCACTCCCCACCCTAGAGACCCCTCTGAACCCCACAATAAACCCTATCCCCAGCCCCCTTGCAGAACACAGGTTCGAATTGGCTTATTCCCCCCAAACCCCGCTCAGTCTCATTCATTTATGGCCTGATGAAATCCTGAAATCGGATTGGAGTATGGCGAATCTGGGCTCTGGGATGCAGGAAGAAGAGACAGGGTTGGGGTGTCAAAATGGTGGTGGGTTTTTTTGGGGGGGCGGGCGCAGAGTTTTATGGCATGCACCCTCCCCCGAGTTATTGGCTATTCGTTCCCCAACAAGGTCCATGCGCCAGGAAGATCATCGAGATGTTGCAAATTATGTTTTTTTGGGGGGTGTCCAGATTGCGACCTCCACCCCCGCAGGCCAGTATGACAGTGTCGCCACTCAGTGGCCAAATATGGTTATTGCATTTTCTTCTTTTGCAGTGGAAGCTGGGAAAACGCCCCTTGGCGTGAACGCAATGCTGCCACCCGGTGTATAACACTTGTTAGTTTCGCAGGCTGCAAAATGTTCTTGGTTCCTGATAGCGCAATGTCGGCCCCCAGTGGCTGAAATCAGAAATACAGTCTTCTCGCTGCAGAACACAGGAGCCCGGCAAACGAAAGGTAGTCCTTTGCATCACGAGTGTCTGGAACTGGCATTGCAATTTTTGTTTTGTTTTTGTGGGGGACGGACAGTCATTATGTTTTTCATTTTAAAAAAGTGCCCACAAACGGAGAAAAAGATTCCACTTATATATATTTTTTTCAATTGCTCCAAGAGAACAGTGTTTAGATGGTTTCGCTTTGAAGGTTCCTCCCCAGTTTTTACATCCTGGGACCTTCTGGAGGCAGAAGACAGTCTCAGCTACCCAAGCTGGTTAAACCAAGAGTCAACTCCCCCCCCCCCCATATAACCACCTGCCGCTGTTATTCACAAATTCTAAAAGACCAGCGGTGAAATTATATACATCCTGCAACGATTGCCGATTGGAGAATGTCGCCCTCCGGTGGCGGAAAAGGGGATAGCACAGTTGTCACGAAATCGAAAAACTTCCCCCCCCTCCAAACCCCACCCCCCAGAGTAGGAAACTGTGTCGTTTTCCTTTGGCTGTTAGAAGAACGTTGACATGCTTCTTTTAAAAACACTTCCCGCAATCCTTCTCCCTGAAGTTGTGCCGTCGGCTCCGGCGAAGACGTCTCGCCGTTTTGGAAGACTGCTGTGGATCGGTTGGGTTGCAAAAAACGCTGCTTTTATCCCTGACAAGATGCAACAACTTCTGCAACAGGAAAGCCGGAAGCCCCATACACAGTGGATTTGTCACAGTTTGGAAGAAGAAAAATCCCGGCGTTGCAATGTCGCCCCCGTGTGGCCAGAGGCCGTATTGCACCTGTAAGCGCAAAACGGAAGACTTATTTTTTCCCCCTCGTCCAGGTTGGCGGCCGACGACGGACCTCCTCCTTTCCCGGCCGGATCCTGTCCGGGTCCAAAGTCCCGCAGAGGCGGAAGACAGCGAGAGAGAAGGGGAGACACATCCTGAGAGAAGATGGAAGATCTGTGAAGGTGTGTTTAGGAAGGTGTTTCTCGGCCGGCGGCCATCTCAGAGGTGTGTGGGGGGGTTTGTGTGTGCAGGCGGCTTGCACGGGCGAAGTGGGGGGCGGAGGAGAAGGGGCACCCCCCCATTCCTCGGGGCTACGTGGCTTCCGCCTTGGAGATCTCTTTGACGGGCGCGGCGGCGGCACCGGCCTCCTCTGACTTCTTCGCCAGGACCGGCTCCACCACATTGTGTAAGGAAGGCTCGCGATACAAGGCCACTGCGGAGGAAGAAAGGGGGAAGGGGTTAAAACGGCGTCGGACTACAATTCCCATTGGCCCCCAGTCGCGGGGAACCAGAACGCACCCCCCCCGGTGAAGGAAGACCTCATCCGGGCTCCCGCTAGTTCTCTGAGTTGGCAGAGCTGTGCGGCGCACAGTTAAACGGCGGAACTCCCTGCCACAGGAGGTGGCGGCCGCCACCAAAATTGGCAAATTCCATTTAGATATTTGAAGATGGCACTCCTCCGGTCTGCTCTTTTCCAGGCTAAACAGGCTTATATTTCCAGGCTTATATTTTGGGACGTGGGTGGCGCTGGGGGTTAAACCACAGAGCCTAGGACTTGCCGATCAGAAGGTCAGCGGTTCGAATCCCCGCAATGACGGGGTGAGCTCCCTTTGCTCGGTCCCTGCTCCTGCCAACCTAGCAGTTCAAAAGCACCTCAAAGTGCAAGTAGATAAATAGGTACCGCTCCGGCGGGAAGGTAAACGGCGTTTCCGTGCGCTGCTCTGGTTCGCCAGAAGCGGCTTAGTCCTGCTGGCCACATGACCCGGAAGCTGTACGCCGGCTCCCTCGATCAATAAAGCGAGATGAGCGCCGCAACCCCAGAGTCGTCCGCGACTGGACCTAACGGTCAGGGGTCCCTTTACCTTTTTATCTTATATTT
Source organism: Podarcis gaigeae (assembly GCF_964106915.1). NCBI lineage: Eukaryota > Metazoa > Chordata > Lepidosauria > Squamata > Lacertidae > Podarcis > Podarcis gaigeae. The sequence continues at coordinate 3,120,893 of NC_139689.1, forward strand.
TGGAAACGTACATCCAGTTTTCCCCCCTTAAAATTTCTTGGGGGCCCCGAGAGAGTGGGTCCCTAAGCTATGGCTTGCTTAGCTTATACAGTGGTACCTCAGGTTACATATGCTTCAGGTTACAGACTCCGCTAACCCAGAAATAGTACCTCGGGTTAAGAACTTTGCTTCAGGACGAGAACAGAAATTGTGCTCCGGCAGCAGCAGGAGGCCCCATAGGCTAAAGTGGTGCTTCAGGTTAAGAACACTTTCAACGGACCTCCAGAACGAATTAAGTACTTAAACCGAGGTACCACTGGACATAAATACGGCACTGGCTCTCTGCCCTGTCCATCGTCTCTTCCTGACAAATAAAATTCAGAGTTTCTCAGGACTCTCTCAGCTAGGCATCTAAATTAGCCTTTTCCCCCCCAATCTGAAGCAACTAGGAGGAAGATGCAAAAACAGACCAGCTCAGAGGAAGGCTGGGAGCGGATCGGAGCTTTCCTTCTTGGCTGTGCAAGAGATCACGTGCGCCAGGAGCAGAGGCGACGCCAGAGATCACTCGCACGGCATCGGGACCCGGGGCTTTCTCTCCCAAACGCCCCCCCCGCCTCTGCTCACCTTCCAGCAGTTTGGGCAGGAAGTGGGCGGCGGCTTTGGTCTTCTTGACTCTGTTTCCCTTCATCACCTGCCCGTCTTTGTTGATGCCCAGGTACCACGACCGCCCAGACTCCCTCTGGCGGTAGAGCGTGGAGGAATACATGACGTAATAGTTCTCAAAGACGCACTCCTTGAAACGGCACTCGGCGGTGAAGTGTGTCTGGAGGGGGGAGAGGTTTATTATATTCATTGATTTTAAAAAATACTCTCTATAAATGTGCCTGCATTGGTGGTTCACTGGTAGAATTCTCGCCTGCCACGCGGGAGGCCTGGGTTTGATTCCTGGCCAATGCAACAGTGTTTTAGGGACGCGGGTGGCGCCGTGGGTTAAACCACAGGGCCTAGGACTTGCCGATCAGAAGGTCGGCGGTTCGAATCCCCGCAATGACGGGGTGAGCTCCCGTTGCTCGGTCCCTGCTCCTGCCAACCTAGCAGTTCGAAAGGACCTCAAAGTGCAAGTAGATAAATAGGTACCGCTCTGGGGGGAAGGTAAACGGCGTTTCCGTGCGCTGCTCTGGTTCGCCAGAAGCGGCTTAGTCATGCTGGCCACATGACCCGGAAGCTGTACGCCGGCTCCCGCGGCCAGTAAAGTGAGATGAGCGCCGCAACCCCAGAGTCAGCCATGACTGGGCCTAATGGTCAGGGGTCCCTTTACCTTTACTGTATAAATATGCGCAGGGGTTAAGAGAGAGACCAGGGTTCGAATCTCGCTACGAAGCTCGCTGAATGACCCTGGGCCAGCCTGAGATATATCACGGGGTTGTTGTGGCTGGGGCAAAGCAGATGGAAGGGCGGGTGTCAGAGCTGCCTCTAGGTCCCAGCTCACAGAGGACCAACGCCCGGTTGATGTAATGTACAAAAGTCTTTATTGAAGTTTAGTTTCCATTTCAAACCCCAGAGCGTGCAGCCCTACGTCTTGACTCTAGATCGGCGAAGTCCCCTCTGAGTCACTATCCCTTCCGCACCAGTTCAAGATCCTAGCCCGGCTCCACCTCCTGCGCTGTTCCTTCCTCCTCTGGGTCCTTCTGACCCCTGGGGTTTCCTCCTTCCTGGACTCTTCTGACGCTGACCCCCCTGAGTCTTGCCCTTCCTTCCGGCGGGCTTTAGGACCTGGCTCCCTATCCGGGCTCCCTGCTGTGCCGCTCGCCTGTACATTTGAACTTGGCGCGAGCGCCCAGCCTGTGACTTTCCTCTTGACCGTTTCCCCGCTCTCCGATGGAGGCGTGGTCAATCCTGACTCATCTCCTCTCTCTGGTGGTGAGAACACTGGTCCCGATGCCTGGGACTCCTCCCCCCCACTGCGCTCTGGTGGGGAAGCTGGTCCTGATTTCCAACTGCTGCTCAGGGAGTCCCCGCTGGCCCCTTCCTTCTGGGGTTTCCCCCTTGGCACCCCCCTTGCCCTGGCCATCGGCGCTCCTTTCTGTGAATCTTCCGATTCGCTGGAGAGACTCGTGGAATCTCTCTGACCACTGTCACTGCCTACACCCCCCTCGGATTCCTCCTCACTCTCCATTTGCTCCATCTCCTGTGTCTCTGCTCCTGAACCCCTGACAGCGGGGTACAAATAATAATAATAATAATAATAATAATAATAATAATAATAATAGGAGGAGGGAACTCCTTGGAGACAAAGGTGGCTGACCATTGCTATGAATAAATGAAGGAAATCACAGCTGCTTACAACAATTGTACAGAAAACCATATGATAAAAAACCATATCAAATGTTAAAACCAGAAATCAGCTAGCCATTGTGCCAATACAGTGGTCCCTTGGTTCTCAAACGCCTTGGTTCTCAAACAACTTGGAACCCAAAAGCTGCAAACCTCGAAGTAAGCGTTCCAGTTTGCAAACCTTTTTTGGAAGCCGAACGTGCTCTGTTTTGAGTGTTACGCTTCTGTTTTGAGTGTAATGCTGAAGTCTACCTGTTTTTGCTATTTATTTTGCGTTTTTGTGGCTTTTTTGTTTTGTTTTTGTGACTGTGTGGAACCCAGTTCAGCTACTGATTGATTGATTGCGTGACTGCAGTACATGGTTTATTGCTTTCATTTTATGGATCCATGTTCTCGTTAGAGAGTAAAATTCATGTTAAATTACTGTTTTAGGGGTTGTTTTCCAAAGTGTGGAACAGATTAATCCATTTTGCATTGCTTTCTATGGGAAAGCGTGCCTTGGTTTTGGAACGCTTTGGTTTTGGAACCGGCTTCTGGAACGGATGAAGTTTGAGAACCAAGGTACCGCTGTATTTATTCTTAACCGCTTGCACAGGCCTGGCAGAACAGAAAAGTTTTCAATGGGCCTTTAAATGTTGGCCCTGACATTGGCTGCTGAATTTCTATTGGCAGGGAGTTCCACAGGCTGATGACACTAAAGGCTTGGTTTTTTGCTGTGATTCCTGCATTGGACTAGAGGACGCCTTTCAGTTCTACAGCTCTATGCATATTGATGGCGCTGCGTAAGAAAATGTTTTATTTCATCGCTGCGAACAATCAAACAAAACACAATGTATACCACAGATCAACCATTAAAATGTATATATATAAAATCAACTATTTTGAAACCATTATAAAACCTTCTGGCTCTCTTGGAGGAAAAGCTGTAGATGTGATAAAATACTACCATGAAAAGAGGAGGAAAAAACCCATTTATGCAAACACTGGCTTGTTTTGACAGCTGCCTGCCACTAGGTGGCGCTGCCCAACACCAGATGGACACCCTTATTAGCTCACCCACAGGAACTGTGGGTCTCTCCAGGATACCTGGGTCCCCATCCCAGAATCGTGAGGCCAAAGGCGCCAACAGATCCATAACGTTAATGAGAGCAAAGTGTCCCGGCCGATAAAGCACCCTAGCTACTTTTATTTCCCCCCCCCCCAAGCGGCCAGCCGCCATCATTTTCACTGCCAAATTTCTTCAAAGCTGTTTAATTGGCATTAAAAGGGCGGCTTAAGACTCACCAAGAGATCTGGGGGGGGAGAAAAAATCCCTCCCAAGAGATTTCCGCAGGGATAAAGAGATGGGGAGGTTATTTCACCCCACAGATCCCTGGCCTATCTCCTTTAGCAGGCGTGAAAGTTCAATTTTTGCAGCCTTTTCTAGCATTTTTCTCTCCCCCACAAATTAAATAATTTAAACAATTTAATACAAATTAAAAAGCTGACATCCCACCCCCTTTTGCCCCTCTAGTTTCCTTCCCCTTGTGCTGTTCCCAGTTTTGAATGCCTGACGTGGATTTTTTTCAATTTCGTTGTTCCGTATGGGACAACGACAATAAAGATTGTCGTATCGTATAAGATTTCCAACCTTTAACCCCTCTCCCTACACGTCACCTGTTTGACTATCAACTTTGGCTGAGGCTTTTATACATTATACATGTGATGAGGCTGCATATTAATGTTGTATTTTAATCTTGTTTTTAAGTTGTATTCATTCAACTTGTCTTTATTATTGCTTGTTAGCCGCCCTGAGCCCGGCCTTGGTTGGGGAGGGCGGGGTATAAATAAAATTTATTATTATTACTGTTGTTGTTGTTGTTGTTGTTGTTATTATTATCACCTGCCCTCAAAACAGTCAAGCAGATTAAATCTTCCTTTATGCATCTATAATAATCATTAATCAATTTTAAAACATCCCTTTTCCGGTAGCTCTTGAATAATCCTATTCCCTCCCAGGCAGCCTTATTGTAGCATAGGGAACCTCAGTCCTGGGTGCAGAGTGTGGCCCTTCAAGCATTGCTTTCTGGCCCCGGGGAGCCTCCCCTGACCACGCCCCCTGCCCCAAGCCACACCCCTCTCTGCTCCTGATTGGCACCTCTCTAAAGACCCCCCCCAGCTGTGCTTAATCTCTGATCCCAGGACAGAGAGGGGTGTGTCAAGAGAGAATTCATATTCATGGCTCCACCCACTTTTGTCTTTGGCTCCGCCCACCACAGGCAAATGGCCCTCGCGACCCCTTCCGGGAAGGGAATGTGGCTCTCTGGCTGAAAGGTCCCCGAGGCGTCGAGAGAGCTGCTGCTGCGCTCATGTCCCGTTTGGGGGAACCTGTGAAAATCGGACACTGGATTGGTTGGGCCTATTTGGTGCACAGTTAAACGGTGGAACTCACTGCCACTGGAAGCAGTGACAGCCACCAGTCTGGGCGGCTTTAAGAAAGGACAGGGCAAGAAGGAATAACGTAAAAGGGGAGATTAAGAAATGCTAGGATGCAAAGATACAAACCGGGAAACCAGGAAGCGGGAGGGAGGGAAGTTGACACTTGGAGGAGCAATATATAAAGTGAATTTCAAGAGTACAGTGGGCACTCGGGTTGCGAACGTGATCCAGGCGGAATGCACGTTCGCAACCCTCAGCGACACGTCTATGCATGCGCGGGTTGCGATTCGGCGTTTCTGCGCATGCGCAAAGTGCTATTTAGGGCTTCTGCGCGTGCGCGACCGCCAAAACCTAGAAGTAACCCATTCCCGTACTTCCGAGTTTCGGCGGGTCCGTAACCTGATAAAACGCAGCCTGAAGGGTCTGTAACCCGAGGTAAGACTGTATGTTGAAACAGAAGAAATGGAAAAGCAATAAAAATATTATAAAAAAGGAAGGAAGGAAGGAAGGAAGGAAGGAAGGAAGGAAGGAAGGAAGGCCTCTTCGTGGCCCCCTGGACCAGAGCACGCCAGGCCCTCCTGTCTTCCACTGCCTCCCGCAGTTTGGTCAGACTCATGCTGGTCGCTTCCAGAACACTGTCCCACCATCTCGTCCTCTGTCGTCCCCTTCTCCTTGCGCCCTCCATCTTTCCCAACATCAGGGTCTTTTCCAGGGAGTCTTCTCTTCTCCTGAGGTGGCCAAAGGATTGGAGCCTCAGCTTCAGGATCTGTCCTTCCAGGGAGCCCTCAGGGCTGATTTCCTTCAGAATGGAGAGGTTGGATCTTCTTGCAGTCCATGGGACTCTCAAGAGTCTCCTCCAGCACCAGAATTCAAAAGGATCTAAAACCCCTTAAATTCTGGCCTCGAAATACACAGTGCATACAGAAGAATGGAGGATATTTGCCTCCACGCCTTTGTGCATTGCCTTCCCTCTCCTCTCCTTATGCGCTGGTTTTCCTCTTCCTTTTGGGGGTGCCCTGAGAGCCTCTTTCTCCCTCTCACCGGCTGTGCCGCCCCCTTCTCCTGCCCCCTCTCCTGCCTGCCCTCCGTCCCTCCCTCCGCCTCTCTCCCTCGCTCTCACAAACCCAAGCAGCCAGGCATCACTTTCTGCCACGCTCATCCTTTCTGACAGACACCATCTTCCCAGGGAAAACTCCCTCCCTGTCAGCTGTTCCACCCTCCCCGCCGGATTGGGGTCACCTCTCCAGGCGGCCGATAAATGATTCATCGCGCCCCCCCCAACCCTCGCCACCTCCCCCGGCCCCCAGCCTGCACCCAGCACCTCCCAAGCCAACCTCCCTCTCCATTTTCAGAACGGGGACCCCCCCCCAAAAAAACGCCACCCCTCCGAGGCGGTCGCTGCCAGGACTTTGCCCACAGATGCGTCGCTCGGCCACGGGCCACACTGCTGCAAGCAGGGCACTTCCCGGCGAGAGGGGGGTCAGGGCGCCTCAACATCTGCCGGGCCAGGGGACGAGAAAGGGGTGCCCAACGGAAGGTCGGCTGATCCTGGCAGCTGGCCGACTTTTAGGAAAGACACTGTTTTATTTCAGACGGTAAGCGCACAGGCCTCCTTACGGGGTCCTCGCTGCGGGATCACATTCACCCGGTGCTCTGCCAGCTGCACTGGCTCCCGGTGGAGTACAGGATCAGGTTTAAGGTGCTGGTTTTGACCTTTAAAGCCCTATATGGCCCAGGACCCTCGTACCTACGGGACCGCCTCTCCTGGTACGCCCCGTGGAGGAACTTCAAACCAAAACATCCTGAAGGTCCCAGGCCACAGAGAGGTTAGGCTGGCCTCAAGCAGAGCCAGGGCCTTTTCAGCCATGGCCCCGATCTGGTGGAACGCTCTGTCACAAGAGACTAGGGCCCTGCGGGACTTGACATCTTTCCGCAGGGCCTGCAAGACAGAGCTGTTCCGCCATTCCTTTGGCCAGGGCACAGCCTGACCCCCTCCTTTGGCAATCTCCACATAACTCTAGCCCAATGGTTGCCATCAATTTGATTTGAATTAATTTTATAATGAAATGATTTTAGAATGTGTATCATTCTATTGTTGTTAGCGGCTCTGAGCACGGCTTCGGCTGGGGAGGGCGGGATATAAATACAAATTTATTATTATTATTTGAAGCACATCTACCTTCCAAGCGCTTGATTTACTCTCTCCAGTGAACTCTGGGAACTGTAGTTTCCTGGGAACTATAGTTTCCCGGCGCCCTTGGCTAACGGAGGCTCCTCCTGGGATTGTTTTTTTTGTAGGAATGCCCTTTGCTTTGCAGCCGAGATTGGTGGCAGATGGAAGGAAGCTCTGGCACGTTGTTAAACTGCAGAACTCCCTGCCACAGGATGTTGTGCTGCCCCCCCTGCCAGGTGTGAATATCTTGTTCCATCACGGTTGGTACGGATGACGGACGGGGGCTGCGTTGTCTTCTTCTTCCTGTTCCCGTTCCCAGCAGCCCTCTTGGGTGCTCAGTCGGAAGAGCACGATAGTCTTCGACGCAGGGTTCTGGGTTCGAGTTCCACATTGGGCAAAATATTCCTGCATTGCAGCGGGTTGGACTAGATGAGCCTCGGGGTCCCTTCTGACGCTGCCGTTCTGCGATCATGGGTCGATTTGCAGACGGGTCTTCGGGTTTTAAGGTAGGGAGGGTTTTTTTTTTGCACAGGCACCCGTGAAACGAATCATGTACAGTAATTATTTCCCAGGGAGGGGAATACTTTCCCCCTCTCTCTCTCTGAACTGCAATTAGCAGCTGCCCTCTTTAACGAGGCCTCTGGAGAGAGAATTCCCTGACCCCAATTGGAAGGGAGCGCATCGCTTCCCCAAGCCCACATCCGACCCCCTCGCCACCTGCCTGGGCCCATCAAGCTCCCTCTCGGTCGGCCGCCCCAGCCCTTGAGCTCTGACACCCCTCTTGACCCCCACTGAGCGCATGGCGAAAAACGTCAGATTGTGTGGGGCCGCTTGAGGCTGCTGCAGCGGTTCCTACCTGTGGGGTTTCTTTGTGGGGGAACTCCTAGACTGAGCGGGGCCTACCCTACAGACTCCATCTGCAGACATCCGTAGCTCCTGCTGGAATCCCAGAAGTGTTGAGTCTGAAGGGACCCCCAGCGGTCATCCATTCCAACCCCGGGCAATGCGGGAATCTCAGCTAAAGCATTCCTGACAGATGGCCATCCAACCTCTGCTTAAAAACCTCCAAGGAAGGGGAGTCCACCACCTCCCGAGGGAGACCATACTGGCTCTTACGGCCAGGAAATTCGTCCTGAGGTCTAGTGGGGAGGGACGTGGGTGGCGCTGTGGGTTAAACCACAGAGCCTAGGGCTTGCTGATCAGAAGGTCGGCAGTTCGAATCCCCGCGACGGGGTGAGCTCCCATTGCTCGGTCCCTGCTCCTGCCAACCTAGCAGTTTGAAAGCACGGCAAAGTAGATCAATAGGTACCCCTCCGGCGGGAAGGTAAACGGTGTTTCCATGCACTGCTGTGGTTCGCCAGAAGCGGCTTAGTCATGCTGGCCACATGACCCGGAAGCTGTATGCCGGCTCCCTCGGACAATAAAGTGAGATGAGCGCCACAACCCCAGGGTCGGCCGCGACCGGACCTAACGGTCAGGGGTCCCTTTACCTTTACCTAACGTATTGGCGCAAACTCATGCATCTAAAGCACTTTTCGGGACGTGAGAAGAGCTTGCTGGATCAAACCAGTGGCCCCTCTAGGCCAGCAAACCAGTGGCCAATGAATAAAACCTGCAACCAGGATTCGAACGCAGGACTGGCACTCTCCCCTTCTGCACGTTCTAGCAACTGGCATCCGGAAGCATTGCTTTCTTTCGACCGTAGAGGCCGTCGACAGCCCTCTCCTCCTCCTCTGCAAATTTGCCCCATCCTCTTTTAAAGTGGCCTGCCGCCTTCTCCTGTTGCGGTGAGTTCCGCAGGTTCAGCTGCACAAAAAGGTACTTTCTTCCCCCCCGGCCCGAATTTTCCAGCGCCCGTCGGCACGAGGAATCAACCCCCCCCCCAGATACTCACAGAGGTATAGAGGTAGCCCTCAGCGTTCATGGCGACGTACTGGCCCGATTTGGTGCTCTGGATAGCGACCACGCGAAGTCCCACCGGGATCAGGTTGAAGAGGGCTGCAGGGAGAGAGGCAGAAAGGAGGTCGCTGTCAACACCAAATGAAGAACAGGAAGAGGGGTTTTTTGGGGGTCTAGAATAGGGGGTCAGCTAACAGATTTACTCCACCCCTGCCCCCTAGTTGTCAGAAGGCTTTTTTAACTGGGGAAGGGCGTTTCCCCCCCCAAAATTGTCCATTTCCATTTCTAACGCTTCCCCTTCTCAAGATCCGATCTTCGCACGTGAACTTTGAAAGGAGCTACTAGCCCTCATGAAAATTTGCGGCACCCGAGTGCGAATGCAACCTTTCGAATGCAATTTTCAAAAAATCGCTTCATTGTTTGCTTCCTAAAAAAATCTACACGTTGCTCGATTGCAAGGAATCGAGCTGAAAACTTTGCAGCGGTTTCCCCAAAAATATAAAATAATACAATCGTTGGTAAAAAAAATGAAACAATATACGAAAGCTCTCAAAAGAGTTAAAATAAAAACAGGTTAAAACCTTGCCTAATATTCGCTATTTTTGCAAGGCTTTCCCCGCAACTTAATGATCCTTTCCTCGTTTATTTTCACAGGTATACGCCTTTCCAAACACCTCCTTAGTTTGGAGAGGTTTGTTGCAGACGTTGCAGGAGTGCCAAATTCAAAACACGGTTTTGGTTCGAGAAGCGAAGATCTGGGTCGTTTCTCAGCGGAACCGAATTCCTCCCTGCTATCCTAGTTGGGAGCCTGGACCCGTGTGCCCTTTAGAGAGAATTCTAGAACCACAGAACCGTGCAGCTGGAAGGGGACCCCCTGAGGTCATCCAGCCCAACCCGCCGCAACGCAGGAACCACGGCTTAGGAACCCTAGAACGGCAGGTGGCCAACATCTGCTGAAAAACCTCCGAGGAAGGAGAGAGGAAATATTGGGGGGCTGAGAAGGACCCCCATGGGCAGAACTTGTGAATTCTGCTGGCAGCGGCAGGAGCAGGAGGAGGAACGAGAAGAAGGGTTCCTTTGGAAAGGGACTCAGACTACGGGGAGCGAGTTCGAGGTGGGGGGCAGGCGGACCTTCTGAGAGCCTCGGTTTCCTTTAAATGCGAGAGCATGAGGGGGCGAGGGGGGTGGCGAGATTTGCTGCGGCCGTGGCTGCCGCTAGCCTCCCCACGGTTTTGTATTCGGGTCTAGCGCAGGGTGGAGGGGAGCGTTAGCTGGAAGCAGCCCAGGACGGGATTAAATGCAAGGAGCAGGGATCATCAATCATGTGTCCTCTGAGGACGGGCCGGCTCAATTATGCTCAGATAGAGAGCCAGGAATGGACGGGAAGAGAAGGCGCAAGCCAGCGAGGGACTGAGCCAGGGAGGCCGCGGCTGCAGATGGGGGGCCATGTGGTCAGGCGAGAGGGCCCCAGATCCAGCCCCCTAGGGGAAAGAACAGCCAGGCTTTAATTGGCAAATGGCCCGGGAATATATCCCACGTCTTGTCCCAAACTGGGGCTAGGACAGGCCATGATACCCCCTGCCCAAAAAAGGACCCAACCGGCAGATGGAGGGCCCAAATATTTCTGAGTCGTTGGCTGACCCCCTGCGCGGTTGCGTTACACGGGTTGGGATGGATGACCTTTGGGGTTCCCTTCCGGCGGTACGGTTCTGAGGCGGCCTCCTCCTTCTCTGACTCTGCGACCTCGGCAAGGAAGCACCCTGAGATCTTGCGATGAAAAAGGTATATGATTCTAATAAATAAAATAAATAAGGCGTTGGCTCTTCGGCGCCACCTGCTGTCTGGCTCCCTGCCGACCGCCCTACCCCTGCTGGAAAGGGACTAAGCGGAAGCCTCCTGCCCCGATCTGTTCTGGGATGCGCAGGTGGAGGGTCAGAGCTTTCTCCAGATCTCCTGCCGGGGCTTTGGGCGACGGACGTGGGTCAGGCGAGGGGTTCCCCCGGCCCCTGGACCCGCCAGCTGCACTTACTGAAGCTGTTGGTGTCCTCTCTGGTGCCGTCAATACTGCCGTCGGGGTGGACCTGGAGATAATAGCCGTGCCTGCAGAAGAGTTTGGTGACGATGCCTTTCAGCTGCGGCTCTGCACCGGAACGGGGGTGGGAAAGCAAGCGAGACATGGTAAGAAACATCACTTCCCTCTCCCCATGTGAACCGACGCAGACCCTCCAATCGCCGTCTAAGCCCTTTCTCTGCGTGCCCCCAATCTCCACAGGGAAGCCTGGAGGGGGGCGGCAAGAGAGCGGGGCCTTTTCCGTAGTGGCTCCCTATTTGCGGGATGTTTTCCCCAGAGAGGCTCGTCGGCCACCATCCTCACATATTCATTCATTCATTCTTTTATTTCCCTAGTTAAAACAATGCTCAAGGCGGCTTCCAACAGGACAAGATTTACACAATCAGCAACACAACCAAAATCATAAACAATAAATAAAACACATTAAAAAGAATACACAACCAAATGGAAAACAATTTCCACATAAATCATAAAATCTAAAACGAAGAATATAGCATTAGTATCAACCGCAATTTAAAATGACATAAATGAAAAAATAAAAGCAATTAAACAACAACAACAACAACAACAATTTATTATTTGTACCCCGCCCATTTGGCTGGGTTTCCCCAGCCACTCTGGGCGGCTTCCAACAAAGATTAAAAATACATCAAAAACAAAACAAACCAAACACAAAACACAAAAACATATCTTTTGGCACCGCTCAAAAACGTTTCTTTTCCGCCAGGCTTACGCTTCAGCCCCGCTGAGATTTGAACCCAGGACTTTGCAGCCTGAAACACGAAGCATTGCATTGCAGAAGCCTCCCCGCCCCCACTCAGAAAACTGCAGAGGTGGGGGGCATTTGTGAAAACACAACGAAAAACTGTACAGCGCCTAGCACGGCGCATTGCAATTCCTGCCATGCGCATTCGGACAAACGATTAAGGCTACTGCCTGATGCAGGCCAAATCTTGTCTAATGTCCTTAGCAGCCCTAAACGTTTTGCAATGGTGCAATCATGTCAGTTTTTCATTTTTCAAGCTGCACGTCCGTCCCCCTTCCTTTAGTCTCATTCCCCCTACCACTGTGCTCCTCCGAAACCCACTTCAATATGCCAACACGAGGCATCCAGAACCGGACACGGCCAACTCCAGACGGTCAGCCCGGTTCCCGTTAAAGTGTGGAGAAACTGGGATTTCATTAACGTGGCCTGGAATTGTGTTAGGCTTTTTGGCTGCTGCATCACGCCGGTGGCTCAAGCTTAGAATCCTAAAAATTGCACTACAAGTCGTAGTTTACTGGTGAATTCCGGACATAATGGAGATGTAAAAGGTTTGGATTATCGTAAAAGACGCAGGAGGAAACGATTAACATCATGACCCACAAAGGGAGGTCCAGGAGATTCTTTAGAATCTTGTTTCTCTGTTGCACGTTCGATATGTGACTGTAAAGTTTTAATCTGAAAAACCAACCAACCAAACAAACAAACACCGTATTTTTCACTCCATAAGACGCACCTGACCATAAGACACACCTAGCTTTTAGAGGAGGAAAGGGGGAAAGCCCGGTTTTTTGAGGATCAGCTCAAAGTTGTGCAGATTCTTTTGCAAAGGGGAAAAATCCTGTTTTAACGGGGTTCCACTCACAGTTCTGCAGCTTCTTTAGGAAAGGAAAGGGAGCCCTTTTTACAGTTTCCAGACAGATAATCTAATCAGCCAGTCCCACATCGCTGGGGAAAAAAGCAGCCTCCATCTGCAGAACATTCAGCAATGGAGGCCTGGGCAAGGGGCCGGAAAGGGAGCGATCGACCACACACTTGCTCCCTAAGACACACAGACATTTCCCCTTACTTTTTAGGAGGAAAAAAGTGTGTCTTATGGAGCGGAAAACACGGTATTTTATTTATTTATTCATTATTTATACCCCGCCCATCTGGCTGGGCTTCCCCGGCCACTCTGGGCGGCTTCCCAAAAAATATTAAAATACTGTAATACATCAAACATTAAAAGCTTCCCTAAACAGGCCTGCCTTCAGATGTCTTCTAAAAGTCTGGTAGTTGTTGTTCTCTTTGACATCTGGTGGGAGGGCGTTCCACAGGGCGGGCGCCACCACTGAGAAGGCCCTCTGCCTGGTTCCCTGTGACTTGGCTTCTTGCAGGGAGGGAACCGCCAGAAGGCCCTCGGAGCTGGACCTCTGTGTCCGGGCAGAACGATGGGGGTGGAGATGCTCCTTCAGGTCTACTGGGCCTTTGAGGCCGTTTAGGGCTTGAAAGGTCAGCACCAACACTTTGAATTATGCTCGGAAGCGTACTGGGAGCCAATGTAGGTCTTTCAAGACCGGTGTTATGTGGTCTCGGCGGCTGCTCCCAGTCACCAGTCTGGCTGCCGCGTAATAAAAACAGGCACATTGCAACCTCACATCTGACCCCCTCGCCACTTGCCTGGGCCCATCAAGCTCTCTCTCGGTCGGCCGCCCCAGCCCTTGAGCTCTGACACCCCTCTTGAGCCCCACTGGGGGCTTGGCGAAAAAAGACAGAAGCGTCACAGAGTGTGTGGGGCCGCTTGAGGCTGTTGGAGCGGTTCCTACCTGTGCGTTTTTTTTTTGTGGGGGGACTCCCAGAGCGAGCGGGAGATGGCATTTTCCCATCTCCACCATGCTAAGCAGTTGGTCCCTTACCTTTCTCGCCCTGATTTTGCCACTGTGATCCAGGCGATGGTCACCTCCAGGCTTGACTACTGTAATTCGCTCTACGCGGGGCTGCCCTTGAAGGATTAGTTGTCTCCTGCCTTCCTGCACATGCCCCCCCCTCTCTAGGGAGCAGACCTCCCTAGACCCCAGGAGTCCTGCGAAAGGACCCAGGAGTCCTGGCTCATGTGCTCTGACCATTCAGCCAGACTTCCCCAACCGTTATGCCTTCCAGTTTTGTACTACAACTCCCATCAGCTTCCAGTGAGCGCAAATGTGTTGGGACTAATAGTTCCTGTCAGTGACATTTCCCCCCACTATCCAGTAGGAATGTTTTGGACTACAACTCTCATCAGGCAGCAGGAATGTGTTGGAACGTGTCCAGAGGAGGGCAACCCAAATGGTCAAAGGCCTGGAAACGATGCCTGATGAGGAACGCCTAAGGGAGCTGGGCATGTTTAGCCTGGAGAAGAGGAGGTTAAGGGGTGATATGATAGCCATGTTCAAATATATAAAAGGATGTCACATAGAGGAGGGAGAAAGGTTGTTTTCTGCTGCACCAGAGAAGCGGACACGGAGCAATGGATCCAAACTACAAGAAAGAAGATTCCACCTAAACATTAGGAGGAACTTCCTGACAGTAAGAGCTGTTTGACAGTGGAATTTGCTGCCCAGGAGTGTGGTGGAGTCTCCTTCTTTGGAGGTCTTTAAGCAGAGGCTGGACAACCATATGCCAGGAGTGCTCTGATGGGGTTTCCTGCTTGGCAGGGGGTTGGACTCGATGGCCCTTGGGGTCTCTTCCAACTCTTCTAGGATTCTATGATTCTATGACTACAACTGTGTTTTATTCTGTGAACAGCACAGAGATCTTACGATGAAGGCTGGTATATAAATCTAGTTAATAACAATGATACTATGTTAAGGGACGCGGGTGGCACTGTGGGTTAAACCACAGAGCCTAGGGCTTGCTGATCGGAAGGTTGGCGGTTCGAATCCCTGCAACAGGGAGAGTTCCCGTTGCTTGGTCCCTGCTCCTGCCAACCTAGCAGTTCGAAAGCATGCCAGTGCAAGTAGCTGAATAGGTACCGCTCCGGCAGGAAGGTAAACAGCGTTTCCGTGCGCTGCTCTGGTTCGCCAGAAGCGGCTTAGTCATGCTGGACACATGACCCAGAAAAACTGTCTGCGGACAAACACCGGCTCCCTTGGCCAGTAAAGCGAGATGAACGCTGCAACCCCAGAGTTGTTCACAACTGGACTTAACTATCAGGGGTCCTTTACCTTTTGAGGGGAGAAATTTCAGAGTGAGATCCTATTCCACAGTCCAGCTCATTGGGGTGGAAGTCCCCTGCGGGTCCATGTGGTCAGTAAAAGAAAGAAGTTTCAGCCAAGTAATTTGGAGCAAAACAGTGGTTAGTAGATTCAGGTAGGTCTGACGCAGTCAAAATATATATAAAAATAAAAAAAAATTGTCCAGTACCACCTTAGAGACTAACTAACTAGAGAGCCAGTGTGGTGTAGTGGTTAAGAGCGATAGACTCGTAATCTGGGGAACCGGGTTCGCGTCTCCGTTCCTCCACATGCAGCTGCTGGGTGACCTTGGGCCAGTCACACTTCTCTGAAGTCTCTCAGCCCCATTCACCTCACAGAGTGTTTGTTGTGGGGGAGGAAGGGAAAGGAGAATGTGAGCCGCTTTGAGACTCCTTAAAGGGAGTGAAAGGCGGGATATCAAATCCAAACTCTTCTTCTTCTTCTTCTTCTTCTTCTAAGTTTGTTCTTGGTATAAGCTTTCGTGTGCATGCACACTTCTTCAGATACCATGCACACAAAAACATATACCAAGAACAAAGTTAGCTGGTCTCTAAGGTGCTAGTGGTCAGTAGACCATGATCTTTATTGTTGCACAACAGGTCCCCACAGGAGTAAAAAACCTGAGCATGGGGTGACATCCTGTTTTAAAACTTGTTAATTGGTGAAAGAAGAGAATGTAAAATTACAGTATATTAAGATAAATTATTAGGATAAAAACATAGATGAAGAATTTGCTGAAATATTTAATTTAATTGGTGAAAGAAGAGAGTGTAAAATCACAGTATGTTAAGATAAATTATTGGGATAAAAACAAAGATGGAAAGGATTTGCTGAAATATCTAAATTGAACTAGAATACAAAAAAGGTGTAAGGAAGTCAAGGAAATAAGCAAATGGAAAATAAGTTATGGGAAGGTTTGATTTTTTCCCCTTTCCTTTTTTTTTAAATTGTTTGTATTTTTCTGGGGGTTTTTATTTATTTATTTGTATGGTATTCTTTTTTTAATGTGATACATTGTTTTGTTTTTTGTTTATTTTGGTGTTTTTCTGTTTTATTTATAACCTTTAAAACCTCAATAAATATTATTTTAAAGACATCCTGTTTTAAAACTTCCCTCTTCCCCCCAGAATACCCTTTGAGAGGCATCATTGATACATCATCACTACATCACTAGCATGTCACAAAAAGTGAGGAGGAATTAAAGAACCTTTTAATGAGGGTGAAAGAGGAGAGCGCAAAATATGGTCTGAAGCTCAACATCAAAAAACCCCGAAGATCATGGCCACTGGGCCCATCACCTCCTGGCAAATAGAAGGGGAAGAAATGGAGGCAGTGAGAGGTTTTACTTTCTGGGGCTCCATGATCACTGCAGATGGTGACAGCAGTCGCGAAATTACAAGACGCCTGCTTCTTGGGAGAAAGGCGATGGCAAACCTAGACAGCATCTTAAAAAGCAGAGACATCACCTTGCCAACAAAGGTCCATATAGTTTTCCCAGTAGTGATGTATGGAAGTGAGAGCTGGACCATCAAGAAGGCTGATCGCCGAAGAATGGATGCTTTTGAATTCTGGTGCTGGAGGAGACTCTGGAGAGTCCCATGGACTGCAAAATGATCAAACCTCTCCATTCGGAAGGAAATCAGCCCTGAGTGCTCACTGGAAGGACAGATCCTGAAGCTGAGGCTCCAAGACTTTGGCCACCTCCTGAGAAGAGAAGACTCCCTGGAAAAGACCCTGGTGTTGGGAAAGATGGAGGGCGCAAGGAGAAGGGGACGACGGAGGACGAGATGGTGGGGCAGTGTTCTTGAAGCTACCAGCATGAGTTTGACCAAACTGCGGGAGCCAGTGGAAGACAGGAGTGCCTGGCGTGCTCTGGTCCAGGGGGTCACTAAGAGGCGGACACGACTAAACAACAACAAATACAATGGTTGAGGAAGTTCAACATTAGGTCACTTTATCAGACACCTTTCCCAACACCTCTTAAGTACCCATCACCAAAAGAACAATCAAACTCTTGACATCTCCTTGCCTTCAGGACTTGTCTGGAGATGGGCTTTCAGAACACCTGACTTGCTCAACTGCCTCTGGGGATGACTAATGTTGCCCCCTTGGTCACTTCTGGGGTAGGGGGCCGTGAATGCCCTCTCACGCTTGGGGAATTATGGCGGGATGCCCTGTTCCTGTCTCTTGGTTCATGGAGGGAGATGGAGCCCAAATTCACCTTTCTTTCAGGGTTAAAATGGTCTTGGAATGAGGAGAGTCGGTTTAAGTATGGATTTTCTATGAATCTATAAAGCTAGATTTCTTCCCTGCACTGTCAAGTCTAAAGGATACATTCAGGCATAATATTTGGAACATTGTGACAACTATACAGTGATACCTCGGGTTACAGACTATTCAGGTTACATACGCTTCAGGTTACAGACTCCGCTAACCCAGAAATAGTACCTCGGCTTAAGAACTTTGCTTCAGGATGAGAACAGAAATCGTGGTCTGGCCACACGGCAGCAGCAGGAGGCCCCATTAGCTAAAGTGGTGCTTCAGGTTGCTACGGTAAAATCTGGGTGCGAGGCTGCTCTGCCACCCAGCTCGTCGGACTAAGTCCGCGGGTCCCTGTGGAGGAAAATGAGCTCAGCCGGAGACAGGAGCAAAATGCGGAGATCCAAGGTTTATTGCGCAACAGGTTCAAGACGAGATTGAACAGCGAGAAAGGGGTGACATGAACTTTTGAAACTTCCCTCCATGCCCCAGAATACAGTGCAAAATACATCCCAGTTACATCATGAAGACATTAAGAAGAGGTTGGGTTACACAGGATTAACATATGGAGGAGGGAGGGGGAATATGCAGAGTTGGAGATATGCGCAGATAAGCACATCCTGAGTACAGGTGATGTGAAGACAATGGTCCATGTACTGGCATTGCCCAGAGGAAAGGCATGGCAGAGTGATTTGACAGGATTAGGGTCTTGACACCTTGTTTGAGGGATTATGGAGGACAGGGGAGGTGTCATGGAGTCCTAGAGAAATTGAGCAAATTGGCACGTTGAGTTTCCATGAATTTTATAGATTTTAGTCCCTTTTGACATTGACAATTGGAAATAAATGGATATATTGTAGCAAGGAAGAAGGTGAAGAAGACATGCCCCCCCTTTCCGTATCAAGGTTAAGAACAGTTTCAGGTTAAGAACGGACCTCCGGAACGAATTAAGTACTTAACCCGAGGTACCACTGTAAAGATGTGCGCCCCTCCATGTCATTTCCATAACAACTTTAATAATATAGAGGACGCTCAGGTTGCGAACATGATCTGCACAGGATGCACGTTCGCAACCCGCAGTGTTCACAACCTGCAGCGGCACGTCAGCGCACGCGCGGATTGCAATTCGGTGCTTCTGCGCATGCGCAAAGTGCGATTTGGCATTTCTGCTCATGCACGACCCCTGAAACCCAGAAGTAACCCATTCCGGTACTTCCAGGTTTCGGCAGGTCTGTAACCCAAAAAAACACAACCTGGAGTATCTGTAACCCGAGGTATGACTAATATAATTCCAATCAGACAGCAGGAATGTGTTGGGCTACAACACCCAGCGGGACTTTTCTGGGAACTGCAACTCTCATCAGCCCCCAGCCCTGAGGTCCCTATTGAAACACAATAGTGTGCGATACAAAAAAAAGTTCAAAACCATTTAGAGCCATAAAAGGTAAAGGTAAAGGGACCCCTGACCATTAGGTCCAGTCACGGACGACTCTGGTGTTGTGGTGCTCATCTTGCTTTACTGGCTGAGGGAGCCGGCGTACAGCTTCCAGGTCATGTGGCCAGCAGGACTGAGCCGCTTCTGGCGAACCAGAGCAGCGCACGGAAACGCCGTTTACCTTCCCGCCAGAGCGGTACCTATTTATCTACTTGCACTTTGACGTGCTCTCGAACTGCCAGGTTGGCAGGAGCAGGGACCGAGCAACGGGAGCTCACCCCATCGTGGGGATTCGAACCGCCGACCTTCTGATCGGCAAGTCCTAGGCTCTGTGGTTTAACCCATAGCGCCACCCGCGTCCCTTAGAGCCATAAAAACAACTGCTCGAAACATCCCCTCAAATGTCTCTGAGGGTGGAGGAACTGCCAAAAGGGCCCCCTCTGCTGATCTCAGCACCCTGTTCTCACAGTGGACAACCCGACGCGCATTATAGGAAACCCACAAGCAGGATTCGAACACAAGACCAACACTGTTCCCCTCCAGTGTTTTCCAGCAACTGGGATCCAAAAGCATCGTTGTCTCTCTGACCATTGTGGCAGAGCCGAGCCGTTAGAATTTGTCTAACCCTCTTTTAAAGGCGGTGGCCTCTTGTGGCGGAGAGTTCCACGGTTTAACTCTGCGCTGGCTTCCTTTTATCTGCCCTGAATCTTCCGAGGAGAATTGGGCTGCGAGAAATTCCCCTTTAGGAGAGGTTCCCTTCATCCTCTGGCTAATTTAATGTTGAGGTTTAACACACACACCAAAAAAAAAACCACACACCCAAAAAGCTACAGACCCGAGGCGTGACTTTTGCACAAAACAAAACACACATTTTTAGACACGCATCTTAGGACATCTCTATTCCAAACAGATCTCTCCCCCCCCCCCCCAATTCTTGGCCTGCTTCAAGCTCAGAAAATCACTCTTTTTGTTCCTCCGTCGCTCCCTCCCTCCCTCTCTGCCTTTTGACAGGCCTTGGAAATAATTCACGAGCCATTACAGAGCGAAAGGGGTATATTCTGGGCGCCAGCATCTGGGATATGACAACGCCGGGAAAAGACTCTTAAGCAAATTATACTTAGGGAAGAAAAATGGGTCCCTTTTAACGAGACGCAGCGAGAGATTTCCCGTTCCATCAACGTCGGGGGAGATTTGAGCATTTTAATTCTGCTGTTTCCCTTAAGGAAAAGGAGGAGGGCAAGAAATCTGGGAACCGGCTCAGATTTCCCCAGATCAAGATGGAAAGGGGAAGGGTCCGGGGTTGAGTTTTAGGGGGGTTGGTTCATGCATTTTTTTGGGTGGGTGCAAAATCAGGCTTGTTCCAAAATAAATAAATCACAATTTATTTGGAGTTAGGGCCAGGGGTGCAGGACGCCTGGGTTCCCTGGAGGGAAGTGCAAAATATTTTTTTTAGTGGGGGCAGACAATTGGGTTTTGCCTCCCGCGGTCATTTAGTTCCCCCCCTCGCTCTATTTCCTGCAGGCAAACGTCCCATCGCAGTGATGAATCAGTCTAGTTGTATATGAATGTAATCTTTTTAAGTGGTGAGGTGTCCACACTTCTCAGAGGCAGTTGGCCCAGCAAAGGATGAACTGCAGATTTCCAGCAAAACATCTCCTTCCCTCTCCCTTCTCTATCCATGACTCTGGGTTTTTTCTCGCCTGCGGCTGATAGTGCCTTTGGAGGGGCTGGAGATTCTCCTTCCAACACCCCCACCAAAAAAAAAAAAAGATAATTAGCAAAGCAACTCAAACAGACAGCTCCTTATTCATCATCTTCTGCAGCCTTCACCTCCAGGTCTCCTGACCGGTGTGACGTGCCCATTTCACACACGGGGACAACCGAGGCCGAGAAAGAATAACAGAGCGGTGGAGTTCGAAGGGACCCCTGGGGGTCATCCAGTCTGACCCCCACGGCCATGCAGCAATCACAAAGAAATAATCTCTATCAGGTGGCCAACCTCTGTTGAAAAATGGAGTCCACCAGCTTCCATCTAGCTGAGCATCCTGTTCTCAAAGTGGGAAACCAGATCCACATGCCCCCTGCCAAAAGAAGCCCATATTCAGGACCCAATAACAATGGCCATCCATAGCTTTCTCCCCCTCCATCAATTTGTCCAATCCTCTTTTAAAGCTTCAAGCTGGTGGAACATTGCTGACTCTTGTGGCAGGGAGTTCCGCAGTATAACTGCGTGAAGGAGGACTTCCTCTCATCTGCCCTGAAATCTCCCATCCTTCTGCTTCATTAGGCGGCCCTGAGTTCCAGCACAACGAGAGAGAGAGGAATAAAAACTTTTCCTCTCTGCTTTCTCCTCGCCGGGTATAATTTTATAGGCGAATAAATGCATTTTTTTAGCTAAAGGAAAGAGTTCCAAACGCCGTCACCTTTCCTCCTCTCCACCTTTTCCAAATCTTTTCCAGCTCTGCAATATCTTTTTGGCGCCAGAACTGTACTCCAAGTACAGTCGCACTGTAAATTTGCAAAAAAAAAAAAAGCCAGCGTGATATTTTCTTTTTCTCTTCCTGATTGTTTTTTGAAAAGGAGCTTGTGATAAGCCCTGAGCTGTGGTAGGACTAGAACTCGGAACTTTAGAAGAGCCCAGCTGCTAGATCAGGCCAACCAGATGCACCGCAGAATTGTGGCGTTGGCAGGGACCTCCAAAGGTCATCTAGTCCAACCCGCTGCCACGCAGGACTCGGGGACGTCCGCAAGCAGAACTCTTTCCACTTGGGTCCCCCAACGACTGACGCGTTCAGGGCCGCAACGTGAGAACCCAGCGACGACCTCTGGTGATGTCCCGGGGCAGGCCCTGGCGATGTCAACCAGCGCAATGCGCTGAGCATTAACCTCCGTTGCCGAGAGTGTGGCATTCAATTCCTTCCTACCATTGAGCCCTGGAGACGGAGGTTAAAGGGGAGGACACCCCAATGCAATCATTTCCAACCTCGGCTGAAGCTTGCAAGATGCAACCCCCAGTCTGCTGAATAATAACGTTGTGGGATTTTGGGGGGTCAGTCTGGATGATGCCCCAGGGTCCCGTACCCAGCAAAGGTTGGAATCCCAGAGGGCATTCTACTGCTGAACTAGCCAGACAATATTGTTAGCTGCAATGTTTGAAACTCAGATATATGGCCGCCAAACGGCGCCTTAATTCTAGGTGCTTTCCCCCCCTTTACAATGAAATTTATTATCATTGTTGTTTGTTTGTTCCATTTCTTTACTGTTTTATATTTCCAGGAAAACACCTCAGAGTGGTTTACAACACATTAAAACATCAACTAAAACAAATTATAGCTTCAAGGAAAATATTTCAGATCCTTCTCTCCGAATTTCAGAAACTTCTCCCCAAATTGATTTGCCTACTTAATTTATAAGGCTGCCCCATAGCAGAAGGGCTCTAGGAAACCAGGGTGGTGTGGTGGCTGGAGTGTTGGACCTGGGAGATCTGGGTTCAAATCCCCACTCAGTCAGGAAGTTCACTGGGTGATCTGAGGCCAGGCACAGCCCCTCCAGCCACCTCACAGGGTTTGGCTACCCGATGGTGAGGCCCGTCGCCTGGCAACCAGAGATCTCCACATGGTTGCCACGGGAACCACGCCAGCCGCAAGATGCGCCTGGGGGATTTCTACCCCCTGGTGATGTCGCAGCGACGTCATTCAGCGCGACGTGTTGACCATTTACCCCCATCGCTGAAAGTGTGCCATTCAATACCTTCCCACTATGGAGCTTTGGAGACGGAGGTTAATTGGGAATATGGGAGGAGACCCCAGAGATGCTATCATTTCCAACCTGGGCTGAAGTTTACAAGATGCACCCCCAGTCTGCTGAACTGTTGTTGGTTTGATGTGGGGTCAGTCTGGATGATGCCCAGAGTCCCTTTTCTGTACCCAGCAAAGGTTAGAATCCAAGAGAGGGTTCTATCGCTGATCTACCGTATTTTTCGCTCTATAAGACGCACCAGACCACAAGACGCACCTAGTTTTTGGAGGAGGAAAACAAGAAAAAAAATATTCTGAATCTCAGAAGCCAGAACAGCAAGAGGGATCGCTGCGCAGTGAAAGCAACGATCCCTCTTGCTGTTCTGGCTTCTGGGATAGCTGCGCAGCCTGCATTCGCTCCATAAGACGCACACACATTTCCCCTTACTTTTCAGGAGGGACAAAGTGAGTCTTATAGAGCAAAAAACACGGTAGTTTCTTTGTAAGACGACACTCAGGTAATCTCCTCAGCACCCAAAAAGAACGATCCAACTTGCCAGAGCTGCAAATAGGTGAGGGGTCCCACCCTCTCCCAGAGCAACAGCCTGAGTTCTGAGTGCGAATTGAACCAGAAACCAGGCTGGGAGCTGGAGACACAGAGACCTGCTTGCTCTGTGCTGGACCTAAAACTGCGAATGACAGAGAGGCGAGATCTTTTTTTGGGGGTGCAAACGCCGCGAACCCCTGCACCTTAGGCTCGGGTTGTGTATATATGTGCCGATGCACAAACCGTATAGCCTAAAGACACTACGGTCTCCGTTGACCTTCGTCCCGAGGGAAACCGAACCCCAAGAAAGTGGGATTCGCTCAGAGATTGGTGCTGCGTGGGAGAACGATAGTGGTCAAAAAATTAAAGATAATCTCGTGGCCCCTTCTGGAGAATCGAGCCCCTCAGCCTTGGAGGGGGGCAGGTGAAACCCCCATCCCTGGGATGTCCGTTTGGCAAGCCTTTTCCATTGCCACCGACATTGTAGGTGCAGAATATTGGGCCCCCACACACCCAGGCGGTTCCTGCCTGCCTGTTTCACCTCTTCTTTCCTTCCTTCCTCTCCCTTGTCACACTCCCTCGCTCTCCCTCCGCATCTGCAGAGAGAGGGAGAGGGAGAGAGAGGAGGAATCTACAAGGTTACGCAGATGCAGAGGTGCTCCTGATCACAGGCGGCGGGAGGGAGAAATCCCTGGGCGATTTGGGGGGAGGCAGAAAAGGGAGGAAGGGTATTTTCCGGGGGAAGCAAAAGGACGGGGGTCTGAGATTTAGCCTGGGATAGGGGGCTGGTATTGCGACGGGCTGCAAATTCAGGGTGCGGGGGAAAGCTTTGCAGCCCGGTGTGTGTGTGTGTGTGTGTGTGTGTGTGTCATATGGTTTTGGGGTTGGTAGTGGGCCCCCCAAAGGTCATCCAGTCCAACCCGCTGCAATGCAGGAAGTAATAATATAATAATAATAATAATAATAATAATTTTTTATTTATACCCCGCCCTCCCCAGCCAAGGCCGGGCTCAGAGCGGCTTACAAGCAATAATAAAAACAAGATGAATGGTTACAACTTAAAAACAAAAATAAAATACAACATTAAAATAATGGAACATTAAAATATTAAAATGTAGCCTCATCGCAGGAGGAGAAGGAAAAGAAAGGGGGGGGGAAAGAGAGAGAGAGGGAGGGAATCAAATTGGCTCCAAGCCAAAGGCCAGGCGGAACAACTCTGTCTTACAGGGCCTGTGGAAAGAAATCGATCCTGCCGGGCCCTGGTCTCATGAGGCAGAGCGTTCCACCAGGCCGGAGCCAGTGTTGAAAAGGCCCTGCTCTGGTTGAAGCCAATCTAACTTCTTTAGGGCCTGGGACCACTAGGGTGTTGTTATTTATGGACCTTGAGGCTCTCCGTGGGGCATACTGGGAGAGGCGGTCCCGTAGGTACGAGGGTCCTAGGCCCTGAAGGGCTTTAAAAGTCAAAAGCAGCACCTTAAATCTGACCCTGTACTCCACCGGGAGCCAGTGCAGCTTGAAAAGCACTGGGTGAATATGCTCCCATGGCAGAGACCCCGTGAGGAGCCTCGCTGCAGCATTCTGCACCCGCTGGAGTTTCTGGGACAGCTTCAAGGGCAGCCCCGCATAGAGCGAATTACAGTAGTCAAGCCTGGAGATGACCGTGGCATGGATCACTGTGGCCAGGTCGGGGCGGGAAAGGTAAGGGACCAACTGCTTGATGCGGCGAAGGTGGAAAAATGTCGCCTTGGCTGTTGCTGTAACCTGCGCCTCCATGGAAAGGGAGGCGTCAAGGATTACACCCAAACTCTTAACGGAAGGCAATGGCACTAAGTACAGACGGAAATTCCCCAGTGGACAGCTATCCAGCTCCTGCATAAAAAAGGGTCTGTGGGGACCCTCGATCACAGAATCCTAGAATTGTAGGGCCCCCCAAAGGTCATCCAGCCCAACCCGCTGCAATGCAGGAAGTACAGCCATAGAATCCCCGGCGGACGGCTGTCCAGCTCCTACATAAAAAAGGGGCTGTGGGGACCCTCGATCACAGAATCCTAGAATTGTAGGGACCCTCAAAGGTCATTTGGCCGATGCAGGGAAATGCCATGGAAAAGGGAGCTAGCGGGGTTTGGGTGGGGAGGCGCGATTGGCCCCCAGGAGATTGGTTTCTTGGGGGGCCAGCAAGGCGGAACCGGGAGGGGGGGCATTGTGGACGGACGCATCAAACAGGCTGTGGTTTGGGGGAGCATGTCGTGTTGTTCAAAGCTGAGAATTTAGGGATCTGAAAACAGATGAGATGCTGGAGATATCGTGGGGCACAGTGGCAGGTTCTGTGATGTTAGGATGTAAAATCAAGGGGTTCAGAAGGGTTTGTGGGTTTTGTTGGGGGGTGGCACAGATCCAGGGAGCAAGGTGGGATCAGAGAGGCCCATGAGGACTAGAATATTGGGCGATCTGGGAGCACGGCTATCACATTCAGGACATTAAGAGAAGAGATGGGGTGTTACTATAGAGATTTGGGACGGAGCCTGGGCCCCACATCCAGGACGTTGCATTGGGGGGCAGAGATCTTTTCCAATCAGGACTGAGTACGGAAATATATAGCGTGCAGTAGAAAGGAAGTAAGAAACCAGGGGAATAAATTTATCCGGATAATTATTCCCTTCCGCTCTTCCTAGAAACAGACGGTTCTTAAATACACAGACGCGGGGTCGTCTCTCCACCCCCCCCCCCCGCTTCTTCCAACAGCTTTGCAAAGCTCCCTTCCTCCCATAATGTATGCAGATATATTTAAATGGATTTAATTTATTATAATATCCCTGGCTGCCTTTGCAGCTAGCCTGGAGCATGCAAGGGGAGAGAGATGGGAGGATGAAGAAATAAGAGGTTGAGATCTGGTTCCCATGGCCTGTTTCAGGGATGGGGGGGTGAGTTTGTTGCTAAGGCGAGAGGGGGGCAGGAGGGCGTCTGGGCTGACCTTGTGGGGAGGGCAGTGGGGTGTGTGTGCCCCCAATGGAAAGATAAAGAGGGAAGCCTTTTGCAATGGGGTAGGGCAGCCACACCTAAGCCACACCGTCCGGGAAATTTGGCACCCGCCGCCGAGAGAGGCATCCATCATGTTTATATCCCAATCTCCGAATAAGTTCCCAAATAAAAACCCGGCGAGGGAACGCGGCGGCGGTTCCCTCCAAGCCTCCATAAATATATTTATTCCTGGCAATAAAAACCGCGTCCCTTTTTTTAGACGCCTCCAAACGGATCGCTTTCCCCGGTGAGGAAGCCGGGAAAGTGCCCGCGAGGTGGAAAAGGATACCCTCTCGGGAGGCCTCGGGCCTGGAGGGTGGTTCCCCCAGCCTGACCGCAGAGCTGGGAAGGAACCGCAGCTAAGGGGGGGGGGGTTTCCTCTTTCCCACCCCCACCCCAGACGAGACCTGCCCTGGTCTTTGGACGTACTTTTGTGGCGTTTCCTCGAGCACTTTCAGAAGCCGCCCTCGCCCGACAAGGGGCCGGCTCACTTGTTGGGCAATGAAAAACGGGGGACATTTGTCCCTCGCTCGGTTGCGAGGTACAGTTGTACCTCGGGTTAACTACTTAATTCGTTCCGGAGGTCCGTACTTAACCTGAAACTGTTCTTAACCTGAAGCACCACTTTAGCTAATGGGGCCTCCTGCTGCTGCCGTGCCGCCGGAGCACGATTTCTGTTCTCATCCTAAAGCAAAGTTCTTAACCCGAGATACTATTTCTGTGTTAGTAGAGTCTGTAACCTGAAGCATATGTAACCTGAAGTGTATGTAACCCGAGGTACCACTGTATAGTTGTCACAATGTTCCAAATATTATGTCTGAACGTATCCTTTCGACTTGACACCTGAAGCACTATTTCTGGGATAGCGGAATCTGTAACCTGAAGCGTCTGTAACCTGAGGTACCACTGTAAAGGTAAAGGGACCCCTGACCATTAGGTCCAGTCGTGGCCGACTCTGGGGTTGCGGCGCTCATCTCGCTTTACTGGCCGAGGGAGCCGGCGTACAGCTTTCAGGTCATGTGGCCAGCAGGACTAAGCCGCTTCTGGCGAACCAGAGCAGCGCACGGAAACGCCGTTTACCTTCCCGCCGGAGCAGTACCTATTTATCTACTTGCACTGGTGTACTTTCGAACTGCTAGGTTTGGCAGGAGCAGGGACCGAGCAGCGGGAGCTCACCCCGTCGCGGGGATTCGAACTGCCGACCTTCCGATTGGCAAGTCCTAGGCTCTGTGGTTTAACCCACAGCGCCACCTGCGTCCCTACGGGGGCTGCGAGAGCCACCCTCCTGCTCTCCTTTAAGCAGAGATTGGGTGGCCATCTGTCAGGGGCTTCTCGGGCTGTGGCTCCTGTACTGGAGGGGGCTGGACTGGATGACCTCTGGAGGCCCCTTTCAGCTCTAAAATTCTTTGAAAAGGAGACAGGGGCTGTGGGTTGCTTGAGAAGGGCAGAACCAAGAAATTGGGCCCCCCTAGGAAGAGTAGAAGAAGGGAGAATGTGGGTTTTGCCTGCATGGAGACAGCTTGGAGATTCTCCTTTCCAACCCAGCTGAACACCATATATGCAGAAGGCCACTGGTGGTTGGCGAATGCTTGTGGAATTCTAGAATTGTACAGTGGGTAGGGGCTCCTGAGGGTCATCCAGCAAACGAATCCCAGGCAGGACAAACCATCCAGTTTCTGTCGAACCCTTTTGCCTGCTTAGCTCAGTGTTGTTCACACTGGCCGGCAGCAAAGGCTCTACCGGGTTTCACGCTGCTGGAGAGATGACCACTAGGCATGATGGCCACGCTGCGGCCTCATTCAAATCCCAGTTGCTGGAAACCGCAGGAGTTGGCTCTTGTGTTCGAATCCTGCGTGCAGGTTTTCCTGGCCTAGAAGGGTCACCGGCCTGATCCCACAGGGAACTGAACCGGGCGCCTTCTACACTCCAAGCAGCTGTCCCCACCCCACCCCAATGAGCCACAGACGATCACTTTGGTGGATGACCCCGACAACCCCAGAGAATGGAAACAAAATCGGATACCCGCGTGCTGAATGAACCCGGATCTGACCCAGTCGCGGCTGTACCCACGCGAGAACGCCAAAGTCTCTGCCCCAGGGAGCTTACAATGCGCAGGAATGAGGAAGGCGCTTCAAAACAGTGGCTCTCCATTTGCCAGGAAATCCGGTTTTGCGGGGCTCGGTTTTAGGTTGCTATAGGGTTGGGTTTTGCGGGTGTAATATGCAGAGGGAAAATCTGGGTGTTGTGGGCCGAGGGTGGCAGAGAGAGAGTCTGTGGGGCTGAGTTTTTGGCCGGCTCCCACGGCCAACGTTGTTCTGCCAGCTGCAAGGACACCACAGGGTAATGAGGTGCAGGCCGGGCGCCAAGAAATCAGGAAGGGAGAGGAGGCGAGGCAAGCAGAGAGATGTTCTGGATGCCAGCTTGAAGCTGGCACGTGCTGCAGGCCAAGTACTCAAGGGGGGCACAAGAGACTCGGTGCTGTGGGGGGGGGCAGGGAGTTGCAGATAGAGAGGGCAGGGAGTTTATTATTGTGATCACCGCAGCAAGGGACAGGGAAACCCAGCATCCTGTCTCCTTCTGGACCGTCTAGAGGGGCTGGGAGCTGGGGGCACTGTCCTACGGTGGTTCCACTCCTTCCTCCTGGGCCGTGTCCAGAACGTGGTGGTGGGGGGTGAGTGTTCAGACCCCTGGGCTCTCACTTGTGGGGTGCCTCAGGGTTCCATCCTCTCCTCCATGCTTTTCAACATCTACATGCAGCCGCTGGGAGAGATCATCAGGGGGTTTGGACACGGTGTCCATCAATATGATACCCAGCTCTACATCTCTTTCAAATCAGAACCAGTGAAGGCGGTGAAGGTCCTGTGTGAGTGTCTGGAGGCGGTTGCAGGACGGATGGCGGCTAATGGATTGGGGTTGAATCCGGATAAAACAGAAGTACAGGAGGCAGGAAGGAGTGGAGGACTCCCTGGTCCTGAATGGGGCAACTGTGCCCCCGAAGGACCAGGTGCGCAGCCTGGGAGTCATTTTGGACTCACCGCTGTCCATGGAGGCGCAGGTCAGTTCTGTGTCCAGGGCAGCTGTCTGCCAGCTCCACCTGGTACACAGGATGAGACCCTTCCTGCCCGCAGACTGCCTCACCAGAGTGGCGCATGCTCTGGTTATCTCCTGCTTGGACTACTGCAATGCAATGTAGAGTACGTGGGGCTACCTTTGAAGGTGACCCGGAAACTGCAACTAATCCAGAATGCGGCAGCTAGACTGGGGACTGGGAGACCATATAACAATGGTCTTAAAAGACCTACATTGGCTCCCAGTACGTTTTCGAGCACAATTCAAAGTGTTGGTGTTGACCTTTGAAACCCTAAACGGCCTCAAAGGCCCAGTAGACCTGAAGGAGCGTCTCCACCCCCATCGTTCTGCCCGGATGCTGAGGTCCAGCGCTGAGGGCCTTCTGGCGGTTCCCTCATTGCAAGAAGAAAGCTATAGGGAACCAGGCAGAGGGCCTTCTCGGTGGTGGCACCCGCCCTGTGGAACGCCCTCCCATCAGATGTCAAAGCGATAAACAACCTCCTGACATTCAGAAGACATCTTAGGGAAGTTTTTAATGTGTGATATTTTAGTGTATTTTGGTCTCTGTGGAAGCCACCCAGAGTGGCTGGGGAAACCCAGCCAGATGGGCGGGGTACAAATAATAAATTATTACTATTATTATTATCTCCGACAGTGGGCAGCCCACGCAACCCCTGCCAACTCCGCCTTGCAGCCGAGGAGACCCGCAGGTAGACTGCCTCTTGACATGGGTGTGCAATCGAGCGCTCTCCTCCGGGTGTTTGCCTAAACCCCGCAGGCCCAAGCTGCAGCGGCTGCAGTCTCTTGAGAGCCGGTTCCAGAGCCATCTAGAGTCAGAAGGGACCCCGGGAGGTCATCCAGCCCAACCCCTGCTAATGCATCCACGACAGACCTCAGCTTAGAAACCTCTAAGGAGGGAGGCCCCAACAGCGCTCACTGCCAGAAAGTTTTCCCCGTATGTTGAGTCGTAATCTCCTTTCTCGTAGCTTGAAGCTGTTGGTTCGAGTCCTACCCTCCAGAGCTAGCTGTGTGTTGTCTGCACGGGCTGGCAGCATCCAGCCCTACCTGGGATTCAGGCAATGCAGATGAGCCGGCCCTGAGCCAACGGCCTTTTGCTTAAGACGCAGGAACATAGACGAATACGGACATAATGTTAATAAGTCAATATTGCCCACACTGACTTACAGCAGCTCTCCAAAATTTCGGAGGGGGGGTTTCTCTCCTACTATAGTCTGTGGCCGATTGAAGATGGGACCATTTGGGTTTTCCCCCCCTACACCTATGCCTCTAGGGGTCTATTCCATGGGTAGGCAAACTAAGGTCTGGTCCAATCGCCTTCTCAATCTGGCCCGCGGACGGTCCGGGAATCAGCGTGTTTTTACATGAGTAGAATGTGTGCTTTTATTTAAAATGCATCGCTGGGTTATTTGTGGGACATAGGAATTCGTTCATTTCTCCCCCCAAAAATATAGTCCGGCCCCCCACAAGGTCTGAGGGACAGTGGACCGGCCCCCTGCTGAAGAAGTTTGCTGACACCTGGCTCTATTCTGCAACATGTCACTGATGCAATAAGAGCGCATTAGTGCCGGGTTTATACCGCATTTACGCTGCGCTGTTCATCGTTCCGCTTTAGCAATCGCCCTGCGATGTGCCGCCCGACGCTATCGGCATTCTTGCACCGCAGCAAAAAAAAAACACAACACAAAATGACAAAATGACCCGGAAGGTGGGCAGTTTGAAAAGGCATTGCAGGGATGTATCAGTGTGTCCACGCAAAAGGTTTTTCCAGATGCAAATAGTTTTGAAAGGAGGGTCGCAGATAACTGTCCACTAAAAGGATGTTCAAATGATGGCTTTAATCGACTTAAATACGATTCCTGCATTGCTGGGGCTGAGGCTAGACAACCCCTTGGCCTACGATTCTACAATTGAAATGTATAATTTTTCTAAAGTCTCAAGCCAGAGTACATTTTGTCCAGGCGCGCTCAATACGGAACAGAAATGACCTTTTCACACATGCAGAGAAAATATGCATCGGATGTGAGTTGGAGCCAGGAATTTGCAAATGTGAGGAAAGGTTTTTCAGAAGAGAAATCGGGAAATTGTGACTGCTCTCAAGGAAGGAAGGAAGGAAGGAAGGAAGGAAGGAGGAAGGAGGAAGGAGGAAGGAAGGAAGGAAGGAAGGAAGGAAGGAAGGAAGGAAGAAGGAGGAAGGAAGGAAGGAAGGAGGAAGGAAGGAAGGAAGGAAGGAAGGAAGGAAGGAGGAAGGGAGGAAGGAAGGAAGGAAGGAAGGAAGGAAGGAAGGGAGGGAGGAAGGGAGGGGAAGGAAGGAAGGAAGGGGGAAGGAAGGAAGGAAGGAAGGAAGGAAGGAAGGAAGGGGGAAGGAAGGAAGGAAGAGGGAAGGAAGGAAGAGGGAAGGAAGGAAGGAAGAGGGAAGGAAGGAAGGAAGGAAGGAAGGAAGGAAGGAAGGAAGGAAGGAAGGGGGAAGGAAGGAAGGGAGGGAAGGAAGGAAGGAAGGAAGGGGGAAGGAAGGAAGGAAGGAAGGAAGGAAGGAAGGGGGAAGGAAGGAAGGAAGGAAGGAAGGAAGGAAGGAAGGGGGAAGGAAGGAAGGAAGAGGGAAGGAAGGAAGGAAGGAAGAGGGAAGGAAGGAAGGAAGGAAGGAAGGAAGGAAGAGGGAAGGAAGGAAGGGGGAAGGAAGGAAGGAAGGAAGGAAGAGGAGGGAGGGAAGGAAGGAAGGAAGGGGGAAGGAAGGAAGGAAGGAAGGAAGGAAGGAAGGAAGGAAGGAAGGAGGGAGGGAAGGAAGGAAGGAAGGAAGGAAGGAAGGAAGGAAGGAAGGAAGGAGGGAGGGAGGGAGGGAAGGAAGGAAGGAAGGAAGGAGGGAGGGAGGGAAGGAAGGAAGGAAGGAAGGAAGGAGGGAGGGAGGGAGGGAAGGAAGGAAGGAGGGAAGGAAGGAAGGAAGGAAGGAAGGAAGGAAGGAAGGAAGGAAGGAAGGAAGGAAGGAAGGGCTGTCTGTTCATCCGAACAAAGAAGAGTCCTGCTGCATCAGGCCAACGGCCCATCTAGCCCAGCATCCTGTTCTCACAGCGCCCAACCCAGTGGAAAACCCGCAGCCAGGATTCAAACCCGCAACCAACACTCTCCCTTCCTGCGGTTTCCAGCATCGCTGCCTCCGATTGCGGAGGCAGAGCGTAGTCGCCCAACCATAGCCCTCTTCCCCTCTGAGAGTTTGTCTGACCCTCTTTTAAAGCCGTCCAAGTTAGCAGCCCCAACCGCTTCATGAGTCGGGGAGTTCCACGGCTCAACTATGCTCCCCCCAGTTTCAAAAGCAGCCCAGTAAAGTTGGGCTTCTAAGTTCTTTAAGGAGAGAGGCCCAAACACCCCCCTCTGTTCCCGGCGCTGCCAGATCAGATAACATTGCAAATTCGGCCCAGGCTGAGCGAAGAAGGGGACCCAGGTGTCATGGATCCCGGCTCCTGCGCTTCTCCCTATTTAGAGGCTATGATTGTACCTCTAAATACCGGTTGCTGAACATCACAGGTGGGCAGAGCACTCTGTTGCGTCCGTGTCCTGGTCTCTGGCTTCCTACTGAGGCAGCTGGTCGGCTGCTGCGATAACAGGATGAGGGCCAGATGGGCTGCCGGCCTGATCTAGCGAAAGGATCTTCCGATCTTCTGATGCCCCCGTTTTCCCTTTGAGTGGGCGAGAAACAACTCAAGAGGGAAGTCTAGGTTAAGGAGGAGGTTCTGCGCCCTGAACGGAGGCCGGGTCCCGAATTCGAACCCTGCTCGGAGAAAGATCGTGAGCTTCATTCAGTGCCCAATGGGGGCAGGTCGACACAGAGAGCCAGAGTTGGGTAGCCAGGAACCCTGGGAGAGACCAGGGTTCGAATCCTCAGCCATGAAGATCACAGTCTCTTAGCCAAACCGACCTCACAGGGTCGTTGTGAGGGTCAAATGGGGAAGGGGGGGAAAACTGGGATAGCTCATGTGCTTTAAATCTGCATTGGGTGCTGTGGCCCGTACCCTAAGATGAACTGAAGGAATAAAAGGTTCCTAGTATGAGAGGCAGCGGTGGTGTAGTGGTTAGAGCGTCGGCCTAAGACCTGGGAGAGAGACCAGGGTTCAGATCCACACTCAGCCACGAAGCTTGGGGGCCAGCCATGGCTTCTCTCAGCCTATCCTACCTCGCAAGGTTGTTTCTGGGATGAAGGGAAGAAGGCAAGAGCCAGTTGCGCTACCTTGAGCTCCTCGGATGAGAAAAAGGCAGGATATAAATGCAAAATGAGAGCATTACAGGTTCCCGACCTCCCAGCTAAACGGACCGGAATAGTCCGCGACCAGAAGTTCAAGAAGGATACTGACAAAGTGGAACGTGTCCAGAGGAGGGCAACCAAAATGGCCAAAGGCCTGGAAACGATGCCTTATGAGGAACGGCTAAGGGAGCTGGGCATGTTTAGCCTGGAGAAGAGGAGGTTAAGGGGTGATATGATAGCCATGTTCAAATATATAAAAGGATGTCACATAGAGGAGGGAGGGAGAAGGGTTTTTTCTGCTGCTCCAGAGAAGCGGACACGGAGCAATGGATCCAAACTACAAGAAAGAAGATTCCACCTAAACATTAGGAAGAACTTCCTGACAGTAAGAGCTGTTTGACAGTGGAATTTGCTGCCCAGGAGTGTGGTGGAGTCTCCTTCTTTGGAGGTCTTTAAGCAGAGGCTTGACAACCATATGTCAGGAGTGCTCTGATGGGGTTTCCTGCTTGGCAGGGGGTTGGACTCGATGGCCCTTGGGGTCTCCTCCAACTCTAGGATTCTATGATTCAGAAGGAGGAGGAGTATCAGGAAGAATGGAATAAATTTAATGATTATTTAGTTAAATTTGCTAAGTTAAACTAGCTGAAAACAGCTTGCAGATACTTAATGGGCTAAGGATTTTATTTATGTTAAGTGATGAGTTAATATGTTTAATTCCATAAGGTGACGATCTAAGGATGTTAATGCTTCTGTTAAATTTTATAAAAATTGGGATTTGGAAAAGCGTTAAAAGGACACGCAATGAAATTCAACCAAAGGGAAGCGAGGAATTCACTTAAGAAAGTTAAGAACTGTAATTTTCAATGAGGCTATGATTTGTGTTTGTTTGTCTTGTGTGTGTGTTTGTTTGTTTATAATATTGTGAAAACTAATAATTTTTTTGGAAAAAAATAAATAAACCACCTCATAAACATTAAAAAAATAAAAATAAACACACAGCCTCGATTGAAAGTGATTCGAACCCAGAACCCTCTTTCCTGGTTGGCGCTGCTGCAGAACAGACTCCTCTCTCTCTCTCTCTCCGCAGCCTTCTTCGTCCCCACACGCTTGCAAGATTTAGCAAATTAAAAGAAGGAAAGGCTTGTAACATCCCGATTGTCACACTCCAGAACTGCTGCCTGATCTCCTCCCACTCCGAGACATATTACTCATCGGCGGAGGGTCTTACTCCACATCCGTTCCCATTTACACGCCGGCAGCCAGTCCCTGAGCCGTTTGGCTGCTTAAAGGCGCACCGGAAAACACACAAGGGTCCGGCAGAATATTTTAGATTCCCGTAAAGCGGGGAATTGCAGGAGACAGTGCACTGCAAAGTACCTTTGCTTTCACACAATCACAGAACCCTACGGGTCGGAAGGGGACCCGAGGGTCATCTAGTCTGACCCGCCCCCAGCAATGCAGTTATCGCAGGAATCGCTGACAGGTGGCCACCCAAAGACCACCACCTTCTCAGGAGTCTGTTCCACAACTCTGATGCTCTGAAATCTACCCAGCTCTACCTCTCTTTCAAATCAGAACCAGTGAAGGCGGTGAAGGTCCTGTGTGTCTGGAGGCGGTTGGAGGATGGATGGCGGCTAAAAGATTGAGGTTGAATCCTGACAAGACAGAAGGACTGTTTTGGGGGGACAGGAGGCGGGTGGGTGTGGGGGAGTCCCTGGTCCTGAATGGGGTAACTGTGCCCCTGAAGGACCAGGTGTGCAGCCTGGGAGTCATTTTGGACTCACAGATCTCCATGGAGGCACAGGTCAAATCTGTGTCCAGGGCAGCTGTCTGCCAGCTCCATCTGGTACACAGGATGAGACCCTTCCTGTCCACAGACTGTCTTGCCAGAGTGGTTCATGCTCTGGTTATCTCCCGCTTGGACTACTGCAATGCGCTCTACGTGGGGCTACCTTTGAAGGTGACCCGGAAACTACAACTAATCCTGAACGCAGCAGCCAGACTGGTGACTGGGAGCGGCTGCCGACACCACATAACACCAGTCCTGAAAGACCTGCATTGGCTCCTAGGATGTTTCCGAGCAAAATTCAAAATGTTGGTGCTGACCTTGAAAGCCCTAAACGGCCTCAAAGGCCCAGTAGACCTGAAGGAGCGTCTCCACCTCCATCGTTCTGCCTGGACACTGAGGTCCAGTGCTGAGGGCCTTCTGGCGGTTCCCTCCCTGCGAGAAGCCAAGTTACAGGGAACCAGACAGAGGGCCTTCTTGGTGGTGGCGCCCGCCCTGTGGAACGCCCTCCCATCAGATGTCAAAGAGAAAAAGAACTACCAAACTTTTAGAAGACATCTGAAGGCAGCCCTGTTTAATAGGTTATTGTATTTTAGTGTTCTGTTGGAAGCCGCCCAGAGTGGCTGGGGAAACCCAGCCAGATGGGCGGGGTATAAATAATAAATTATTATTATTATTATTACTTCTAAAGTTTAGCCGCAATCTCTTTTCCCGCAATTCGAATCCGGCACCCACATGCGCTACAGAGCAAACTACGCTGCTTCGTCCTGAGGGCTTTCTGCATGCTGAGCGGATGAGCGACAGCCCAAGATACTAGATCTCATGGTTTTTTATCAACAGCTGCTTTCGAAAGGGCCTCATGTCGAGAATCAGGCCATTGGCCCTCTGCTAAGTCAGCACTGCAGGATTTTAGGTCTCTCCAGCCTTGCCTGGAATTTGAGCGGTGGGATTTGAACCCTGGACCTTCTGTGCATGCAAAGCAGTGGCTCCGAGCTTCAGCCCTCCCCCTGCAGAGAAGATGCCTGCCTTGACCCACCTCTGGAGATTCCTGAGGAAGTTCAATGCAACACCCCCAAGGCAAAAAGACTGAGGTCAAAACAGAGACACAGGTTAGCAGCCAGCTAAGAGATTTTACTTTCTTGGGCTCCATGATCACTGCGGATGGTGACAGCAGCCATGAAATTAAAAGACGCCTGCTCCTTGGGAGAAAAGCGATGACAAACCTAGACAGCATCTTAAAAAGCAGAGACATCACCTTGCCAACAAAGGTCCGTATACTTAAAGCTCTGGTTTTCCCAGTAGTGATGTATGGAAGTGAGAGCTGGACCATAAAGAAGGCTGATCGCCAAAGAATTGACGCTTTTGAATTCTGGTGCTGGAGGAGACTCTGGAGAGTCCCATGGACTGCAAGAAGATCCAACTTCTTCATTCTGAAGGAAATCAGCCCTGAGTGCTCACTGGAAGGACAGATCCTGAAGCTGAGGCTCCAAGACTTTGGCCACCTCATGAGAAGAGAAGACTCCCTGGAAAAGACCCTGATGTTGGGAAAGATGGAGGGCACAAGGAGAAGGGGACGACAGAGGACGAGATGGTGGGACAGTGTTCTCGAAGCTACCAGCATGAGTTTGACCAAACTGCGGGAGGCAGTGGAAGACAGGAGTGCCTGACGTGCTCTGGTCCAGGGGGCCACGAAGAGTCGGACATGACTAAACGACTAAACAACAACAACAACAAATAGAGGCGGTTTTGTTGTGTTTCTCTTTCTGCCATAGGGCAGAAAAGAAGTCATCTTTCCCCTGTAGCACAACACAGACTTGGGTGTTTGCAGCGACAGGGGCGAACTGATTGCAGTCCAAATGTCCCGATTTTCCAGGGACGGTCCTGGGATTGCAGAAGCCGTGTCCGTTTTCCGATCTGATCCCACAATTTCCCCCGCTTCTCCTGTTCCTTCCCTTCCACGTCTCGATTAAAAATGCAAACACACAAATTCTCCTGTCCTTTATGGAAACAGAAGCCTTTGCGCTCTCGCTCTCTCTGTAGATGCAAAAGCAGACTCCTGTTTATTCCGAAAATAAAATCCCTGCACCAAACGAAGTTGACATATAAAGTCCTTTTGAAGGAAAAGGCCAGCAATCTGCTTCAAATTCTTTAATTGCAATGCTTCCACAGCCAGCCTTTTTAAATAGGAAACACCGTGGAACGTTTAGTATTGCTTTCTTGTAAATGGAGCCTCACGCTGTCTACTCAGAAGTAAGCACCACTGTATGCAATGGCGTTTACTCCCAGGTAACTGGGTAAAGACTGAACAGCCTTACACTGCAATCCTAAGCGTTTAAGTCCCACTGAGTTCAATAGGATTTACTCTCCGGTATGTCCCTGATCACTCTCAAAGTTTCTATTATTATTATTATTATTATTATTATTATTATTATTCCCTTGACTTCTCCCTGAAAGGGACTCAAGTCAGCTTCCAGCCAAACTTCGATTTCTTTCCACTTATCTGCGGAAGGCGTTGGACACAATTCCTTCCCTTGCACATTTTCCCCCTTACAACAATCCTGCGAGAAGACTTCTGGGAAAAGATTTATAATGAATTGAAAAAAATGTTGAAATATACATTTATAAAGAAACCACAGGCCTTTCTTCTTGGAATAACAGGTTTGGAAATGCCCAAGAAAGATGTTAAACTATTTTTGTATGCCACAACTGCGGCTCGTATTTTGTTAGCTAAAAAGTGGAAAACCCAAGAAATACCAACTGTAGAAGAATGGCAGATGAAGATGATGGACTTTTTGGAACTAGCCGACCTGACCGGAAGAGTCCGCGACCAGAAGGAGGAGAAATACCACAAAGAATGGAAGAAATTTAATGATTATTTAGTTAAATGTGTTAAGCTAAACTAATCGGAAATAGCTTCCAGATATTTAATGGGCTTAGGATTGTATTTATGTTAACTGCTAAAATAATGTGCTTAATACTATAAGGAGAAGATTTAAAGATGTTAATGTTCAATTTAAAGTGTATAAAAATTGGGTTTTGGAAAACCGTTATAAGGATTTGCAATGAAATTCAACTAAGGGGAAACAAGGAAGTCGCTTTACAAAGTTAATAACTGTTCTTTTCAATAAGGTTATGATTTATGTTTGTTATGTTTGTTGTTTTGTGTTTTTGTTTGTCGTTAATATTGTAAAAATCAATAAAATTTTTGAAGGAAAAAAATAATACAACAATCCTGCGAGGCAGGTGAGCCAGAGAAATCTTCATTGCCTCAAGGTGACGGATGT
Organism: Podarcis gaigeae; assembly: GCF_964106915.1. NCBI lineage: Eukaryota > Metazoa > Chordata > Lepidosauria > Squamata > Lacertidae > Podarcis > Podarcis gaigeae. The sequence continues at coordinate 3,159,129 of NC_139689.1, forward strand.
TGATGTGTATTTGATGTGGGAGAAGCTTTTTGATGGAGGATGAGATGTCCCTATTCTCAGTGGAGAAATGTTGAAATGTGGGGAGGCGATGGGACTTTTTGTAAGACAGTGGTACCTCGGGTTACAGACGCTTCAGCTTACAGACGCTTCAGCTTACAGACCCAGAAATAGCACAGTGGACGCTCGGGTTGCGAACGTGATCCATGCGGGAAGCACGTTCGCAACTCGCAGCACCGCATCTATGCATGCGTGGCTTGCGATTCGGCGCTTCTGCACATGCGCAAAGCACAATTTAGCGCTTCTGCGCATGCGCAAAACCTGGAAGTAACCAGTTCCGGCACTTCTGGGTTTGGCGCAGTGCGCAACCTGAAGCGTCTGTAACCCAAGGTATGACTGGGTTGCTTCAGGATGAGAACAGAAATTGTGTGGCGGTGGCAGCGGGAGGCCCCATTAGCTAAAGTGGTGCTTCAGGTTAAGAACAGACCTCCGGAACGAATTAAGTTCTTAACCCGAGGTACCACTGTCTGGCACCCTGTCTGAGGCCAAGACTGGACCGTCTCAATTCTGCGCCACCTCGGTTCGCCCATACCACTCTGAATCGGGTGCTGAGTGCGAATTCTGAAGCCCAGCCTCTTCCGCAGGTTCAGGAAGGGGCAGAGAAGTCCCAAGGGGCTGGATGTGGGTGCCTGCACGGCCTCTGAGCCCTCCCCACAACTGGCAGAGGCAGAATCATATAACACACCCACCCAAAAATACACATGTATCATAGAATCTTGAGAGTTGCAAGGGACCCCCAGCGGTCATCCAGTCCAATGCCAAGCAATGCAGGAATCTCAGCCGAAGCATCCATGACAGACAGCTTAAAAAACCTTCAGGGAAGGAGAGACCATAATCTCGTTCCACAGCCGAAGAGCTCTTACTGTCAGAAAGTTCTTCCTGACGTTGAGTCGCAATCTCCTTCCTTGTAACTTCAAGCCACGGGTTCGAGTCCTACCCTCCTGAGCAGGAGAAAACAAGCTTGCTGCCTCTTCCGTGCGAAAGCCCTGGAGATATTTGAAGGTGGCTCTCAGATCTCCTCTCGGTCTCCTCTTTTCCTGGCTAAACGTCCCCAGCGCCTCAACTGTTCCTCATCAGGCTTAGTTTCCAGAACCCTTGGTCATCTTGGTAGTTGAAATAACCACTTTTCCTCTCTCGGCTCCATCACTGACCTCCACCTCCCTTTGCCTCTAAGGTCTCCCTTCTGCTGCTTTTCAGACTGTAAGCCTGATGGGGCAGAGACCGCCCCCTCGTTTTAATTTTTCGTTTCTGCAAAACCCCACATGCTCCTGAGCTCAGTATGAATTTTTATTAAATTCTTACACCGCCCTCGCCCGCAGATCTCAGGCCAGTTAGCCACACAAAAATACGAGATAATAAAATAATAGGCAGGCTCTTTTCATGTTCTTAGATGGGTATAAAGGCCAGGAGGTGTCCCTTCCCACTGGGAATCTGATTCCAGCAACCTGTGGTTGGGTTTTGGCAAGCTATTGCCTACGTCTTATCAAGCACATCTTTGCAACCAATGAGGACTAGTGACTTGCACGCCCTCCAAGTCAGGGCTCAGCAAACTTTTTCAGCAGGGGGCTGGTCCACTGTCCCACAGACCTTGTGGAGGGCCAGACTATATTTTTTTTGGGGGGGGGGGGGATGAACGAATTCCTATGCCCCACAAATAACCCAGAGATGCATTTTAAATAAAAGCGCACATTCTACTCCTGTGAAAACACCAGGCAGGCCCCACAAATAACCCAGAGATGCATTTTAAATAAAAGGACACATTCTGCTCATGTAAAAACACACTGATTCCCGGACCGTCCGCGGGCCGGATTTAGAAGGCGATTGGGCCGGATCCGGCCCCCGGGCCTTAGTTTGCCTCCCCATGCTCTAAGTGTCCCAATTTTCCTGGGACAGTTCCGGAATTACAGGCGCCATCCTGGTTTCGGACTTGATCCCAAAATGTCCTCGCCTCCTCCACCTCTCAGAGAACAGCTAAAAGTGGTGTGCGGCTGTGCAAAAACAGAGTCCTGTTTACACTGATAACAAATATGCACAAATATAGGATTGGGGACACCTGCCTTACTAGCAGTACATGTGAAAAGGATCTAGGGGTCTTGGTGGACCACAAGCTGAACATGAGTCCACAGTGTGACGCGGCAGCAAAAAGGGCTATTCTAGGCAGCATGATGAGAAGTCTGATGTCTAGATCAAGAGAAATAATAATAATAATAATAATAATAATAATAATAATAATTATTTATTATTTATACCCCACCCATCTGGCTGGGTTTCCCCAGCCACTCTGGGCCGCTTTCAACAAAATATTAAAATAGCAATGCATCAAACATTAAAAGCTTCCCTAAAGAGGGCTGCCTTCAGATGTCTTCTAAAAGTCTGGTAGTTGTTGTTCTCTTTGACATCTGGTGGGAGGGCGTTCCACAGGGCAGGCGCCACCACCGAGAAGGCCCTGTGCCTGGTTCCCTGTAACCTCACTTCTCTCAATGAGGGAACCGCCAGAAGGCCCTCGGAGCTGGACCTCAGTGTCCGGGCAGAACGATGGGGGTGGAGACACTCCTTCAGGTCTACTGGGCCTTTGAGGCCATTTAGCGCTTTCAAGGTCAGCCCCAACACTTTGAATTGCGCTCGGAAATGTCCCCCTTCTTCTGCCTTGGTCAGATCACACTTGGAATACAGTGTCCAGTTCTGGGCACCCCAATTTAAGAAAGGTGTCAACAAGATGGAACACAGAGAGGAGGGCGACCAAGATAATGAAAGGTCTGGAAACCAAGCCATATGAAGAACGGTTGAAGGAATTAGATGGCGCTGTGGGTTAAACCACAGAGCCTAGGACTTGCCGATCAGAAGGTCGGCGGTTCGAAGGTCGGCGGGATGAGCTCCTGTTGCTCGGTCCCTGCTCCTGCCCACCTAGCAGTTCGAAAGAACATCAAAGTGCAAGTAGATTAATAGGTACCACTCTGGTGGGAAGGTAAACGGCGTTTCCGTGCGCTGTTCTGGTTCGCCAGAAGCGGCTTAGGCCTGCTGGCCACATGACCCGGAAGCTGTACGCCGGCTCCCTTAGCCAGTAAAGTGAGATGAGCGCCACAACCCCAGAGTCGGCCACAACTGGACTTAATGGTCAGGGGTCCCTTTACCTTTAGCCTGCTAAAGTAGAAACTGGTTAGCATCTTCAAATATCTCACGGGCTGTCACATGGAGGCTAGGACCCGAACCAGTGGATTCAAGTCACAAGAAGGAGATTCCAGCTAAATATCAGGAATAACTTTCTGACGGTAAGAACAACTCAACAGTGGAACGGTCTCCCTCGGGAGATGATGGTCTCTCCTTCGTCGGAGGTTTTTAAGCAGAGATTAGATGGCCCGCCTGTCATGTATGATCTAGCTTTGATTTCTGCAATGCAGAGGGTTAGAATAGACAACCCCTGGTTTCTATTCTACAATCCCACAATTCTCTGATTCCTGCTAGGATACGCCGGCTTTTGACACCCGAGGTGCACGTTTTTAAGACCCAATATTAAACGGTGTCTAATATTGAGCGTTAATACCCTGGGACCTTGGGGGTCAAGGGCAAGCAATTAGTAATAATAACCCTTTCCCATTTTTTTGCAAAATGTCTGCTGCGCGGCTGGCTGTCCTTTTGAAAAATTAATCCCTCTTTGTGGTTTTAACTCTTGTTTTAATTACGAGTTACGCGAAGGCTCCTTACGGGTCTCAAAGATGGGTGCAAAGGTTTTAAGATACAAGGCGTGCGATGAAACGAAGAACAGAGGAGGAAACACCTTTTAAAGGAAGGAAGATAATGAGAAAAACAAGACGCTCGTCTCCCACAAAGTTCCACGGAGAGATCCGCGGTTCCTGGATGTGGAGGCCTGCATCGCCTGTCACTCTGTCATTCGCCAAGACATTTGAAGGACAAAATTGGCGAGAGGGGAGGGGGCTTCAGGGTGGCGGAGGGGAGACAGCGATTCTCTTTCCTATTCGGCTGTTGCAATTCCCCATAAAATACCCCTCTCTCTTTCTTTCTTTCTCTCTTTCTCTTTCTGTCTCTGTGTTGTCTTTTGAAATCCACCCGTTTCCAAAGAGGAACGCAGTGACTTGTCAAATGTGTACGGCTGGGTGGGGCGTGTGTGGAAAACGGCCACAGGAACCCGGCCCTTTCCATACAGAAAAGTCTATATTCTTTAGGGGAAACGGCAGGTTGCGGCCCAAAGTATCCGTGGGGTGTCCCAGCCAGGCGGACCCTCGCCGCTGGCACAGCCCCATGGGCATCGAAACAGGGGCACAGCTCTGCGAAACAGAGCGGAAGGATGGAAGAGAGAGTCCTCTGCGGGGTCAGATCTCTTCGCTTAGCTCTGCGGTTCCGTTTTGTGATTTCTAATATCCTTTTCCAGGGGAGATTTTTGCACCCTGAGCCGGGGAGAAGGGGTGCAAACACCCCACCGGCCCCCACTCAGCTGCCCCTAAGGCACCCAGGAAACACCGCAAACTAGGGGTTACCAGGGCACGCAGATTTTGAAGGATGGAGCGCTCTTGGTGGCACGTCCATTAATGTGGACAAGGATCCTCGAGGCTTTTCTTCAGAGGCCACCATGACTGAGAAACTCCCTCGAGGGAACAAGGTTTTGGGGGAACTGCTAAACAACACAGCCTTAAACCATCTCAAGCGTCAAATTCCTGCTCAACTATTTGCCTGGAAGGAAGTCCCATTCAACTCACTTCCGAGGCTGTTTTGTGATTCTCAAACTTTCGGGCGTTTTTCTCCTTCCTCCCTACAACGTCTAAAACGCAGAATAATTCGCTTTAGCGGAAAAAGCAGAATCCATGCAGAGCTTGCGTGTCGAGTGAGGGGCCACCCTTCCCATCAGGCCCAGGAACCCGGATCAATAACGTTTAGTACAACCTGAAAATAGGGGGCGAGGCAAGGAGACGGATCAGGCCCCTGGCCCCTGAGATCATTCAGTCTGGCCCTCTGCAATGCGAGCTTGCCGCCCAAATCTTTCGCTTTGCCACTGGCTGGCCTAAGAAGCGACCTGGTCCTAAATTAAGACCACTGGGGAGGGTTCCTCTATAGGCAGCCCAACCTGAAGCTGCTGTCAGGATTTGAACCCAGCACCTTCCGAGTGTGGAATTCGGGCTCTGGCACGGAGCCCCTTACAGACCCTTTCCACATCCAGCCCGGTGGCTTCATTCCTCTTCTTGAGCTTTTGAAATAGAAATTAAGGACTGCAGCCGCCCGCTGTAGCCACTAGGGAAGACAGCCCGCCTCCCCTTGCCCCCTGCCTGGGGGTGCAGCATCCTTTCCTGAACAGGCCAGGAGCAAGAGGTCTATACAGACACGACCACTTCGGCTAATAATAAGCCTTCGTTATAATTCCCCATCCCGGCACAATTAGGTAGCGTTTTGAGAATAAGCAAATATAGGATTTCACATTTGGGTGTGATAAACCCTCGGATTCCAGGACTCGCCAGCTGCGGTTTCATTTAGAGACCTTTAAAATTAATGGGCTATCTTTTTCCAAAAGCCGTAAAAACCCAAACAGGGCGTCGTTCCGTATTCTACAGAGCATCGCGGCTCGTTTATTCGGATTTCCACACACCGGGTCCTGCCGTTCAGCCCTCAAACCAGGCGCCTTGATCAAAAAGCCGGACAGGGCCTCTGACCATGTGCAGAGTGCTGCAAACCCAGGAATTCTCAGCTCTAAGTCTGGACATTGGCCCATCTTATTTCAGACAGATGGTTTCAGGGAGAGATTTTTGGATCACAGCCCTGACCATTGGTCATGCTGGTTAGAGTGGGTGGGGACTGGAATACGGCGATTCCCCCCACTGCTGAGGTTTAAAGGCCCGGACTTGGTGACAGGCCTCGCCACAGCCTCAGAAACAGCTGCAAATAATTGTTACTACGGATTCAAAAGCTTGCTAACTTTCCTCAGGCAGGGAAGGCGAACTAAAAGATCGATCCTTCCAAAGACTCGACAACAGAAGCCGAAACATTTCCCAGTAGGAAATAGTTTGACGAAGTTTAAGCTGCAAAAAGCAGCGCCGAAATTATTTATTTCTTCAAAATTACCCGCCCAACTTTGCAGGGACTCCTTCACACATTCTACTGTCCCGGACGTCGGTATGGTATAAACTTGCCCGCTATTTGTTTCCAGGTTCAGACGGACCAGTTAAAAGTAAAATAAATTTGTACTTTAATAACATTTTCAGCCAACAGGGGGCACCGGGCACCCCACTCCATAGAAGCCCCTCCAGGGTGCGTGTGAAATTTGTAGGTTTATGCATTCGATATGTGCCTTTTTAACCTAAGTTTCTAGTTCTCAAGAGAATGAACAGGTTTTTTTCCTGCAGGAATGAGTCCCACAGTTATCCAAGAGATCGCAGAAACAGAAGATTGCAGAACGGCGCCCCCTACTGCTGACTCAGAGGAGACAACGCTTCCGTCAAGCTGCATAACCAATGCCCCCTGCAGGAGACCCATGGAAGCGCAAGGTTGCAAACAGCGCCTCCTGCTGTTGAACCCAGAGCCCTGCAACTCGCAATGGACTATCCATATTTACAATAAACGTGCGAAGCCGTTGACCCCGGAATATATATATATATATATATTTGGGGTACCGCCCAGTCCTGTGGACCCCCTGGAAACGGAATCCCTCCCCTCGCGCCGCCACAAGCGGTCTGCATTAACCACAATGGGACGGCGCCCCCTGCTGTTGACCTCCAGGCACTGCAGTGTGCAGATAACTCACACCCCAACAAATTTTGGGGAGCGAGGGTCCTGTCACTGCAGGGCTTTGGGGCAGAAGAACACACTCCAAACACAGCAGGCCGTGGTTGGCGTGTTTCGAAGGCATTTGCATCACACACCTATCCAGAACCTTGGCCCAGCCAGTTCAACATTGCCATCACTGGCCGGCAGCATCTCTCCAGGATTTGAAGCCAGGATCTGACCGAACCCTGCCACCTTCTACACTCCAAGCAGCTGCTCCGCCGCCCAGCTACATTCATTTACAAACCAAGAGTCTAGACCTCATGGCTCCCCCTTAAGACCCAGGCAAGATAGCTCAGGACTGGCTGGCAGAAGCTCTCCAGGATTTCCAGACCCGGGCAGGCAGCATCCGTCTGCACTCGGAGCAGTCGCTCCCTGGCTGAGCCACAACAACCCAAGACCCACCTCGTGCCTGCCCACCCCTCCTCCGGAGAGATCCAGGATCCGGGACCCCCTCTCCGCAAGGGGATGGAGGGGGGGGGTCGTGTAAAGTGGGGAGGGGCGACTTACCGGGCGTTTTCTCCAGCCGCCCCTTTCTCCCCCCGCACAGTCTGACTTTGGAGATTAAAATGAGCAGTTGCTTCTGGCATAAAGACTTGGTCCCTCGAGGGCAAACCTTCCTCTGCGTGGAGACGGGCCGGCTGGCCACCGGGTCGCGGATCTCCCGTTTCTGCCGGATCAAGGAGCTGGCTAAGGCGGCCATGCCTGCCCCATCCGGAGGCGAGCAGGACTAAGGGGGCGAGGGGTTTTTGGGGGGGCGAGGGGGGCGCCCCCTCCTCTCTCTCTCTCTCCCTCCTCTCCTTCCACGCCCTCCCAGGTCAAGGCGTCCCGGCGAAGATGCGCTGCGGATCCCGCCGCTCTCCGGCCGGACGGCGCGGCTGGCAATCCGACGGAGCGGCGGCGGCGGGTTCGAGCCCCGCCAGCGGTTCCAAAAAAAGGGAAAACAATTTTTTAAAAAACTGGGTATCTCCTCCTCCTCTTCTGTTTAGGGTGACTCCAAGGTGGAGATCGCTTCCCTCCTCCGGGGCAGCCCCGGGAAAAGGGCGCCCCCCTCCGAAAGAGAGGGGGGTCTCTGCCGACGGCTGGCTCTCCCTCTCGTGCTAGGAGTGGATCCCATGACGGATCCCTCGCCGCCGCCGCCTTCGCCGGAGTGCCGTCTCCATCCCGGCTTCCGCTGCGCTTGGAGGGAGGGAGGGAGGAATGGATGGATGGAGGGGGGGCGGGGAGGAGACCCCGGTGTCCTTCAGAGCTTCAGAGGTTAATTATGTGTGGAGAGGGAGGGAGGGACGGAGGGAGAAGCCCAGGGGGTGGGCAGAGAGAGAAAGAAAGCGAGAGATCTCCTGGATCGAGGTGGGGGGGGGGGTTGGGGAGTTGATCTGGGTGTGTTAAGGGATAGACGGAGGAGAAGAGAGCAGAAAAGGAAAGGGAGGGGTGGGGGAGGGAGGGAGAGAGGGATTCTGTCACACACCCGTGACAAAGCTCGGGGGGGGGGGCGAGATAGTGCCCCAGTCTGTTAGGCACCCTTGGACGTGCGGGGGGGGGGCGTGGAACAAGAGAAAGTCTTTATCGTCCAGGGAGGAGGGGCAGGCACCCCCTCCCCATATAAAGGTGTCTTTTGATATATATTTTGGGGGGTCCGTCTTCCTCTCCTGGGGCATTGATGGGGGGGGGAAACGCCCCTTTCTGTCTGCGGAAGGAAGCCGGGAGAGTCCCCCCCCCCCAGAAGAATTAATTGAAATTAATCCGTAGCGATTGGAGACGGGGGGGTGGAGGGTCTGGGGTTTGGACGCGCATCGTTACGGGTGTGGGTGGGCTTAATGGGGGGGAGACACGGGGGGACACCCCAAAAGGGTTTCCCTCGCCCCCCCCCCGCCGTGGGGTGAAGCTCCGGATGGGAATGTAATGAGTCATGGGAAGAAAATCTCCGCAAGGGTCGCGCTGACTTTGGGAAGGGTCCCTGGAGGCGGGGGGGGGGGTTTCCCTGGCTCAGTAAGGGGTCTTGGGGTGGGAGGGGGTCGTGCAAGGACTCAGCACAAGCGACACGTGCGCGCCCCCCTCCCAACCCCCCCCCCCTAAACCCCCATTGCACTGCCTGGCGGCGCATCGCATGTGGGTCAGCGCGCGATTGCCAGCAGCGCCCCCTGCAGGCGATGCGACGCGTCTCCCATTCCCCTATAGGAGAGGAGCGGGCGCGCCCCTAGCGGAGGGTCGTATCCGCACCGCGCATCGAAAGCGCGTTTGGAACACGTGTAGAGCGCGCTTGGCTTCTCTCCTCCCCAGAATCCTGGAAGCTGTAGTTAACCTTTCATGGAGCTATAATTCCCAGCACCCCCTTTGGAAACTATAATTCCCAGGGTTCCACAAGGTAAGCTTTAAATGCGTGTTAGATGCGGGCAACGGGGGTTGGTGCTTAGAGTGTCGGGTTACTAGAACCAGGGAGAAACCAGGGTCCAAATCCTGACTCCTAGGGTGACCTTAGGGTTGTTTGGGGGGATGATCGTGCGAGACAGCGCCTAGGTGGGGTCAGTACACCTTTCAGACAGGTAAACCATCTCAAACAACAAAGGGGAATCTGAGCATGTGCAGAGTGGCTTTGTCTCAGCTGGCCACGGAGAACAGGACTTCCCTTGAACCTCTCCTTTCTCGGCCTCAGTTTGCCTTCTGATAAATGGGAACAATTGCTACCCATCACAAGGAATACTTATATTAACACAAGGATACCTATCACAAGGATACCACAATTGCTACCTCTAACGGTAACAAACAAAAACAACATTCCCACCGTATATATTTTTAATGAAGGTCTAAACAAGGAGCCCCTGACCATGTGCAGAGTTCAATTCCCATCACCACCGAGCCTGTTCCCCATATTTCTCTCGCCATCGCTTCCAGAGAAGAGAGGGAGCGGAAAGGTGTGGTTTCTGGAGCGGATTTGATCTCAGCAACACTTTAGGATTTGTGTGTGTACAAATTAACCGCACCGCACGCCCCTTAAATCACAGGCCTCCCGGCTGCGTTTGCCAGAGGCGAGGAGAGAGAGCCTTGCAGATCGATGGAACTGGGACAAGGACTAATGGCTGCATATTCCCACCCGGGGAGCAGTCAATAGACATGGAAATTAGGGAATCTCTCATCGGGGAGCTATAAGTCTTCAAAAGGGGGGAGAGGGAGGGGCGAGGGGGGTCTCCTGTTCCCCTGCAGAGCCAAAAAAGCCCCCTCTGTTTCTGAATCCATCTCCCACCGACAGTGGCGTAGCGTGGGTTGTCAGCACCCGGGGCAAGGCAAGTAATTTGTGCCCCCTAACCCATGGATTTGCGCCCCCTAACCCGTGGATTTGCGCCCCCTAACCCTAACCCCCAGATGTTGCGCCCGGTGCGCCCGGCCCCCCCTACACCCCCCACGCTACGCCACTGCCCACCCACCACCATGTTTAGAATAGGGGAGGGAAGGAACAAAACTCTGGGGCAGCAAGAGGTGAGAAAAACTGGATAGGGGGCACCCCTGTCTCTGTTGCCCCCCTTTCACCTGGCTGCCCCCCTGCCCCCTGCCCTGGATAAAATGGTGGAATTGTAGAGTTGCACCCCCCCCACCCCCAGGGTGATCTAGCCCAGGGCCGGATTTAGGTTTGATGAGGCCTAAGCCACTGAAGGTAATGGGGCCCTTTATATGTCCAGCTGTCCTTTGTCAACAACAAATTGTCCCAGTTTTTTTGTGTTGAATATATGCTCTATGGTCATTTATGGACCTCATAGGTATCTCAAGCCCATGCCAGTCCATGCAGAATGTAGGCACCCTATATATAAAGGTAAAGGGACCCCCGACCATTAGGTCCAGTCGTGGCCGACTCTGGGGTTGCGGCGCTCATCTCGCTTTACTGGCCGAGGGAGCCGGCGTCCAGCTTCCGGGTCATGTGGCCAGCAGGACTAAGCCGCTTCTGGCGAACCAGAGCAGTGCACGGAAATGCCGTTTACCTTCCCACTGGAGTGGTACCTATTGATATACTTGAACTTTGACGTGCTTTTGAACTGCTAGGTGGGCAGGAGCAGGGACCGAGCAGCGGGAGCTCACCCCGTCATTGCGGGGATTCGAACCACCGACCTTCTGATCAGCAAGTCCTAGGCTCTGTGGTTTAACCCACAGCGCCACCTGCGTCCCATGCAGAATGTAGGCACCCTATATATAGAAAGGAGCAAACCCGTGATGTTTTAGGGAGCAGGTGAGCAGGCGGCGTCCATGACTTACATCACAGGAGCCCACACAACACAAAACACTGTTCTTTTACTGGAGAAAGACACCCTGAGCTCTAATGTTATGCCAACATTAGACCTGCCCCAAACCCACCAAGAAAGAGGTGTTGCTGTTTTCCAGATCATGTCCTGTTTACCACCGGTGTGCTAGGTGCTGGACAGGACACTGCAAGCAACTTAGATTGACAATGCCCTTTTGCAAACCTTCCTCTGCTAGACGCTGGCCGCCAGTGATTTGGCTGGTTGGTTCAAATCAATACCTGAAACGCGGACGCACCAAACTGCTTTGTTGGCCTCTGAGCCTCCAAAACTCTGTTGCCTTCTCAGCCTTCGTGCCAACCCTCAGTTGCTTCTCTTCTCCACGGGGCTGGTTCAGAGTTTCCCTCCAGCCAAACTGACCTTTCCCCTTCCCTCACAGAAAGCTGCTTTTGAGCATTCGGTCGACGGTACCAGAACCGCCTGCGAACATTCCGTGACATCAGAGGAGCTCCGCGAATCACTGAAGGGCGATTGCCAGACATCATATTAGGCTGTATTTTAATGTTTAATGTTGTATTTTAATCTTGTTTTTAAGTTGTATTTCAATCAGTTGGCTGGGGAGGGCGGGGTATAAATAAATTATTATTATTATTATTATTATCATCATCATCATCATCATCGTTGTTGTTGTTACAGTTTGCAGTGAGGGTTTCCTGCCTATCATAAACGAGAGATTTCCTTTCATCCGCTGCAAATATAATATTTCCCAAAGTTCTGGGCACCTCAGTTTCAGAAGGAGATGGACAAACTGGAAGGTGGGCAGAGAGGGCAACCAGGATAACCAAGGGCCTGGAAACCATGCCTGATGAGGAACAGTCGAAGGAGGAGGGCATGTTTAGCATGGAGAAAATGTGACAGCCATCTTCAAATATCTGAAGAGCTGCTGCCACTTGGGAAATCGAGCACGCTGGTTTTCTGCTGCTCTGGAGGGTAACCGGGACCTCCTCTCCTGGTCTGCCCTGCAGAGGACCTTAAGGTCCATGAATGATCATAGTTTAGAGGTCCCGGGCCCTAAGGAAGTCAGGCTATCCTCCACCAGGGCCAGGGCCTTCTAAGTGATGGCTCCCACCTGGTGGAATGCTCTGTCCCAGGAGACTAGGGCCCTGCAGGATTTAACCTCCTTCCGCAGGGCCTGTAAGACAGAGCTATTCCACCTGGCCTTTAATTTGAATTCAGCCTGATCTTTTATTTCCCTTCCCTCACCTGCTCTGAGACCCCACAGCTAAATCTCCCCTGGTCTCCTCGCTGGCCCAAGTAGGACCAATTCAGCCAGCTAGCCCTGGGAATTATCTAATGCTTATTTCCCCTAACCTGATTTTTGAATTTTGAATTTGATTGTTATTCATGTTTTTATACTGTATTTTATGCTGCTTTTATAATGAAGTGTTTTAAATTGGTTGTTAGCCACCCTGAGCCCGGTTTTTGAACCGGGAAGGGCGGGGTAGAAATAAAATATTATTATTATTATCCGAACTGATGGATTCAAATGACAAGGAAGGAGATTCGGACGAAACACCAAGAAGAACTTTCTGACGTTAAGAGGCGTTCGATGTCGTAAGAAACTCCCTCGATGGAGGGAGGTTTCCAAGCAGAGGTTAACCTGTCCCGGGGCTCCTCTAAGCTGTGATTCCTGCATTGCAGGGGGCGGGTTGGACTACATGACCTTTGGGGAGCCCAGCTCTGAAACTGTACGAGGTTCACCCTGAATACGAGGAGAAGAAAAAAACACCCTGACGGGTTCCTCCCTCTCTCGGAAAGCGGTGGGTGTGCCGTGCGCCGTGGGGCCTCTCTGGTGTGCGCACTGTGCCTCGTGGTTTTTCTAGCCTCCCTTACACACACGGCATTAAAATTTCATACAGGTTTCGAAAAAACAAACAGAAGGAGCAGAGCAACGGGGTTATTATGTAATGCTGCTCAAATAAAGCCGGATGGGTCCCTGTGTACGCCTGAATCCGTGCATGTGTGTGTGTGTTTGATGTGTTCTCCGTGGGGTGAACCGTATATGTGTGAGTGGGGGCACCCATCGCCTCCAGAGAGAGGAGAATCGCGTGGGGGGGGGGTGTGTGCGCAGCATGGAAGCGCATTACGAAACAGCCCGGAACCTGAGGCGAGCTCAGAGGCCTCTTCATCTGTCAACACAAGGATTCCTGACCTCTCCATCTCTCCCACAATTTGGGTGCATCTGGGGTTAGCCATGCTCACCCGGGTCAGAGAGACACTCAGAACTAACCTGAGATTTGTTGCAGGAATTTATGTATCAGATGGGGGGGGGTGTTTGCCCCTCCAGCAGATATCACGCACATGCAGCCCACTACCAAAACCAGCACAATCGCTTTTGTGACTTTGGTGATTTGTCCCCACAAAACACTTCGTCGCAGTTTCTTCCTATCTATTCAAAGGGCCTTTGCTGCACGATACCAAATGTAAAAATTCACTGATCAATGTTATCTCTGTACTGGCTCACTGGGAAAACTTCAGAAATTCATATAGACAGGTGAGCTCAGCTCCTCAGCAGCCCCTCTGCCTGAGTGATAATCCCTGGCCTCCTGATACCTGAGTGCCAGACAGGTAGCCATGCCAGAAATAACAAACCCAGATGAAGACAAAAGGGTGTGATTAACTTGGCTGGGAAACAGGGAAATGTAAATATATTTTTTGTTACACTTGATGGGTGTTTGGTGGAGGGCAAGGAGAACCATGGGGCAGGGTCCAGGATGCTCAGATTACGGCCACCAGACCTCCCCTTTCATGATGTAACTGTGATGTAGTTTGGGGGGGTGTAACATGGGGATTAGCAGCTAATAAAAGTTTGGGTTCTCTTTTGTAGGGGCTTCCATCTTGTTCCACCTGGTGGCAGGTGGGAGTCCTGGCGCGACAGTCTTCAATCAAGACCAAGCCTCCTGGCTGCTGTTTTGCTCTGGTATTCCTGGCTGGGATCCTTGCTTTTTGTCCAAGGGAGCCCTCAGATTTCTCCGTTAACAGGTTTGAAGCCCCAACGCAACAGAGCACCCATTGAGCCCTACAGCTGGGCCGACTGCCACCTCCTGTTCCCCCAGTGGCCAAACTTCCCCCCCCCCCAGGGAAAACCCACAAGCAGAATTCGAACACAAGAGCCACTCTCTCCTGTCCTGCTTTTTCCTGCTGGTGGGAGAACACAGCCATCCTGGATCATGGCCAGTACTGGATTCACATATAAGCTAAACAAGCTATAGCCTAGGGCCCCACTCTCTTGGTAAAGGGACCCCTGACCGTTAGGTCCAGTCATGGCCGACTCTGGGGTTGCGGCGCTCATCTCGCTTTATTGGCCGAGGGAGCTGGCGTACAGCTTCCGGGTCATGTGGCCAGCAGGACTAAGCCGCTTCTGGCGAACCAGAGCAGCGCACGGAAACGCCATTTACCTTCCCGCTGGAGCGGTACCTATTTATCTACTTGCACTTTGACGTGCTTTCGAACTGCTAGGTTGGCAGGAGCAGGGACCGAGCAACGGGAGCTCACCCCGTCACGGGGATTCGAACCGCTGACCTTCTGATCGGCAAGTCCTAGGCTCTGTGGTTTAACCCACAGCGCCATCGCGTCCCTTACTCTCTTGGGGGCCCAAAAAATGTAAAGGAAAAAAACCTGGATGTACATTTCCAAAATATGAGATAAAAAACAAATAAAATATAAACCTACCTATATCAGCAGTGTTTTGTGTTGTGTAGGCTCCTATGATGTAAGTCCTGGGCCCCGCCTGCTAGCCTGCTCCCTAAAATATCACTGGTTTGTTCCTTTCTATATATAGGGTGCCGACATTCTGCATGGACTGGTTGCAGGGCAACATGCACAAATGGCTTGAGATACCTATTAGGTCCATAAATGACCATATAGCATATATTTGACACGAATAAACCGACAATTTGTTGTTGACGAAGGACAGCTGGACACAGAAAGGGCGCCATTACCTTCTCAGGGCCTCAACAAACTTAAATCCTTTCTCGCAGCCATCGATAGCCTTACAAAGTGGTCCACCAAGACACTAATCCCCTTTTAAAACCATCCAAGCTGGCAGCCATCGCTGCCTTGTGGCAGGGAGTTCCGCAGTTCAACTCTGCGCCGCGTGAGGAAGGACTTTATTTTCCCTGTCCTCAGTCTCCCAACATTCAGCTTCAATGGTGTTATGAGAGAAGGGGAAATTCTTTTTTTCTGCTGTCCACTTGCTCCACACCTGTCACAGACGAGATTCTTGCATTTTAGAGGGTTGGACAAGATGACCCTCAGGGCCCCCGCCCCCAATCTACAACTCTATTATTATTATTATTTTCATAGCGAGGGGGTTGGACTAGATGACCCCCCGGGGTCCCTTGCAACGGATTGACAATACGACAACACTCACAACTTTGGAGCGGCTTGACGTAGACTTTCTCTGGACAAACGCATAGACATTTGGAACCAGTTTCCACGCTACGTCATAGGCCATTAATAACCCTACTGGGACGACATTTATTTCTTTACGGTAATCTGTGGAAGTGTAATTGATTGCTCTTATTGTATATACTCCATCTTTTGTATTTTTCTTTCTCACACCCTTTCCCCTCCCCTCTTGTAAGTGAAACTCAATAAAATATCAACCGAAAAACGTCTACAGTTCCACAATTAAAGAGATTAAAACAGGCAGGAGCAGTGTTTTTTTCCTTTAAAAAATGTTTAGGGGTACTCTCATTTTTCTAATTTTTAAAATAAAATTTTGCTTTATTATTGTTTGGGCCATAGATTCCTACCCAATATGTATATTCTCTCTCTGAACTTCAATTTGAACTATTATCATTCTCTTCCTTTTTCATCAGTCTGGGCTGCAGCGCATCCATTCCCCTACTCATATTGAAATACTGCCCCTCCATGAGGCCGAACTTAGAGTCACAAAATGTTCAGGGTTACGCGTCCCCAAACCGTGTCCCCCAGGGAAAAAAGCACCAGGTTTGAGCCTTTATAAATACCGCAGGTTAGAAACAGCGCCTTTGCACACTTGTATTTTTGTGGTTTTTTTTTTCAATTTTTTAATTAATTTTCACAAAATCATAAACAAACAAGACAGACAGCAATCATAATCTTATTAAAAAATATTAACATTGTTAAGTGACTTCCACGCTTCCCCTTGGTTGAATTTCCATGCAAATCCGTTCAACATCTGTATTTTGGGACACCTTGTTTTTCAAGAAACCTTAGTCCATGTGATGGCAGGCAGGCAGGCGTGGCGGTGAATTATGCAGAGGGCGCCGGGAAAAGCTCTCCCTCTCTGCTCGTCCGCTTGGGTGACAAACCAGGTCTTCTCCACTCCGAAATGCCCTCTCCATCTTTCTGCCTCTCTCTCTCTAAGGCCTCAGCCCCACAGCGGAGGCTCATTAAATTCTCTCACACGGATGCGCCTCTCGCACGGGGAGGGGACAGGGCTGGTGCAGGCAGCTGGTTCACCCCCAAACCGCTTTGCCCAGGGCCTGTGGTGACATTTGGTGGATAGCAGAAAAGCACATGGCCGCCCCACATCCCGGGAGACGCCGCGGAAAGTCTCTTTCGGATCCTGTCTCTCTGCTATTATTCATGACGAACTCTTCTTAGTTTCACGTTCCCAGTTCACGTTCTTAGTGCCACGTTCCCAGCTCCTGGAGAAAGGATACTGGGTTTGAGCACCAGGGCCTCTGAGCATGCACAGAGTGCTTTTTCTCTGGGTGGGTGTGCGAAGGGTTTTTTGGTCGACGCCGTTTTCTTCTTGTTATTGAGTCGTTTAGTCGTGTCCGCCTCTTCGTGACCCCCTGGACCAGAGCACACCAGGCCCTCCTGTCTTCCACTGCCTCCTGCAGTTGGGTCAAACTCATGCTGGTCCCTTCGAGAACACTGTCCCACCATCGCGTCCTCTGTTGTCCCCTTCTCCTTGCGCCCTCCATCTTTCCCAACATCAGGGTCTTTTCCAGGGAGTCTTCTCTTCTCAGGAGGTGGCCAAAGTCTTGGAGCCTCAGCTTCAGGATCTGTCCTCCCAGTGAGCACTCAGGGCTGATTTCCTTCAGAATGGAGAGGTTGGATCTTCTTGCAGTCCATGGGACTCTCCAGAGTCTCCTCCAGCACCAGAATTCGAAAGCATCCATTCTCTGGCGATCAGTCTTCTTTATGGTCCAGCTCTCACTTCCATACATCACTACTGGGAAAACCAGAGCTTTAACTATACGGACCTTTGTTGGCAAGGTGGTGTCTCTGCTTTTTAAGATGCTGTCTAGGTCTGTCATTGCTTTTCTCCCAAGAAGCAGGCGTCTTTTAATTTCGTGACTGCTGTCACCATCTGCAGTGATCATGGAGCCCAAAAAGGTAAAATCTCTCACTGCCTCCATTTCTTCCCCTTCCATTTGCCAGGAGGTGATGGGCCCAGTGGCCATGATCTTCGTTTTTTTGATGTTGATATTTTGCGCTCTCCTCTTTCACCCTCATTAAAAGGTTCTTTAATTCCTGTCTCTCTGCTATTATTCATGACAAACTCTTCTTAGTCCAGACTGCCACGTTCCCAGCTCCCGGAGAAGGGATGCTCGGTTTGAGCACCAGCGCCTCTGAGCATGCGTAGAGTGCTTTTTCTCTGGGTGTGTGTGCGAAGGTTTTTTTTGGTCGACGCCGTTTTCTAACATGCACCAAACAAGAGGGGTGTTACGGCGACGGAGGAAAGTTAAAAGCCAAAAAGCGAAACCGTAGGGTAGGAATGCAGAATGCGTACAGTTGCATGTGGGTCAAGAAGCAAAAGAATATCTGCGTAATAATAATAATAATAATAATAATATTTATTTATACCCCACCCTCCCCAGCCAAGGCCGGGCTCAGGGCGGCTAACAAGCAATAATAAAAACAAGTTGAATGAGTACAACTTAAAAACAAGATTAAAATACAACATTAAAATATTGAAACATTAAAATATTAAATAATATTATTATCTGGTTATCAAGGCGCCACTGAAATTCGAAATGCCTATGTCCTCCTCTGATTCCGCCTGGTCATCAGAAAAACCTTCCAATGTCAAGAATTTGGCCTCTTGCTCTTCGTCTCTTTCCTCTCCCCTCCTCGTTCCTTTTCCTTTTGTGCCGTGACTTTTTCAGACCTTCACCCTAATCCTTTAATCTGCTGACCTGAAGATTCAAGCCTCCTGGAGGTTTGGCTGGCCAACCTGGAGACTTCAGATCTGGCAAGGCTAGAAGCCACCGAGAAGGCCCAAAGCCGAGCAGAGAACCCAGGAGTCCAAGTCCTTTCCAGAAGCAGAAGCGATTGAAGAGGCACTTAAAGCGGGAGAAGACAGCTCTCCGGAGAGCTGTAATTAATGGGTGCGCCTATCAAATTTTCATAAGTGTTTCTGTTCGCTGACAGCTCCCTGTCCGGTGGCCAAGGGCTATTGGCTCAGTCCCAGGCAAGACTTGAAGGCGGCTACTGCCCCCTGATGGCCAAAGTGGGAACTGCGTGTATTGGGTGGGGCAGGACTTCTGGCTCTGGTGGACACCTGAACCCCGAACCCTGATGTGCAGAGCGGGTCATAGACTGAACCCTGCTAAATGGAGCAGTTTCCATAGGTTTGAAGCCAGCTAACGATTGCAGCCTTTGTGGCCAGGCAGGTGCCCCAAAAGAAACCAGCAAGCAGGATTCGAACTCAAGATCGCTCTCCCTTCCTGTTGTTTCGAGCAACTGGGATTCAGAAGCATCACTGTCTGGAGGCGGTTGGAGGATGGATGGCGGCTAACAGATTGAGGTTGAATCCTGACAAGACAGAAGGACTGTTTTGGGGGGACAGGGGGTGGACGGGTGTGGAGGACTCCCTGGTCCTAAATGGGGCAGCTGTGCCCCTGAAGGACCAGGTGCGCAGCCTGGGAGTCATTCTGGACTCACAGCTGTCCATGGAGGCGCTGGTCAATTCTGTGTCCAGAGCAGCTGTTTATCAGCTCCATCTGGTATGCAGGATGAGACCCTCCCTGCCCGCAGACTGTCTCGCCAGAGTGGTGCATGCTCTGGTTATCTCCCGCTTAGACTACTGCCATGCGCTCTACGTGGGGCTACCTTTGAAGGTGAACCGGAAACTACAACTAATCCAGAATGCGGCACCTAGACTGGTGACAGGGAGCGGCCGCCGAGAACACATAACACCGGTCTTGAAAGACCTTCATTGGCTCCCAGTACGTTTCCAAGCACATTTCAAAGTGTTGGTGCTGACCTTTCAAGCCCTAAACGGCCTCAAAGGCCCAGTAGACCTGAAGGAGCGTCTCCACCCCCATCGTTCTGCCCGGACACTGAGGTCCAGCGCCGAGGGCCTTCTGACGGTTCCCTCCCTTCGAGAAGCAAAGCTACAGGGAAGCAGGCAGAGGGCCTTCTCGGTGGTGGCACGGTGCTCAGAAACATCCTGGGAGCCAATGAAGGTCTTTCCAGACCGGTGTTATGTGGTCCCGGCGGCCGCTCCCAGTCCCCAGTCTGGCTGCCGCATTCTGGATTTGTTGCAGTTTCCAGGTCACCTTCAAATGTAGCCCCATGTAGAGCGCATTGCAGTAATCCAAGCGGGAGATAACCAGAGCATGCACCACTCTGGCCAAACAGTCCGCAGGCAGGGAGGGTCTCATCCTGCGTACCAGCCTCTCTTCCCCCCCTCCTTGGCCTGAAATCCTCCATTTGCAGAGTCAGTCTACCTCTGAGTCTCAGATGCTGGGGGAGCCAGTGGAGAGCCCCGCTTGTGGCCTTCCTGAGCTGTCCACCGTTGGAAACAGTATACTGGGTTTCACCATTCTTTACTGCGATCCATCGGGTCTGTGTTCCAGACCCAGTGGCTATAAACACCCCCTGCAAGAAAAAACCCCTCACACCATCTCCTCTCCACCCTCCACCTAGCCAGAGCCAATTTCATGATCGATAGCACCCCCTTATCCCGAAACACCCCCTTCCTCCCCAAAAGTCTTTCCAGAGGTTCCCTGGACCTGTTATGCAAAGAACTCCGTGCGAGGCAATGAAATCCATTAGCAGAATAATGGACCACATTCAGCGTTTACGTTCCTGCTATAAAACCCTCATTTTCTCTCTCCCTCTCCCGCTCTCCGATAATAAATAATAAAGATTTCTTTAAAAAAAAAAAAAAAAAAAAGCTTTTCGCAGCTCTGGCCTCTTCCAAGGCAATTTGCTAATTGCCTAGACAGAACTCCCTGGCTTGGCTCGGCGATATCTCAGCCTGCCAGGGGGGTCAGTGCCTGTGGGGAGAGCTATAATTTAGGGGGGGGGAACCCACCTACCTCGCAAGGAATCCCCAAATGTGGTGGGTTCAGGGGTCCTTTTGCAAGTAACTTGCATCTCTGCCGGGCCCTGGTCTCATGAGGCAGAGTGTTCCACCATGTCGGGGCCAGTGTTAAAAAGGCCCTGGCTCTGGTTGAAGCTAATCTAACTTCCTTAGGGCCCGGGACCACTAGGGTGTTGCTATTTATGGACCTTGAGGCTCTCCGTGGGGCATACCGGGAGAGGCGGTCCCGTAGGTACGAGGGTCCTAGGCCGTGAAGGGCTTTAAAGGTCAAAAGCAGCACCTTAAATCTGACCCTGTACTCCACCGGGAGCCAGTGTAGCTGGTATAGCTCTGGGTGAATATTCTCCCATGGCAGAGACCCCGTGAGGAGCCTCGCTGCAGCATTCTGTACCCGCTGGAGTTTCTGGGACAGCTTCAAGGGCAGCCCCACATAGAGCGAATTACAGTAGTCAAGCCTGGAGGTGACCGTCGCGTGGATCACTGTGGCCAGGTCGGGGCGGGAAAGGTAAGGGACCAACTGCTTGATGCGGCGAAGGTGGAAAAATGTCGCCTTGGCTGTTGCTGTAACCTGCGCCTCCATGGAAAGGGAGGCGTCAAGGATTACACCCAAACTCTTAACGGAAGGCAATGGCACTAATTGGGCCCCCGCAAGAGAAGGGAGTTGGTCCCTCATCCCCATGCCATCCCGACCCAGCCATAGGACCTCTGTCTTCAAAGGATTTAGTTTCAATCGGCTCCCACGAAACCATCCAGTCACAGCTTCCAAACATCTGGTCAGTGTGTCCAGGGCCGAGTCGGTGTGGCCGTCCACCAGCAGATAGAGCTCATCAGCATATTGGTGACAGCCCAGCCCAGCTTAGAAACGAACGTGAAAATAGCGTGCAAAATTCATTATATGTGCGGGGTGGGCAAAGCTTGGCATTGGCAAAACTGTGTATTTTCAGCAAAACGGCGTGCAGGAAAACTGTGTATATTCCAGAGAAACCCACGCTTAAATTCTAATGAATTTTCACAGTGACTCTTTAAAAACACAATCTGTGTAAGAACACAAGAAGGACCTGCTGGATCAGAGCTTCTAGTTCTCACAGTGGCCAACCAGATGTCCATTATGGAAAAACCAGCGAACAGGATTCGAACACAGGATTCAAGCCCTCTGCTCTCCTTCAGCTTCCAGCAACTGGTATTCAGAAACATTGCTTCCTCCAGCTGTGGTGGCGGAGCATAGCCGTCCTGGCTAGTAGTCATCGATAATAATAATGATAATAATAATAATAAATTTTATTTATACCCCGCCCTCCCCGGCCAGAGCTGGGCTCAGGGCAGCTTACACCAATAAAATCACAGTAAAAACATAATAGGGGAAAAAGGGGGGGGGAGAGACAATTGAAAACACAGGTTAAAATGCAATTTAAAATGCAGCCTCATTTTAAAGTAGCCCATAGATCAAGACCATAAGGGGAGGGAAACATAAGGGTCAGACTGAGTCCAAACCTAAGGCCAGGCGGAACAGTTCCATCTTGCAGGCCCTGCGGAAAGATGTCAAGTCCCGCAGGGCCCTAGTCTCTTGGGACAGAGCGTTCCACCAAGTCGGGGCCAGTACTGAAAAGGCCCTGGCCCTACTTGAGACCAATCTAACCACCTTGAGGCTAGGATCCTCCAAAGTGTTGTTATTTGTGGACCTCTCCACGGGGCATACCAGGAGAGGTGGTCCTGTAGGTACGTGGGTCCTAGGCCACATAGGGCTTTAAAGGTCAAAACCAGCACCTTAAACCTGACCCTGTACTCCACCGTGAGCCAGTGCAGCTGGTATAGCACTGGGTGAATGTGATCTCGCGGCAAGGACCCCGTAAGGAGCCTCGCTGCGGCATTCTGCACCCACTGGAGTTCCTGCTCAGCTTCACCTCCTTGAATTTGCCCAACTCTCTTTCAAAGCCATCCAGGTGAGTGGCCATTGCTGCCTCCTGTGGCAGGGAGTTCCGCCGTTGAACCCTGTGCCGCACAGCAGAGAAATTCCTTTTCTGGCTTCCGAACCTTCCGGCGTCCGGTTCCTTTACGTATCCCCATGTTCTGTTGCTACGGGAGAAGGAGGAACGCTTCTTCAATGCCAGGCGTAATTTCGTCACCCCAGTCGCATCGCCTCTTCTTCCTCCCCTTTCCTCCAAATTAAAAAAAGCCCCTCCCTTTGGATCCTCTGGGTGGCTGTTTCCTGAACTTGGAGGAGACTGGGAAAAGGGAAAATCAGATTTGCACATCTCTAGGTGTGTGTGTTAGCAGGAGGCCAGGTTTGGGAATCGCTTTTCCCAGCCTGCCCTTCATTAATTCCGATTCTCAGGTTTAATATTTATTTTCTGCAGCAGTTGCTGAATCAGGGACTTGCGAAACGCGGGAAAGAGATGCAATAAATTTCAAGCGGCCGGTGTCTTTGATCTTGTGGCTTCCCTCTCTGTTCCCCCCCCCTCCTTATGATGCAGCTAATTTTTTGGGGGGGGGGCAGGTGGAGGTTAACCTCTCCGCGTTTCTCTATTAAGCTGCTTCCCCCTGCTGGCGATGATGTCGAAGCGAGGCCTAATATTCATTATTCCAGGGCAGGCCCCGAATAAATCCCTTGTTATTCTAGACCACATCCAAATTTGCTCAGAATTTAAGCCTCTCTGATCATCCTTCTGCCGCCTCGATTGATTTAGGGGGTTGGGGTGGGGAGAAAGACGCTCTTTCCTCTTCCGTCACGCTAAAACTCAGGCATCACCCGCCGCACTTGACGGACAGGGCGGTCAAAAGGAAGCTCTTAATCACGCCGCTAATTGGCTTATTAATTAATTAGAGAGCTGTGTGGCCGGTCACCGGCTTAAGTAGCGTTGGCAAATGAGATTAGGCGAATTCTTGGAAGGGGAAATTCTCTGCAAGCGCCAATCGTGCCATCGTGCAGTTTAAAAGCAAGCAACTTGCTCCTGAAAATCCTGGGAATTATAGTTCCCCACCGCACCGAACTAGAATTCCCGGCGCCCTTAACAAAACTACAAGTCCCAGGGTGCTTTGCGGCGAGCCGTGTGCCTTTGAATTGTTTGGTGTTTTAGTTTCTGAAGCAAAGGTGCCTATGGATCTTAAACTAGAATATACAACAGAAAATGTTATTTGGAATTATTGGACTCTTACGTTTATGTAGGAAAAGACTGTGCTGCATTGCAGGGGGTGGAGACAGGAATAAGGATAATGCTTATTTGAAACACGTGTTTTTTTTACAGTGTCCTAGGCTTACTAAGTTTTGGGGGAAAGTATTGGATTGTATAAACATGACTGTGCAGAAAAAAGTTAAATTTTTCAAAGGAAAATATTCTTTTGAATTACATGCCTTCTATATAGAATTTGACATTTGGACACTGTAAATTGATTTTTCATGCCAAAAGACTGATGCACTGGAAAGATACACCTGTTAGTCAATGGACTGAATACATGACAAAACTTGCAATTTGTGAATGGATTGCTTACAGACATAGACTTTGTATGGACAAGTAGAACGATATTTGGAACATATTTATAAAAAGCATAGGAGTTTATAAATAAACCATGAAGGTATTTAGATAATAACAGTTGTGTACCTAGATACTAGACAAGCGTGTGTGGAATTGTAGAGTGCATATATAGTGATATAATATACAGCGGCACCTTGGTTCTCAAACTTAATCCGTTCCAAAACCAAAGCATTCCAAAACCAAGGCACGCTTTTCCATAGAAAGTAATGCAAAATGGATTAATCCGCTCCAGACTTTTAAAAACAACCCTTAAAACAGCAATTTAACATGAATTTTACTATCGAACGAGGCCATTGATCCGTAAAACCCAGCCAGATGGGCAGGGTATAAATAATAAGTTGTTGCTGTTGTTCCCTGTAGCTTTGCTTCTCGCAGGGAGGGAACCGCCAGAAGGCCCTCGGAGCTGGACCTCAGCGTCCGGACAGAATGATGGGGGTGGAGATTCTCCTTCAGGTCTACTGGGCCTTTGAGGCCATTTAGGGCTTTCAAGCTCAGCACCAACATTTTGAATTGTGCTTGGAAACATAGTGGGAGCCAGTGTAGGTCCTTCAAGACTGGTGTTATGTGGTCTCGGGGGCCGCTCCCAGTCCCCAGTCTGGCTGCCGCATTCTGGATTAATTGCAGTTTCCGGGTCACCTTCAAAGGTAGCCCCACGTAGAGCGCATTGCAGTAGTCCAAGCGGGAGATAACCAGAGATGCGCCACTCTGGTGAGACAGTCCACAGGCAAGGAGGGTCTCATCCTGCGTCCCAGATGGAGCTGGTAAACAGCTGCCCTGGGCACAGAACTGACCTGCGCCTCCATGGACAGCGGTGAGTCCAGAATGACTCCCAGGCTGCACACCTGGTCCTTCAGGGGCACAGTTACCCCATTCAGGACCAGGGAGTCCCCCACACCCGCCCGCCTCCTCTCCCCCAAAAGCAGTACATCTGTCTTGTCAGGATTCAACCTCAAATACAAAAACAACACTGGATACCAGTCGCCCGAAGCCACAGGAGGTGAGAGGGCTCCTGGGCTTGCAGGTTTCCCCTTTGGGGGGTGGTTAAATCCAGTTGACCCGCATGAAAACAGAATGCAGGACTCGATGGGTCTCCTTTGGCCTGATCCGGCCGGCTCTGTTCTTAAATCCTAGCGAGAAACAAACAGCTAAAGCACATGCAAATCTTGTGTCCTCTTTTTCCTGGCTTAATAAGGAATCCCTTTGCCTCCCCCGCCATCTGTCTGGACCCAGGCAATTTCATAACCAGCCCCGTTAAGCCGCAATTGGTTGTTGTGTTTTAATTTCCCACTTTTCCCTCTTCCGAAAGCCAGGACATCTCGGCTCGCCCGGATTTCCATCGGCCTCCCAGGGTCAAAACTCTCTCTTCTTTTCGGGAAGTGTGCCAGAAAGGGGGCTTTAAAGATTAGTGCTGACATGAGGGATTTGAGAGTCGCCCGGAAGATGGAGGCAACTCCCCCTTGCGCTCACCCACGTTTTGCAGCCGGGGAGGGCGAGCAGAGGGAAGACTTTGCAGGAGGGGGAATTTTCGCCTGCAGCAGATTCTCCCCTGGGGAGGGACAAACTGCACCCTGAAATAAATAAATTAAGGTCTTATCTATATAAATAAAAAGGTAAAGGGACTCCCTGACCCTTAGGTCCAGTCGTGACCGACTCTGGGGTTGCGGCGCTCATCTCGCTTTATTGGCCGAGGGAGCCGGCGTACAGCTTCCGGGTCATGTGGCCAGCAGGACTAAGCCGCTTCTGGCAAACCAGAGCAGCGCACGGAAATGTCGTTTACCTTCCCGCTGGAGCGGTACCTATTCATCTACTTGCACTTTGACGTGCTTTCGAACTGCTAGGTGGGTAAGGACAAGATGGTTGGACAGTGTTCTTGAAGCTACCAGCATGAGTTTGACCAAACTGCGGGAGGCAGTGGAAGACAGGAGGGCCTGGCGTGCTCAGGTCCAGGGGGTCACGAAGAGGCGGACACGACTAAACGACTAAACAACAACAACAACAACAACAACAACATGTTTTTACTGTAATTTTACTGGTGTTAGCTTCCCTGAGCCCGGCTCTGGCCGGGGTATAAATAAAAATTATTATTATTATTATTATTATTATTATTATTATTATTATTATTATTAGGCAGCTCTTATCTCCACTCCACCACTGCCCTCCTTGCAACAATAATTTGATTTTTCACAAGGCTGGTTGGAAAAAATGGGTTTATAAAAGCAATCCTCTGGCGCCCTCTGCAGGCGAGCCTAGAAAACACACCAGCAAACCAGTTAACCCTCATTGGATGCTAAGGGCTGCCTTCTGCAACAAGGACCTGGGCGCTGGACTACAACTCCCATGAGCGCCTGCCAGCATGCCAGGACACTTGGAGGGGGCCAGGTTGGGGGAAGTCTGTCCTAGGGGGTTGCAGTGTGTGCATGCAGCTGTTTTCAGTTACCTGGAGCTGAAAATGTGGAGGGGGTCATTCCACACCAAATCAGCTGATTTTAATACTCAGCCATGCTCTCACAACTCAGATTTTATTCAAAAAAAATTTATGTGCAGATGAGATAACCTAAAATTACTTTTTAAAGATTTTTTGGTCCAAAATCGGGTGCCGGAGAATTTTTTTTTAATTCTGATTTTTGGGCGATTTAGGCTAACTCCAATTTCTGCATCAGTTTAGGGGGCAAACCCGTTTCGCTTATTTGGGTATCAAAATAAAGCTAATTGTGGTCTCTTTCAAAATAAGGTATACAAATAGTATTAAGTGCCGCAGAAAAGAGTCACTGACCATTTAAAGCGAATTTTTGTCATTTTATTTCCAGTAGGTTCGGATAAGCCATAGCGCGCAAGCCACAACTATCACATATATCACTGTTTTTGTAGAATGCACTAACCATGTACTTGTTATTTTTTAAAAATAAGGAGGGTGTTTTTTGTGCTTATAAAATAAATTGATTTTGAAGTATTATTTTTTTTACAATTTATTATTTTTTGTACAGGTTTAAGGTCTCACTGAGCCTGAAATAACTCACACATTCGTGAGAATAGTTAAAATTGTACCTTCTTACGTTACAATGTTATCTGATCTATTTTAAAAATTAAGTTTAATGATTATTTAATTTAAAAAAAGCACACGGTGACAGGTGATTTGGTGTGGAATGATCCGGAGGAGAGAGAGGAGCAGGGGTTTTTTGGCTCAGGGCGGCCAATTTTCCAGCTAGCAACTGTTACTGTGCAGTGGGATCCGCACGGGTTAGCCCAGCAATCACGCCCTTTTTCTCATCCAGAGAAAACATGAGCTGCTCATATCTCCCCATTGGACTGCTGCCGAAAGCACAGGAGCAGTCACAGCCATAGTCAGTTGGCAACCCGTCTTTTGTAAATCGAGGATTCGGTAGGGCGAAGAGCAGAAAGTTCAAACGCCTCTGTGTATATTGAAGACTTGGTTGTCCCAAAATAAAAATAAAAAAGGAAGTCAACCTGGAGTCCTCCAGCTGTTTGGGTCTGAAGGAATGGGTTTCCCGAACCCCAAAATCTGACTGTGCAGTCAGTCTGAAACGGGCCACAAAATCCCATTTTTCCTTCTCCAAGGGTGCATTAGCTAAAAACCATTAACTTGAGCTCTTGAGCAAATGTATAACAGGAAGAGTGACTAAGTGGGGTGCCACAGGGTTCTGTCTTGGGCCCGGTCTTATTCAACATCTTTATCAACGACTTGGATGATGGACTCAAGGGCATCCTGATCAAATTTGCAGATGACACCAAACTGGGAGGGGTGGCTAACACCCCAGAGGACAGGATCACACTTCAAAACGGCCTTGACAGATTAGAGAACTGGGCCAAAACAAACAAGATGAATTTTAACAGGGAGAAATGTAAAGTATTGCACTTGGGCAAAAAAAAATGAGAGGCACAAATACAAGATGGGTGACACCTGGCTTGAGAGCAGTACATGTGAAAAGGATCTAGGAGTCTTGGTTGACCACAAACTTGACATGAGCCAACAGTGTGACGCGGCAGCTAAAAAAGCCAATGCAATTCTGGGCTGCATCCATAGGAGTATAGCATCTAGATCAAGGGAAGTAATAGTGCCACTGTATTCTGCTCTGGTCAGACCTCACCTGGAGTACTGTGTCCAGTTCTGGGCACCACAGTTCAAGAAGGACACTGACAAACTGGAACGTGTCCAGAGGAGGGCAACCAAAATGGTCAAAGGCCTGGAAACGATGCCTTATGAGGAACGGCTAAGGGAGCTGGGCATGTTTAGCCTGGAGAAGAGGAGGTTAAGGGGTGATATGATATTTCTACCCGACACAGATCAGCCTGCCCTGCTCAAATGGCAAAGTTAGTCGTCCTTTATTGCATATTATTCACCTCGTGTACAAAGATCGCCGCTGAATATAAGACACAATTTCTCCCAAGGCCTACGAAGCGGATTCAACTTTTTACGAAAAATCTCATTATCCTCCTTCGATATCGATTTTAGATCTACGATTTCAAGATGTCGGGACCAAATCTGACCGAAAGGTTTGGCCTACAAATACCCGTGTTTGGCATATCCGTTAAACAGGGTTGTTCAGTTGTTTTACTCAAGAGTAGATTCCCTAGAGTTAGTAAACATAACTAATAAATTGACCACCTGCAAACGACCCTTCTCCAAAAATGCAATTTCCGCAAGGATAGCGACGTTGTTCCTGAGCTCCTAACTCGCACCCGCCTTGACCAGCATGCCCAATGGTCAGCGATTATGAGAGTTATAGGGCAGCCTTCGCCAGCTGGGTGCAAATAAATCTGTTTTGGACTACGGTTCCCATAAGCCACCAGCCCCATCCTCTTGCGCCAGCGGAGGCTGATGGGAATTGTAGTCCAGAGCACACCCAGAGGTCACCTGCCAGGTTGTGGAGCAGGGAGGCTGTTGGATGGAAATCATCAATGGTTAGGGTCTCCAACCCAAGGCTTTACCCAGCCCCAAAGAAACAGGAGTTAAATTTTTAAGTGCTTAGGTAGCGGTCGGGGGGGGGGGGCATTAACAGTCCAATGGCAGCATTCCCTCCCATCCCATATAAGAAATCAGTCTAAAAATCTGTCTAAATTTTTTTTAAACAGTCCCACTGAGTCACCCTGTGACCTTTCTCTTTGGCAAGACGCTACACCGGTAGAACAGCAGCCTGAAGTTGCATACCCAAAAGCAAGAGGAGTGCCCCAGGCGCATTGCATCACTTTTTGACATTGGTTTAAGGCACAATTGAAGGTTGTGGGGTGCAAAGTCCCGTCTCCCCGATCCTATGGCTCTGCCCCATTAGATTTGCGTCCCCCTTTCCTGCCCCCCATTGCAATGGTTTGCACCCTTCCTCTTAATCTGTGGGACCTTTAGCACACCAGACATACGGCTCCCGTCAACCCCAACCGCTGGGCACGCTTGCCAGGGCTGGGAGAGTGTGGGAGTTGTAGTTCAGGACCCCACAGATGTGGGGAAAGGGTGGACAAGAGAGGTTGCAATAATTCAGCTGCTCAGTTTCGTTCAGGGCCCCGTCTGTGCCGTTGTCTTCCAAGCTCTCTTATACCGCCTTAACCGTCCTGGCTCCGACCACCTCCGACAAGAATCCTGGGAGTTGTAGTTTGTTAAGGGGGCCAAGAGTTGTAAGAGACCCCTATATTCCCATCACAGAGCTATAAGTCCCAGAGTTCCCTGGAAGAGGTATTGATTGTTAAACATCCGAGAGGAATTAGGGAGAAATCTTCAGACAACACTCAGCAAATTTAGCATACTATAGTTCCCGGGATTGTTCGGCGGGGGAGCCATGGCTGTTTAAAGAGGTATGATCCTGTATTAAAGGTATGGTGCAATGAGGCCATGGAAAGAGAATTCAGGAACCTCTCCTTGGCCACATTGAAACTGCTGTGGTTTTGGGAATTCTGGGAGCTGAAGTTTGTTACGGACAGTGCTTTTTTCTGGGGGTAAGCATAGCCCTAAACATTTTGTGAATATAATGGGAGAAGAAACTATTTTTAAAGAAAAAAATAGTTTCTTCTCCAGCACGGTGAACCGACAGTTCCATTGCTGTCCTCTGATGGCAGCCTTTTGTCCATTTACTGTATTTATTTCCTCCGATTTGAACGATAAAATGGTGGTTTTCTGGAGTCAAAAGGAGGGGACCGCTAAACATTTTTTTTAAAGAAAAAAGCACTGGTTACGGGTTTTCAAGAGTTACTTGGAGACCCCTGTATTCCCACCCCGGAGCTACGATTCCCAAAGAAGGGAGACGGTTTGTTGAACACCTCTGCAATTTGTAGCTCTATGAGGGGAATGGGGGTCCCCTCTGAATCCTCAACACTGTTAATAGCGGACAGCTCCCAGAATCCTTTGGGGCAGCGGTTCACAGCCTGTGGGTCCCCTATGGACTACAACTCCCATCATCCCTGAGCTCTGGTCTTGCTAGCTAGGGATGATGGGAGTCGTAGTCCAACAACCTCTGGGGAACCACATGTTGAGAAAGGCTGCTTTGGGGGGAAGCCATGATTGCTTCACCAATGGGCGAAGGCGGCCATCGTTGGCACCATTTTTCTACCTGAAGCCAAAGTGCCCGTTCCATGGAAGGGGTCACGGCGCCGCGGGGGACGCAACCCGCTCCCTGAAGGCCTTGGCCAACCGTTTGGCTTCCTTGGCGCCCTCCACGGCTCGCCGGAGGAACCGACACGGGTCGGCCCTCACCCAGGCGACCTCCCGGGCCAGGCCCTCGAGGGCCGGCCGAGCGAGCCCTTCCAGAAGGTTCCACTGTGGCAGGAAGTAGCTGGGGAGTCGCCGGTGCGCCAAGCCGGCGGAGAGGTCGTCCAAGAGACCCAGCAAGGCGTGCGCCGCGTTCTCGTCCCGGCCGAGGTAGCTGGACGGCAGCCGCTCGCACGACCACAGCGCCAAGGTGAACAGGTGGTACGGCCCTAGGCCTCCGCGCAGGTCGCAGCCCAGCATGGCCATGGCGGCCCGGAGGGCGCGGAGAAGGGGCGGGGGCAGTATCCGTCGGAGGTGCAGCTCGCTGGCCGAAAAGGCCAGGCGCCAGGCACCGAAGGACGCGGACGGTATGAGGTAAAAGCTGCCGGCAGCTTCTTCGTCCGTCATTTTGCCGTCCCAGAAATGGGCTTGTGCCAGCCACGACTGGGCAACTTCTGGCCAGCCCTTGAAGGCCACAACCGGGAGGACGTCGTAGAGGACGCGGCGAAGTCCGACGCGGACGATTAGGGAGGTGACGGAGCCGCGCCGCTCCACCCGTATGTCCTCGTCGGTGGGGAAGGAGCGTGAGAGCCACTCGCAAACCAGCTCGGCCGACAGGTGGGCCTCGTCGCCCGAGCAGCAGTCCGACCAGCAGGTCAGTGTCTCGGGGCCGAAGGGCTGGAGGCTGATCTGCGCGTAGCCCGGGGGGCTCTGCTTCATGTCCAAGGTGACGGGGACCCCGGCGGCGCTCAGAACGGGCACCAGGAGGGTGAAATCGGCGTCATAGTCGCCCCCGGCAGAAAGAGGGTGGAGGGAGCCAGGATCGGTGTGGACAGTGCCCCGCTGGGCTCCGCCAGACAGGATCAAGTAGCGGTTGATGGGAGGAAGTTTCCCCTCGGATTTCTGGACCTGACCTGGCGGGAGGAAAAAAGAAATAGGAGACTTGAGACCCCTGTTTGACCCCTTCATTTTGGGGGGCCTGGTTCACCCAGCCCTCCCTTAGCAAATGGTTCTCCCTCTGCCTGGAAAGACCCCCACGGATAGTGTCCAAGGAAATTCTGGTCAGCTGTTGCTGAGAGACAATGGAGAGTGCTTCTAGGGGTGAAGTCAAACTAGCAATGGAGTGCGCCTCTGGGGGGGGAGTCAAACTGACAATGGAGTGTGCGTCCGGGGGTGAAGTCAAACAGACAATGGAATGCGCCTCTGGGGGTGAAGTTAATGGAGTGCACCTCTGGGGGTGAAGTAAAACTGACAATAGAGTGCACCTCCGGGGGGGAGTCAAACCAACAATGGAGTGCACCTCTGGGGGTGAAGTCCAACTGACAATGGAGTGCACCTCTGGGGGGGAGTCAAACCAACAATGGAGTGCACCTCTGGGGGGGAGTCAAACCAACAATGGAGTGCACCTCTGGGGGGGGAGTCAAACTGACAATGGAGTGCGCTTCTGGGGGTGAAGTCAAACTGACAATGGAGTGCGCTTCTGGGGGTGAAGTCAAACTGACAATGGAGTGCGTTTCTGGGAGTGAAGTCAAACTGACAACGGAGTGTGCCTTTTGGGGTGATGTCAAACTGACAATGGGGTGCATCTCTGGGGGTGAAGTCAAACTGCTTTGTTAGCAGTTCCGAAGTGACTTCCCTAGGGCACAAGTCTAGACAGTGGGGGGGGTCCAGGGGTGCCCAAACGACAAGAACCCCCTCTTGGTCTCGCTGATGTGGTCCAAAGGAAAGCAGAGCAAGATGTTTGGCACCAGCCTGGCTGCAGGAGTTGCTGGAAGGAGGCATACGAGGCCTCATTCAACCATCCCAGGCACTGTCTACTATCAGCTCCATCTGGTATGCAGGATGAGACCCTCCCTGCCCGCAGACTGTCTCGCCAGAGTGGCGCATGCTCTAGTTATCTCCCGCTTGGACTACTGCAATGTGCTCTACGTGGGGCTGCCT
This sequence comes from Podarcis gaigeae, assembly GCF_964106915.1. Lineage (NCBI taxonomy): Eukaryota > Metazoa > Chordata > Lepidosauria > Squamata > Lacertidae > Podarcis > Podarcis gaigeae. Next base: position 3,191,670 of record NC_139689.1, read on the forward strand.
TTGAAGGTGACCCGGAAACTACAACTAATCCAGAATGCAGCAGCTGGACTGGGGACTGGGAGACCACATAACACCAGTCCTGAAAGACCTCCATTGGCTCCCAGTACGTTTTCGAGCACAATTTAAAGTGTTGGTGCTGACCTTGAAAGCCCTAAACAGCCTCAAAGGCCCAGTAGACCTGAAGGAGCGTCTCCACCCCCATCGTCCTGCCCGGACACTGAGGTCCAGCTCAGAGGGCCTTCTGGCGGTTCCCTCCTTGCGAGAAGTGAGGTTGCAGGGAACCGGGCACAGGGCCTTCTCGGTGGTGGCGCCCGCCCTGTGGAACGCCCTCCCACCAGATGTCAAGGAAATAAACAGCTACCTGACTTTTAGAAGACATCTGAAGGCAGTATGGATCAAGAACATTTTTAATGTTTTATGTTTTATCCCTTTTTTATTACTATTACAGTGGTACCCCGGGTTACAGACACTTCAGGTTACATACGCTTCAGGTTACAGACGCCGCTAACCCAGAAATAGTACCTCGGGTTAAGAACTTTGCTTCAGGATGAGCAGCGGGAGACCCCATTAGCTAAAGTGGTGCTTCAGGTGAAGAACAGTTTCAGGTTAAGAACGGACCTCCAGAACGAATTTAGTTCTTAACCCAAGGTACCACTGTATTAATGTTCTGTTGGGAGCTGCTCAGAGTGGGTGGAGAAACCCAGCCAGACGGGTGGAGTATAAATATATTATTATTATTATTATTATTATTATTATTATTATTATTATTATTTGTGTAGGGTTTACCCCTGAGTCCTTTCTTCTCATGAAAATATCCCACAAGGCAGCGGAAGTTTAGGATCAGAGTTTTCCTACATGGGCTCCCTTCCCAGGTTGACCGTCTCCCTCTGTCCCCCTTTCCCAAACACCTCCCCCCCTTTCCAGGGTCTACTCACCCAGCAGGGAGAAAACTTTATCCTTTGCACGGTGCAGTTCCGGGGCGTCCCGGACGCCTGGGTCCCTGGCCTCGTATTCTTGGATGAGCTGGTTGATCTCTTCGATGCGTGCCCCGGAACGGAAATCCAGGTCTGTGAGAGGCTTGGCAGGGGCCGGCTTAGGGTTGGGGGGGTCCCCGAAAAGGGATGCCATCCCCCAACTTTCCAGCAGGAAGAACAGAGAGAGGGAGAGGGAGGGAGAGAAAAGGGGGGATGATCTTCTCACAACCTTCATTGGAAGAGAAAAACGACTTGATAAGGAGGAAGGATCCGGCTTCTGCAGCCAGCGCTCCCATTGAGAATTGCGGAGGGGGGGGAGGCAGAAAGACCCCCAGTTCATTCTAGGTTTATTTAAAGCATGCGAACGCTGCAAAAAGTGGGCAGTGCTGTGTAGTGGTTAGAGCGTTGGACTAGGACCTGGGAGAGAGACCCGGGTTCTGATCCCTACTCACTGGGAGACTCACTGGGAGACTCACTGTGGTGGCTGTTTCTGACGAATATTAAGAAATAAATTCACAGCTGGCAAAACCCCACCAACATTTGACTTTGATTGGTACAGACTAGTTGTTTTTTAATGTTTAAAATTTTTATTTTTTAACCAATAACCAAACACAAACATTGAAACCTCTCCCAGGCGGCTGATACATTGGATAAAGGTAAAGGGACCCCTGACCATTAGGTCCAGTCATGACCGACTCTGGGATTGCGGCGCTCATCTCGCTTTATTGGCCGAGGGAGCCAGCGTACAGCTTCCAGGTCATGTGGCCAGCAGGACTAAGCCGCTTCTGGCGAACCAGAGCAGCGCACGGAAACGCCGTTTACCTTCCCGCCAGAGCGGTACCTATTTATCTACTTGCACTGGTGTGCTTTCAAACTGCTAGGTTGGCAGAAGCTGGGACCGAACAATGGGAGCTCACCCCATTGCGGGGATTCGAACCGCCGACCTTCTGATTGGCAAGTTCTGGGCTCTGTGGTTTAACCCACAGCGCTACCTGCGTCGATACATTGGGTATACATAATCAAAAATAACATATTCAAATCAACCATATGTACAATTTTATATACGTTAACACTCCTCCCTCCACAAGGTTTATTTAACTTTTAACATTTTAATTGCCCCACATTGTTCAAACCTACCCAAATAATTCCAATATCTTCTCAAATCGATCCTCCTCTTTCTCGCTGACCTTAAACCCCTTCATTCTGTGTATCTTCACAGTTAGATATTCTAAAATTACAATATTATTCATTTTTTTCCTCCGTTGGTTCACCCCTAGCTCCTCTGCATTTTTTCCAATTACTCGCTATAACCTGCCTGGCTGCAGTTCCCATCAATTTTACCCATTGACATTCCTCTTTTGTTTTTAACCCAGACTAAGAAGAACCATTAATTTAGATATTCCTACCCACAATTCCCGATTTTTTTATACCTGATTGGTACCGACTAGTAGACCTCTTTGTTCTTTTCTGGCCCGGCTTCGAACTGAACCTCTTCCTCCTGTTTCGACATCGCGCAAAACGTTTCGATTACTTTGTCAAGAAAAAGAACCCCGGGAGCTGCGCTTTATCCAGGCTGCTCGGAACTGTGGCCGGGGTAAAACTACAATTCGCAGCACCTGGTTAAGCTACAATTCCAACGGATCGTTTTGGGCAGTGATGGAGGAGAGAGAGGGGAAATTTGCTTTTCCGCGTCTGGTGAGACGCAGGTGGAGGGTGCTGGCGGGCGGGGCCACCCCTGGGCTCATTGCCAGCAAAAAGGCAGGCAGGTAGGTGAATAGGTAGGTAGGTGGGTGGGTGGCAGCTAGCCGAGGGCCGGCTCAGGTGGGTTTGCTCGCCCTCGGGGGCCAGACTCCGCTGCAAATATCTCGGATCTGGATGCGCAAGGGCGGGGAATGGCTCTGCCGGCGCACCTGGGCGCGCGATGGAGACCATCGCACAGGTAAAAGGCAGTTGCAACGACCCCTGTCCCTCCCTCCCTCCCTCCTTCCTCTCTCCCCCTTCCTCCTTTTCTTTTCCTCTCCACCCCTTCCCTCCCTCTCCCCCTCCGGCTGCTACCTGCTCCGCCGAGGAAAACCAGGAAGCCCCATCCAACTCACCTGCAACTTACCTGCCCAAGCGGAGGGCGCGCCCACAGGCAGGGAAGCTCAGCTCCTAAGCATCCTGGGAAATGTAGTTTCTCCCCACTCGCTCCCGCTTCCAGGCGTGTCCCAAAGCATGCTGGGAAACGTAGTCTTTTTCCCCACCTTTTTTCTTTTTAAAGAGCTCTCAAAAGGTCCTCCAAGGCACCTTGGGAAGGTTTGTCTAAAACGAGACCTTTTCCTGGGGGAGAAGCGAAGTCTTGGCTCTATTTTCTACATCCAGGGCTAATTCAGTGCAGTCCTAACAGCCCTGAGACGTCTATTTTTTGTCTCTTGGTCCCATCCAGCTGCAGTTGTAGTTTTTAATGTGGGTTTCCAAAATGCCTGCCTGGCCCTTGAGGTCCTTTCCAACACTGCAATTCTGTGATTCTATGGATGCAAATACCTACTTTCCCAGGTGAGGTTTCCCCAGTAGTAATGTATGGAAGTGAGAGCTGGACCATCAAGAAGGCTGATCGCCAAAGAATGGATGCTTTTGAATTCTGGTGCTGGAGGAGATTCTGGAGAGTCCCATGGACTGCAAGAAGATCCAACCTCTCCATTCTGAAGGAAATCAGCCCTGAGTGCTCACTGGAAGGGCAGATCGTGAGGCTGAGGCTCCAAGATTTTGGCCACCTCCTGAGAAGAGAAGACTCCCTGGAAAAGACCCTGATGTTGGGAAAGATGGAGGGCACAAGGAGAAGGGGACGACGGAGGATGAGATGGTGGGACAGTGTTCTCGAAGCTACCAGCATGAGTTTGACCAAACTGCGGGAGGCAGTGGAAGACAGGAGGGCCTGGCGTGCTCTGGTCCAGGGGGTCACGAAGAGGCGGACACCACTAAACGACTAAACAACAACATGGATGCAAATACCTGCATTCCCAGGTGAGGTTACTTGGCTGCCTGAAGCCTGAAAACTGCCTTGTAACTACAGCAGTACTACAGTAGTACCTTGGTTTTCAAACATAATCTGTTCCAGAAGACCGTTTGAGTTCCGAAACGTTCAGAAACCAAGGCGTAAACAGCGGTCTGCATATTTAATGGAGAAAATTGAGAAAAATAACATATACGCTCAGCGGAAACCGTTCGATTTCCGAGGCACGTTCAAAACTGGAAATATTTACTTCCAGGTATACGGTGTTTGAAAACCGAAACGTTTGTCAACAAAGACTTTCAAAAACCAATGTACCGTATTTTTTGCACCATAACGCTCACTTTTTTCCTCCTAGAAAGTAAGGGGAAATGTCTGTGCGTGTTATGGAGCGAATGCCTACGGATGGCGGGGGGATCTGCTGCAGTCGTGAGGATCCATGGATCCCCTTCCTTCCCTCCTCCGTGGCTCGCTTAGAAGCAGCAAAGCAGGAGAAGAGCCGCTGAGTGGGGAGGAGAGAGGGACAGAGAGCCTGCTTGCTTTAAAGGAGCAAAGTGGGAGAGGAGAGGAGCCTTCTCCCCTTAAACCCCTCTTCTTCATTATTAGCAGCATCCTTCTCCACACACCCCACGTGTGCTCCTTATCCCTTGAGTGCTTTTCCTTCCCTCCCCACTTAAAACGTGGTTACAAAGCACGGATCCACATGGATCCTCAGGAATTTTGCACTGGGTCACCCCAAATTCACCGTCAGATCACATAGCATGTCCATGGCTACATCTTGCACCAAAAAAATCACGCACCCACTGTTGCCTGGGGTTGCAGTGGTGCAAAAACGTGGTTACAAAGCATGGATCCACGTGGATCCTCAGGATTTTTGCATTGGGCTACTCCAAACTCACTGTCAGATCACATGTCTGTGGCCGCAGCATGAACCACAAAAATCATACATCCACTATTTTGTTTAGAATATTTTTTTCTTGTTTTCCTCCTCTAAAAACTATGTGCGTGTTATGGTTGGGTGTGTGTTATAGAGCGAAAAATACGATATCACTGTACTTTAAACCTTTCCCCACTCAAAACCCACATACAGTGGTACCTCGGGTTAAGTACTTGATCCATTCCGGAGGTCCGTTCTTAACCTGAAACTGTTCTTAACCTGAAGCACCACTTTAGCTAATGGGGCCTCCTGCTGCTGCCGCCACGCGATTTCTGCTCTCATCCTAAAGCAAAGTTCTTAACTCGAGGTACTATTTCTGGGTTAGCGGAGTCTGTAACCTGAAGCATATGTAACCCGAGGTACCACTGTACTGAGATATATACCCTCTCCCGTGTTATAGGAATCTTAAGGTCTCAAAAATCGAACAAATGTCGATCATTGCACAAGGAAAACACACATACATAAATATATTGTAATAAAAAATTTAAGGTCTTATATATATATATATATATGTGGACCACATGTCTGGAGCAGCAGAGGAAGAGCGCCCTGAAACCATTTTGACTCCCAAACTGACCAAATGTTTTCTCTGCAAGGAGGGAGGGGGGTGAGGAAACCTTCCCATTGTCTCAAGAATTGGGTAATCACCATCTCAAAGGAATGGCCAGACTAGCAGGAAAGGCAGTCAGGTAAGGCATTATCAGATAACCTGGCAGACAGGGTAAAAACAAGGCACTCGGATTTCTGTTGTAGACCGTCTTTTCTGTGATGTAGGTATGATGTTTGTGGGGCTGGTCTTGGGTTACACCCCTTCTGTGATGTATGGAGGGGTGGTCTTGAGCTCCAGGGTGGGCAATTTAAAATGTCTATATACAGGCAGGCACACCTTTGTTCTGGGTTCCTCCCCCTTTCCTGCGTGTAAGGGGAGCACCCTGTTGCAACAGCATTAATAAAGATCAGGCTTACTAGCTGCTTTGCTTCTCAATATTCTCTGGTTGGCCTCTGTTATCTTCTCCTACCGATGGAGAACCTACCTAAGAACTCTATATGGGCTCTGGAATACCCCATAAGGGATAATTCATTCTGGAGGTCTGTTCTTAACCTGAAACTGTTCTTAACCTGAAGCACCACTTTAGCTAATGGGGCCTCCTGCTGCTGCCGCACCGCTGCTGCCCGATTTGTGTTCTCATCCTGAAGCAAAGTTCTTAACCTGAGGTACTATTTCTGGGTTAGCGGAGTGTGTAACCTGAAGCGTATGTAACCCGAGGTACCACTGTACTCATTAGGCCTGGCACCCCTAGCCACATCCTGTTTCTTCAAATTAAGAGCTAATTTCACGTGATTCATTGCTGCCTTGCTCCTGTCAGGGCACCTAAATGCAAACCAGGCCTAAACGCAAACCAGAATTGCTGCGCAACACACAACGCTTTCGCAGAACAGACGTGCGGTCGATGGTTTTGCCTTTTATTTCCTTTCCCAACCCAAAGGTGACTCAGGCCGGGGCGGCCAGGTCCTCGTCCTCCTCTTTTGCGGGTTCCCATTTCGGATGGGGCCCATGCTACTGTTTCACTGGGCGATACACCCAGTCCGAGACAGCGGCAGGCTCAGGCCAGGAATACCGCGGTTTGGCGCTGGGAGTCTCTGGCGGTGCTGTCCCTGGCAAAGGGCCGCCGCCGATGCTGTGGAACCGGGGCGCTGCCGGTGGCGACAGCGGGCTGTTGAGCAGCTGCTCCGGTTCGGCGCGTGATTTTCGCCGGGAGGATTCCCGAGGCTCGTACTCGACCGGCTGCTCTTCCGGCGTGGTCACAATGGTCCCTCGCCGCCGGTAGCTTCTCTCCGGGCTGCCTGACCGGCTCGCCGGCGGCGTTTGGGGGTGCACCGGGTAGATGTAGACTTTGGTAGGCCTGCGCCCCGTTGTCCCGGGGTATTCGGCCTCCGGCGTGGAGCGGTACTGGTTATCGTTCGCCGGCAACCTTGAGAAGTAATCGGGGTTTACCGCCATGCTGTTCCGGTGATCGTTGCTGCTGCCCGAGGCCAGCATGGGGTCGGAGGAGCCGCAGGCAACGTCCCGGCACCGGGTGACCGGGGAGGGCGCTGAGGACGTGCGTGGGCGCTGCCGGGGGTCGCAGTCGCAGGTGCAGCACCGCAGGGCGTGGCACGGCAGGTAATCAGGGCAGGGACGCCGGCCAAGGCGCTGGTGCTCTCTGCAGGGAAAAGGTTCGTTCTGCAAGTTCATGGTGACCTTCAGCGGCTCCAGGGTGCAGTGGAGGCAGCGGCGGTGCGGCGAAGAGCTTTCTCGGCGGCGTCGGCGAGGGAGGGTCTGGTCAGACCACTGCGCCGCCAGCCGCCGGGATTGGGTTCTCCTCGTCTTGGGGGTGGCGCACATTTTTGACGTCTCGGGTTCTGGGAAGAGAAAGCGAAGGGGCCGCAGCGGCAAAGATTGAACTCTCTTAAAATGTTGCATTTGAATAATGGCGAACAACTTGCTGTGTCAATGGGCTTGTTTATCATATACTATGGGTAGGCAAACTAAGGCCCGGGGGCCGAATCCGGCCCAATCGCCTTCTAAATCTGGCCTGCGGACGGTCCGGGAACCAGCGTGTTTTTACATGAGTGGAATGTGTGCTTTTTATCTAAATTGCATCTCTGGGTTATTTGTGGGGCATAGGAATTCGTTCATATTTCCCCCAAAAAAATATAGTCCGGCCCCTCACAAGGTCTGAGGGACAGTGGACCGGCCCACGGCTGAAAAAGTTTGCTGACCCCTGTCATATACAGTGGATCCTTGCTTCTCAAACAGCTTAGTTGACGAAACAAATCGGCTCCTGAATGGCGAAACCCGGAAGTCAGTGCTCTGGTTTCCGAATGTCTTTCGGAAGCCGGACGTCCGATGCGGCTGTCGGCTATTGTTTCCGGGGCGCCTGCACCAATCAAAGGCCGCACCTTGGTTTTCGAACATTTCGGAAGTCAAACGGACTTAAGTTCGAGAACCAAGGTTCCACTGTATTTAAATCAGGGGTGTTTTGACTCTCCTTCACTGCAGCTTTTTGAGCAGAGGGTAGCCAATTGCCTGCCAGGGATTCTGTAGCTGCGATTCGTGTGTTAAAGGGGGCTGGACTGGATTAAAGTGAGTTGGTCTGGATGACCCCGTGGGTCCCTTCCAATTCCTCAAACCTTTGGGTCTATGACCTCACAAGCTGAACTGTCCATCATTGCAGGTTTTTAAACAGAGGTGGGGTGCCCATCTCAGTGGCGGACTTTGGGCTCTCAAATTTCAGCAGCAACCGTGCAACACTAAAATTTTGCACCGCCCGCCCTTCGACCTCCGATCTACATCACGGTTGTGGCGCCCCCTGCAGGTGGGTGCCCAGTACAGCCAAAATTTGTTGCTCTTAAACCGCCTCTGGCTATCTTCCTAGCGATTCTTCATCTGTGATTCCTCACTTAAGGGGTTGGACTAGATGACCGCTTGGGAACCCATTCTGACTCTTAAGATTCTATGAATGTAGCAATGTATTTCCATTGCGAGTAGCTGTACTTTATGATCAGTTTCATTCCTGATGTTTTGCTGTTGTTTTTTATCTGAACCGGCCCCAGCCTCCCTTCTTCAAACTGTATTTTACTTCAGTCAAATTAACATACCGTTTTGTTGTGAAGAATGGACAAACCTCATAGAATCATAGAATCATAGAGTTGGAAGAGACCCCAAGGGCCATCGAGTCCAACCCCCTGCCAAGCAGGAAACCCCATCAGAGCACTCCTGACATATGGTTGAAGTGTTTTACGAAAACTCAGAGCAAACCGTTAACATTACCGGTTAGAAAACTGATATCCAAAAGACGATTAGAATCAATGGTAAAGTCAAGGTAACCATTAGGTCCAGTCGTGGCCGACTCTGGGGTTGCGGCGCTCATCTCGCTTTACTGGCCGAGGGAGCCGGCGTACAGCTTTCAGGTCATGTGGCCAGCATGACTAAGCCGCTTCTGGCAAACCAGAGCAGCGCACGGAAACGCCATTTACCTTCCCGCCGGAGCGGTACCTATTTATCTACTTGCACTTTGAGGTGCTTTTGAACTGCTAGGTTGGCAGGAGCTGGGACTGAGCAACAGGAGCGCACCAGGGATTCGAACCACCGACCTTATGATCAGCAAGTCCTAGGCTCTGTGGTTTAACCCACAGCGCCACCCGCATCCCAGAATCAACGGTAGCTAAAATAAATAAATTGAGGACTTTTAGCCTCTTGGTGTCTGCGTAGACTGGCCTGATCAAAAATGTTTTTCAGCTAAAAGGAGTACAGTGATGGTTCCTGACTAAGGTCAAGTGGCGGGGAGTTCCAGAGTGTACTTAAAGATCAATTTCTGACAAGTGCGGAAACTTTTCAGTAATATTACGGCTCGTGAATATAATCTTTCAAAACGGCAACCAAAGGACCATTGGGTTCCAATGCAGCAAACAAAAGGTTTGCGGAAAGAAAGTATGCGGTTCCTCAGGGTTTAATCTTATCCCCATTGCTATTCAACATCTACATGCCTGGGATAAGGCTCAGTCAGTAGAACAAGAGACTCTAAAATTCAGGGTTGTGGGTTTGAGTCTCACACAGAGCATGTGGGATGCTTTCACAGCGGAGACTCACCTGATGCCTTCATTATACATTTTTAGGCACCAGGCAAAAACTTTCCTCTCAGACCAGCTGACATTCCATGCCCTTTTACATGTGTGTGTGGGGTTTTTTTTGGGGGGGGGAAATTATTGGTTTGTTTCTGTTCGTATTTTTATTATTTCGTGGTTTTGATATCGCAGTTTTGTGTTGTGAACCGCCCTGACGGATGAAGTTTAGTGCCACTGTATTCTGCTCTGGTCAGACCTCACCTGGAGTACTGTGTCCAGTTCTGGGCACCACAGTTCAAGAAGGACACTGACCAACTGGAACGTGTCCAGAGGAGGGCAACCCAAATGGTCAAAGGCCTGGAAACGATGCCTTATGAGGAACGGCTAAGGGAGCTGGGCATGTTTAGCCTGGAGAAGAGGAGGTTAAGGGGTGATATGATAGCCATGTTCAAATATATAAAAGGATGTCACATAGAAGGGGGAGAAAGGTTGTTTTCTGCTGCTCCAGAGAAGCGGACACGGAGCAATGGATCCAAACTACAAGAAAGAAGATTCCACCTAAACGTTAGGAAGAACTTCCTGACAGTAAGAGCTGTTTGACAGTGGAATTTGCTGCCCAGGAGTGTGGTGGAGTCTCCTTCTTTGGAGGTCTTTAAGCAGAGGCTTGACAACCATATGTCAGGAGTGCTCTGATGGTGTTTCCTGCTTGGCAGGGGGTTGGACTCAATGGCCCTTGGGGTCTCTTCCAACTCTAGGATTCTATGATTCTATGAATCTAAGTTTGGTGTACAAATTTAATGTTGTAAGAATTCTAAGGTCTCAAATATAAATTGAATGTTCACAAATGTACAAGGCAAACACATACATAAGTATATAAACCACGTGTCTGAGATAGTAAAGGTAAAGGTAAAGGGAGCCCCGACCATTAGGTCCAGTCGTGGCTGACTCTGGGGTTGCGGCGCTCATCTCGCTTTACTGGCCGAGGGAGCTGGTGTACAGCTTCTGGGTTATGTGGCCAGCATGACTGAGCCGCTTCTGGCAAACCAGAGCAGCGCAAGGAAACGCCGTTTACCTTCCCACCAGAGCGGTACCTATTGATCTACTTGCACTTTGCTTTCGAACTGCTAGGTTGGCAGGAGCAGGGACTGAGCAGCGGGAGCTCACCCTGTCATTGCGGGGATTCGCACCGCCGACCTTCTGACTGGCAAGTCCTAGGCTCTGTGGTTTATACCACAGTGCCACCTGGAGCGCAATCCTGAAGCCATTTTGACTCTCTCAATGACCTCAAATATTCCTCTGCAGTAAGGGAGGAAAATGGGGAAAACCTTCCCATTGTCTTTTTGCTTGCAAATCCTGTCTTAAGGATGTGATGTGTAGGAATAGGGTGAGCCTGTGAGCTGGACTCAGGAACTAAAGTATTAACTGTCACAAAAGAATGGCCAGGCTGCCCAGGTAAAGCAATCAGGGACCATTATCAGGTACCCTGGCAGACAGGATTTCTGCTGTAGACCGCCTCCTCCTGTGATGCATGCATGATGTTTTGGGCTACAGGGTGGGCTATTTCAAGAGTCTATATAAGGGCTTGTGCACCATTGTTCTTCTCACTCCCTGCGTGGGGTGAGTGGGGACCCTGTTGCAACAGTTTAATAAAGATCAGGCTTACTAGCCGTTTTGCTTCTCAATATTCTCTGGTTGGCCTCTGTTATTTTCTCCTACCGATAGGGAACCCACTTAAGGACTCTATACGGGCTCTTGGAGACCCCATAAGGGAAAAGGAGCAGGGTGTTTTTTTTCTTATAACAAAACTAAGTTGTTGTTTTTTTACCAAAGACTATGTTTTTTCTTAATAAGACTAGGGTTTTTTTTTAACCAAAAAATTAGGTTTAAAATTGGGGCTCGTCTTATACATGGGTAGTGCTGAGGGGGTGTTTTCTTAATTTGGAGTCCCCCAAAATAGTGTGTGTCGTATATATGGGGGTGTCTTATACACATCAAAACACGGTAAATTATAATTTGAATTTGCTGGTGACTCTATCCCATGGGTAGGCAACCTAAGGCCCGGGGGCCAGATCTGGCCCAATTGCCTTCTCAATCCGGCCCACGGACAGTCCGGGAATCAGCGTGTTCTTACATGAGTAGAATGTGTCCTTTAATTTAAAATGCATCTCTGAGCAGATTTCTTTTCTTATAATATTCATAAATGAGAATAAAACGTCCCCATAAAGGCATAAACTCACCCTTTGCGCAGATCGTTCCAATCAATGTCCCAAGCAGGCAGCAGAAATAATAGCAGGCCTGGAGGGAGAAGAGGAAGGTGGAGGATTATAGGGGGCCACGTCAGACGGCTGGTGGCCCCTGGGACTCAGCTGAGGCTTCTGGCCTGGCCTGGCTGCTGCCATCTCCTGAATCCAGCCGCCGGGTCTATGTAGCCCCATACTGCCAGTTCTGACTGGCAGAGGCTCTTCAAGGCTGTTTTCCAGCAGCAGCTGCCTGTTCTTTTCAAACACTGCCCGGGTTTGGAGCATCTAAGCAGGGCAGGATCAGGCCAAAAGGGATGCCTTCTAGTCCAGCGTCCTGGTCTCAAAGTGGCCTGGGGAGGAAACCCGAAAGCAGGATTCGAACACAACTCTCCCTCCTCCAGTGTTCAGAAGCATTGCGCCTCCAACTGTGGGGGCCACAGCCAATATTTATTTTATGAATGTTTTGTTATGTTACGGGGGAATTGGAAGGGGGTGAGAGCAGGGGCGTACGAAGGGGTGTGTGGTTGGGGCGGTTTGACCCGGGTGCCATCCCAGAGTGGGGTGACAAAACCCCCCCTGGGCGGATCCATAGCTGTCAACTTACAGATTTGAAAATAAGGGACCAGCAGCCTTGAAAATAAGGGACCAGCAGCTAAAAGAAGGGATTTTAGTCAACCAGTTAAAAGGGACCAGATAATTTTGGAGAGCAGCGCCGGTTTTTAGCCCTTCGTTTCCAGAGGTGGCTGCTCAAGACACCAGCCGATGAAACACTGCAATTAAATAACTACAAGCAGCAACCACTTTTTGCGCAAAACTAAGTCCAAGCTATGAAGATGCTGCTGCAGTTCTGTATCTTTTCTCTCGTGCTCCATCTGCAGCTCTCAATTCCATCAGGTGGGGCGGGAGGAAGGGGGGGGGGAATAGCACCCAAAGTAAACCCACAGATCAGACCATGTATGCTAGTCTGCCACTACAAATCTATGGGAGAAGCGTTTGCCGTCCTTCCCTTGTAGCCCTTGGAACACCTGCCCACGCCTCTGCCGCCTCCTCTTCCTCCTCTCTCTGAACTGCTTTCTCTATGGTTGCCCTCGCTCTCCTCTCAAGGCTCCTCATCAATTCATAGACCATGCCAGGCTGCCCATCTCATTCAGGTCCTTTAGTGGCACAGCCGCAGTACGGCCTAGTGGGAGCGGTGGTGACGGGCAGAGGGGAGGCCCCAGGCAGAGACGCTCAGTTCAGCGGCCGCGAGGAGGATGGCGGCGGAAGGGCCTGAGGCTCCCTCCAGTCCCAGCGGGAAGGGGTTCCCGGGGGCCGAGGCTGGTGAGAGGAGGCCAGAGGGGGGCGGACCGCGCAGCCAAGCAACACAGTTGGAGCCTTCCTCCTCCCTGGCCGGCAGGGAGGGAGGGAGAGGAGCTGCTTCCTTTGAAACCCGGGAAATTTAAGGGACATCATCAATAAGGGACAGCAGCGGGACACGGGGTTGGGATAAGGGACTTTCCCGCCAAATAAAGGACGGTTGACAGCTGTGGGCAGATCGCACTGCCCCAATGCTAGTTAGCTCCACCACTGGAGGCAAAGACAACATTACGAGGCAAAGACCAGAAGACTCCAAATGGAGCAATTCACTGATCAATGCATCTATGTACTGGCTCAATGGGAAAACTTTAGAAATTCATAAGAAATCACTTGTCGTGAAACAAAAACGGAATTAACAGACTATGCAGAATTGGACAAAAATGGATTTGAAACCTGCGGGAACAGAGATTTACAGAAGATTGGCAGAAGTATACGAACTATTTGAGAAGCAATTGTAACCAACAAGTTACGCTAGTAGAGGTTTTGTAAGGAGAAATATACGAAACGTGACAAACTTGATAAAGAATAGTGATTCTGCTCGACTTCCGAGGTACGACTGTACAACCTTTTAGAAGACGTATGAAGGCAGCCCTGTAAGTTTTTAAACGTTTTATTATGCTTTTATATATGTAGGAAGCCGCCCAGATGGCTGTCAGATGGCTGGGATAATAATAATAATACAGTGGTACCTCTGGTTGTGAAGGGGATCCGTTCTGGAGGCCCGTTCACAACATGAGCAGAACGCAACCCACATCTGTGCGTGCGCAGCTTGCGATTCGCCACTTCTGCGCATGCGCATGGCGTCATTTTGAGCATCTGCACATGCGCAAGCGGCAAAACCTGGAAATAACCCTTTCTGAAAACACTCAACCTGAAGCAAACGTAACATGAGGTATGACTGTAATAATAATAATAATAATGGAATAAAAGGTAAAGGGACCCCTGACCATTAGGTCCAGTCCTGGCCGACTCTGGGGTTGCGGCGCTCATCTCGCTTTACTGGCCGAGGGAGCCGGCGTCCAGCTTCCGGGTCATGTGGCCAGCAGGACTAAGCCGCTTCTGGAGAACCAGAGCAGCGCACGGAAACGCCGTTTACCTTCCCGCCAGAGCGGTACCTATTGATCTACTTGCACTTTGACGTTCTTTCGAACTGCTAGGTTGGCAGGAGCAGGGACTGAGCAACGGGAGCTCACCCCGTCATCGCGGGGATTCGAACCGCCGACCTTCTGATCGGCAAGTCCCAGGCTCTGTGGTTTAACCCACAGCACTACCCATGTCCCTTTTTGTAATGGAATAGGGCGCCCCTATTTTCATCAGATAAATGCGGGAGGGCATGGAACAGGATGCTGGCCTCGACGGGCCTCATCCTGCAGGTTCTTCCGATTTGTAGGGAAGAGTGCTGACTCTCAGAGGCAGAGCATCCCAGCGCCACCGGAATTGTGGCTCCACAAAGACCTCCAGTCCCCTTGCCTGCCAGCGCTTCAGGGGCCTGATCCAGGCCCTCCCTCCCCGCAAATTCACACCAAGGGCCCCCTCACCGCTGCAGCCAACTTCAGTGCCAGATGGACCAGGACGATCAATGCGACCAGGATGGCGATGGTTTCGTGGAGCTCCAGGCAGCATCCCTCGGGGGACGGATGGCAGTGGAAGCTGGACTCCCCCATGGGAGAGGCGACTGGGCCAGCAGCTGGCTGGCTGAGCCCCACATCCCCACCGGCCTCCACACCCAGGGGCACAGGGAGGGCAGCTGTCCAGCCGGCAGGAACTAATGGCCGGCCGGGGAGGCTGAGGGGAAAGGGGGTTTGTGATGCAGTTGCCCTGGCAGCCGGGAGGGGGATTGTGACGTGGCGGGAGGGGGGGCAAGAGGCAAATGGGCCTCTGTGGGGAGGTGGTCTCTCTATAGGGGACATGGAGGGAGGCCCTGGAGGAGGGATGCAAGTGTGATAGGAATTTTGAGGTCTTTGTTGTTGTTGTTGAGTTGTTTAGTCGTGTCCGCCTCTTTGTGACCCCCTGGACCAGGACACGCCAGGCCCTCCTGTCTTCCAGTGCCTCCCGCAGTTTGGTCAGACTCATGCTGGTAGCTTCGAGAACACTGTCCCACCATCTCGTCCTCCGTTGTTCCCTTCTCTTTGGGCCCTCCATCTCTCCCAACATCAGGGTCTTTTCCAGGGAGTCTTCTCTTCTCATGGGGTGGCCAAAGTCTTGGAGCCTCAGCTTCAGGATCCGTCCTTCCAGTGAGCACTCAGGGCTGATTTCCTTCAGAATGGAGAGGTTGGATCTTCTTGCAGTCCATGGGACTCTCAAGAGTCTCCTTTGAGGTCTTAGTTATATGTTAGATGTTCATAAGTAAGAAAAGAACTCACTCTAAAACTCACCCACAGGTGGTACCTAACACCAAGAAAACTAGCGCTAATACGCCCATATGCCATGTGACCCGGAAGCTGTATGGCTGCTCCCTTATGCCATGACTAAACCGCTTCTGGTGAACCAGAGCAGCGCACGGAAACGCTGTTTACCTTCCCGCCGGAGTGGTACCTATTGATCTACTTGCACTTTGAGGTGCTTTCGAACTGCTAGGTTGGCAGGAGCAGGGACCGAGCAATGGGAGCTCACCCCGTCGCGAGGATTGGCAAGCCCTAGGCTAAGTGGCTATTGTGGTTTTCGGACTCAGATGGTGGTAATTCTCGTGCTGGCCCGAAATACACCACCTTTGCCACCAGATGGCACCAGCAAGCTATGGAATAACCCTTATCTGTGTCTGGGCTCCTTCCTGCTTTTTAACCCATGAGATTTTTGCCTGTTTCACAGAACACAAACTGGCCACCTGATCGGATGCCTCCAGCCCATCCTGCTCTACCCACTAGGCACCACTTCCTCCTTTCCCTCCCTCTGGCTCTGCTCCCTCCCATGAGGACCTGGGTTCGAATGTGGGTTGAATCTGGGCTCAGGCACAGTTTTGGGACTGAATGAGCCTCGATGGATGATGACTTCTTTCAAGAACGGGACAGTGCGATTGCCGCTCTGTGTCTCGATTTCTTGGCAGCTTCTGCTGATTCCTGAATAATTTTAGCAACAATAATTTGTACAGTAGGGACGCGGGTGGCGCTGTGGGTTAAACCACAAGCCTAGGATTTGCCGATCGGAAGGTCGGCGGTTCGAATCCCCGCGATGGGGTGAGCTCCCGTTGCTCGGTCCCTGCTCCTGCCCACCTAGCATTCAAAAGCACGTCAAAGTGCAAGTAGATAAATAGGTACCGCTCCGGCGGGAAGGCAAACGGCATTTCCATGAGCTGCTCTGGTTCACCAGAAGCAGCTTAGTCATGCTGGCCACATGACCATAGCTGTCAACAGTCCCTTATTTGGCGGGACAGTCCCTTATCCCAGCGCCATGTCCCGCTGCTGTCCCTTATTGATGATGTCCCTTAAATTTCCTGGGTTTCAAAGGAAGCAGCTCCTCTCCCTCCCTCCCTCCCTGCCGGCCAGGGAGGAGGGAGGCTCCCACTGTGTTGCTTGGCTGCGTTGCTCACCCAATAAGGAGTCTGAGAACGACTGGGGGGTGCAGCTTGCATAATAATAATAATAATAATAATAATAATAATAATAATAATAATAATTTATTATTTGTACCCCGCCCATCTGGCTGGGCTTCCCCAGCCACTCTGGGCGGCTTCCAACAGAGATGAAAAATACACTAAAATGTCACATATTAAAAACTTCCCTGAACAGTGCTGCCTTCAGATGTCTTCTGAATGTCAGGTAGTTGTTTATCGCTTTGACATCTGATGGGAGGGCATTCCACAGGGCGGGCGCCACTACCGAGAAGGCCCTCTGCCTGGTTCCCTGTAACTTGGCCTCTCGCAGTGAGGGAACCGCCAGAAGGCCCTCGGAGCTGGACCTCAGTGTCCGGGCAGAACGATGGGGGAGGAGACGCTTCTTCAGATATACTGGACCGAGGCCATTTAGGGCTTTAAAGGTCAGCATCAAAATTGAAGCTTTCTTTGTTAGGCCGAATTGCTGCTATTAAGATGAATGTATTGCCAAAGATGTTGTTCTTGTTTCAAACATTGCAAATTGTGGACAAGACGGAGTGTTTCCGGAAGTGGCAGAGAGATATTTCTAAATTTGTCTGGCAGGGCAAAAAGCCCAGAATTAAGTATAAGATATTAACTGATGCGAAAGAAAGAGGGGGCTTCGCCCTGCCAGACTTAAAACTGTACTATGAAGCCGCAGCTTTCTGCTGGCTAAAAGACTGGCTACTTCTTGAAGACACTGATGTGTTGGATTTGGAAGGTTTTAACAATGCTTTTGGCTGGCATGCATACTTATGGTATGACAAAGTTAAGATCAATAAGGCCTTTAAGAACCATATTGTCAGGAAAGCAGTATTTAATGTCTGGACAAAATACAAAGACTTATTGGAAAACAAAACTCCGAGGTGGCTGTCCCCTCTGGAAGCCAAGGCCCGAAAAAGACCCAATATGGAGGCCAAATGGCCAAAATATTGGGAAATATTAGAAAAAGACGGTGACAATTGGAAATTGCAGAGTTTGGAGAAAATGGAGGGTAAAGTGTGAGACTGGTTACATTACGCCCAGATTAAAGAAGTTTTTAAAAATGACAAAAAACTAGGGTTCCAGGTGGAGAAATCGAAGTTGGAGACAGAACTGTTAGATCCAAAGACTAAGGTACTATCAAGAATGTATAACTTGCTGTTAAAATGGAATACACAAGACGAACTGGTTAAATCTGCTATGATAAAGTGGGCACAGGATATTGGGCATAACATTATGTTTGAGGACTGGGAAAGGTTGTGGACCACTGGGCTGAACTTCACTGCATGTAATGCTTTGAAGGAAAATGTAATGAAAATGATATATAGATGGTACATGACCCCAGTTAAACTTGCCAAAATATACCATTCGTCTGATAATAAATGTTGGAAATGTAAGGAAAATGAAGGAACATTCTTTCACCTCTGGTGGACCTGCCCTAAAGTGAAGGCCTTCTGGGAAATGATATATAATGAGCTGAAAAAGGTATTTAAGTATACCTTCACCAAGAAACCAGAGGCCTTCCTCTTGGGTATTGTCGGCCAGGGGGTGTTAAAGAAGGACCGAAAATTTTTTTATGTATGCAACAGCAGCAGCAAGGATACTCATTGCCAAAAATTGGAAGACTCAAGATCTACCCACACTGGAAGAATGGCAGATGCAGCTGATAGACTATATGCAACTGGCAGAGATGACCGGCAGAATCCGAGACCTGGGAGAAGAAAGGATGGAAGAAGATTGGAAGAAATTTAAAATTTATCTACAAAAATATTGTAATTTGATTGAATGTTAAGAAGGATGCTTGATCATAAATAATTGGCCACCACTAAACTAGATTGGAATTAGATGATAAGTGAGATTAAGGAAAAGACAAACCCTTTGGGAGAACTATTAGATTATAATTAAACGAGTGGATATAAGATTGTAAACAAGAGGATAATTTGCTTGAAAAAACTTTTTAACAATGTAAGTGGGAGCGGGAGACGTGAGGAAGTCCAAATGAGTTATGGAATTTTGTGTATGACATAAGCATGTTGTTTGTTATTTATGCTTTTTTCTTATAAAAATCTTTAATAAATATTTATAAAAAAAATAAAAATAAAGGTCAGCACCAACACTTTGAATTGTGCTCGGAAACGTACTGGGAGCCAATGTAGGTCTTTCAAGACCGGTGTTATATGGTCTCGGTGGCCGCTCCCATTCCCCAGTCTGGCTGCCGCATTCTGGATTAGTTGTAGTTTCCGGGTCACCTTCAAAGGTAGCCCCACGTAGAGCGCATTGCAGTAGTCCAAGCGGGAGATAACCAGAGCATGCGCCACTCTGGTGAGACAGTCTGCAGGCAGATAGGGTCTCAGCCTACGTATCAGATGGAGCTGGTATACAGCTGCCCTGGATACAGATTTGACCAGCGCCTCCATGGACAGCGGTGAGTCCAAAATGACTCCCAGGCTGCGCACCTGGTCCTTCGGGGGCACAGTTACCCCATTCAGGACCAGGGAATCCTCCACACCTGCCCGCCTCCTGTCCCCCAAAAACAGTACTTCTGTCTTATCAGGATTCAACCTCAATCTGTTAGCCGCCATCCATTTCCTGCATGCCTTGGGCCAATCAAATCGGCCGCCTTGCCTGGGGACTCGCCTTTGCTCAGCGCTTCCCAGCGGAGAGGGGACAGTGGTTTTCCTTGCTGCATCCCCTTTGCCGGGTTGCTGCGCTGTGGGAACCACCGCTTGAGGCTTCGTTTGGCTGCTGGCTGGGCTTTCTGCCTTTGGCTCGGAGGGGCTCAGAAGTTGAACATACCTGTGCTTGGAAAATCCCTTGTTTTGGCTGCTGATCCCTTATTTTCGAGGCTGCTGGTCCCTTATTTTCAAACTGCAAGTTGACAGCTATGCACATGACCCGGAAGCTGTACGCCGGCTCCCTCGGCCAATAAAGCGAGATGAGCGCCACAACCTCAGAGTCGGCCACAACTGAACCTAATGGTCAGGGGTCCCTTTACCTTTACCTTTAATTTGTATATATATATTTTTTTTAAATAAATATTTATTAAAGTTTTTTGATACAAATACCCAAATAATAAACAACATTGCTTATATCAAAACGTGGTTTCATCACTTCTTTGGACTCCCTCACGTCCCCCGCTCCCACTTACATCGTTAAAAAATCTTTTCCAAGCAAATTATCAACTTGTTTACAATCTTGTATCCATTCATTTAAATACAATCTAGCGATTCTCCAAAAGATTTGTGTTTTCTTTAACCTCACTTATAATCAAATTCAGTCTAATTTAGTGGTGGCCAATTATTTATAATCTAGCATCCTTCTTAACATTCCAACAAATTACAATGTTTTTGTAAGTACATCTTAAATTTCTTCCAGTCTTCCTCAATCCTCTCTTCTCCCAGGTCTCGGATTCTGCCAGTCATCTCGGCCAGTTGCATATAGTCCATCAGCTGCATCTGCCACTCTTCCAGTGTGGGTAGATCTTGCGTTTTCCAGTTCTTAGCGATAAGTATCCTTGCTGCCGTTGTTGCATACAGAAAAAATGTTCGGTCCTTCTTTAGCACCTTCTGGCCGACAATACCCAGAAGGAAGGCCTCTGGTTTCTTAGTGAAGGTATACTTAAATACCTTTTTCAACTCATTATATATCATTTCCCAGAAGGCCTTCACTTTAGGGCAGGTCCACCAGAGATGAAAGAATGTTCCTTCATTTTCCTTACATTTCCAACATTTATTGTCAGACGAATGGTATATTTTGGCAAGTTTAACTGGGGTCATGTACCACCTATACATCATTTTCATTACATTTTCCTTCAGAGCATTACATGCAGTGAAGTTCAACCCAGTGGTCCACAACCTTTCCCAGTCCTCAAACATAATGTTATGCCCAATATCCTGTGCCCATTTTATCATAGCCGATTTAACCGTTTCGTCTTGTGTATTCCATTTTAACAGCAAGTTGTACATTCTAGATAGTACCTTAGTCTTTGGTTCTAGCAATTCTGTTTCCAATTTCGATTTCTCCACCTGGAACCCTAACTTTCTGTCATTTTTAAAAACTTCTTTAATCTGAGCGTAATGTAACCAGTCACGCACTTTATCCTTCATTTTCTCCAAACTCTGCAATTTCCAATTGTCTCCATCTTTTTCTAATATTTCCCAATATTTTGGCCATTTGGCCTCCATATTGGGTCTTTTTCGGGCCTTAGCTTCCAGAGGCGAAAGCCACCTTGGAGTTTTATTTTCCAATAAGTCTTTGTATTTTGTCCAGACACTAAATACTGCTTTCCTGACAATATGGTTCTTAAAGGCCTTATTGATCTTAACTTTGTCATACCATAAGTATGCATGCCAACCAAAAGCATTGTTAAAACCTTCCAGGTTTTACCTTTAATTTGTATAGTGCCTTCATGTGTTGATCTCAGGGCAGTTTGCAACATAAAAACACAAAATGCATAATAAAAACAAGAACAAACAATTAAACCCTTTCCCACAAACACATTTTAAAGGGTATTGGATGTTAATCAGCCAAAGGCCTGGTTGATCAATAAGGGGCAGCAGTGGGACACGGCGCTGGGATAAGGGACTTTCCCGCCAAATAAGGGACAGTTGACAGCTATGCTCCTGGCGTGGGAGCTTCATCTTACGGATCACGAGGGAAACGGACAGGGGAGGCCTGTTGGCGCGGCTCATAAAGAGCCGTTTGAGAATCACCTTGTTGAATTTTGCATTGGTCCGTCAAGCAAGAAATCTGTAGAGCTTGACCAGGAGCCGAAGGTAGATATCCTGTCTCTTTGGGAATGCAAGAAAGTAAAAAACTTATGGGAGATGATATATAATGAGATGAAAAAGATGCTGAAATATACATTTAAAAAAGCAACCAGAAGCATTTTTACTTGGTATTATAAGTGAGGATATTAATAGACAGGATGTTGTTTTTATACGCAACAACAGTGGCAAGAGTATTGTTGGCCCAGAAATGGAAGCAAGAAGACGAAAGAAGAATTGCAGACAAAAAGAATGGACTACACATAATCGGACAAAATGACAGGAAGGATTCGAAACCTGCGGGACCAGAGATTCACAGAAGATTGGAAGAAATATACGAACTATTTTAAGAGCAACTGTAATCAACAAATTACGCTAGTAGAACTACAAGAAGTTTTGCAAGGAGAAATATATGAAATATTGCAAAGAAGAGAGACAATAGTTATAATATTTAAATGTAACAGTGAAAGTAAGAAATGTAAATTAAGTGATAATATTGGAAAATTTTCAGATGTGATTGATGGAAGTAAAAAAAAAGTGTATAAGATGTAAAAGTATGTTTAATAATTGTTGAAAATGTTATGTTAAAAAACTAATAAAAATATATATATTTAAAAAATATCCTGACTCTTAGGCTCTTTGCATCGAACCTTCCGGTCCCATGGCAGCGTCAGTGGCGCCTGGGAAAAAAGGACCCAATTCTACAATTCTGTGATTATGTGAAAATCTCTCTCTCTCTCTCCCTCTCTTTCTCTTTCACACACACACACACACACACACACACACACACACACACACAACTGACAAATATAGCAGATTCCCCCCCCCCCCCGCTTTTCCCCACAGCAAACAATAAAATGTGTCTCATGACCCACATGACAGCGGGAGAGAATTCGCGTGAACGGGCAGGCGGACAAGTGAGCACATGCCGGGATCAGCCGCCACACCTTCAAGAACCCAAAATTTGCACCAGACCCAGAAGAAGAAATAAACCTGAAATATCCTCAGTAGAGCAAGTCTGAGAACGAAAAACACTGTTGGAGTGGGGGGAATTTGCAGAGTGTAATCTAAAGCGATTCTAGGCTGAAATCTAATATATTGATGAAGGTCATAGTCCTGCTATATCTTGGCCTGGTCAGACCACACCTTAGTAAAGAACAGTCTTCCTAGCCGCTTTGCTTCTCAATATTCTCTGGTTGGCCTCTGTTATTCTCTCCTACCAATAGGGAACCCACTTAAGGACTCTATACGGGCTCTGGAATACCCCATAAGGGAAGGGGAGCAGTTTTTCTTATAACATTTCTTTAGCTGCTTTGTTGAACTAGGTAAGTTTTGGGTTCAGTTCTATCCTCAAAGATTTAGGCTCCAACCCTTAATCCTGGATACCAGGGACTCTGGGACGAAACTCCAGCAAAGCCAACGGGACTTGCTTCTGAGTAGCTGTGTTAGGCTTGCACTGTGAAAGTGGGCGAGGGCTGGCGAGGAAATTGGGGTGGCAGTGTGTGTGTGTTTAACCGCAATAATTCTCCCCATCCTTTCTCGTCGAAGCAGATCTGTTCCTCAACAGCACCCACACGTAGGCAGACAGGAACGAGGAGGTGAAATGGGAAGGGATCCGCCACGTTCCTGTTTTTTCTCTCCCCACCTTTGAAAGTCCTTCTGTCCGCAGAAGATCTCAGCCGAGCCGCTCAGTGGGCCGGGCAAATGAAAGCCAGGGACCAGAAGACCAGGTCTTGCAGCCACCCTACCTTGGAAGATTCAGGGCAGGCCAAAGGAAGCCCTTTTTCATGCATTGCGGACTGTGGAACTCCCTGCCACAGGAGGGAGTGATGGCGGCCACCAAGCTGGGTGGCTTTAAAAGAGGGCAGGACAAATTCATGGAGGGCTACCGTTGGCTACTAGCGATCATTGCTGTGCTTTGCCTCCACCGCCAGAAGCAGAGATGCTTCTGAATGCCAGTTGCTCGAAACCGCAGAGCGGTCTTGTGTTCGAATCCTGCCCGGTTGGCCTCTATCAGGACAGGAGGCTGGATGAATCCCGTTGGGAGAGGGGGAGAAAAGCTTATTTAAGCACTCTATCACTTTCAGAAAGCCTGGAGAAGGAAGGAAGGAAGGAAGGAAGGAAGGAAGGAAGGAAGGAAGGGAAGGAGGGAGGGAGGGAGGGAGGAAGGAAAGAAAGGAAGGAAGGAAGGAAGGAAGGAAGGAAGGAAGGAAGGAAGGAAGGAAGGAAAAGAAAGAGCAGATTCTAGCGCCCCTTGCAGCAATGGGCCCTGGTGCAACTGCTGCAAAATTGCATCGTGGATAATCCTCGTCTGTCCCCCAGCCCCGGTAGAAACAGAATCCGACTTTGGGACAATTCAGAGGAGCTATTCAAAGGGCAATTTATAGGCCACCCGTCGCCGTCGCTTTCCCCAGCTCCCGGATCAGGAAGGCGTTAAAGAGGCTGAGCCCACGAGAAAGAAGCTTTTAATTAACGTTGCTGCGGGGAAGCCTTGCCGAACGAAAGGGGGCTTACTCTGTGTGTGCAAAGATTAGAAGAGGATCCTGGCCGGCGGGAGGGATTTTAACTCTGTTTCACCGAGAGCTGCAGGAAAAAAGCAATACCTCAGCACTTGCGAGACGGAGTGTCCTGGAAGCCGCCAGATCTGTATGTTGCTGAGGTGGAGATATATAGCCAGGCAGCGCTCAAATCTCATGCCAGAGAGCAAAAGAGGGGGGGGGGCAATGTTTTTCTCCATCCACTGAGGCCTGGACTAGGCAAAATATTTTTATTTTTTAAATTCTATTCTATTCTATTCTTTCTCTGAGGAGCTCAAGGTGCCACTTACAAACTCCTCCCACCTCTCCGTTCAACCCCCCCCATCACAACAAGTCCCTTGAGGTTGAATCCTGACAAGACAGAAGTACTGTTTTAGGGGGACAGGAGGCAGGCAGGTGTGGAGGATTCCCTGGTCCTGAATTGGGTAACTGTGCCCCTGAAGGACCAGGTGCGCGGCCTGGGAGACATTTTGGACTCACAGCTGTCCATGGAGGCGCGGGTCAGTTCTGTGTCCAGGGCAGCTGTCTACCAGCTCCATCTGGTATGCAGGATGAGACCCTCCCTGCCCGCAGACTGTCTTGCCTGAGTGGCGCATGCTCTGGTTATCTCCCACTTGGACTACTGCCATGCGCTCTACGTGGGGCTACCTTTGAAGGTGACCCGGAAACTGCAACTAATCCAGAATATGGCAGCTAGACTGGGGACTGGGAGACCACATAACACCGGTCTTGAAAGACCTACATTGGCTCCCAGGACGTTTCTGAGCACAATTCAAAGTGTTGGTGCTGAGCTTGAAAGCCCTAAACAGCCTCAAAGGCCCAGTAGACCTGAAGGAGCGTCTCCACCCCCATCGTTCAGCCCAGACACTGAGGTCCAGCTCCGAGGGCCTTCTGGCGGTTCCCTCCCTGCAAGAAGTGAGGTTACAGGGAACCAGGCAGAGGGCCTTCTCGGTAGTGGCGCCCGCCCTGTGGAACGCCCTCCCACTAGATGTCAAAGAGAAAAATAACTACCAAACTTTTAGAAGACATCTGAAGGCAGCCCTGTTTGGGGAAGCTTTTAATGTTTAATAGGTTATTGTATTTTAGTGTTCTGTTGGAAGCCACCCAGAGTGGCTGGGGAAACCCAGCCAGGTGGGCGGGGTATAAATAAATTATTATTATTATTATTATTATTATTATTATTATTATTATTATTACTCCCGCTGTCAAACAGAGCCAAAGTTGTCCCCACGCCCTACGCCGCTGCCTTCTTGGGCACTTGATAATTTGCTGGGCTTTGCATTGCAACTTAATAGGCTTCATGGCCTTCTTGGGTTGGTCTATAAGGCCTCACGGTGTCTCATTGAAGGATGAGATGAACTCCACTTTCCCACTTGTGAGCTGGCGGGTAGCTTTCTATTCCCTTTCCTTTTCGCTTTGTCCTGAGAGTGAGTCAAAATAGGTGCTGCCGGGCCTGGGTGCGAATCTCGCCCTGCACCCTGGTTTGTGACAAGGTGTGACGGGGGTTTGGGGAAGCAGCGCCGCACAGGGTGTGGGTCGGATTTGGGCCGGGGTGGTGGTGACAGTAACATCTGCACAGCTGGGTGTTCAGCAGCAACCGAGATGTGAAAAGCAGATGCTAATTATATCTACACAAACACACAGGCACACCCATCGCACTGCGCATCAGGCTGTAGCCTGCAGGCCAGGAGAACTGGGGCGAGCGAAGGAGAATTTGCTTCTCCAATGCAGAGATAAGGAGGAGGAGGAGGAGGAGGAGGAATGTGGGGGCTGTTTTGCAGTCCTGTGGGTGGTTTGACATGGGAGAGAGCGGTTCGGGGGCAAGCAGGCAGCCTGGGCTTCAAAAAAAGGAGTTTCGGAGCCAAACGGGCGAGCGGAAGCGAGAGCCTGGCCAACTCAATCTGAAATATACTCGGAGTCGAGAGTGGCGCTGTGGGTTAAACCACAGAGCCTAGGACTTGCCAATCAGAAGATCGGCGGTTCGAATCCCCATGACGGGGGGAACTCCCGTTGCTCGGTCCCTGCTCCTGCCAACCTAGCAGTTCGAAAGCATGTCAAAGTAAAAGGTAAAGGTAAAGGTACCTCTGCCCGTACGGGCCAGTCTTGACAGACTCTGGGGTTGTGCGCCCATCTCACTCAAGAGGCCAGGGGCCAGCGCTGTCCGGAGACACTTCCGGGTCACGTGGCCAGCGTGACATCGCTGCTCTGGCGAGCCAGAGCCGCACACGGAAACGCCGTTTACCTTCCCGCTGGTAAGCGGTCCCTGTTTATCTACTTGCACCCGGAGGTGCTTTCGAACTGCTAGGTTGGCAGGCGCTGGGACCGAGCAGCGGGAGCGCACCCCGCTGCAGGGATTCGAACCGCCGACCTTTCGATCGGCAAGTCCTAGGTGCTTGAGGCTTTAACCCACAGCGCCACCTGCGTCCCACTGTTGTCAAAGTGCAAGTAGATAAATAGGTACCGCTCCAGCGGGAAGGTAAACGGTGTTTCCGTGTGCTGCTCTGGTTCGCCAGAAGCATCTTAGTCCTGCTGGCCACATGACCCGGAAGCTGGACGCCGGCTCCCTTAGCCAGTAAAGCAAGATGAGCGCCGCAACCCCAGAGTCAGCGACAACTGGACCTATTGGTCAGGGGTCCCTTTACCTATTCAGCTCATAGTGGTGAGGAGGAATGGAAGTTCCCCCAGAATGTCTATTTTATATACATTATTTACACAATGGGCCCCACGTGATTGGCTAATTCCGAGATTCACCTGTAGGCCAATCAGGTTGCGGATTCACTTCCACCTGGAGCTGGATTGGGTTGCTCCTGTGGACCAGTCAGATTGCTGCATTCTGGATCCTATTGTTCTAGGACCAATCAGACTCCTGCCTTTTGGATCCTATTCAACTCAGTACATAACACAATCCTTCGCTGAAATAAAATTAAAAAAAAAACCTGGGCACATATACTAAGGTTACGAGCGGTGCTGTGGTCTAAACCACTGCCGATCAGAAGGTCGGCGGTTCGAATCCCCACGGCGGGTGAGCTCCCGTTGCTCTGCCCCTGCTCCTGCCCACCTAGCAGTTCAAAAGCACGTCAAAGTGCAAGTAGATAAATAGGTACCACTCCAGCGGGAAGCTAAACGGTGTTTCCATGTGCTCTGGTTTCCATCACGGTGTTCCGTTGCGCCAGAATCGCTTTAGTCCTGCCGGCCACATGACCCGGAAAGCTGCCTGTGGACGAACGCCGGCTCCCTCGGCCTGAAAGCGAGATGAGCGCTGCAACCCCATAGTTACCTTTTCCCTTTTACAGGGGTGGTTTTGGCCCCAGAGGTGGTCGTGGGATTACCTACAGGGGGCGCTAAGAGGCAGTTTTATTGTTGAAAGGCTTTACTGCCCCTCCATTTCCCACTTCCTCCCCAGAGCTGAAGAAAGCCGGTTTTGGGGCACAGACCTGGTACGGGCGCCTTGCGGCTGAAGTCCCTGCTGAAGCGAAAAGCAAGGAAGGTAATGAGGAGAAGAGGCTCCCATCTTCTGAGGGACATGATCCGGCCTGCAGGGAGAAGCTGCTGCTGATGCAAATGAGGCGCAAGTGGGTGGTCTGGAAATGCCAGCAAGGCTGAACTCCTGCGTAATGTGTTTGTTTTGCTCCACGCGCAGGCCACACCCTCATCAGGTACACCCTCTTCTTGTACACCTGTAACACCTGGAGGGGTCCTTTACCTTTACGTAAGTATACACACCGGGACGCGGGTGGTGCTGTGGGTTAAACCACAGAGGCTAGGACTTGCCAATCAGAAGGTTGGTGGTTCGAATCCCCGTGATGGGGTGAGCTCCCGTTGCTCGGTCCCAGCTCCTGCCCACCTAGCAGTTCGAAAGCACGTCAAGTGCAAGTAGATAAATAGGTACCACTCTGGCGGGAAGGTAAACGGCGTTTCCGTGCGCTGCTCTGGTTCGCCAGAAGCGGCTTAGTCCTGCTGGCCACATGACCCGGAAGCTGTACGCCGGCTCCCTCGGACAATAAAGCGAGATGAGCGCCGCAACGCCAGAATCGGCCACGATTGGACCGAATGGACCTCCCCACTTCTGAATGGGTTTGGTTTGGAGCATCTAACCAGGGTGCTGCAGCAGTATCAGGCCATTAGGGTTACCTTGTAGTCCAGCGGCCTGGGGAGGGAACCCGCACGCAGGATTCGAACACAAGAGCCCTCTCCGCTCCTGCAAAGCTTTGGACCAAAAAACCCGAGCGTCCTGATTTTGATCAGTGGGATGTCGGAGGGCAGGATGAGCTAGTAAAGGAATCGTACAGTCAGAAGGCAATGCAGGTTCTCAGCCTGAGATTCGCATCCGCTTTTGGGTAGCTTTGGGGCGGGGCCAGAGGAAAAAGTAGGGTCGGCAACTCAGGTTGACATTTGCCCAACGGGGTGGTTTCTACACACACACACACACACACACACCCTGGGCTTCACCCCTCTGTCCTCCACGCAGCCAAGCAAGAGGCGCGGTCCGGGTTCAAGAGCACTTTCCAGGCGAGCAGAAACATTCAAGCTGGAGAAGGAACATTTTATCATATGTGGTGGGAGTGTAAAAAAGTAAAGAACTTCTGGGAAATGATATATAATGAGATGAAAAAGATGTTGAAATATAAATTCTTTAAAAAACCAGAAGCATTTTTACTTGGTATTATTGGTCAGGACATTAATAGGCAAGATGTTAAATTGTTTTTATACTCAATAGCAAGAGTATTGTTAGCCCATAAATGGAAGCAAGAAGAAATTCCGACGAAAGAAGAATGGCAGACGAAATTAATGGACTATGCAGAATTGGACAAAATGAGAGGAAGGATTCGAAACCTGCGGGACCAGAGATTTACTGAAGATTGGAAGAAGTATATGAATTATTTGAAGAGCAACTGTAATCGACAAATTACGCTAGTAGGACTACAAGAAGTTGTGTAAGGAGAAATATACGAAGTGTTACAAACTAGAAAAAGGTAGAGATGTGGGTTATGAGTTTGAAATGTAATAGGGAAGATAAGAAATGCATACTGAGAGATTAGATTGGGAAATTTTCAGACAGGATTGATGGAAGTCAAAAATGTGAATAAGATGTAAAAGTATGTTTAATTACTGTTGAAAATGGTATGTTTAAAAAAACTAATAAAAAATTATATTAAATAAAAAAAGAAAAATTCAAGCTGGGAGGGAAATAGGGCCTGTGAGGGGCGTGGTCTGGAGAGACTGGGCAGGGCCTGGGGAGACTGGGCGGGGCCTAGGGAGCATTCTGAGGGCCAGGCACACAGCTCTGGAGGGCCACATTCTGGCCTTGAGGTGGCCCACAGCGGCTCTGCTGGAAGAGGACCTCTATTTGGAGAGCTCTCGAAGGTCTGCGTTGGGCCCCCAAGCCCCAGCCGCTCCCCAGCCCCTGAAGACGAGGCTTTTCGACGCGCCCATTTCAAAGACGGGAGCGTAAAGGCGCGAGAGATGCAAAGAAGGGTTTTTGAGGCAGCGAAACCAGGCTCCGCGGAAGCCAGATGGCCGGGCGAGTGTCAGGGGATATTCTGTTATCCTTACGTAAACTTCCGCTTGCAAACATCCCAGAGACAGAGGCCTGAGCTGCGAAGAGGGGAAGAAAAAGGGAAATATTGCAAAGGGACAAGTGGAAGAAGCGACTGTGTAATAGGAATTTTATGGTCTTAGATATATGGTAATGTTCATAAGTGTACCAACCAAGCACGTACATAGATCAGCACAGGAAGGCCAACCTGGAACCATTTTGATTCCTAAACTGAGCCAATGTTTTCTCTGCAAGGTCAAAGTGGAAAAGCCTCCCCGTTGACTTTTCCTTCACAAATCCTGTCTTAAGGGTATGTCTGTGTTTCAATACGGTGTGAGGCTGTGACCTGGCCCAGGAACTAAGTATTTATCACTACAAAAGACTGGCCAGGCTCCCCAGGCAATCCGATCAAGTAACCTGCCAGACAGGAAATAAACAATGATAGGAGAAAAACAACATTCAAATGTTCTGTTTTAGACCGCCTTTTCTGTGATGCAGGTGTGATGTATCTGAGGGGTGGTCTTAGGTTACACCCCTTCTGTGATATATGTATGATGTTTCTGGGGGTGGTCTTGATCTACAGGGTGGCAATTTCAAAAGTCTTTATAAGGCCTTGCATGCCATTTTTCTGGGTCCCTCCTCCTCTCCTGCGTGTGAGGGGAGCACCCTGTTGCAACAGATCAATAAAGATCAAGCTTACCAGCTGCTTTGCTTCTCAATATTCTCTGGTTGGCCTCTGTTCTTTTCTCCTACTAATAGGGAACCTATGTAAGGACTCTATATGGGCTCTTGGATACCCCGTAAGGGAAGAGAGGAAGCAAGCCTTTCTTTGTCGACCGGTCTGTGTGTGTGTATTTGGTAGACCTCTGTGCACTCTGCTCAATTCTCCGAAGCGCAATAAAATTCCGGTTCCGTTTATTTCCTCTGAATAATTCCCAGTCGCCAATTCGCAGCCGCCGCTTGCGGTGAATATGCAGAGCTTCCAGGATCAGAGGCAGTCTACCGGACCAAGCAGCAAGGAGGGGTAGGCTGTGCTCATGCCCTGGACATCTCTCTCAGCTCGGACCAAGATTTTTTAATTATTCTTTTTGCAATAAGGAAAAAGTGATAGATATAGGCGCCATTGCTTCGACACAATGTCATCCAAACTTGCTGCATACAATCAGAAGGAGTGTTTGATAAATAGCTGATAGGTGATCTGGATGGAAATGCGATGGAGTCAGAAATCCCACCTGGATTTCTGGGCCCGGTTCTGGGCGCCTCAGTTTAAGAAGGGTATCGACAAGCTGGAACATGTGCAGAGGAGGGGGATCAAAATCAAGGGTCTGGAAACCAAGCCTTATGAAGATCGGTCGAGGGATCTGGGTTTGTTTAACCTGGAAAAGAGGACTTGGAGCCAGAGGAGTCTCAGTCCGCACCAGATCCTTTGCCCCTTGTGGCATCTGAACCAAGTCTGGGGCCTGATCCTGAAGAGTCCCAGTCTGCACAGGTTCCCCTGCAACAAGCACCAGCTGGGCCGGGTCAGTGGCCTGATCCTGCCCTGGCTCCAGATGCAGGGATGACCTCGTTGCCTCCAGCTGGGCCATCCACTCCAGCTGGGCCATCCACTACTGGTTGAGTCAGGGGAGGCTGAGGCAGCCTCTGGGTCTAGTAACCCACCAACGTCTCCTGAGCTGCAAAGGCTGAGGTCTGAGAGAAGGAGAGACCTGAGTACTTGCAGGAGGAGTGCTCACCTTCGGGCAAGACAGGGAGGTGAGTCACCGGGGGATCAGGACTGCCCCCGACAGAGATTAAAAGCTGCTGGACCCTGCCCCAGGTTGCGGGAGCAATGTTGCTGTTTGCCGGAACCTGCCTGTGATTCTGTGCCTGACCTTGCCTTGTGTCCTGCCTCGTGTCCTGCCTTGGCCCTGTCGGACTGACTCCCAGCGGAACCCCTGGATTTGGGACTGGACCTAGACTGCGTTACTCGGGTTACCCCCAGGCCCAGCACAATCTCAAGAATTGTCACATGAAGGATGAAGCAAGCTTGTTTTCTGCTTGAAGGGAGGACTTGAACCCATGGCCTCCAGTCACAAGATTCCAACTGAACATCAGAAATAACTTTCTGGTGGTCTATTATTATTATTATTATTATTATTATTATTATTATTATTATTTTCAGGTGGCTGCCATTGCCATTATGAAAGAACAAGGTGAATTCGTTCGTGGTGAGTTCTGGCACCTCTTTTTCTGGAAAAATAGCACCGATGTTGATGGGGTTGATTAAAAATTGTACAAGGCCCTATACCCACAGGTCTCAGGGCAGTTCATGGCATAAAACCGCAGGACACGAGATGCGTTGTTACGAAAATTACGGGGTGGGGCCATAGCTGTCAACTGTCCCTTATTTGGCGGGAAAGTCCCTTATCCCAGCGCTGTGTCCCGCTGCTGTCCCTTATTGATGATGTCCCTTAAATTTCCCGGGTTTCAAAGGAAGCAGCTCCTCTCCCTCCCTCCCTGCCGGCCAGGGAGGAGGGAGGCTCCAACTGTGTTGCTTGGTTGCCCGGCCAGCCACCCTCCGGCCTTCTCTCACCAGCCTCAGCCCCCAGGAGCTCCTCCCCTCCGGGACTGGTGGGAGCCTTGGGCCCTTCCGCTGCCATCCTCCTTGTGGCCGCCGAACTGAGCGTCTCTGCCTGGGGTAGCATCTTCGTAGCTTGGACTTTGTTTTGGCCGAAAAGTGGTTGCTGCTTGTGGTTATTTAATTGCAGTGTTTCATCAGCTTGAGTATGGGACACGGGTGGCACTGTGGGTTAAACCACAGAGCCTAGGGCTTGCCAATCAGGAGGTCGGCGGTTCGAATCCCCGCGATGGGGTGAGCTCCCATTGCTCGGTCCCTGCTCCTGCCAACCTAGCAGTTTGAAAGCACACCAGTGCAAGTAGATAAATAGGTACCGCTCCGGCGGGAAGGTAAACGGCATTTCCGTGTGCTGCTCTGGTTCACCAGAAGTGGCTTAATCATGCTGGCCACGTGACCCGGAAGCTGTACGCCGGCTCCCTCGGCCAGTAAAGCGAGATGAGCGCCGCAACCCCAGAGCCGGCCATGACTGGACCTAATGGTCAGGGGTCCCTTTACCTTTACCTTTATCAGTTTGAGCAGCAACCTCTGGAAACGAAGGGCTAAAACCCGGCGCTGCTCTCCAAAATTATCTGGTCCCTTTTAACTTTGTATTTCAGGTGGTTGACTAAAATCCCTTATTTTGGCTGCTGATCCCTTATTTTCAAATCTGTAAATTGACAGCTATGGGTGGGGCACATCTTTAAAGTTAAATGTTACAAATATTATGCCTGAATGTATCCTTTCAACTTGACAGCCCAGGGAAGTTACCTAGCTTTAAAAAGAATATAAAATCAACTCCTTTGCCAGTTTCCTCCATTCCAAAGCTATTTTCCCCTTGAAAAAGGACTCCAGGAAGTTCCCAGAGGTGACAATTGCTGAGCTGATTGTAGGCCAAGGAAAGTCTAATCCCATCACCAGACTTGCCAAGGGGCCAGACATGCCAAGGAAGTTCTCTTGTACTTTGGGTGGTGGGACTTCGGAGGTGTTTGCCTCTCCTCATCTTATACCTGGGTCTTGCCCTGACATGTCTGCTTATGCTAATCTTGCACCAAGGACTTGTCTGGACATGTTTGCCAAGGTTAAACTAGTGTAATCCATGTCTAGGTAAAGGTAAAGGGACCCCTGACCATTAGGTCCAGTCGTGGCCGACTCTGGGTTTGCGGCGCTCATCTCGCTTTACTGGCCGAGGGAGCCGGCGTCCAGCTTCCGGGTCATGTGGCCAGCATGACTAAGCCACTTCTGGCGAGCCAGAGCAGCGCACGGAAACGCTGTTTACCTTCCCGCCGGAGCGGTACCTATTTATCTACTTGCACTTTGAGGTGCTTTCGAACTGCTAGGCTGGCAGGAGCAGGGACCGAGCAACGGGAGCTCACCCCGTCGCGGGGATTTGAACCGCTGACCTCCTGATCGGCAAGTCCTAGGCTCTGTGGTTTAACCCACAGCGCCACCCGCGTCCCAACCCCTGTCTACCCCTCCCCTTTGGTGACATGTCAGTGATGTAGCAATGATGCTGTATGAACTGTATTCTGGGATACGGTGGGAAAGATTTAAAAGTCCTTGTCACCCCATCCTCGGGGTTCAAAAATCCTCTTAGACCAAAGTTTATTGTGCAACGTGTTCAATCACCTTGCCAACAAAGGTCCGTATAGTGAAAGCTCTGGTTTTCCCAGTAGTGATGTATGGAAGTGGGAGCTGGACCATCAAGAAGGCTGATCACTGAAGAATGGATGCTTTTGAATTGTGGTGCTGGAGGAGACTCTTGAGAGTCCCATGGACTGCAAGAAGATCCAACCTCTCCATTCTGAAGGAAATCAGCCCTGAGTGCTCACTGGAAGGACAGATCCTGAAGCTGAGGCTCCAAGACTTTGGCCACCCCATGAGAAGAGAAGACTCCCTGGAAAAGACCCTGATGTTGGGAAAGATGGAGGGCGCAAGGAGAAGGGGACGACAGAGGACGAGATGGTGGGA
Source organism: Podarcis gaigeae (assembly GCF_964106915.1). Lineage (NCBI taxonomy): Eukaryota > Metazoa > Chordata > Lepidosauria > Squamata > Lacertidae > Podarcis > Podarcis gaigeae. The sequence goes on from NC_139689.1 coordinate 3,225,727, forward strand.
CAGTGTTCTGGAAGCGACCAGCATGAGTTTGACCAAACTGCGGGAGGCAGTGGAAGACAGGAGGGCCTGGCGTGCTCTGGTCCAGGGGGTCACGACTAAATGACTAAACAACAACAACACGGCTTTTTGCTCTGGTTGGTGGCTGGACTCCTTCCTTTATTCTGCAGGGACACCCGACGAGCTGGGTGACTGAGCAGCCTCGCACCTAGATTTTTCCGTAGTATGCATGATAAAAAAAGAACGTAAGTAGCAGAATGGACTCCCTGGAAGGCAATGGGCTCTATTTCATGGGAGGTTTCTAAGCAGAGGTCGGACGGCCATCTGTCCTGGATGTTATTCCTTCTTCGCAGCGGGTTGGGCTAGATGACCTTGGGGGTTCCCTTTGAACTCGGCACTTCTAGGATCCCTCGGCCCAGCCCTCCTCCATGTAACCCAACTGTCCTTCGCCACCTCCCATTTGCTCTTTCCAGCCGATAAGTTCCCCACTCCACCCCAGGGGCCACGGGCTCTATTGACGGAAGACGAGTCTGGTTCATCATCTATTTTTCTCCCGCATCGATTTCAACGTGGAGATCAACACCTCCTCTCTTTTCCACGCAGTCATCTTTCGGGCACCCGCAAGGAGGCATGAATATGCAATGCGGGGGCCAAATCGATGCTGACCCTTTGCACGCCTCCTGTCTCGTTGGCGCAAGACGGGGGGAGAGAGATGGGGGGGTCCCTTTTCGCTCCCCGCCTCTGCCGCAGGGGCATCTGATGGGAGTGTTGCAGGAATTTATGTACAGGTTGGGGGTGTTGTCCCTCCAGCAGATATCACGCACATGCAGCCCACTACCAAAACCAGCACAATCGCTTTTGTGACTTTGGTGATTTGTCCCCCACAAAACACTTCATCACAGTTTCTTCCTATCTATTCAAAGGGCCTTTGCTGCACGATACCAAATGTAAGAATTCACTGATCAATGGATCTCTGTACTGGCTCACTGGGAAAACTTCAGAAATTCATCTAGACAGGTGAGATCAGCTATTTAGCAGCCCCTCTGCCTGAGTGATAATCCCTGGCCTCCTGATACCTGAGTGGCAGACAGGTAACCATTCCAGAAATAAATAACCTAGATGAAGACAAAAGGGTGTGATGAACTTGGCTGGGAAACAGGGAAATGTAAATATCTCTTTTGTCCCACTTGATGGGTATTTGGTGGAGGGCAAGGAGAACCATGGGGCAGGGTCCAGGATGCTCAGATTACGGCCACTAGACCTCCCCTTTCATGATGTAACTGTGATGTAGTTTGGGGGGGTGTAACATGGGGATTAGCAGCTAATAAAAGTTTGGGTTCTCTCTTGTTTGGGGCTTCCATCTTGTTCCACCTGGTGGCAGGTGGGAGTCCTGCTGCGACAGTCTTCAGTAAAGACCAAGCCTACTGGCTGCTGTTTTGCTCCAATTGTCCAAGGGAGCCCTCGGATTTCTCAGTTAACAGGAGACAGAGTCAGGCCTTCTCTCAGTTCCCAGTTGGGAGAGGGCTATCGATGGCTTCTAGACACAACGGCTTTGCTCCTCTGCCTCCAGGGTCGTGGCTGCAGAGGCTTCCGAATCCCAGTTGCCGGACAGCGCAGGAGCGGGGAGTGTTGTTCCTGTGTTCCAATCCTGCATGCAGGTTTCGTATATTTTTTTCTTGTTTTCCTCCTCCAAAAACTAGGTGCATCTTATGGCCAGGTGCGTCTTATGGAGCAAAAAATACGGTGATAAAAATGGCCTTACCCATCGCAATGACCGTTATCTAGCCTCGCGTATTGCACATGAACACCAGATAAGATAAAGATCCGACTTTCAAACACCCTCCCCTCTCTTCTGACACTTATCCTTTCCCTTCTCCTACAGAACCTCTGTTCCTTCCTTCCTTCCTTCCTTCCTTCCTTCCTTCCTTCCTTCCTTTCTCTCTCTCTCTCTCTCTCTCTCTCTCTCTCTCTCTCTCTCATCATCCCCCTTCAGGACCCATTGTAGGACGATATATTTCACATGGTGGGGAAGCTTTGGTCCTCTGGATATTGTTGAACTACAACTCCCATCATCCTAAACGGCCTCAAAGGCCCTGTATACCTGAAGGAGCGTCTCCACCCCCATCGTTCTGCCCAGACACTCAGGTCCGGCTCCGAGGGCCTTCTGGTGGTTCCCTCCCTGCGAGAAGCCAAGTTACAGGGAACCAGGCAGAGGGCCTTCTCGGTGGTGGCACCCTCCCTGTGGAACACCCTCCCACCAGATGTCAAAGAAATAAACAACCATCTGACCTTTAGAAGACATCTGAAGGCAGCTCTGTTTAGGGAAGCTTTTAATGTTTAATAGGTTATTGTATTTTAGTGTTCTGTTGGAAGCCGCCCAGAGTGGCTGGGGAAACTCAGCCAGATGGGCGAGGTATAAATAATAAATAATTATTATTATTATTATTATTATTATTATTATTATTATTATTATTATCCCCAGGCAGCCTGGCCAGAGGCTGATGGGAGTTATAGTTCAGAAACGACCGGAGGGACAAAGGTTCCCCAGGCCTGACGTACTTATAAGATTCCTTACTCGCCCTTCAATAGACAGTTCTGGGATGGGTTCGGAGAATCATATTATTGTAGAGTTGGATGGGGTCCCCCAAAGGTCATCCAGTCTAACCCCCTGGCAATGCTGGAATCACAGCTAAGGCATCCCTGACAGGTGGTGAGAGCTCACCACTTTCCGAGGGAGTCCGTTCCGTGGTTGAACACCTCTTGCCGCCAGAAAGTTCTTCTGGGTGTTTACAGTGGTCCCTTGGTTCTCAAACACCTTGGGACTCAAACAACTTGGAACCCAAACACTGCAAACCCAGAAGTAAGTGTTCCGGTTTGCAAACTTTTTTCGGAAGCTGAACGTGCTTCCGTTTTGAGGAGGTCTAAGGTGCCTGTCCTTTCTTGCTGCTGTATGCAAAAGCACATGAATCTGACCTTTGGAGAATTTGTAAGTCCAGTAAGCCATTTTTAACTTACCAAATGTGTAGTCTCTTTCTATGGGGAACTTTGGGAGCAACTTGGAAAGGGATATTTTAAAGGTATAACGGCCTGCATTTCCACGTCTATTTTGTGATTTTAAATTGCTTCTCTTGCCAATGAGTACTTGTCCCAAACCTGGACCGAGCCATCCAGGGAATGTTCCTTTCATTATTTCACCTATATTTAATTTTTTAACCAAAATACAGTGGTCCCTTGGTTCTCAAGCACCTTGGTACTCGAACAACATGGAATCCAAACACTGCAAACCTGGAAGTAAGTGTTCCAGTTTGCGAACTTTTTTTGGAAGCCGAACATGCTCCGTTTTGAGTGTTACACTGAGGTCTGCCTGTTTTTGCTATTTATTTTTTGTTTTCGTGGCTCTTTTTTGTGTTTTGTTTTTGTGACTGTGTGGAACCCAGTTCAGCTACCGACTGACTGATTGTGTGACTGCAGTACATTGTTTATTGCTTTCATTTTATGGATCCATGGTCTCGTTAGGTAGTAAACTTCATGTTAAATGGTTGTTTTAGGGGTTGTTTTTAAAAGTCTGGAATGGATTAATCCGTTTTGCGTTACTTTCTAAGGGAAAAAGCGCACCTTGGTTTTGGAACGCTTTGGTTTTGGAACGGACTTCCGGAACGGATTAAGTTTGAGAACCAAGGGACCACTGTACAGGGTTGCCTTCGGACGGCTCAGGAGGTCAAATAACATTCAACATTTCTCCAATGAAAATAGGGACGTCCTAAGGAAAAGCGGGACATTCTGGGATCAAATAAGAAACTCGGGCAGCTTCTCTAAAACAGGAATGTTGGGACACTTGGAGGTTTTCGAATAGACAACACAGAGGCCCGAAAAGTGGGGATAGACCTTGTTAGCTATTGAGGCCACCTAATCCAGGAGGACCCCCAAGCTATAATAATAATAATAATAATAATAATAATAATAATAATAATAATAATAATTTATTTATACCCCGCACTCCCTGGCCAAGACCAGGCTCAGGGCGGCTAACAGTGAATATAAATACAGTAAAAATATTTTTAAAAAACAATAAACAACAACAAACAAACAGTTGATTAAAATATAAGTAAGAATACAGTTGAACTGCAACTGCAATCAACAAATTATGCTAGTAGGACTACAAGAAGTTTTGTAAGGAGAAATATACGAAGTGATACACAGTAGGAAAAGATAGAGATTTTGGTTCTGACTTTGAAATGTAATAGGGAAAATAAGAAATGCATACTAAGAGACTAGATTGGAAAATTTTCAGACAGGATTGAGGGAAGTAAAAAAAAATCGAAGAAGATGTAAAAGTATGTTTAATTACTGTTGAAAATGATATGTTAAAAAACTGATAAAATATTTTATATATGTAAAAATAGTTTTAAATGCAGCCTTGTTTTAGTGGTAGCCTATAAACCAAAGCCATAGGGGGAGAAAATGTCAAATATTCACCGGGGGCAACTATCCATGCTTTCCTACATGGGCCAGCAAAAAGAGCAGAGAGAAAATTTATATTTTGTTGTTGTTTAGTCGTTTAGTGGTGTCCGCCTCTTCGTGACCCCCTGGACCAGAGCACGCCAGGCCCTCCTGTCTTCCACTGCCTCCTGCAGTTTGGTCAAACTCATGCTGGTAGCCTTGAGAACACCGTCCAACCATCTCGTCCTCCGTCGTCTCCTTCTCCTTGTGCCCTCCATTTTTCCCAACATCAGGGTCTTTTCCAGGGAGTCTTCTCTTCTCATGAGGTGGCCAAAGTCTTGGAGCCTCAGCTTCAGGATCTGTCCTTCCAGTGAGCACTCAGGGCTGATTTCCTTCAGAATGGAGAGGTTTGATCTTCTTGCAGTCCATGGGACTCTCAAGAGTCTCCTCCAGCACCAGAATTCAAAAGCATCCATTCTTTGGCGATCAGCCTTCTTGATGGTCCAGCTCTCACTTCCATACATCACTACTGGGAAAACCAGAGCTTTAACTATATTTTAAAATTTATATACATATCCCACATACGAGATGAGCCCCATCTTCCCAGGGTCTGCAACAGTGCCCGAAACCGGCCGTCTCCCCACCTCACGGATTCAAGGACTCGGGACGCACGGCGCCTCTGGTTTTTTCCCGGGATTTGGTTCGCGTTTCCTGGCCGGCATCCAGCCTGTCAATGCCTCCGAGGAGTGATCTAGCACTTCAAACGCCACTCCTGATCTCAGATGGAGCAGACAGATAGAGCCGGGTGTCACTCGCGTATTGACGGCACTTCTGATGACAGCTTTTCCCACCCTCAACACTGCGTGAAAACCTCTGGGGGATTTGTGAGTTCTTTCGGCCGTGGGCAAGGCAGAGAATCTCAGCCAGGCATCCCTGAGCTGGTGGACTCCAAATCTTTTGGATCTCAAACTCCTATCAGCCCTACCAGGGCAAGGCTGAAAAGCCTATAGGTTAATAATAATAATAATAATATTTTTATTATTTATACCTCACCCATCTGGCTGCGTTTCCCCATAGCATGGAGCCCATCCATTCAAAAGGCACTCAGGTGGGAGAGGGGAAAACGTCTGATGAACTACAACTCCCATCCCGGCGAAGAATCAACCTGATCTCTGTGATCGAGTTGGGGTGGGAGGGTTCAGACCAGTGCCGGATTTACGTCTAAGCTAAGCAAGCTGTAGCTCAGGGCCCCACTCTCTTGGGGGCCCTCAAAAAATTTAAAGGGGAAAAAACCTGGATGTACATTTCCAAAATTTAAGATAGAAAACAAATGAAATATAAATCTACAGACAGCAACAGGGTTTTGTGTTGTGTGGGCTCCTGTGATGTCAGTCATGGGCCCCGCCTGCTAGCCTGCTCCCTAAAATATCACTGGTTTGCTCCTTTCTATATACAGGGTGCCGACATTCTGCATGGACGCGGGTGGCGCTGTGGGTTATACCACAGAGCCTAGGACTTGCCGATCAGAAGGTCGGTGGTGAGCTCCCATTGCTCCGTCCCTGCTCCTGCCAAACTAGCAGTTCAAAAGCACGTCAAAAGTGCAAGTAGATAAATAGATACCACTCTGGCAGGAAGGTAAACGGCATTTCCGTGCGCTGCTCTGGTTCTCCAGAAGCAGCTTAGTCATGCTGGCCACATGACCCGGAAGCTGTACGCCGGCTCCCTCGGCCAATAAAGCGAGATGAGCGCCGCAACCCCAGAGTCGGCCACAACTGGACCTAATGGTCAGATGTCCCTTTACATTTACCTTACATTCTGCATGGACTGGTTGCATGGCAAGATGGGCAAATGGCTTGAGATACCTATGAGGTCCATAAATGACCATATAGCATATTATGCATGACAAAACAGCGTCCATTTGTTGACAAAGGACAGCTGGACATATAAAGGGCCCCATTGCCTTCAGCAGCTCAGGGTCTCATCCAACCTAAATCTGGCCCTGGTTCAGGCGGTTCCAGGAGCTCGAACCTGGTTCAGGAGCAGCTGAGCAGCAGCTGTGCAGCTGCTTTAACAGGGAGGGGGGGTCCCACATGTGGGTCTGATGCCCCCCAGGCAAGACACTGTGTTGGACACTGAGCAGCTCAGAAGAGCCCTGCTGGAAGAGGCCAACGGCCCATTTCGCCCAACATCCTGTTCTCACAGCAGCCCAGCAGGTGCCCATTATGGAGAACCAGTGGGCAGGATTCGAACACAAGAGCCAGCTCTCCCCTCCTGCGGTTTCCAGCTGTTGTGGCCAACACCAATAGCCCTCTCCTCCACAAATTTGTCAGACTCCTTTTTCACAAGCAAATATTGCAAAGGAGGAAAACAAAGCCTTTACAAAATTCAATTTACATTTCACTCAGCTTCCTTCTTTTCCGTGGTTACTTAATTCATATCATCTTATTACTGCATCTCCGATTCAAAACTATTTACTATTTTGCCCTTATCTTCCCATTTAATTATTTCTTACTGCACGTGTTCATATCAATCCTGCTGGTGTTTCAGATTATTTACGATACATATTCAGATAATCAATACATTTCCCCCATTTTAAAAGAGTCTCTCTTCTTGGTTTCTTATTCTTCCGGTAAGTCTCGCCGTTTCTGCGTACTCCGTCAATTTTAATTGCTGGTCCCCCTTTGTCGGAAGTTTCTTCTTTCCATCTTTGAGCACAAATCATTCAGGCAGCCATAGCAGCGTACGGCCGACTCCTTTTTCCAGATGTCCAAGTTGGTGATTTCCTGTGGGAGGGAGTTTCACAGTTTAGCACCTGCCCAGCTTATGGTCCTGAATGGGGTAACTGTGCCCCCGAAGGACCAGGTGCGCGGCCTGGGAGTCATTTTGGACTCACCGCTGTCCATAGAGACTCAGGTCGGTTCAGTATCCAGGGCAGCTGTCTGCCAGCTCCATCTGGTGCGCAGGATGAGACCCTCCCTGCCCGCAGACTGTCTGGCCAGAGTGGTGCATGCTCTGGTTATCTCCCGCTTGGACTACTGCCATGCGCTCTATGTGGGGCTATCTTTGAAGGTGACCCAGAAACTACAACTAATCCAGAATGCGGCAGCTAGACTGGTGACTGGGAGCGGCCGCCAGGACCACATAACACGGGTCTTGAAAGACCTCCATTGGCTCCCAGGATGTTTCCGAGCACAATTCAAAGTGTTGGTGTTGACCTTTAAAGCCCTAAACAGCCTCAAAGGCCCAATAGACCTGAAGGAGCGTCTCCACCCCCATCGTTCTGCCCGGACACTGAGGTCCAGCTCCGAGGGCCTCCTGGCGGTTCCCTCATTGCGAGAAGCAAAGCTACAGGGAACCAGGCAGAGGGCCTTCTCGGTGGTGGCGCCCGCCCTGTGGAACGCCCTCCCACCAGATGTCAAAGAGAAAAACAACGACCTGACATTCAGAAGACATCTTAAGGCAGCCCTGTTCAGCGAAGTTTTTAATGTGTGACATCTTTGTGTATTTTTGGTCCTTGTGGAAGCCGCCCAGAGTAGCTGGGGAGACCCAGCCAGATGGGCGGGGTACAAATAATAAATTATTATTATTATTATTATTGGATCTGAAGTCTCGGAGACCTCCTCCAAGCCCAGACCAGACCAGACCTTTGCAGGGCATCGGGGCTGCGGAACTCCCTGCCACTGGGAAATCTCCCGAGCCCAAGGATTGCTTATTCAGGTCGGCTCTGAGCACCCAAGGCTAAGCAGGCACATTTGCCAGCAATGCGTTCCCCTTGGCAATTGACTCCTCTGCTTCACCAGGTGGTGGGCCGCAAAGCCCACCCAGTCCAGCCTATTGGCGTCCCGTGCTGCAAACTTGAACCAAATCTGCTAGGGCCAGGATGACGCTGCCTTTCCGCTCGTCTCGTGCCAGGTTTTTGGTCAATTGAATCCTGTCGATAACAATCCTCACGGGCCCAGAGATTGCCCTTAGCCAATCCATCAGCATGCTTCAAATCACATTTTTTTCCTTTCTTCGTGGACTGGTGGGGGGCGGAGTTTGGGGCAGGATAGAACCCAGGAGTCCTGGCTCCCCACTCTCCCACCTGCCCGCCCCCCTGGGAGCAGACTCTCCCCTTTGTTGTGACATCGACACCTCTCCATTATCTCCTCTCCTTTTGGCTATCACCCTCGTTCTTTCGTTTCATATTGCTGTCTGCTGGCGTTTTCTGCTTTAACTTCATCCATCCGATATCCATCTATTTATCTCCCTCTTTTGGTCGCCTGCCAGGCAGTTGGACACAGGTCCTTCTCCATCTTCCCGCTGTCATTTCTTCCGTAATCCGGGTTCAGACCGATTCAGACTTGGAGGGCAGCACCTTGGGGGTCTGATCGAGCCTCTTTTCCCTGGCTGTTCCTTCCATTCTGCAACGCTTCCTCTTCTCCCATAATCCTATCCATCCATCCACCCAACCTGGGAGTTCATTTCTCTTCCATTTTCCTGCCTTGAGAGGCCCTTGCAGGGCCTGTGGAACTCCATGCCACTGGGGATTTGCCAGAGCCCAAGCACTGCTTGTTTGGGTTGCAGTCTCGAGGCTGAACAGACACCTTAGCTTTGATTTCTCTCTGCTGTTTTGTCTTCCTTCACTCTCTCATTCCCTGCTTCTTTTGTCCATCTCCCCCTTTCTGCCTTCCATTCCCAGCTGGGCTCCTTCTCCTTTTCCAGTCTTCCGTTTCTCAAGAGCTCCTTCTCTTTACTCTCTGCCCCTTTCCCTGCCTTTAAACCAGCTCCTTCCTTCCTTCCTTCCTTCCTTCCTTCCTTCCTTCCTTCCTTCTAGTTCTCTCCCTCTCACCCTTTCAATCTCCATCCTTTCCTCCTGGCCTTCTTTCATTCTCTCTCTCTCTTCTCGCTTTCTTCTTCCTCAACCCGTTCTTCCCTTCCCTTCTTCCTCCTCCTTTGCACCCCTTTCCCTCTCTTCTCTTCCTTGCCCCTCTCCCTTCCCTGTCCTGCAGCCCCCTCCTCTCCTCTCCTCCCGTCTTTCTTCCTCTCCTTCTCTTCTTCCCCAGTTGCTCCTTCTTCCTCGGCTTCTCCCCTCTCCCCCCCCCCATCTTCCCTCCCCCATCTCCTCCGCCTCGCCACCCCTCCCCCTCGCGCTCCTCCCTCTCCCCCCCCCTCCGGGCCGGGGTCCGCCTGCCTCAGTTGGGAGGGAGGGGCTCCATCTCTCCATCTCTCCCTCCCTCTCTCCCTCTCTCTCGGCTCCCGCCTCCCTGACGCGGCCGCTGATGCGGGCTCGGTGGGCGAGGCGAGCGGGCCAGGCAGCGGGGCCGGCGGGCGGGCGGGCGCCGAGAGCGGCCAAGCGGCGGCGGCGGCGGCGGCGGCGGGCGAGCACCGGCCACCTCCCCTCCTAAGCCGGGGCGCCGCCGGGCACAGCGGCGTCGGGGGGGGCGCCCTCTGGAACCTCCCATCGGCCACCCATCCCGCCCGGCTCCGGCCTCTCCATCTTCGGAGGCAACAGCAGCAGCGGACGACCCCTCAACCCAACCCACCCCTCCACCCGTGCGCCCCGGCAGCACCCCACTTCCACCCCACCACCCGCGCTCCCCCCCCCATGGCCTTCGGCTGAGAGGCTGCCGCTCTCCCCCTCCCTCCCTTCTCCCCCCAACCCCCCTCCCAGGATGCGGGCAGCGCTGGGCAACGGACGAGACCCCCCGACGGCGGCCCCGGCACCCCGAGAAGCGCGCAGGCGGCGGCGCCGGCGGTCCCAACCCTGTTCCTCCTGCTGCTGAGGCCGGTAAGGAGCCGCGACACCGCTGGGGGTTTTTTTTGGGGGGGGGGTAGAGACAGACCACCCACGACGGGCTGGGGTTGGGGGGCGCAGAGCCACGCGGGCCCCGCCAGCCCCTCCATCTTCATCCCCCATCTCCATCTTCCTTGCGCGCGCCTCCATCCCTCCGTTCGCCCGCTCCATCTCTCCATCACCCCCCCCCAAAAGAAGAAGACTCCATTCCTCACCCCTCCACTTCTATAATCCCTTCTTCCTCACTGGCACCTGCTTCCCCCCCCCCCACTCTCTCACCCCCCCCCCCACAACAGCAACCCAATTTGAATGGACGCACTCAGGGACGTAGGCCCCGGCACACGCGCGCTCCCCCTGCCTCTCCTCTCCCCCCTCCAACCTCCTTGCCACCCCAGAGCGGGGCCCCCCCACACTGAAAATGCCCCCCTCTCCCATTCCTCACCCCCACCCCCGTTTTCCAGAGGAATTAGAGCAAAATGCTGTCGTCGCCCCCCAGCGCAGCCGGCTTAGAAAACAAATAGATGCGATTCTCCTGCATCCTTCGTGTTAGCGCTGACTCTCATCCCTTCTGCAAAGGAGGAGCCGGGCCGGTAAAGTGTTTATTCCTTTATTCCTTCCTTCCTTCCTTCCTCCTGCTCTGCCTGTCGCCCTGGCTGCTGCTCCCGTCTTCCTTTGCTTACTTATCCATCCATCCATCTTGTTCCGCCTGACACCTGGTCTGTCATTTGTCTCTCTGCGTGTCCCCCCCCCCCACCAACATTTTCCCCATTCCCTGCTCTCTGTCTCTCTCACATTCACCCCTTTCCTCTCCCTCTCTCTCCTTCATTGCTCCATCCCTCCATCTAACCCTGCTCTGCAACAGGGGAGCATTTTGGACCAGGGTTTGGCGGGGGGGGGTCTCCCACCCACCTGCCTGCAGCACAATCAAGGCCCAACACGGGGGGGGGGGAAGAGAGAGAGACATTTCAGGGCTGGATGCGGCAACCCGAGAAGATCCTGGCAGACCCCTGGACCGACCCCCCAAGCGGTCCTTGCGGGGGACGAGACCCCCTGCCAGTGTGGGTCAGAGGTGTTTTTCCTTTGTGGGGGGGGGGGAGAGGGGAGCCTTTGGAGAAGATCTCCCCAGAGGTATGGCAGGGTGGTTGCTGAGAGAGCCAGGAGGATGTGGAGAGAAGGCAGGCAGTGGGGGAGAGAGAGGGAGAGAGAAAAAGGGTTGTGTGGAGGAATAATCTCCAGGCCTGGAATTTATGGAAGCTCAGGTTGAGGAGAAGAAGAAGCCATCTGCCCTTTGGGGAATGATTGAGGACCATCCATCAGAGCGGGGGAAAGAGGGCTTTCGGAAGGCACAGAATTTGGGGGGCAGGCCTGGGATTTGGGGCACAGGATGGAGGGGAGAGAGGGGTGGTTTCGGAGGCCGCTGAGCCTCAGCTAACCCTCCCTCTCCTGGGACTAGCTAGAGCGAAGACTTGTAGGTTTGTAGCATCTTTGTCCATTGTCAGCTATTGCTGCTGTAGATCTGTTTCTTTCCACCTGTCTACTGTGATGCAGAGCAAAAGTGTTGTGTTGTGGTGTGTTTTGTGTGTGTGTGTGTGTGTGTGTGTGTGTGTGTGTGTGGAACTGGGGGTGCAACACGGCTGGGGGAATCCGGTAGCGCTAAGGCGCCCGCTTTTCAAAGCCAGCGCTCCTTGTCTCCATCCCTGATGGCGAGGGTGCGGGGTCGTCGCCGCTGCTGCCTGCCCGAGTAGGCAACACTGAAGCGGGTGGACCACTGACTCCTAAAACGAGGAGGCCAGTGTTTGGCCTGGGGGGGGCGGGGGCGGGGCAAGGAGTCCCCTTGGGAAAACTCTTTGCAAAAAGTAAAGAGGAAGGGAAAATGGGTTTGTGTCAGGGAGAGGATTCTGGCCCAATTTCTCTCGAACTCACCTCCACTCCATCTACTTGCTTCCCCCCCCCCAGCAAGGCCTATACCTCAGTGAAGCCTTCCTAAATTTGGTGATCCCTCCGGACAAAGCTGGACTCCCCCCTTCCCCCCCCCCTTTCGCTATCGAGGGTTCAGGGAACAGGGATAACAGCCATATATCAAAAGGGATTCCTCTTTGCTGCTGGTTTGGGGAGTTCCTCAGATCCCAATGTTTTTATTTCCCCAGTCTTCTAGTCCTCATTAGGCACATGGCGAAACATTTCTGAGTCTTCTGATTAGTCAAGCACCTCCAGTTGTTTTGGGACTACAACTCCCACCATCCCTAGCTAACAGGACCAGTGGTCAGGGATGATGGGAATTGTAGTCCCAAAACAGCTGGAGGGAGGGGCCGAGTTGAGGGATGCCTGGATTAGATAGTGTTTGTAGGACGCCTCCGGATATTTCTCTCCAGGTGCGGTCCTGGGATAGCAATGGGTTTGGGGGACTACAATTCCCATCGTCCACGACCCTTGGCCACACTTTCTGTGGATCATGGGAGTTGGAGTCCAACGCATCCAGAGAGTGGCCACGCAGGCGCCATGTCCCCGTCCTAGATTCTCCTTTGGGGCTGGTGTGTGTGTGTGTGGTTGTGTAGAATTTACATGTGGGTTGGTGACATTAAAGTTCAGTGCGTGGGGTCAGGCTAGATGACCCCTCGGAGCCATTCCAGCTCCGCCGTTCTTTGTTATTTGTTTGATGCCCAAGCTGGCGTGGCTTCAGATTCCCCAAGCGGGACAAGAGGAAGTTTCACTCGCAACGTTGCAACGAGAGAGGAGAAAACAAAAACTGAACGGGGAGTTGATTTGCCAATTGGGGGCGTCATTTGTGTGCTAACCCAGCCCCCAAGCCCCCAAATCTGGGGGTGGAAGGAAGCAGTACAACAGAGTGGGTGCTTTGGAGCAGGGGAAACAACAAGGATTTGGTAAATTTGTGGAGGACAAACCTATCCGTTCGATTCGTGACCGCTAAAGAGAACCTCCTTCCGCAGGGGCAGTCTACCTTAGAATATCGGGTTGGTGGGGATAAATAGCAGGGCAGTTGGAGCTGTTGACACAAGTGGACCAGGCGGGCCTGATCCTGCAGGGCATAACTAACGCTCTGACTTATTTGTTGCATTTATATCATGCCTTTTTCCCTCTGAGGAGCTCAGTGCGTGGTTCTCACACTCATTTAATCGCCAGGTAGGTTGGGTTGAGAGACAGCGGCTTGCTTTGTGGCTGAGCTTTGAACCCGGGTCTCTCCCAGGCCCGGCACTCTAACCACTAGGCCGCACTGTTTCCGAGCACCCTGACCCGCCATTTCCCATCGCGCCTCCTTTCATTAACAATGAGCCTGAGCCAAGGTCCTGCATTGTGGCGGGTTGGGCTAGATGACCGCTGGGGTCCCTCCCAGCTATATGTGAGACCTTCAGTCTAGAGACGGATGGGACGACTCTGCAAAATGGGGCTGCGGTCAGCTCAGGACAGAGCCGAGCCAGGACTGTCTGTGGAAGACACACAATCTGTTGGTGGAACTGACCGCAGCAAGTTGTCCCAATGGCCGTCGCCTTGGACCAGTCGTTCTCCAACCTGGCGCCCCCGTGATCCTGCTGAGAACTACAACTCCCATTGGTTCTGATGTCGTACAGCCATGCTGACTAAGGCTGATGGGAGTTGTAGCTGGAGGAGCTTGAGGGTTTGGATGACTTGAGGGTTTGTCAAGGGCTTTTGAGCCTCCAAGTTCAAGGGCAGTCTAACCCTCCGTCTATAACCCCACCCTCCTCCCTGACTTTGTCCTGTCCTCTTTCGAAGCCCTCCAAGTTGGCAGCCATCAGTACCCCTTGGAACCATGTACAGTTGGGAGGGGCACCCAGGGGTCATCCAGCCTAACCCCAAGCAATGCAGGAATTGCAGCCGAAGGATCCCTGGCAGGAGGCTTCAAAAAACTTCAGGGAAGGAGAGACCACCGCCTTCCGTTGCGCTGTCACCGCCAGGACGTCCTTCCTGATGTTGAGTCGGAATCACCTTCCTTGTGGCAGTGAGTTCCGCTGGCTAACTGCGAAAACTTCAGGAGAGGCTTGTGGCCCGGCCAGGCCAGCATCCTGTTCTCCCAGGGGCCAACCATAGGCCCCAGTGGGAAACCTCGAAAGCAGGACACAGGATAGCTCAGGCAATAGAGTGTGAGACTCTTGACCTCCGGGTTGTGGGTTTGAGACCCGCGTTGGACAAAAATATTCCTGCATTGCAGCGGGTTGGATTAGATGACCCTCAGGGTCCCTTCTGACTCTATGATTGTACAGCAAGTCTTCCTAGCTGGCAGAGCCGAACCATCATGGCCTTCGACAGCTGAATTTGCCTAAACTGCTTCCAGAGGAGTCCATGTTGGTCTGACCCAACAGAGTTTCCCTTAAGTGTGTGTGTGTGTGTGTGTGGGCAGGCAGGTGTGTGGTCTGTGGTTAGGGTACAGGCCCAGGATCTGGGAGGGATCAGGGTTCAAATCCCCCGCTCTGCCATGTTGACCTCTTGACCCGTCCTGCCTCACGGGGTTGTTGTGGGGTTTAAATGAGGGGCGGGGGAGAACCATGGAGGCGCCTTGAGCTCCTTGGAGAAAAAGGCAATGGCGGGACAGGAGATGATGGGCTTGGAGGAGGAGTCCTAATGCCAGGATGGAGGGGCAGGCCTGCCCTCCCTCCCTCCCATTTCATACTCCCTTCCTTCCTTCCTTCCTTCCTTCCTTCCTTCCTTCCTTCCTTCCATCTTTCCCTCCCTCCCTCTTATTTCATATGCCTTCCTTCCTTCCCTCCTATTTCATATTCCTTCCTTCCTTCCTTCCTTCCTTCCTTCCTTCCTTCCTTCCTTCCTCCCCTCTTATTTCATATTCCCTCCCTCCCTTCCTTCATTCCTTCCCTCTTTCCCTCCCGCCCTCTTATTTCATATTCCCTTTTCCTTCCTTCCTTCCTTCCTTCCTTCCTTCCTTCCTTCCTTCCTTCCTTCCTTCCTTCCCTCCCTCCCTCTTATTTCATATTCCTTCCTTCTTTCCTTCCCTCTTTCCCTCTCTCCCTCTTATTTCATATTCCTTCCTTCCTTCCTTCCCTCTTTCCCTCCCTCTTATTTCATATTCCTTCCTTCCTTCCTTCCTTCCTTCCTTCCTTCCTTCCTTCCTTCCTTCTTTCCCTCTCTATCTCTTATTTCATATTCCCTCCCTCCCTTCCTTCATTCCTTCCCTCTTTCCCTCCCGCCCTCTTATTTCATATTCCTTCCCTTTTCCTTCCTTCCTTCCTTCCTTCCTTCCTTCCTTCCTTCCTTCCTTCCATCCCTCCCTCCCTCCCTCCCTCCCTCCCTCCCTCCCTCCTATTTCGTATTCCTTCCCTTCTTTTCCTTCCTTCCTTCCTTCCTTCCTTCCTTCCTTCCTTCCTTCCTTCCATCCCTCCCTCCTATTTCATATTCCTTCCCTTCTTTCCCTCCTTCCTTCCTTCCTTCCTTCCTTCCTTCCTTCCTTCCTTCCTTCCTTCTTTCCCTCCCTCCCTCTTTTTTCATCTTCCTTCCTTCCTTCCTTCCTTCCTTCCTTCCTTCCTTCCCTCCCTCCCTCCCTCCCTCCCTCCCTCTTATTTCATATTCCTTCCCTTCTTTTCCTCCCTCCCTCTCTCCCTGCTTCCACTTCTTTTCCCCTGCACTCCTTCACTTGTGGGGCCGTGTGGGGCAGAAGTGATGCATTTGACTAAGGATGTCAGGAGGAGAAACCTCATTTGCGCCCCCATGGCTGGGCTCTCCTTCCGCAGTTGGAGGCAGCAATTATGATTCTGAATACCAGTTGCAGGAAACTGCAGGATGGGCGAGGGATCTTGGGTTCAAATCCTGCTTGTGGCTTTCCTATGATGGGTGCCTGGCTGGCCACTGTGAAGATGGGGCGCTGGATTGGATGGGATCCTGGCCTGATCCACCAAGGCTGTTTTGATGTTCTTCGGTTGGTGGATTTGGGGGCGCAACTGGACTGCGGCCTGACAAATCTGTGCCAGCCAATTGAGAACTGTTGCCCTAAATACATGTTTGGGCTGAAGGTCTGAGCATGGGAGTCAGGTTGTCTAGTTTGATAATGCTTGCATGGGCTGGCAGCAGCAGCAACTCTCTGGGATTCTGGGCACATTTGTCTCCCAGCCCTGCTTGGAGATGTCACTGGGGATCGAACCTTCTGCAAACCAAACAGGTGTTCTGCCATGGAGTTGTGGCCTTTCCGCTAAGATTCGAGTCAAGGCCTGGTTTGCAGGTTTGAGGCAGCAGGCCTCACCCTGTCTTGCCTAGAGATGCCGCTGGGGGATTAAACCTTCTACATGCCAAGCAAGTGCTCTAGATCTAAGCTACATTCTTTCTGCTGGATAGACTAGAGATTACGGGTAAGGGGTGTTTGTGTGTATTTGCCTGTGGAGTCCAGGACCAAGAGAGATATTTGGGGTTTTTTGAGGAGCTCGTGGTCTAACCCAGCCTTCCCCAAATTGGACCTCTCCTGATGTTAGTATGAAGAATTTGTGAATATACTTACGGATATTCTATCACATGTACATAGAATCATATAATTGCAAGGGATCCCACAGATCATCTAGTCCAACCCGCGGCAATGCAGAAGTCTTTGGCCCAATGTGGGATTCGAACCCACAACCCTGAGTTTAGGAGTGCCATGCTCTCCCAACAGAGCCATCCTTCAGGACAATATTACTATGTGTAATAGTACTATTGCTAATGATGCTACTGTTTTGGACAGCAGCTGGGCACCTCAAGGGCACCAGGTTGGGCAGGGCTGTCCTGGCCGAGCAGGGGGAATTGGGAGCCCGGACTCCTGGGTTCTGGCGGGTCAGCGCAGAGCATGTTGGGTCCGAGAGACAGGGCCCCACCTAGCCGAAATGCTCATGGAGTTGGACAGAAGATGCCAAGGAAGTCTCTGGGTAGGCTGAGGTACCCACGATGCCAGATTCTTGGGGAAGACAGCAGGCTTGCCGCGAACCCATCATGTTGGGGGACCCCCAAGGGCCATCTAGCTTGACCCCCTGCGAGGCAGGAATCCCAGCTCAGGAATCCCTGGCAGGCAGGTTTCCCCAAGGAAGGAGAGTCCACTACATTTTGAGTTGAATTAATTAATTTTATAATGAAATGATTTTAGAATGTTGTACTATTTTATTGTTGTTAGCCGCCCTGAGCCCGGCTTCGGCTGGGGAGGGCGGGATATAAATTATTATTATTATTATTATTATTATTATTATTATTATTATTATTATTATTATTATTATTTTGAGGGAGCCCATCCCCAAATGGAAAGTTCTTCGTAATGGTCAGTCGCAATCTCCTTTATTAACGCCTAAGATAACAGGTCTGGGGGTGCGAGCCCCTCTGGCAGAGCAGCCCTTCCAGGAGGCTTGCCGAGAGAGGAAGGCCCTCTGCACATCCTCAGAGGCCCTATTGCCCATTTTCGCTGATGCCTTCTTTCCTTTAGCTAATCTGGTTTTCCTGGCAGGCATAGAGAGCTGTAATCTCATGACAGGTGGATGGATATTTGCGGGGGTTTCGGGGCGCAGAAGAAGCCTCCCCCCGGCTCCAAATCCAGGGGGGCCCCCCGCGTGGTGGTGGGGGTGGTGGGGGTCCCACCCAGCCCACCGGAGGGATTTCAGGCAGGGATGAGTAAGCGGGGAGAACGGCGGCGGCTCTGGAAACCCGGTTGCCACGGATACCCGTGGTGACTGCCGCCACGGCAACGGGCCCATGCCTTTACGCCGGGAGATTGTGGGGTTGGGGAGTTGGGGGGGGGGGAGAGGAAAAAAAAGGAGGGGGGTGGTGGTGCAGGGAAGGAAGGAATCTCCCCTGAGCTGCCCCCCTTCTTGCGCTCCTCTGCGTAGCCATCCCTCTCCTTGCGCGGCCGCCACGGGGCTACAGCATTGCTGCCTTGGCAACACCTGGGGGACCAGCGATGGGAGAGACCCGTAGGTGGGCAGTGGGGGGGAGCGAGAGGGGTGCCCCGGTGCCAGATGGAGACGTGGGCTCGATCCAGGCCTGGGTTTCCAGCAACGCAGGGCGGCTGGCTGTGCGCCTCCTTCGTGCAAAACGCTCCGCGCGCGTTCCTCTCCCCTACGCGTAATAATAACCCTTTCCTCCTCTTGCGCGCGTGTCCCTCCCTCTCCCCCCCCCGCAGTGTGCTTTGCAGCATGGGGGGGGGTCTTGGGGGGAGGGGCTGGCAGGCAGCAAGCGGCTCCTTCCGTGGATTTACGGCCGGCCGATCCCCGAAAGGAGATGGGGAGGGGAAAAAAGAGGAAATAAAATATCCAGCAAAACTGCCCTAAAGGGACATCCATTATTAATATAAAAGATTGTTCCTCTCCGTGACCGCAGGAAGGAGGGAATGGGGAAGGCAGAGAGGAGGAGGAGAGGAGAGGAGGAGGGAAAAGAGGAGGCCGGCGCTCGCTTCTCCCCTCTCCTGCTGCAGGATTTCGGCAGAATATTTGACACACTCGCTCTCTCCGTATTTATCTCCTCGCCCGCTTTCCCTGTTCGCCATCAGCTGAGCTGCTGGCGCTTCCACACTTTCCAGAGTGGAATACCCTCCTGCCCCTTTTAAACTGCGAATCTGCCCCCCTCCCAGGACAATTGCATGCATCCCTTTCCCCCCTTCCTTTGTCAGCAAGCGCCAGGCTCCAGGTGGGATGCCCAGCAGATGGCTTGTCTTCTTGGCACCCTCACAGCACCCGGCCTGGGTGCCCCGGCCACCCTCTCTCTCTGTCTCCGCCAAGCTGCAAGCCAGCGTCCTCAGAGGCCCCCTCCCGTTTTGCTTCGTTTTCACACGTCTAAAACAGAGAGGGCTGCTGTTAACAACGGGCGGAAAGCTGAGGATCAGAACTGTAAAATGGGCACGCAGAACGAGCGCAGGTGCGCAGCGGTTAAAATGTAAAGGATATCAGCACTGTCGGGCTGGCGAGTTTAGGTCCAGATTTGCTGGGCTTTGCCGGGAATACGTCTCTTCCTCGTTTGGGGGCGGTTAGAGCTTACCCGCCCTCCTCAGTTAATTCCCACAACGACCCTGAGAAGTAGGCCAGAAGGCTGTAAGAGTTCTCGGCCAACACTAACGACTACATCTCACTGGCGGGGCAGCTCTGTAAATTAAGCAGATAATAAACACGAGGAAAGGAAAATGTCACTTAGAGAAACATTTTCCTTCAATCTTGACTTTTATTCCAGATGGTTTTATTTGACGTGTGTTGTAAACCACTTTGAGGCTGTTTCTATCAAATACAAAGCAGCCAAAAAAAAGAATAACAAAACAATAGATTCCGTTGCAAAACAAACGGTGCCCAGACATTCTGTTGGGGTGACCGCAGCCTAGGTTTTAAGGTGATTAGCTTAGATATATCTGAGTTTCTAACCCCAGCGCAGGTCTTGAACCCACAACCCGGAGATGAAGAGCTCTCCGAGTTGTCCGGGCCTGAATCGGTTCCTGGATGTCAGGTTTCCCTCTTTCCGAAAGTCAGCTGGCAAAATTGGGGTGTCGGGGTAGAGGAGGCAGTTGCCCCTATCAGCCCTCCTCCCTGCCAGTTGGCCCCCCAAGTCAAGGGGACAAGGCCGAGCCTGGTTTGGGGCCTGGGAGACAAGTGTCTACCCCACCCGCTTGCCTCTGGCCCTCTGCCCAGCCGGGAGATGGTGGCTTTCTTGTCCTGGCCGCCGTCCAGCGCAGCCTTTTCTATTGAGGATCTCGTTTCCGGCCCTGTGCCCCCTCCTCCCTTCACCCTTGCCAGCTGCACCGAGACACAGGCAGGCGCCACAGTGAAACCCCCTCCCCATCCAGCCCGAGAGCTGGGGAGATACATATTTTGGGGCGGAAGGCATGTCCAAGCAGAGGCCAGGTAATCGACCCATCCTAGAGGACCCGGGTTCTCCCATATACAGGAACAGCTTTCTTTCTCTTCCTCCCCGCTTGCCAAAACAGATCTAGCATAACATTGGCTCCAGATTACACACCCACCTGTTTTCCAGTAAACAGTGGACGCTCCGTCCAAGCAGCCTCGGCCGACCAGGTGCCCTTTGGATCTTCTGTGCTACAACTCCCACCACAACTCCATCCCTCAGCCAGCACATCTGTTTGGGCAAAGGAGGGAGTGATGCTGATGGGAGTTGTGGCCCAAAAGTGGCGCAGGACATCTGCGGTGATGGGAAGTCCAGTCTCTCGCCTGGACCTTGATTCAGGACGGATCTCAGGTGGGGAGAGAGTTGGGGAGAGAGAAAAGGAAGTCCTTCTTCCGGCAGCGGAGAGTTAAAGTGCGGAACTCCCTGCCCACTGACCTAGGTGGCTTTGAAAGTAAAGGTAAAGGGACCCCTGACCATTAGGTCCAGTTGTGGCCGACTCTGGGGTTGCGGCGCTCATCTCCCTTTATTGGCCGAGGGGGCCGGCGTACAGCTTCCGGGTCATGTGGCCAGCATGACTAAGCCGCTTCTGGTGAACCATAGCACTGCATGGAAACGCCGTTTACCTTCCCGCCAGAGTGGTACCTATTTATCTACTTGCACTTTGACGTGCTTTTGAACTGCTAGGTTGAGAGGAGCAGGGACCGAGCAATGGGAGCTCACCCCGTTGCAGGGATTTGAACTGCCGACCTTCTGATCGGCAAGTCCTAGGCTCTGTGCTTTAACCCACAGCGCCACCTGCATCCCTAGACCCTTGTATACCCCTCCCCATTTGTGACATGTTAGTGATGTAATGATGATGTATCAGTGATGCCTCTAGAAGTGTATTCTGGGGGAAAGAGGGAAGTTTTAAAAGAGGAGATCACCCCCTGCTCGGGGTTCTTACTCCTGTGGGGACCTATTGTGCAACAATGAAGATTGTGATCTACTGACCGCTCTTTTGCTCCAAATTAGTCATACCTCGGGTTACAGCCACTTCAGGTTGCGTTTTTTCGGGTTACGGACCCACAAAAACCCGGAAGTACCCATGGTCTAAACCACAGAGCCTAGGGCTTGCAGATCGGAGGGTCGGCGGTTTAAATCCCCGCGACGGGGTGAGCTCCCGTTGCTCGGTCCCTGCTCCTGCCCACCTAGCAGTTCGAAAACACCTCAAAGTGCAAGTAGATAAATAGGTACAGCTCCGGCGGGAAGGTAAACGGTGTTTCCATGTGCTGCTGTGGTTCGCCAGAAGTGGCTTAGTCATGCTGGCCACATGACCCGGAAAAACTGTCTGTGGACAAATGCCGGCTCCCTCGGCCAGTAAAGCGAGATGAGCTCCGCAACCCCAGAGTCGTCTGCGACTGGACTTAACGGTCAGGGGTCCCTTTACCTTTACCTTTACCTTTACTCAAGGGTTACGCAAGGTCAACATTAGGTCACTTTATCAGACACCTTTCCCAACACCTCTTAAGTCCCCATCACCCAAAGAACAGTCAAACTCTTGACATCTATTTGCCTTCAGGACTTGTCTGGAGATGGGCTTTTAGAACACCTGACTTGCTCAACTGCCTCTGCAGATGTCTATGGTTGCCCCCCCCCCCGGTCATTCCCTGGGTGGGGGACCGTGAATGCCCTCTCACGCTTGGGGAATTATGGCGTAATGCCCTGTTCCTGCTTCTTGGTTCATGGAGGGAGGTGGAGCCCAAATTCACCTTTCTTTCAGGGTTGAAATCATCTCGGAATGAGGAGAGTCAGTTAAAGTATGGATTTCCTACAAATTTATAAAGCTAGATTTCTTCCCTTCACTGGCAAGTCGAAAGGATACTTTCAGGCATAATATTTGCAACATGTAACAACTATAAAGATGTCATTTCTGTAACAAAAAGAATGGGGAAATTCTTAATTTATTTAGGAGACCACTATGAGCAGATGAAAAGATTAGCAGGATTTTAATATAATAATATAACAAGTACTATGGAGAATATGGATAGATTCAAAATATAGATTATGAAATAATATGTGGTTGAAAACGTCAATAGGACCCATGGAGGGGATGAAGTCTCGAGATTCAGAAAAACCCTCTGTATGTATATGTATTTGGTTTTGTGTTATATATTTCATCTTTTTTGTTATAAATTTATATTTGAAAAATCAAATAAAAACAATTTCCAAAAAAGGAAGAGGAAAATAGGGATCTCCTATTTAATAGCGGGCAGCTTCCAACATACATAAAAACATAACAAAACGTTAAACGTTAAAAATCTTCCCCATACAAAGTGGTCTTCAGACGTCTTCTAAAGGTTGTATAGAATCATAGAATCATAGAGTTGGAAGAGACCCCAAGGGCCATCGAGTCCAACCCCCTGCCAAGCAGGAAACACCATCAGAGCACACCTGACATGTGGTTGTCCAGCCTCTGCTTAAAGACCTCCAAAGAAGGAGACTCCACCACACTCCTTGGCAGCAAATTCCACTGTCAAACAGCTCTTACTGTCAGGAAGTTCTTCCTAATGTTTAGGTGGAATCTTCTTTCTTGTAGTTTGGATCCATTGCTCCGTGTCCGCTTCTCTGGAGCAGCAGAAAACAACCTTTCTCCCTCCTCTCTGTGACATCCTTTTATATATTTGAACATGGCTATCCTATCACCCCTTAACCTCCTCTTCTCCAGGCTAAACATGCCCAGCTCCCTTAGCCGTTCCTCATAAGGCATCTTTTCCAGGCCTTTGACCATTTGGGTTGCCCTCCTCTGGACACGTTCCAGTTGGTCAGTGTCCTTCTTGAACTGTGGTGCCCAGAACTGGACACAGTACTCCAGGTGAGGTCTGACCAGTATAGTTACAGTGAGGGGGGAGAAGTATTTGATCCCCTGCTAAATTTGCCCGTTTGTCCTCTTGACGAAGAAATGACCAGTCCATAATTTTAATGACAGGTTTATTGTAGCTGTGAGAGGCAGAAGAACAACAGAAAAACCCCCCAGAAACCCAGAAGACAAAAGTCAGAAATTGGTGTGCATTATATAATGAGTGAAATAAGTATTTGATCCCCTGTCAACCAGCCAGATGTCAGGCTATCTGGTATCTCCTTGGCCCCGGGGTCCCATAACCCTATACCCTCTCCGCTGAGAATAGGAACGTCGTGATCGCCGAAGAATGGATGCTTTTGAATTTTGGTGCTGGAGGAGACTCTTGAGAGTCCCATGGACTGCAAGAAGATCAAACCTCTCCTTTCGGAAGGAAATCAGCCCTGGAAGGACAGATCCTGAAGCTGAGGCTCCAAGACTTTGGCCACCTCATGAGAAGAGAAGACTCCCTGGAAAAGACCTGATGTTGGGAAAGATGGAAGGCACAAGGAGAAGGGGACGACAGAGGACGAGATGGTGGGACAGTGTTCTCGAAGGGACCAGCATGAGTCTGACCAAACTGCGGGAGGCAGTGGAAGACAGGAGAGCCTGGCGTGCTCTGGTCCAGGGGGCCACGAAGAGGCGGACACGACTAAACGACTCAACAACAACAAGGAAAAGTGGGAGGTTCTGGGATCAGTTCAGAAACTGGGACGGCTTCTGCCACCTGCTGGGCTCCGAGTCTTCTTCCCTTGGGGGTTCCCTGGCTGGTGCCTCCTACCATTCAACAGCATCCAGGCAATCCATGGCAAGACTTCAAACTGCGGAACTCCCTGCCACAGGAGGCAGTGATGGCCACGTACCTGGATGGCTTTAAAAGAGGGCAGGATAAATTCATGGAGGTTGAGAGGGCTATCGATGGCTCCACCCCCATCGTCCAGCCTGGACACTGATGTCCAGCTCCAAGGGCCTTCTGGCGGTTCCCTCCCTGCGAGAAGCCAAGTTACAGGGAACCAGGCAGAGGGCCTTCTCGGTGGTGGCACCTGCCATGTGGAACGCCCTCCTATCAGATGTCAAGGAAATAAACAACTATCCGACTTTTAGAAGACATCTGAAGGCAGCCCTGTTTAGGGAAGCTTTTAATGTTTGGTGTGCTTTTAATGTTCTGTTGAAAGCTGCCCAGAGGGCCTGGGGAAACCCAGCCAGACGGGCGGGGTATAAATAATAAATTATTATTATTATTATTATTATTATTATTATTATTATTATTATTACTCCTAGCCACAATGGCTGTTCCCTGCCTCTACGGCTGGAGGCAGCAATGCTTCTGAATTCATTCCCGGAAACCGCAGGAGGGGAGAGCGGGTCTTGTGTTCAAATCCTGTGTGTGAGTTTCCCACCACGGGCATCTGGTTGAGAACAGGATGCTAGATGGGGCTCTTCTGAGCAGCGTTCGAAATTAGCCAGGCGCCAGGCGCCTTTTGCACCTGACTATCGGCCACCTGTGACCAGGTGAAGACGCCCGGGCGTGCATCCTGAGGTCTCCACCATCTTGCAGATCCTTGGATCAGGACTGTTTCCGCTCACTCGTACCCCCATCCTGTAGAATTCCATCAGCTATATTTTATCTGCAAAATTGGAACAAATTTCGGCGCCCTCACCCTTAAGAAAAAGAGGCAGGGACGGGCCAATATATACCATATTTTTCTGTGTATAAGACGATGTTTCCCCCCGTCTAAAAATGAATGTCAAAAATTGGGGGCCGGATAGATATACACGGATAGTGTCGAGGGTGGACTGGCAATTGGTTGTCGCCCCAAAAATCGGGGGCGTCTTATAGGTGGAAAAATACGGTATGTGTGCTGTCCCTGGATCAAGAGACTTTTCTTCAAGTTCTCACAGCTCCTAACCTAGCTCAGCGTTGTCGTCTGAGGTGATAATAATAATAATAATAATAATAATAATAATAATAATAATAATTTATTATTTATACCCCGCCCATCTGGCTGGGTTTCCCTAGCCACTCTGGGAGGCTTCCAACAAAACACTAAAATACAATAACCTATTAAACATTAAAAGCTTCCCTAAAGAGGGCTGCCTTCAGATGTCTTCTAAAAGTAAGATAGTTGTTGTTCTCTTTGACATCTGGTGGGAGGGTGTTCCACAGGGCGGGCGCCACCACCGAGAAGGCCCTCTGCCTGGTTCCCTGTAACCTCACTTCTCGCAGGGAGGGAACCGCCAGAAGGCCCTCAGAGCTGGACCTCAGTGTCCGGGCTGGACGATGGGGGTGGAGACGCTCCTTCAGGTCTACTGGGCCTTTGAGGCCGTTTAGGGCTTTCAAGGTCAGCACCAACACTTGGAATTGTGCTCGGAAACATACTGGGAGACAGTGTAGATCTTTCAAGACTGGTGTTATGGGATCTCCCAGTCCCCACTCTAGCAGCCGCATTCTGGATTAGTTGTAGTTTCCAGGTCACCTTCAAAGGCAACCCCACGTAGAGTGCATTGCAGTAGTCCAACCGAGAGATAACTAGAGCATGCACCACTCTGGCGAGACAGTCCACAGGCAGGCAGGGTCTCATCCTGCGTACCAGGTGGAGCTGGTAGACAGCCGCCCTGGACACAGAACTGACCAGCACCTCCATGGACAGCGGTGAGTCCAGAATGACTCCCAGGCTGCGCACCTGGTCCTTCAGGGGCACAGTTGCCCCATTCAGGACCAGGGAGTCCCCCACACCCATCCCCCAAAAACAGTACTTCTGTCTTGTCAGGATTCAACCTCAAGGTAGCCAGAATAATAATAATAATAATAATAATAATAATAATAATAATAATAATAATTTATTACTTGTACCCCCCCAATCTGGCTGGGTTTCCCAGCCACCCCAGAAGCGAGAATCAATCACAGCCAGTCCATCATTTGGAAAAAAATAAGATTTTACAGCCACCTGGCCCCCAAAATGGCGACTGTAACCTTGGTTTTAGGAGCCATTTGGGGCCAAGATTATACATATGAGTTTCTAACACAGGTTCTGAGGTTCCTGTGTATTGTGGGGCGGGTGTAGGTGGCCCTGTCCTTCAGCGGTTCCCCTCCTCCCGAAAAAGTCATGTCCGGAGATCAGAATTGGGAAGCTGCGTTTTGACTTCACGTGCTACGGTGTCCCGCGGGGTCCATTCTCCGAAAACCCATGGCTTAATATCTCGCGGTCATTTGGGGTTAAAGACTGTTACCGGCACGCTTCTCTAGAAATTAAGATCATAAGCAGAGCCTAATGGATCAGGCCCTTCGTAGTCCAGCATTCTGTTCTCCCAGTGGCCAACCGGGTGCCCACCGTAGGAAACCCGCCGCCAGGATTCGAACACAAGACCCGCTCTCCCCTCTTGTAGTTTCTGGCAAGTGGGATTTGGGAACATTTCTGCCTCAATCCACAGAGGCAGAGAGCGTTCAGACAGCTGAACCTCCGGCGCTTAGTGAATTCCTTAAAAAAAAAAAAAAAAAAACCCCAGCAAGCTTTTTAGTTCAATTCTGATTTTACTGTTTCAGCTCGTTTTTATTTTTATTGCCCTGCGTTTTTTTTTTCCAGAGACGGCTACATTTAAGCGGGATGCGAATTTGCCTAAATAGATAAATAGGTACAGCATTGCCCTGGGCTCCTTTGGGAGGGAGGGAGGGAGGGCGAGAAGAGAAATTTAATAAAGAAATAAAATAAAACGAGCCTGTACCTCAACCGCGTCAGCACAGCCAAGTTCCCATCAGCCCGGCAATTATACTGGCTGGGTGCTGTAGTCCAAACCAGCTGGAAGGCATAAGGTGGGATTTGGCTAACGCATGTAAGAAATAATATTATTACAATTATGTATGTGTTGCATTTATATCCCACCTTTTCCCTCCACAGATCTCAAGGCGGTGTAGACAGGATTCTTCCCTCCCTCGTTACAACGGCCCTGTGAGGTTCTTGTTGTTGTTTAGTCGTTTAGTCGTGTCCGCCTCTTTGTGACCCCCTGGACCAGAGCACGCCAGGCCCTCCTGTCTTCCACTGCCTCCCGCAGTTTGGTCAAACTCATGCTGGTCCCTTCGAGAACACTGTCCCACCATCTCGTCCTCTGTCGTCCCCTTCTCCTTGTGCCCTCCATCTTTCCCAACACCAGGGTCTTTCCCAGGGAGTCTTCTCCCTGAGGTGGCCAAAGTCTTGGAGCCTCAGCTTCACGATCTGTCCTTCCAGGGAGCACTCAGGGCTGATTTCCTTCAGAATGGAGAAGTTGGATCTTCTTGCAGTCCATGGGATTCTCAAGAGTCTCCTCCAGCACCAGAATTCAAATGCATCCATTCTTTGGCGATCAGCCTTCTTTGTGGTCCAGCTCTCACTTCCACACATCACTACTGGGAAAATCAGAGCTTTTACTATATGGACCTTTGTCGGCAAGGTGATGTCTCTGCTACCCTGTGAGGTAGACTAGGCTAAGAGAGAGGAAGTGTCGGGCACAGCTTCATAGCCAAATAATAATAATAATAATAATAATAATAATAATAATAATAATATATTTATACCCTGCCCTCCCCAGCCAGAGCCGGGCTGAGGGCGGCTAACACCAGTAAAGTTACAATTAAAAAATAAATAAATAATAAATAAAATTTAAAATACAGGTTAAAATATAATTTAAAATGCAGCCTCATTTTAAAAGTAGCCCATAGATCAAAACTGCAAGGGGAGGGAAACGTGAGGGTCAGACTGAGTCCAAACCAAAGGCCAGACGGAACAGCTCCATCTTGCAGGCCCTGCAGAAAGATGTCAAGTCCCGCAGGGCCCTGGTCCCTTGGGACAGAGCGTTCCACCAAGTCGGGGCCAGTGCTGAAAAGGCCCTGGCCCTAGTTGAGACCAATCTAAACTCCTTGCGGCTTGGGACCTCCAAAGTGTTGTTATTTGTGGACCTCTCTGCGGGGCGTACCAGGAGAGGCGGTCCCGTAGTGTCAGGGAACTGACATCGGAGCCAGAAGTGGAGGCAAGGCTCCCAAGCGATGCCGGAGAAGGGCCAAGCAGGGAGAGAGGGAACTCGTCGGCTGGAGAAGGAAATCAGCGTAACACCAGGGATAAAGGGGGGCAGATGGGGGAATCGGAGAGGGGGCTCCAGGACTCTTCGCCGGAGACCAGCGGGGAGAGCACAGGTCCTCCGCTACCCACACCCACCCTGCGCAGAAGACTTCTGCGCAGGGAAAGTAGGCGTAGACTAGGCATTAAAGAACTTCTTTGCTGGAAGAAGTTCAAGAAACGCCCACTGACAGATTCTGCTAGTGACTGAACAGCCACGAAGTGAAGGGCTGTCCAGCCAGGAAAGGTTTAACCAGGCTAACTAGCCAGGAGTGGCGGTAACTTACGCACGAGCAACCCCATATAACCATTACATGTAGGTACAAGGTTCCTAGGCCACATCGAAGTAGGGGGACTTCAACCCTGGTCTGCCCCATGCCCCAGTCCAGCGCTCTAACCACTACACCACACTGCCTCTCCTAAAACACTGAAGGCTTTCTTGCGGGAAAGGAGCTGGTTGGACCAAGGTGCCTCTGGCAAAGGCAAGGTGGTCAGGTAGTCGGCGGCTCTAAAAGGGGAATCATAATAATTAGCAGTAATAATTAGCATTTATATAGTGCTTTTGAAGCACAGAAAGGTTAGTATTTGGCCGATTATTCATCATAATCATGTTGGATGTGTGGTGGGGATGAAGTGCCTCGATGTGTTTTTTCGTGGGGAGGGGGAATCATTTGAATCCACCGATGATGCCTTTGTTTCCATGCTGCTCACGAGGCAAAAACCAATATGTGAATCGTAGAATGGGGAGGGTTCCCAGGGGTCATCTAGTCCAACCCGCTGCAATGCAGGAAATGCCAGCAAAAGTATCCTTGACGGATGGCCACCCGACCTTGTTTAACAGCCTCTAGCCAAGGAGAACCCGAGGGAGACCGCTCCATTACGGTCAGAAAGTCCTTCCTCCTGTTCTGTCGGGATCTCCTTGCTTGTCATTCGAATTGACTTGGGTCTAGCCCTACAGAGAAGGAGAAAACAAGCTTTCTCCATCTTCCATGTGACAGCCATGAGATATTTGGTGAGATATTTTGGCACTGTGGGTTAAACCACAGAGCCTAGGGCTTGCCAATCAGAAGGTCAGCGGTTCGAATCCCCGTGACGGGGTGAGCTCCCATTGTTCGGTCCCTGCTCCTGCCCACCTAGCAGTTCGAAAGCACCCCAAAAAGTGCAAGTAGATAAATAGGTACTGCTCTGGCGGGAAGGTAAACGGCGTTTCTGTGCGCTGCTCTGGTTTGCCAGAAGCGGCTTAGTCCTGCTGGCCACATGACCCGGAAGCTGTACGCCGGCTCCCTCGGCTAGTAAAGTGAGATGAGCGCTGCAACCCCAGAGTCGGCCACGACTGGACCTAATGGTCAGGGGTCCCTTTACCTTTACTTATCTCCTCTCAGTCTCTTCTTTCCCAGGCTAAACATACCCAGTTATTTCAACCATTCCTCATCAGGCTCAGTTTCCAGACCCAGTGACTCCCATCAGCTTCGGCCGGTGGCCCAGCTACGCCCCTCTCTGGACAGGGATAATAATAATAATAATAATAATAATAATAATAACAACAACAACAACAACAACAACAACAACAACAATAATAATACACCCCCCCAAACTACATCACTCCTACATCATGAAAGGGGAGGTCTGGTGGCAGTAATCTGAGCATCCTGGACCCTGCCCCATGGTTCCCCTTGCCCTCCACCGAACACCCATCAAGTGTAACAAAAGAGATATTTACATTTCCCTGTTTCCCAGCCAAGTTAATCCCACCCTTTTGCCTTCATCTGGGTTTGTTCTTTATGGAATGGCTACCTGTCTGGCACTCAGGTATCAGGATGCCAGGAATAATCACTCGGGCAGAGGGGCTGCTTAGTAGCTGATCTCACCTGTCTAGATGAATTTCTGAAGTTTTCCCAGTGAGCCAGTACAGAGATCCATTGCCCAGTGAATTCTTACATTTGGTATCCTGCAGCAAAGGCCCTTTGAATAGATAGGAAGAAACTGTGATGAAGTGTTTTGTGGGGACAAATCACAAAAGTCACAAAAGCGATTGTGCTGGTTTTGGTAGTGGGCTGCATGTGCGCGATATCTGCTGGAGGGGCAAACCCCCCCCCCAACCTATACATAAATTCCTGCAACAGCACCAAGCCTGGAGAAGGCCGGCTTCCAGCTTCTGCGCCACAGCAGCTGCCTCAACTTCCCCTGCGTCGAAGTGTCTGTCCGTCTGTTGGCTGTTCTGATGGCGTCGGGTTCTGGTATGCGCTCCCAGCACCGCCCCCCCCCTTTCTCTCTGGGCCTTTTGGATTCTCCCAGACGCAATTTGGTACTAATTACACGTTCCTGCCTCTAATTGCCACATTGTGAATGATAAACAAAAAACTCCAGTTTTATTTAATTAAAGACCTGGTAGAATCCACCGGGGAGAATTGGTACGGTTGGAAACAGGGAGGTGGGAGAGAAGAGGACGCTTCTCCCAGCACAGCACAGAATCCGCGCTCCAATCTGCCTGGGGTGGAGGTTCAAGGGACGGCGTGTTTGTGGCCCCAACCCAAAATGGCTGCTTACCTGCGTGTGATCGTGCAAATGCACACCTGGTTTGGGAAGAAATCAGAATTAAAGGAGGGCATGTCCAGGAAAGTCCATGAGGATTAAAAGGTAAAGGGACCCTTGACCATTAGGTCCAGTCGTGGCCGACTCTGGGGTTGCGGCGCTCATCTCGCTTTATTGGCCGAGGGAGCCGGCGTCCAGCTTCCGGGTCATGTGGCCAGCAGGACTAAGCCGCTTCTGGAGAACAAGAGCAGCGCACGGAAACGCCGTTTACCTTCCCGCTGGAGTGGTACCTATTGATCTACTTGCACTTTGACGGGCTTTCGAACTGTTAGGTTGGCAGGAGCAGGGACCAAGCAACAGGAGCTCACCCCGTCACAGGGATTCGAACCGCCGACCTTCTGATCGGCAAGTCCCAGGCTCTGTGGTTTAACCTACAGTGCCACCCATGAGGATTACCTGTGGCCAAAGTCCTTCCTTGAAGGTTTTTAAACAGAGGTTGGATGGCCCTGTGTTCTGGATATTTCAGCTGAGATTCCTTCCTTGCAAGGGGCTGGACTAGATGACTCGTGGGGTCCCTATGATTCTACGATTCTTTGAAGGTTCCCTTGTGCAGGAATCTCAGCATCCCTGACAGATGACCTCTGCTTAAAAACCTCCAACGAAGGAGAGAGCCCATCACCTCTTGTGGGAGTCTGTTCCACTGTCGATCAGAAATAATAGGAAGTCCTTCAGCATGTAGTTAGACGGTGGAACTCCCTGCCACAGGAGGGCACCAACTGGGATGGCTTTGAAGGAGCATCTCCACCCCCATCGTTCTACCCGGACACTCAGGTCCAGCTCCGAGGGCCTTCTGGCGGTTCCCTCACTGCGAGAAGCTACAGGGAACCAGGGAGAGGGCCTTTACGGTGGTGGTTCCCGCCCTGTGGAACACCCTCCCACCAGATGTCAAGGAAATAAACAACTACTAGACTTTTAGAAGATATCTGAAGGCAGCCTTGTTTAGGGAAGCTTTTCATGTTTGATGTACTGTATTACAGTATTTTAATATTTTGTTGGAAGCCGCCCAGAGTGGCTGGGGAAGCCCAGCCAGATGGGTGGGGTAAAAATAATAAATTATTATTATTATTATTATTATTATTATTATTATTATTATTATTATTAGATTGGACCTGTTTGTGGAGGAGGGGAGGGCTGGTGTTGCCTGCTGTGTTCTGCCTCCATGGTTGGAGACAGTAAATAGTTCTGAATCCCAGTTTCAGTGAACCTCAAGAGCGGGTCTTGTGTTCGAATCCTGCTCACGGGTTTCCCAGAATGGGCATTTGGTTGGCCGCTGTGAGAATAGGATGCTGGCCTCATCCTTATGTTCTCATGTTGCATTTGGTTTCATGGCCCATCACTCCCAACGGAAGGCGGAAAACGGAAGTGTGGTTAGTAGAAGAGTTGTGCAAGGAGAGAGGAGAGATTTTGTCGAAATGGACCTGTTTTCCCTTAAGGGAACGGAGATGCCTGGGGTGAGCCAGGGTGTGCCTCTTCTCCCCCCACCCCACCCCACAAATCCCCAATCTCCCTTTCTGTCCTCAACTCCTCTTCGCAGGAAGTGTGAAGCGCATAATTCATTGCTTTGTAATCACACATAATCTACATAATGTCAATATGCAGATCAGTTCCCAAGCAAAAAAAAAAAAATAGATGTTGGAGGTGAGTGGGCAGCACTTTGGGGAAGGTAAAGGTGTTTTGGGGGTGGGAGTTGGTGTACTGTACATTTAAAGCCTATTTGCCCCCCCCCCAAGAATCCTGGGAACTGCAGTTCGCCCTTCCAGAACTATAAGAAATATTTCTTAAAGTTTTATAAAAATATGAATACAAAAATACATGAAAAAAGAAAATTAAAAATACAACATACAAAGGACAAAAAGAAAGTAAGAAAAAATTTAAAAAACAAATCCGTTTTTCATAACTTTAAACTCATTTGCTTGTTTCTTTGACCGCCTCACACCTCCCCTTCTATCCCATTTACATAATCAAATCAGCAAATCCTTACCCCCTTTCATTTATCTTAACTCTATATCATCACATTTTATAACTCTATATTTTCATCCATTATCAATTCATTTTTGCATATTCTTATTAACTTTGTTGCTAATGCCACTTATTTTCAATCCAACATCATTTTAACATTCATTAATTTTACAGTGTTTCTGCAGATAGTCTTTAAATTTCTTCCAGTCTTCTTCCACCAACTCTTCTCCCAGGTCTCGGATTCTGCGAGTCATTTCCGCCAATCCCATATAGTCCATCACCTTCATCTGCCATTCTTCCAGGGTGGGTAGATCTTGTGTCTTCCAATACTTCGCGATAAGTATTCTTGCTGCTGTTGTTGCATACATAAAGAAAGTTCTATCCTTCTTTGGCACCAATTGGCCGACCGTGCCCAGGAGAAAGGCCTCTGGTTTCTTCAGAAAGGTATATTTAAATACCTTTTTCATTTCATTACAGATCATCTCCCAGAAAGCCTTAATCCTTGGGCATGTCCACCAAAGGTGAAAGAATGTACCCACCCTTCCGGAACTATAATTCCCAGCACCTGCAAAAAACTACAGTTCCCAGAATCCTTTTTTTAAAAGGGGGGAAACTATGCTTTAAATCTATGGCGTGTCAATTTTAGGCGAAGAAAACTAATTGAGGGGTGAATGAATGGAGAATGGCTTCTTTCTTAAAACCCCTTTCTTTCTTTCTCTCTCTCTCTCTCTCTCTCTCTCTCCACCCATCCTGCCTGTTTCCTTTCCTTTTCTCCCCTTTTGGCTCTGATTCACCCCTTCCTTCAATTCTCCCCCCTCCCTCCCATCTCTTGACCTCTAGGTGCGTTTCTCAAGTCTGGCTGGACGCTTCCCGCTCTCCCGGGCCACGATGGAACGCAACAGACGCCTTTCCTCTGCCGGAAAACCCTCCTGCGATTCCCGCTAATCCTCTCCTCTCGGACCGCTCTCCTGGTGGTTATCTCCTCCTCTTCTGCTGCTCCTCCGGCGGACGCCCGACTCGCCTCCCGTGCCTCTTTCCTCTTCCCTCCTCTTCACCTGCTCCTTGCGCGAGGACGCTCCTTTCTCTCCTTTCCCCCGGCCCGACCTCCCAGAATCCGTTGCCCGCCACCCCACCGCCGCGTCCGCCATGTTCCTCCCGCCCTCGAGGCTCATCCTGCGGATGCTGAATCTCCGCACGGCATCAGCCGTCCTCTTCTGGCTCCTGGGCCTGGCGCTGCGCTCCTTGCCCCTGTCAGGGCAGAAGCCGGAGGACAAATACCCGGTGGTGGCCACCAACTACGGAAAGCTACGGGGGATAAAGAAGGACCTCAACAACGAAATCCTCGGCCCCGTGGTGCAGTACCTGGGCATCCCCTACGCCACGCCGCCCGTGGGCGAGAGACGCTTCCAGCCCCCCGAGGCGCCCGCGTCCTGGTCCGAGGTGCGGAACGCCACCGCCTTCGCTCCCGTCTGCCCCCAGAACATCCACGGCATGCTCCCGGGAATTATGCTCCCGGTGTGGTTCACCGAAAATCTGGAGATTGTGGCGGGTTACGTGCAGAACCAGAGCGAAGACTGCCTGTACCTCAACATCTACGTCCCCATGGAGGACGGTAAGGGTGCAAAAGGGGGCGGGCGGGCAAGCGGACACGGGCGAGCCCCCCCAAACCCTCCCCCCAGCTGTCTCGCATCTCTCACCACTCCCCTCTCCAGCGCCGTAGGTCAGGGAACCTCACTCCCCACTTAACACCGCAATCCCTTTTTTGAAATAATAAGAATCGCCATCAGAATCCAATCCTCTAGCTCTGTCCGCCTCCCCTGCGCTGCTAACCGGAAACCCCTCCAATCGCTAGCTTCCTGGCTGCCGGAGAAATAGTTTGAGCAGCACCTCTGGGCATGTGCAGAGTGCTTTTTGCGACCGGAAGAGCTCCGCAGGATCGGAGCAGCGAGACCAGCGTCCTTTAGTGTCATCATTTTTGAAAGAACAGTTTAGTTCAGGCGTATGGGATGGTCTAAACCACAGAGCCCAGGGCTTGCCGATCACAAGGTCGGCGGTTCGAATCCCCGTGACGGGGTGAGCTCCCGTTGCTCGGTCCCTGCTCCTGCCAACCTAGCAGTTCGAAAGCACCTCAAAGTGCAAGTAGATAAATAGGTACCGCTCCGGCGGGAAGGTAAACGGCGTTTCCGTGCGCTGCTCTGGTTCGCCAGAAGCGGCTTAGTCATGCTGGCCACATGACCCGGAAGCTGTACGCCGGCTCCCTCGGCCAGTAAAGTGAGATGAGCGCCAAAACCCCAGAGTCGTTCGCGACTGGACTTAACTGTCAGGGGTCCCTTCACCTTTTTAGTTCAGGCATAGGCAAACTCGGCCCTCCAGATGTTTTGGGACTACAATTCCCATCATCCCTGACCACTGGTCCTGTTAGCTAGGGATCATGGGAGTTGTAGTCCCAAAACATCTGGTGGGCCGAGTTTGCCTATGCCTTGGTATAGTTGAACCAGCTCGGTTGGTTAGAGCGTAGTGCTGGTGACACTAAGGTTACGGGTTCGATTCCCCCCCCTTCAGGGTCGGCGGCACATCCCTGCATTGCAGCGGGTTGTTCTAGATGACCGTCAGGGCCCCTTCTGACTCTCTGGTTCTGTGAGTCTGGTGGGAATTGATTGACTGATTCTAATGTGGGAGGGAAAACGAAAAGCAGAGGGAAATGGAGAAGGTATACTGTGCTGTTATTATAAAAGTTAACAGTGGCAATTACGGGCAACTCCCCATCTGTGTGCTGCAAAATAAATAAATGATTCGATTCCAGCCCTGAAGTGGCGGGAGAGAGCGGGGAAATCCTCGTGGCTCAGGAGGAGACCCTTCCCAGATCCCAAAGAGGATGCCAGTGAGCCAAATGTCCAGAAACAAATGTAATAATAATAATAATAATAATAATAATAATAATAATAATTTCAAAATGCAGGCCAGGTCGATACCCCCCATAGGAAGCCCACAAGCAGAATGTAAGAATCCTAGAATGGAAGCGTTGGAAGGGACCCCGAGGGTCATCTAGCTCAGTCCCCTGCAAAGCAGGATTTTTTTGCCCAACTCAGGACTCGAACCCACAACCCTGCGATCAAGAGCCTTGTGCTCTTCCGACCGAGCTGTGCCGGTAGCCCTAAGGCCAGGCCAAGGGCTCACCCAGGCCAGCATCGTCTTCTCGCAATGGCCAAAAAGACGCGTCTCGCAGGAAACCCGCAAGCGGGTCCCGAGTTCGAGAGCAACCCTCCTCTCCTGTGGTTTCAGAAGCAGAGAGCCTTTTCTGCCTGATGCATCTCGCACCCTCAGGCTCACCCTGAACGCGCAGCTGCTCTCCTTTGGGGAGCAATGAAAATCCATACCTGAATTTTGTTTTTTTTTCAAGCTAGGGTCGAATAAGTGCAGGATTTGCTCTCCCTAAAATTGACGCCTTCCAGATCTTATGGGCCGCAGCCAGAAGGCTGATGGGAGCTATAGTCTTAAAGTTATCAGGGAGGCTGTGTCAGGTTGGGGAAAGCTGGACTGGATCTTGTGAACCTGAGTTTTTCTGCTCCAGATCATAGCAGGGACGCGGGTGGCGCTGTGGGTTAAACCACAGAGCCTAGAACTTGCCGATTGGAGAATGAAGATGACGGACTATGCAGAACTCGATAGACTGACTGGAAGGATCTGAAATCGACAAGATCAGAGATTTATAGAAGATTGGGAAAAGTTTACAGAATATATGCATAAATTAAGTGATAATCAAATAACGTTTGTAAGTTTTAACGAAGCTCTGTAAGAAGAAATGTTAGAATATGAGTAAAACTAAGAAAACAATTGAAGAAAGGCTTTAGAAATGTGTAAGAAATTAAGAAGGGAAGGAGTATCAGGCAAGCTGAGGGAAGTCAAAAAGAGAATGGATATAAAAAGGATGTATGATTTGTATAAATTTTGTATTGGAAAAATTGAATAAAAATAATTTATATATAAAAAAAGAACTTGCCGCTCAGAAGGTCGGCGGTTCGAATCCCCGCGACGGAGTGAGCTCCCGTTGCTCGCTCCCTGCTCCTGCCAACCTAGCAGTTCGAAAGCACATCAAAGTGCAAGTAGATAAATAGGTACCGCTCCGGCGGGAAGGTAAACGGCGTTTCCGTGCGCTGCTCTGGTTCGCCAGAAGCGGCTTAGTCCTGCTGGCCACATGACCCGGAAGCTGTACGCCAGCTCCCTCGGCCAGTAAAGCGAGATGAGCGCCGCAACCCCAGAGTCGGCAACGACTGGACCTAATGGTCAGGGGTCCCTTTACCTTTACCTAAAGAATGCCTGGCAGGTTCCTATCCAGCCCCTATTTAAGAACCTCAGATGAATCACAGAATCCTGCCAGATGCTGCAAATAATAAATCTATTATTATTATTATTATTATTATTATTATTATTATTATTATTCTACCAACGGAGCTATCCCAGTCTCAGACCAAACTGGCCTATCTAGCAGAGCGTTCCCTGCACTGACTGGCAGCAGCGTCTTGCTAGGGCTCCCGGCAGGGCTCTTTACCTATCCAGAGCCTTCTTCTCTCCAGGCAGCTCTCCCCCTGAGCAGCTCAAAATGTACGAAGACAGGCAAACACATTATACCTAACGCCAGACCTCTGCAGTCTACCTAGCTCAGTGCAGCCTACACAGGCTGGCAGCAGCCCTGCTTTCAGGCACTGGAAGGGGGGGATTCCAGACCTTCCTGAAGACGCTCCCGCAGGGTGAAGCCTTCTGCATGCCAAACAGGTGTCCCGCCACTAAGTCTAGCGATGAGTTTCATCCCTCCAGGAACAAGGGCTCCTCTCCCCAAAAACCCAGCGTGTTCTGGCTCCCAGAATCCTTTGCGGAGTCCCCAAGGCCAAGTTTTTTTCACCGCCAGGTCCTGTCCGAGCGACGCTCGCCCTACAACCACCCCACTAACCTCAGGGTCGGGGGGCTTAGCCGGTCGGGGCGGACAATGGCAAAGAATGGCCTGGCCTTAGGGCTACTGATAGAGCACGAGGCTCTTGGTCGCATGGTTGTGGGTTTGAGTCCTGCGTTGGGCAAAAAAACCCTGCTTTGCAGGGGGTTGAGCTCGATGACCCTTGGGGTCCCTTCCAACGCTTCCATTCTAGGATTCTTACATTCTGCTTGTGGGCTTCCTATGGGGGGCATTGATCTTTGAGAACAGGGTGCCTTTTGGAATTATTATTATTATTAGCCTTTTAAACATTTGTTTCTGGACACAATTTGAGTTGAATTAATTTTAATGAAACGATTTTAGAATGTTGTATTATTTTATTGTTGTTAGCTGCCCTGAGCCTGGCTTTGGCTGGGGAGGGCGGGATATAAATAAATTTATTATTATTATTATTATTATTATTATTATTATTATTATTATTATTAAGGGAGGAAGAACTTTCCTCAAAAAGCAGGGGATGGCGAGAAGGAGGAGGAAGAGGAGAAACTGGCTGCTTCTTCTCTCCCCCCCCCCCACTAAAACGCCACCCCTTCCATCTCCCACCAAGCCGTCCCTCTCTCTTTTTGCAGCATCGCTAAGCCAGTTTCCTTGGCAACGGCCGGGAAAGGGGGGGTTGCATTTAAAGAAGTGGGGGGAAGCAAATCCCAAAGCACTAGGCGGAAAAACACACACAAGGCATCGGAGCGTCTTTCTGCCCCCCCCCCCCCGTGTGGGCCACCTGCTTCTGGCAGAGGCAGCCGCTGTTCCTAACCCCCCCAACCCCAAACTCTGCCCCTCGACCCCCCCCCCCCTGTGCCCCACATCTTCTCTCTCTCTCTCTCTCCCTCCCTCTCTTTCTCCCCTCCGTGTGACACGCTTTTCCCCAGCTGCTGCCTGGGGCGTTGTAGAGAAATGTCAGGTCCCATTTGGGAACCCTGCCTTCTGCTCCTTGCCACCCCCACCCCCCAAATCTCCCTCACCTGAACGGCGGAGGCTCTCCCGTCTCCCTGGTCCAGCCTCCGCAAGGATGCTCTCACCTGTCCTCACCTGGATAGAGGCCGAGACAGCAGGGATGCAATAGTTCTCCGGTGAAAATAGGGACGTCCTGTTCCGTCGCGATAATTTCGCTGTTTATGCCCCACTCATCTTCCTGGGTGGCAGCTTCTAACAGATATAAAAACATCATAAAGCATTTTAAAAAACAACAACCCTTCCCTAGTGCTACCTTGGGTTAAGTACTTAATTCATTCCAGAGGTCCGTTCTTAAGCTGAAACTGTTCTTAACCTGAAGCACCACTTTAGCTAATGGGGCCTCCAGCTGCCGCCACGCGATTTCTGTTCTCATCCTGAAGCAAAGTTCTTAACCTGAAGCACTATTTCTGGGTTAGCGGAGTCTGTAACCTGAAGCCTACGTAACCTGAAGCCTATGTAACCCGAGGTACCACTGTATATAAAAACACATCAAAGCACCAAACAGTAAAAAACAAAATATCCTCTACGAGCAACAAACAAACCAATAGAAACCAATAACAACAACAACAGTGATAACAAAATAGTGGTACCTCGGGTTAAGTACTTAATTCGTTCCAGAGGTCCGTTCTTAAGCTGAAACTGTTCTTAACCTGAAGCACCACTTTCGCTAACGGGGCCTCCCGCTGCCACCGCACAATTTCTGTTCTCATCCTGAAGCAAAGTTCTTAACCCAAGGTACTATTTCTGGGTTAGCGGAGTCTGTAACCTGAAGCGTCTGTAACCCGAGGTACCACTGTACAGTCATACCTCGGTTGAAGTAGCTTCGGGATAAGTATTTTGGGGATGCAGATGGTCAAAATGATGTCGCGCGCTTGCACGAAAGTGGCGAATTGTGACGCTCGGACGCGGATTGTGTTCACTTCTGGATGCGAACGGGGCTCTGGAACGTATCCTGTTCTCATCCAGAGGTACCTGGTACCTCTGGTTACATAGGCTTCAGGTTACATACGCTTCAGGTTACAGACTCCGCTAACCCAGAAATAGTACTTCGGGTTAAGAACTTTGCTTCAGGATGAGAACAGAAATCGTGCTCCGGCAGCGCGGCAGCAGCAGGAGGCCCCATTAGCTAAAGTGGAGCTTCAGGTTAAGAACAGTTTCAGCTTAAGAACGGACCTCCGGAACGAATTAAGTACGTAACCCGAGGTACCACTGTACAGGATTGCTTTTTGACAGCTCGGGGTTTGGATAACTCCACACCCTCCAACATTTCTCCAATAGAAATAGGGACGTCCTAAGGAAAAGCGGGGGATTCCGTGATCGAATCAAAAAACCGGGACGGCTTCTGTAAATCAGGGGTGTCCTGGAAAATAGAAAAACTTGGTCCGGAATAGAAACACAACCATCTTGGTCCAAAAGGTTTCTTTTCTTTTTTTTAAAAAAAAAGATTTTTATTATGGTTTCAACAGATTTTATAATAACAAACAAGACAAAACAATGCAACAACAAACAATAAACGATAAAAAACACAAAAACCAAACAAAAATATGTAAGTTCAACTCTTGATTTCATATAACTTACTTTCCTGACTTCCTCACATCTCCCTTTTCTGTATTCAGCCTGTATTCTGTATTCATTCTGTATTCTGTATTTCTGTAGTTTCAGCAAATTCTTCATCTATTTTGGCTAATTTTAATATTTTAATATTTAATATTTAATAATTTTAATATTTAATATTTCTTAATTTCTTTTAAATTAACCATTCCCACTGCTGTCCGCTTATCTTCTAATCCCCCATCATTTGATTAATTTAACTGTGTTTCTTTACTTGTTACTCATAAAACTTCTTTGCACATTCCTTTCAGCTTTGTCACTAATGCCACATTATCTCACTATCCTGCATCACTTTAACATTCAAATAATTTACAATGTTTTTGCAGATAATCTTTAAATTTCTTCCATTCTTCTTCTGTTTGTTCTTCTCCCATGTCTCGGATTCTGCCAGTCATTTCTGCCAATTCCATGTAGTCTATCAATTGCATCTGCCATTCTTCCAAGGTGGGCAAATCTTGTGTCTTCCAATACTTTGCGATAAGTATTCTTGCTGCTGTTGTTGCATACATGAAAAAGGTACTATCCTTCTTTGACACCTTCTGGTCAACAATGCCCAAGAGGAAGGCCTCTGGTTTCTTAAGGAAGGTATACTTAAATACCTTTTTCAGTTCATTATAGATCATTTCCCAGAAAGCCTTTACCTTTGGGCACGTCCAAAAGGTTTCACAGCTGGGATAACCCTGGAAAATAGGGACTCTTGGAGGGTCTGGAGTGGGGGTAAGAGAGACCCACAGGAGGAGAAAGGGGTCCCAGCTGAGGGTTGGTTGGTTTGGGTTTTTGGTGTTTTCTTTCTGGCCAATCTGAGCAGGTTACAATTGGATTTAATGTCAGGCCCGATCTGGGATAATCTTCATTTAAAGAGGAGCCAGCAACTGGAAGCCGCTGGACTGAATCTGCCCCAGTGTGCAGTTTCCCCAAACATGGGTCTCTGGGACTACAATTCCCATCATCCACAACCACTGGTCTTGCTAGCTGTGGGTGATGGGAGTTGTAGTCCAAAAACAGCTGGAGAGCTAAGTTTGGGGAACCCTGGCCTAGAAGGGCCACGTTCATGTCGTTCGCGGAGCGCTTTAAAGTCATGGCGTCCCCCACCCCAAGGAATCCTGGGAACTGTAGTTGTGTTAAGGGTGCTGGGAATTGTGAGGAGACGCCCCTCTCTTCCCCCTCCCAGAGCAAAAACCCCCAGAGTTCCCTGGGAAGCAGCGTCAAACTGGCATGTCTTCTCCCAAGGGATTCTGGGAGATGTAGTTTGCTGAGCGAGGTGAGGAGACCCTGCCATTCCCCGCTCATTCCCACAGTGGGTTAACAGCCAATTCTTCTTCCCAGGGAATTCTGGGAATTGCAGTTCTTTGAAGGGAATAGCGGGGGTGTCTTCTCACCACTCTCAGCAGCCTTAGCAAACTACAGCTCCCAGAATCCTTTGGGGGAAGCCATGACTGTTTAAAGCGGTATCACAGCACTTTTAACATGTTGGCCTAATCCTGCAGCCTGGATCTTTTGATGTTCCTGTTTGATAGGGAAGTCCCCCGTCCCCCCGTTTAGGGAAGTTTTTAATGCCTGATGTTTTATTGTATTTTTAATATTTTGTTGGAAGCTGCCCAGAGTGTCTGGGGAAAACCAGCCAGATGGGTGGGGTATAAATTATTATTATTATTATTATTATTATTATTATTATAGCAGGCAGCTGTAGGAAATGGAAGCCTGGATCTCCTCAGACTAACCCCTCTGGACAAATTTTCTTTAAACTATATATTTTAAAATTTATATCCCACCTTTTCCCCAAGGCAGATAAAAATACAGGAATGCAGATAAAGTTTGTCTGTATGGATGTTTAAATTCAATTTTGGTTTTTTTTAAAAAAAATAATATTTATTAACAGTTTAAAGACTATAAAGGGAAAAAAATTCAACAAAACAATACAACACAATACAAAAACAAAAACACTACGTAACACTAACACAAAACATTGAATTAACAGAAGAAAACAAACACAATTTAGAACACATCCATTAATTTCAATATCTTATCTTTCATTCGCTTGTTTCCACGACCTCCTCACACCTCCCTTTTTGTATTCCACTTCAATTAACTATTTCAGCAATTCCTTTCCATCTTCCTCTGTTTTCCGTCCTGTAATTTATCTTAACTTATTCTCACCTTATTTTTTCCCTTTAATACATTAAAAATCTATTTGTACTTAATTCCTTATAACATTTCTGCTAAAGCCATATAACTTCATTCCAACATTTTTCTAACATTCATTAATTTTACAGTATTTCTGTAGATAATCTTTTAATTTTTTCCAATCTTCTTCCACCGACTCTTGTTTAAATTCAATTTTGAGGGTCAATTCCGCCCCTCCCCAATAATGGAAAATAATCTTCACCCACGCACCAGACGTTTATGGCAAAATTTAACCTCAGGGACACGTCCGTGGCAGTCTCCCCCAATCTTTCGTTCCCTCCAGGCATCAGACTACAACTCCCATTATCCCTGACCGCTGGCATGTTGGGTGGACCCGATGGCAGATAAAATTTTCCCCAGCATCTGGAGGGCACCACGGTGGCAAAGGCTGCTATAGGCCTAGGGCGATTTAATATCTGTGTCTGTCCCAGTGCACCCTGGGAATTGTTGGCCCACGGGAACAACATAATAGGTCATGTCCGGCGCTCACCCCAAACTATAACTCCCAGGGAACACGATAGTTAAAAGCAACGGGAGCGTGGCAGAGGTGGCCCACCTTGGGTCTGAAGCCGCATGCATTCATATAAAATCACAGAAGCTGGAAGGGACCCCAGGGGTCATCTAGTCCAACCCCGTGCAACCACAGCTAAACTCCATTGGATCGGGTCCTTTAATAAGTAGCGCAGGGCAGCTGGGTTCACCCACCTTTAGGTAAAGGTAAAGGGACCCCCGACCATTAGGTCCAGTCGTGGCCGACTCTGGGGTTGCGGCGCTCATCTCGCTTTACTGGCCAAGGGAGCCGGCGTACAGCTTCCGGGTCATGTGGCCAGCAGGACTAAGCCGCTTCTGGCAAACCAGAGCAGCGCACGGAAACGCCGTTTACCTTCCCGCCGGAGCGGTACCTCTTTATCTACTTGCACTTTGAGGTGCTTTTGAACTGCTAGGTTGGCAGGAGCAGGGACCGAGCAACGGGAGCTCACCCCGTCGCTGTGGGGATTCGAACCGCCAACCTTCCGATCGGCAAGCCCTAGGCTCTGTGGTTATCCCACAGCGCCACCCGCTTCCCCTTCACCCACCTTTGGGTCTGCCCAAGCACCAGCAGCCTCCTCTTTCCCTTTCCGTTGTGTTCTCTGTACGAATAGCCGTTAATCTCCGGAACTGCCTGCCACAGGAATTCCCAAGACAGTCAAGAGAGAAGGCCGTGCTTTGAATTGTGGGCGGGCGGAAGAAGACGGGGGCGACATCAGGGCAGAGAGGCAGGATCCGCGGGCTTGTCCCGAGAGAGTAGCGCAGGTCGGGAGGGTGAAGGGGCACTTGTGGTTAGCCCGCTCCCTCCCTCCTTCTCTCCCTCTTTTTCGCTCTCCCGCTTTGCCCTCCCTCTCGCTGCTCTCTTTATATAGCGGCGGATGCTGCCGCCCCGGAGCGAGTCGCCAGCCCGTGAAAAATCCTTCTGTCTTAATCTGCAAATGCCCAGTTCTGCCATCATGCCAGGGAGCAGGCAGGAAAGGGAGACGCACGGAAGTTGCCCCAGCCGTCGCGCTGCCCCAGATTTCAGCTGGCCCAGCTGAGCCGGGCACGGTGCCAAGCCTTTCACCTTTCCCCCAAATCTCCCCCTCTTTTCTCTTGGCATAGGATCTCCCTTCGGTTGCAAGTCCCCCTCCTCAGAAACTCAGCCGCCTTCCCAGCAAACTCATCTCGGGAATTCCTGTAGTGGGGAGTTCCAGAGATAATAATAATAATAATAATTTATTATTTGTACCCCGCCCATCTGGCCCACTCTGGGCGGCTTCCACAGAGACCAAAAATACACTAAGATGTCACACCTTAAAAATACACCTTAAGATGTCTTCTGAATGTCAGGTAGTTGTTTATCGCTTTGACATCTGATGGGAGGGTGTTCCACAGGGCGGGCGCCATCACTGAGAAGGCCCTCTGCCTGGTTCCTTGTAGCTTTGCTTCTCGCAATGAGGGAACCGCCAGAAGGCCCTTGGAGCTGGACCTCAGTGTCCGGGCAGAACGATGGGGTTGGAGACGCTCCTTCAGGTCTACTGGGCCTTTGAGGCTGTTTAGGGCTTTCAATGTCAGCACCAGCACTTTGAATTGTGCTCGGAAACGTCCTGGGAGCCAATGAAGGTTTTTCAGGACCAGTGTTATATGGTCTCGGCGGCCGCTCCCAGTCCCCAGTCTAGCTGGTGCATTCTGGATTAGTTGCAGTTTCCGGGTGACCTTCAAAGGTAGCCCCACGTAGAGCGCATGGCAGTAGTCCAAGCGGGAGATAACCAGAGCGTGCACCACTCTGGCCAGACAGACAGCGGGCAGGGAGGGCCTCATCCTGCGTACCAGATGGAGCTGGTAGACAGCTGCCCTGGACACAGAACTGACCTGCGCCTTCATGGACAGCGGTGAGTCCAAAATGACTCCCAGGCTGCGCACCTGGTCCT
The DNA here is from genome assembly GCF_964106915.1 of Podarcis gaigeae. Taxonomy (NCBI): domain Eukaryota; kingdom Metazoa; phylum Chordata; class Lepidosauria; order Squamata; family Lacertidae; genus Podarcis; species Podarcis gaigeae. Next base: position 3,270,443 of record NC_139689.1, read on the forward strand.
TCAGGGGCACAGTTACCCCATTCAGGACCAGGGAGTCCTCCACACCCGCCCGCTCCCTGTCCCCCCAAAACAGTCCTTCTGTCTTGTCAGGATTCAACCTCAATCTGTTAGCCGCCATCCATCCTCCATCCTCCTCCAGTCACTCACACAGGACCTTCACCGCCTTCACTGGTTCTGATTTAAAAGAGAGGTAGGGGCCTGCTTGCTTTGCTCAGGAGCTGGAAAACCCTGGCCTTCTGCGTCTATTCCTTGGGGACGCCTCTCCCCTCCCTTCCGCAGGCTTAAGAGTCCGACCCCCTTCTCCCGGAAGGGACAGGATCTGTGGGGCCCTGTGGGGCATCGGCATTTCCTTTGCCCCCTTCTCCTCCAGCTCAGCGCTCTTCAGGCGGCACCGTCTGCCCGTCTGTCGACACCTCCTCCTCCAGCCGCGGGGGTTGAGATGGATGACCGTACGGGTCCCTTCCAGCGTCCTGCGGCTTTGCGGCAGCCACACACTCCCCCTCTCCCATCTGCCTGCCAGAAGCCGCGGATCCCGTCTCGACGCCTCCTTCCTGCGTCCCGCTGGGCTGTTGGCTTCGCCTCGGAGAGACAAACCTTTTCTCTAGGACAGTGTTTTTCAAACTTTTTTGGGCAAAGGCACACTTGTTTCATGAAAAAAATCACGAGGCACACCACCATTAGAAAATGTTAAAAAATTTAACTCTGTGCCTATATTGACTACATATAAAGTAATTCTCTTGAATACGAATCAAATAAACACAAAGAAAGTATTTTATAATTACTTTATTATGAAATAGTAAGTAAACAGAAATATGAAAAATTATAAAATACTTTATTTTTAAATCTTTCGAATTTTTCAATTTTCCCCACGGCATACCAGGCAACATCTCGCGGCACACTAGTGTGCCACGGAACAGTGGTTGAAAAACACTGCTCTAGGACACCAAATTAAAAAGAGCTCCCGGTTCGCTCTGATTTCTCTCGCTTCCTTCTCTCCAGTCATCATCCTCGTCCTCTTTGCCTCCCGGTTCCTTCCTCCCGCGTCTTCCGGAAGGATGCTTGGGACGCAGGCAGGAGTCCAACGGGTGCAGCTTTCTCGTAGAATTGTCCAGATGGGAAGGGGACCCCGAGGTACCGTCTAGACTAGCCCCCTGAAATGCAGGATTCCGGCCAAAGCCACCCGTGACTGGACTCAAACCGCCAACCTTCCGGTTAGCAGCCCGGCAAACTGACCCTCTGCGTCACTGGGAAATGAGGTCACACACTGGTTAAAGGCCGTAAGAACCAAAAACAACAACAAGGACCCAGGAAGCGGGTTAGTGACTCAATCCTGACTTTGGAATCAGCACCCTTGGGAGAAAATGCCTTATAAAAGCATATTTATTTCATTTCATTTAAAAGCCCTTAGCATTTCTTAGCATTTCTAAGCGGTTACACGAGGAGATGTATTCGTTTCTTAAATTTCTACACAGTCATACCTCGGAAGCTCAACGGAAGCTGTTCCGGGAGTCCGTTCGGGTTCCGAAACGTCTGGGAACCAAAGCGTGGCTTCTGATTAGCTGCAGCAAGCAGCTCCTGCAGCCAATCAAAAGCCCCATCAGACATTCGGCTTCCGAAGGACGTTCAGAAACCAGAACGCTCACTTCCGGGTTTCGATCGTTCGGGAGCCGATTTATTTGGGAGCCAAGGCGTCTGAGATCCAAAGTACGACAGCATCTGAGCATCACAAAGGCGGGTTGCAGTATAAAAATATACTAACCAGTGCTTTTTTTCTGGAGGTACGCAAAGTCCACATTTTGTGAATCTTTGTACAGTCATGCTTCGGGTTACAGACACTTCAGGTTACGTTTTTTTTTTGGGTTACGGACCGCCGAAACCTGGAAGTACCGGAATGGGTTACTTCTGGGTTTTGGCGGTCGAGCATGCGCAGAAACACTAAATTGCACTTTGAACATGCGCAGAAGCACCGAATCGCAACCTGCACGAATCACTTTCGCAACCCAAGCGTCCCCTGTACGTTTCTCCATTTGCTGTATTTCTTTCCCTCGATTTGAACTACAAAACGGTGATTTTTCTCGAGTCAAAACCAGAGTACCCCCCAAACATTTTCTTTAGGGAAAAAAGTACCGGCGATAGCAAAACAGGACAGTTTTTGCAGGCACACAGATTTCTTAAGAGGCACCTTTCCGATTTAAAGATCCGGCGAGTTGCGAATAGAGGAATTTGGTGTGGCCCTTAAGTGAGTTTGTCGGCCCTCTCCCCGGCCACTGTCCCAGGGGGGTTGAATGGTAATGAAATTTGGAAAGGGAGCCCCAAATGCCATCTAGTCCAACCCTCCTGCGATGCAGGAAAATCGCATCTTGCAGGGTCCCTCGCAGATGGTTGTAGACTTGGAAGGGACCAGCAGGGGTCATCTAGTCCAACCCGCTCTGATGCAGAAACCGCAAGCAAAGAATCCCTCCCTCCCAGGTAGTCCATATGGTTCTGTTATCCATTTCAGGATCTAACCCACCACCCACCCAACCACCCCTCCCAACCTGGTTCGTCTCTAACCAACCTTTAATTTCACAGCATCCGGTTTCTCTATAATTCTGTGTCATATATATAAATCTATTATATATATATATATATATATATGCTTTTTTCGGTGGGGGGGGGGTAAGGAAAAATAAAAATATCCCAGCAACATCAGCAACACACACACACAAACCCAGGAAAAAAACAAAACCTTTAAAAAACGAAAATTGTTTGTATTTTGCTAAAAGAAAGAAAAAAAAATATTGCTTTTTCCCCTTTTTGCTGAAGCAGGCGAAAAACGAAACGCAAAAACCGATCTCTTTTTTTTCTTGATCTTTCTCTCTCTTTTTACCCCCTTGTCCCATTTTTCTTTTTTCTTCTTTTTTCTTGCTCTTAGGTCCGCTCACGAAAAAGCGTGAGGAGGTGTCAACTAACAATCCCTCTCCAGACGAAGGTATTTTTCCTGCATGTTTCACAAATCTTGCTTTTTTAAAAAACAAAACAAAAACAGAAACAGAAACAAAATATTTTCCTTTTTTTATTTTTGGTTTTGGTTTTTTGGTTTTTTACTTCTTCTTCTTTTTAAATATATATATATATTGATTAAAAAGAAAAGAAAAGAAAAGAAAGCAGAACAAATAATATATAAACTTTTGGGGGAAAAAGCAACCCTTCCCCTCCCCTCTTTTTTCCTTTTTTTTGGGAAAGCGCACCCCCCCCCTTTTCTTGTTTTCCAAAATCATCACAATTTTCGCTTCCTTCTTTCTTTACCTTTTCCTCTCTTTTTTTTCTCCTCCTTTTTTTTTTGGAAGGGAAACAAACAATAACAATATCATCCCCTGCTAAACAATCCAGCTAGGGCCAGATGATGAACTGAGATTTAGAAGAATTTTTATTGCAAAGGGAAGCATTTCATTTGGGGTTTGGGTGTGTGCTTGTATTTGTGGGTGGGTGTGGGGAGGTGGATGGTAGCCACTCTGTTGTAAAGAAAATGTGCCCTTCTTCCCTTACGGGGTATCCAAGAGCCCGTATAGAGTCCTTAAGTGGGTTGCCTATTGGTAGGAGAAGATAACAGAGGCCAACCAGAGAATATTGAGAAGCAAAGCGGCTAGGAAGACTGTTCTTTATTAATCTGCTGCAACAGGGTGCTCCCCTTACACGCAGGAAAGGAGGAGGACCCCGAACAAAGGTGTGCCCGCCCTTATATAGACATTTTAAATTGCCCGCCCTGGAGTCCAAGACCACCCCTCCGCACATCATACCTACATCACAGAAAAGGAGGTCTACAACAGAAATCCGAGTGCCTTGTTTTTACCCTGTCTGCCAGGTTATCTGATAATGCCTTATCTGATTGTTTGTCCTGGTAGTCTGCCCATTCCTTTGAGATAGTGATTACTAAATCCCTGTAACAAGGAAGGTTTTTTTTTCACCTCCTCCCTCCTTGCAGAGAAACATTTGGTCAGTTTGGGAGTCAAAATGGTTCCAGGTCGGTCTTTCTGTGCTGATCTATGTACGTGCTTGGTTGGTACATTTATGAACATTTATTATATATTAAGACCTGAAATTTTATTATTACACCACCAAACCAAACCAAGCTTTGGCCTGTTTCCCATAATCCTCCTCGCTCACAAATTCCACGATAAAGTGGCTTGATTTTTGGTGAAGAAAAGCCCACGGGGGGTTATTTCCCAAGTTTCTGAACTTGGCAACTTTTAATTCATTGTGAGAGAGGAACGGGCTTCGTGGGACGGGACTTTGGTGTTGTTCTCTGGTTCCCATTGTTTTCCTGCCTTTTCGAACTTAAAAATATATATTTGGGTTATTTTTTCCTCAACCAGGGTGTCCCTTAACCAAGCCATCAACACCCCTTTAAAGTCCCCAGTTGTGAAAGGGGGAACATTTCTTGTCTCTCCCAAACTGACGGAATTAAAGCCGATGGTGACCCAATTTCCCTTGTGCCCATTTTACAGAAAAGTTGCTTCGCTCCCTTGTTTTCTTGATCAGCAGCCGAGAACGGCTTTACTCAACCAGAAGTCGACGTACTACAACTCCCATCAGCCCCAGCCAGCGTGGCTCAATGGCCAGGGGGGTGATGGGAGTTGGAGTCCAACGAGACCTGGCTCCCCTTCCGCCGCTTTGCACCAGGGCGACTTGGGAATTCTAGTTCAGGGATGGCAAGAAAGGAACTAGAGAGTGAAAGAATTGTAGGTGCTTTGACTGTTTGGTTAACAGGATACGGCCGCAGCTTCTCGTAAGAAATGTTGCGTATTTGGGAGAAACGCAGGGGGAAAAAACCATGCCTTGTGCCATTTTCCCCATCTAAGCCAGTGTTACCCGTTCTGGCTGGCAGCATCTCTCTGGGTCCCTGGCTGTTTCCTTTTAAAACGGAGACTCTGTCGGGGTTTGAACCCACAACCGTCTGCATGCAAAGTGCTCTGGCCCCCTTGAGCAAAGGGGTCCGACCCCCAAAGCTAACCGATAAATACTTTTATGCGATAATTTCACCGATTTAGGGTGCAATGATGCGCCCATTTAAAGACCAAACAAGTTAAGAATTACCGAATTTTTCGCTCTATAAGACGCACCAGACCACAAGACGCACCTAGTTTTTGGAGGAGGAAAACAAGAAAAAAAATATTCTGAATCTCAGAAGCCAGAACAGCAAGAGGGATCGCTGAGCAGTGAAAGCAGCAATCCCTCTTGCTGTTCTGGCTTCTGGGATAGCTGCGCAGCCTGCATTCGCTCCATAAGACGCACACACATTTCCCCTTACTTTTTAGGAGCGGAAAAGTGAGTCTTATAGAGGAAAAAATACGGTATTTTTCTTTTTTGCCCCGCTCAGCAGTGGCCTTACTGTTTTCCATCGCCTTTTGCCCCAAAACTATCAGACGGTTGTGTTTTGGATGACGCTGCGGAATTATATCTCTCACCGTTCTGGCCAAGCAGGGAATTTTCGTGAAATTTCCGGAGGAAAAAGGGGGACATCTCGCTGAAAAGCAGGCTGTGTATATCGTCCCTCTCTCCCCCTTTCCTTTTTTTGCAACCACAACCCTTTATTTCGCCAGGACTGGAACGGTGCTGCTGAGAGTTCTAATTTGATGAAAGAAAACGCAGGAATGGGTTTGGGGTTTTGCGTTGTTTTTTAAAGGGTCCTGCAGCAAATTATTGTGCAGATGGAGCAGGAACTTGGTGGACCGGAATATTTTGGGTTTATTAGATGGAGCGGAGAAATTGGACTCGTGGGCCCTGGTGTACACAGAGGGTTATTTCGTACCAACAAGAGTCCAAACTGCAACTCTCCCCTGGGTATTTTAATCCTGTGTAGGAAAAGAAAAACGAGCCGAAACGGTGGGAATTCCTCTGCTGTTAGCAAAATTTGCACACCGGTTGTGGTTCCAGCTTCTTTTCAAGGCTGTGCAGACCATTTTTGCCCGTAAATGTGCTACTGGGTACCCTTAGTCCTCCAATAATTTGCCCAGTCCTCTTTTAAAGCCATCTAAGATGGTGGCCACCTTGTGGCAGGGAGTTCCACAGGTTAACAGCACTGCAGGAAGAAAGGCTACCTTTTAACTGTCCTGAAACTTCCAATGTTCAACTTCATTTAATGTATTTTGAATCCCTTGTTGGAAGCCGTCCCAGAGTAATAAATTATTATTATTATTATTATTATTAGCCCTACTGCCACGAGAGAGGAAATAATTTTCCTTGGGCCATGCATACTTGACTTCTATCATATCGCCTCTTAATCGTCTTTTCTCTCCATGAAAAAACATCCCAAACCTTTCTGCAACTTTTAAACTGACCACAGTTTCCCATTTCGTCCAGATCTCTGGAATTGTGGTTTCTGTAAACTGTGGTTTCAGAACAAGCCAGTATGTCAAACCCACAATTTGATTGTGGTTCGTTTTAACAAACCATGGTGTTTCCAGGAAACCGCAGTTTGGATGTAATGGGGTTGGGGGACTGTGGTTAGTTTAAAAGCGGAAATTGACACTTCCGATCTCCCAGAACCTGAGGCTCGTGAATGCAGAACCATTTGTGGTTTTTACTGTCATAAAAACTATACAAATGGAAGAAGAGGAAAGAAGACAAAGCACAAAGAGAAACGTCTTGTTTCGCACCCAGTGCCACATTCACTGACGGTGGCAGAATGAGGCGGTGGAACAGTTTCCTTTTACTTATTTAAAATTTATACACTGCTTGATTGTAAAAAAAATAAATAAATCCTAAAAACAAGTTTACAAGGCAAAGAACACAATAAATTTGCCAGGAAGAACAGTAAAAAAAAAGACTCTTTAAAACAAACAAAAATCAGCAATAAAGTAAAAACAGAGTAAAATGTATGTCCATGTTCTACATGCCTGTGCAGGCTTGTCTGAACAAAAATATTTTTTATTACCTGGCCTCGAAAAGAGCCCAGTGATGGTGCCGGCCTGGTGTCAATTAGCAGGGAGTTCCAGAGGCAAGGTGCTGCCACATGAATAGATCAATGAGGGTTTATCCGGGGTGTAGAATGGGCAGCACTGCCTTAGGCTGAAAGAGAAGGATCACATTTTTACAATCTTCTACTAGATGGGGGAGGGACGCGGGTGGCGCTGTGGGTGGCGCTACTCTCTCGGGACAAGCCCACGGATCCTGCTTCTCTGCCCTGACGTCGTCCCTCTTCTTCTGCCTGCCCGCAATTCAAAGCGCGGCCTTCTCTCTTGACTTTCTCGGGAATTCCTGTGGCAGGCAGTTCCGGAGGTTAACGGCCGTTCGTGCAGAAAACAATAACGGAAAAGGAAAGAGGAGGCTCCTGGTGTTTGGGCCAACCCAAAGGTGGGTGAAGGGGACGCAGGTGGCACTGTGGGTTAAACCACAGAGCCTAGGACTTGCCGATCAGAAGGTTGGAGGTTCGAATCCCCACGACGGGGTGAGCTCCCTTTGCTCGATCCCTGCTCCTGACAACCTAGCAGATCGAAAGCACGTCAAAGTGCAAGTAGATCAATAGGCGGGAAGGTAAACGGCGTTTCTGTGCGCTGCTCAGGTTCGTCAGAAGTGGCTTAGTCATGCCGGCCACATGACCCGGAAGCTGTGCGCCGGCTCCCTCGGCCAATAAAGCGAGATGAGTGCCACAACCCCAGAGTCGGTCACGACTGGACCTAATGGTCAGGGGTCCCTTTACCTTTACCTTTACTAGATGGGGGGAGGGGCGTATTAAAAAAAAAACTCCCTGCAAGTAGAAATCGAGCAGAGCAAGGCAGATGCTGGTTACCTAAAAAGACTCCCTGCAAGTGGAAATCTAGCAGAGCAAGGCAGACACTGGTTATCTAAAAAAGACTCCCCGCAAGTAGAAATCTAGCAGAGCAAGGCAGACACTGGTTATCTAAAAAAGACTCCCCGCAAGTAGAAATCTAGCAGAGCAAGGAAGACACAGGTTATCTTAAAAAAAAAGACTCCCTGCACGTAGAAATCTAGCAGAGCAGGGAAGACACTGGTTATCTAAAAAGACACTTTGCATGGGGAAACCATGAAACAGTGTCTGCTCAGGATTTTACCGATTCCATTCTACTATATAGGTAGAGTTTGGTGGAGTTAAGGCAGGGAAAGAATTTGGGGTTCAACCATACACTTAAGAACTCCTTTCTTGTCCCATCCTGTGGCCCCCTCTCCAACACAGAGAAAAGGAGAATTTCCTTCTCTGGAAAGCAGAGGAGGAGAGAATTCCATCTCTTGCGGGGGTGCAATTAGTGCCAGCGCCGTCCGTTAAGAGTTTGGGTGTAATCTTTGACACCTCCCTTTCCATGGAGGCGCAGACTGCAACTATAACAAAGGCGGCATTTTTCCATCTCCACCAAGCTAAGCAGTTGGCCCCTTATCTCTCTCGCCCTGATCTGGCCACTGTGATCCATGCGACGGTCACCTCCAGACTGGATTATTGTAACTCGCTCTACGTGGGGCTGCCCTTGAGACTGACCCAGAAACTCCAGCGGGTGCAGAATGCTGCAGCGAGACACCTTACGGGGTCCTCACCATGGGATCACATTCATCCAGTGCTTTATTTACCAGTTGCACTGGCTCCCGGTGGAGTACAGGATCAGGTTTAAGGTGCTGGTTTTAACCTTTAAAGCCCTATATGGCCTAGGACCCTCGTACCTACGGGACCGCCTCTCCTGGTATGTCCCACGGAGGACCTTAAGGTCCACAAATGACAACATTTTGGAGGTCCCAAGTTGCAAGGAGGTTAGATTGGTCTCAACTAGGGACAGGGCCTTTTCAGTACTGGCCCCGACTTGGTGGAACGCTCTGTCCCAAGAGACCAGGGCCCTGCGGGGCTTGACAGAGCTGTTCAGCCTGGCCTTTGGTTTGGACTCAGTCTGACCCTTATGTTGCCCTCCCCTTATGGTTTTGATGAGGTTGCATTTTACCGGCTGCACTGGCTCCCGGTGGAGTACAGGATCAGGTTTAAGGTGCTGGTTTTGACCTTAAAGCCCTATACGGCCTAGGACCCTCGTACCTACGGGACCGCCTCTCCTGGTATGTCCCACAGAGGACCTTACAGCCTTCAAAGAAAAACATCTTGGAGGTCCCGGGCCACAGGGAGGTTAGGCTGGCCTCAGCTAGAGCCAGGTTTTGACATCTTTCCGCAGGGCCTGCAAGACGGAGCTGTTCCACCAGGCCTTTGGCCAGGGCACAGCCTGACCCCATTCTTTGGCAATCCTCACAGAACTCTAGCCCAATGGTTGCCATTAATTTGATTTTGAATTTATTTTATAATGAACTGATTTTAGAATGTGTATCATTTTATTGTTGTTAGCCGCCCTGAGCCCGGCTTCAGCTGGGGAGGGCGGGATATAAATAAAATTTATTATTATTATTATTATTATTATTATTATTATTATTATTATTATTGAATTAGTCATAGAATTAAAGAGTGGGGACACCAGGGGTCATCCAGTTGGACCCCCATGCAATGCAGGAACTGCAGCTGTTTTGTGAGCTAGTCCAGTTAACGAGCTAAGATTGTGAGCTGCATTGTTCAGCCGAAGACAAGGCGCACCCTTCTGAACACTTCTTGTGTGTGTTCCTGAGCACGTGCAGAGTTTTTCTTTCTTTCTCCCGTACCAATGCAGCCATATTCTGGCAGTACAGGACAGGTGTTTATTTCAAGTATCCCTTTCTGCATATGTTTCCTTTAAAAGGAAACGGCTCCAAATTGCTTATTCTTTAAAACAAAAGCAGCAACAACGTTTCAGAGGTTAAAACCAATAACTGAAACGAAAAATGCAACTTAAAACCAGTAAAACAGCGGCGTAAAAGCAAATGAAATTGGGAAATCAGAAAAAATGAAAGCTGGGGCATGGTCCCGTGGGTCGAGGAAAACCTGGGCACAAACAATAAAAATAATAATACATCTTTCTCTCTTTATCCTTTTTATTTCTTGAATTTATAGCCGGCCGTTCAACCCTGAGGGTCCCGGGGCTACAAACGGAGATGCAATTGAAAAGCAAAATGCAAAAGCCTTGTAAAACAGGTGGAAACCTTCTAAAAACAATTGCATCTAAAAGCAATTACAAGCTAGAATCTGCCCCGAAAGCAATTCCAACTAAAGAGAACGCTTCTTGTCCAAAGATTTTGGGGGTGTCTGGGACCATATTTGGCAACCAGCGCATGTCTGAACATGGGTTTGGGACATGTATGGGACGCGGGTGGCGCTGTGGGTTAAACCACAGAGCCTAGGACTTGCCGATCAGAAGTTCGGCGGTTCGAATCCCCGCAATGGCGGGGTGAGCTCCCGTTGCTCGGTCCCTGCTCCTGCCCACCTAGCAGTTCGAAAGCATGTCAAAGTGCAAGTAGATCAATAGGTACCGCTCTGGCGGGAAGGCAAACGGCATTTCCGTGCGCTGCTCTGGTTCGCCAGAAGTGGCTTAGGCCTGCTGGCCACGTGACCCGGAAGCTGTATGCCGGCTCCCTTAGCCAGTAAAGCGAAATGAGCACCACAACCCCAGAGTCAGCCACGACTGGACCTAATGGTCAGGGGTCCCTTTACCTTTACATGTCTGAAGTGAATGGCGTTTACTGCTTCAGTATGGGACAGAGCGAAGGACGGCCCAGAGATCTGGGGCCATATCCCACCTGAGGAAAAAGGTCTTCAAAATCAAAAATCCCTGGGCTATTTATTTTTTTCCTTTTAGGGCAGCTGACATTCATTTAAAACAACGCCACAAAGTGCAATAGGATAAAGCAGAGGATTCAGCATGAAACGGGTCCAAATTCAGAGCAGAGGGCTGTTTAAATGCCTTCAAGGGAGATGATAGAATTGTAGAGTTGGAAGGGGGCGCCGGGGTCATCCAGCCTGACCCCCCCCCCACTTATTTACCTCTTGTTCGTTTTGTCTGGCGAAATGCACCTGCCGCTCAATGGTGAGGAGAAGGAAAAGGTCTCAGAGCGGTTTACGGAAAGGATGAAGCGATAAGAGGATGGGTGAAAGCAGCTTTAAAAAAAAAGGTTTAGGCATAATGGACGAAAGCTAATTCAGCATCAACAATAAGCTAAAAAAACACAGATTAAAACATGTGTCAACGGCCTGCGTGTCTTAAACAGGCTTGCCTAAACTAAAATGTTTAAAGCAGGCACCGCAAAAAGTTTGGAGCCTGACATCAAGTGGCAGGGAGTTCCAAAGTTATTAAATTTGCATCCCGATATATATATATTGATGACGAGTGAGACCTCGTCGAAACGTCGCCTAGACACCCCAACTTTTACACGGGAAGACACCCGAGGACACCAAAACCTGCATTCCTGTACCCGTGAAAATCTACGAAAGCATATATATATATATATATATATATATATATATATATATATATGCAGGTTTTGGTGTCCTCGGGTGTCTTCCCGTGTAAAAGTTGGGGTGTCTAGGCGACGTTTCGACGAGGTCTCACTCGTCATCTTCAGGCTGGTGCTTTCGGCTTCTTGTTACTGGAACAGAGCCTGGCTCTGGTTCAGTACTGGCTCTGTTCCAGTAACAAGAAGCCGAAAGCACCAGCCTGAAGATGACGAGTGAGACCTCGTCGAAACGTCGCCTAGACACCCCAACTTTTACACGGGAAGACACCCGAGGACACCAAAACCTGCATTCCTGTACCCGTGAAAATCTACGAAAGCACATATATATATATATATATATATATATAAAACAGCATATCTGTTGGGGAAGACTTCTCACAGCAGCCAGCCAGATAGCCCAAGGGGAAGCCTACAAGCAGGACTCGAACACAGGATCTGAGCCTCATTCCACCTGCTGTTTCCTACTGGAGGTAGAATATAGCTATTGCTATTATTATTATTATTATTATTATTATTATTATTATTATATACTGCCCTTCATCTGAAGATGTCAGGGCGGTTCAAAAGTTTAAAATACAGCATAAAAGCACAGATAAATAGTTAAAACAATAGCCCCCCTCTCCCACATTTAAAAGTCCGTGGAATATTAAAAAGACACAAGCCGCCTTGGAGAGGAACATTTCTGCCTGGCCACTAAAGATGTCAAATGAAGGTGCCCGGCTGTCCAAAGCCGTCTCCTCTTCCGTGAATTGGTCCAGTCCTCTTTTAAAGCCGTCTCGGTTGGCTTCCTGTGGCAGGGAGTTCCATAGTTGAACGACGTTAAACGAAGCATGAAAAAGGTCTTTTTTTTATCTTCCAACGTTCACGAGTTCCAGTGTTGGGAGAGAGGGAGGGAAACCCTTTTTCGGTCTCTGTGCGAGGCCTAATTTCACAGATTTTGGCTTTTCTCTGAAACCAGAAATTCCCAAACGCCGCAACCGCTCCCCATCCCCTCGATAATTTCTGGACCCTTTTGCAGCTCTGGTTTGTGGGTTGCCACCGGCAATCCGTACACCGAGCAAAAAGAAGGTCAGCAACATATTCATCTCCGCGCTTTGGAGCCCCCTCCCCTCCTGCGAAACATCTGGAAAACAGCTGGATCACCCAGAATTTCTCCTCAAAACACCCACAGCAGGGCGAGGGCACACCGCAGCAATCCTCAACCAGGTGCCCTCCAGATCCTTCAACCAAAATATCTGGAAGGGTCTGGTTTATAGTATTGAAACGACTCAAGGGCCACCCAGTGGTTTTCACGGACCTGCCAAACCTCACACAAGAAATAACCATCGAGTTGCATGGGCAATGCAGGGATGTTTGGCCCAACGTTGGGCTTGAACCCATGACCTTCAGATTAAGCGTCCCGTGCTGTAATTAACCAACGGAACTCCCTGCCACCAGATGAATTGTCCCACAAATGGAACACACCTTCAAATAAGGATCAAACAAATTCGTGGAGGAGTAAGAGAGGAATATCTGTGGCTCCAAGCCAGGATGGCTGTGCGTTGACCTCCACGGTCAGCAGCAGCGACGCTCCTGGATTCCAGCTGCCGGAAACTGCAGGAGGGGGAAGCGGGTTCGAATTCTGCTTGCTGGCTTTCCCACAGGTTCGCCGCTGTGAGAACAGGATATGCCGTCGGCCTGATCCTGGCATTTCTAAAAGTTGACTGGAGTGGGTGGGAGCTGGAGTCCCAACAGCAGTGTGGTGTAGTGGTTAGAGTGCTGGATTAATAATAATTTTATAATAATAATTTATTATTTATACCCCGCCCATCTGGCTGGGTTTCCCCAGCCACTCTGGGCGGCTTCCAACAAAATATTAAAATACCATAATGCATCAAACATTAAAAGCTTCCCTAAACGGGGCTGCCGTCAGATGTCTTCTAAAAGTCTGGTAGTTGCTGTTCTCTTTGACATCTTATGGGAGGGCGTTCCACAGGGCGGGTGCCACCACCGAGAAGGCCCTCTGCCTGGTTCCCTGTAACTTGGCTTCTCACAGGGAGGGAACCGCCAGAAGGCCCTCAGAGCTGGACCTCAGTGTCCGGGCAGAACGATGGGGGTGGAGATGCTCCTTCAGGTCTACTGGGCCTTTGAGGCCGTTTAGGGCTTTCAAGGTCAGCACCAACACTTTGAACTGTGCTTGGAAACGTACTGGGAGCCAATGTAGGTCTTTCAGGACTGGTGTTATGTGGTCTCCCAGTCCCCAGTCTGGCTGCCGCATTCTGGATTAATTGCAGTTTCCGGGTCACCTTCAAAGGTCGCCCCATGTAGAGCGCATTGCAGTAGTCCAAGCGGGAGATAACCAGAGGATGCACCACTCTGGCCAGACAGACAGCGGGCAGGGAGGGCCTCATCCTGCGCACCAGATGGAGCTGGCAGACACCTGCCCTGGACACAGAACTGACCTGCGCCTCCATGGACAGCGGTGAGTCCAGAATGACTCCCAGGCTGCGCACCTGGTCCTTCAGGGGCCCAGTTGCCCCATTCAGGACCAGGGAGTCCTCCACACCTGCCCGCCTCCTGTACTTCTGTCTTGTCAGGATTCAGCCTCAATCCATTAGCCGCTATCCATCCTCCAACCGCCTCCAGACACTCACACAGGACCTTCACCGCTTTCACTGCTTCTGATTTGAAAAAGAGGTAGATTAAGAAGTGGGGAGGGGGTAGACCAGGGTTCAAATCTCTCCCCCCATGTGGCCATGAAGCTCACTGGGTGGTGTTCTTACCAAACACATAGAAAACGGAGGCCAAGCCTTGCGTTGCCTGACACATTCCCTGAAGGAGAGCGGCTGCAGTATGCTCACAATGAAATAGGAACATACGCAGAGCTCAGCAGGATCAGGCCAGTGATCCTCTCAACTATGGCAGCAGCGCCATCTTGCCCTAGTCGCCGCCGACAGTCCTCTCCTTCTCTGCGACTTTGCCCACCAAAGATGGCCGCCCCCGCCCCCTGTGGCAGGGAGTTCTGCAGGACCTTTCTGCTGCCTGTCCCGAATGAACCAATTTTATTATTTCTGTCACAGACCAGTTCCAGCCCACATACAATATCAAGGAAGTTATAAAACACAATAGGGATACCTTTGAATTTGCAATTGGGTATAACAGGGACAATACAGATATAGCAACAGTTAAAGATATATATAAATTAAAACTTAAGTCACTAACATATCACCTAAAATTATCGTTTAAGGCCTTAATCATTATGAGAAGAAACCAGTAGGTTCGTGTTAGTCCACCGTCAGAAGTCAATTATGGACCAGAAACCAGGACAGGGCCCTGTTTCGATGTATTCACCTTCATCAGCTGGAAGTAACAAATATTACATGAAAATACATTTAAATTCTCTACTTGAGTATGTAATCCATACTTTTGAATGGATTAGTTTTTGTTACAATTGACTATTGATTAGCGAATAGGGACCACTCCCACTATTGAAACATATATTGGCCAGAGTTCTTGGTGTGCTTTTTTCTTGGTATATTTAATAACAAGAACTCCAACTTGTTTAACCTTAATCAGGACGACAGCACAGCTTGTTCCCGAAGCTTTATGCCAATGGCACAGGATTTGGCTACCTTTAATCATGAGGTTTTGCATCAGTCCCTGCTTTAACTTAGAGGCTTCCAAAGTAACCTGTTTCTGGCCCAGCAAAGACCATATCCTGTGCACCTCGTGCAAAAAGCAACAACACTGGAACCCAAACCGGTGGAATTTATACATGATCTGTTCAGATAGACTCCGAAAATGGTCCTGAATCTTCCAACATTCGGTTTCGTTGGAAGTCCACAAGTTACGGCATCTTGAGATATATATGTGTAAGAGAAAGAGGGGTTTGGACAAAATAGGAGGTGTGTCTCAGGTTAATAATAATAATTTATTATTTATACCCGCCCATCTGGCTGAGCTTCCCCAGCCACTCTGGGCGGCTTCCAAAAAAATATTGTAATACATCAAACATTAAAAGCTTCCCTAAACAGGGCTGCCTTCAGGTGTCTTCTAAAAGTCAGATAGTTGCTTCTTTCCTTGACATCTGGTGGGAGGGAGTTCCACAGGGCGGGTGCCACCACTGAGAAGGCCCTCTGCCTGGTTCCTGTAACTTGGCTTCTTGCAGTGAGGGAACCGCCAGAAGGCCCTCGGAGCTGGACCTCAGTGTCCAGGCAGAACGATGGGGGTGGAGACGCTCCTTCAGGTCTACTGGGCCTTTGAGGCCGTTTAGGGCTTTCAATGTCAGCACCAACACTTTGAATTGTGCTTGGAAACGTCCTGGGAGCCAATGGAGGTCTTTCAAGACCAGTGTTACGTGGTCTCAGCGGCCGCTCCCAGTCCCCAGTCTGGCTGCCGCATTCTGGATTAGTTGTAGTTTCCGGGTCACTTTCAAAGATAGCCCCAAGTAGAGCGCATTACAGTAGTCCAAGTGGGAGATAACCAGAGCATGCACCACTCTGGCCAGACAGTCCACGAGCAGGGAAGGTCTCATCCTGCGTACCAGATGGAGCTGGCAGACAGCTGCCCTGGACACAGATTTGACCTGCGCCTCCATGGACAGCGGTGAGCCCAAAGTGACTCCCAGGCTGCGCACCTGGTCCTTCAGGGGCACAGTTACCCCATTCAGGACCAGGGAGTCCCCCACACCCGCCCGCCTCCTGTCCCCCAAAAACAGTCCTTCTGTCTTGTCAGGATTCAACCTCAATCTGTTAGCTACCATCCATCTTCCAACCACCTCCAGACACTCACACAGGACCTTCACCGCCTTCACTGGTTCTGATTTGAAAGAGAGGTAGAGCTGGGTATCATCTGCATATTGATGGACACCCAGCCCAATGCGAGGGGGACCAGGTTGCCCAAGTGTGTGGGGTGGTTGTTGGGGGTTTTTTGGGGGGGGGGATGAGCTATGAGTCACGACCCCCTTTCCTTTGGCCCCACCCTCTTCCCCATCTGTTCCCCTCAGGAAAGGCGGGCGGTGGGGGGAGGGGCCGAGTGGAAACCGCTAATTAAGACCTTGGTGCGTCTAATTAACGCTCTCCCCTTGCAGCGAATTAATTAGGCTCCAGGTTGCCATGGAAATGGGATGTGACCTAGAAACACACGTCGGGGCTTGAGGAGAGGGGCTGCCCTTTTTCCGCGTCCCCCCACCCACAGGGAGGCATGGTTCGGGGGCACAGCGGGTCACAGCCCCCAAAGCCCTTTCACCTGATCCCAGGGGCCAAAGATGGGCTGAGGTGTTGCGGGGGGTGGAAACGGGGACATAAAACACCACAAAAATCCAAAAATGAGCCCCCCTCCATTGGCTAAGCTTCAACCATCGTCCTTTCATTCGTCTCTGGCCTGGGACCCAGCTCACCTGCGGACCCCAAACACACCTGCCCCACCAGTTACCTGGTCATCGGTTGGTGGGATTTGGGCCTGGGGTCCCGCCAGGATTCTGGATCTCATTGCAATAGGGCCTCGTAACCCTACTGATCCGCTGGGGTTCCCAGCCAAAGCCGCATGCGCACCCTGTCTTTAAAGCGCCACGGCTTCCCAGAGAATTCTGGGAGTTGTAGTTTGCCAAGAGTCGACAGGAAAACCCCTCTGTTCTTCCCCTTGCAGGCCTGCAGTTCCCAGATTTCCCTGGGAAGAGACATGGAGTGTCAAAATTGGCTTCCCCCAAGGAATCCTGGGAGTTGCGGTTCGGTTAAGGGTGCTGGGGGTCGTGAGGAGACCCCCCCTCTGAGCTACAGTTCCCAAAGTTCCTTAACAAATCCAGTCCTATTTTCAAGGGATGGAGGACTGTAGCTGTGTGAGCGGAACAGGGGTCTCAGCTCAGCACCCTTAACCCGTCACGCAACTTGACTCCCAAAGGCCCAACAATTCCAGAGGCCCCGTGAGCGCCTGGTTTCGATAACTCACGCTGCCCGTTCTCCCCTGTTCCCATCCGACTCACCTCCCAGCCCTCCTCAGCTACCGAATCCTGCTCCGTATTCATGGATTCTCAGAACCGCAGAGTCGGAAGTGGGTACCCAAAGGTCATCCATCCCAACCCCGCACCATTTGTGGAACAGCAGCGTGCAGAGAGGAGCTGGCATGTCTAGGGGAGAACCTCTCCGGCCTTCCTCCCAAAAGAGGAACGGCGAGGGGCCGTCGCGGAAGGAACGGTCCCAGCCTCACGGCACCCATCTCTCCCTTCTCACCCCGCAGATATCCGGGACAGCGGCAAGAAACCGGTGATGCTGTTTATCCACGGCGGATCCTATATGGAGGGGACCGGGAACATGTTCGACGGCAGCGTCCTGGCCGCTTACGGGAACGTCATAGTCGTCACCATGAATTACCGGCTCGGCGTTCTGGGTAGGGGGGCTTCACTGGGGTGGGCTGGGGGAACGGAGCCCTAAATCTTGACTTCTCTCTCTCTCTCTCTCTCTCTCTCTCTCTCTCTCTCTCCCTCTCTCGTTTCCCCTAACATAGTTGCTCTCCACAATCGCAGGTTTCGTTTCCCTTTGCCGTTCTCGCGTTGTGTGCGTGCCACCGGCTCAAAGCGTTCGTTTTGCCTCAATTCGGACCGAGACTGGTTTGGCAGGGAGGGCTGGAACAGAGGCCTAAAACTGCTGCGCTTTCTAAGAAACGGCCGGATAGTTAAAAACAAATTGCGGCCGACAACTCGTGTACAGTGCGATGCAGATTTCAGTCTATCGTCATGTTATAACTTTTCTAAAGTTTTAAAGTGTTGTTGTTGTGGGCAATTTCCGTGCTGGTAATTTTGTCGTCTTCTCTCTTCTTTTTTTGTAAACTGGTTTGAGCCTGTTGCTTTTAACAAGCAAGCAGTGTATAATCTTTAACTGAAATCAAATGAAATAAATACACCAGGCACAGCAGGCCGGGCACAGAGGCGGTGGGAAGATGTGTGGGAAAGCCTGTGGGCGTCTTGGTTTCTGCCTCTCCTGCGACGGATGTATTTTGAACAATCGGAGAAGTGGAAATCGGTGTTGCATTCTGGAAGTCGTGCGCGGCAAGAGAAAAATCTGGCCTCCTCTTCTGATCTCGGAACAGTTCTGTACACGGTTCTGTGTGCTGCCAATCTGTTCCCTGCCCATATGCCCAAAAAGTAAAGCAACGTATTTTGTTAAAACATATTTCTTTCTGCTCCGAATTGACCCTCGTGGATATCCAAGCCGTGATGCACCTTTGCCCTGGACTTAAAATAGCTGTGACAGCTCAGCTGGTAGAATCTTGATCCCAGGGTTGTGGGTTCAAATCCCATGTTGGGCTAAAGATTCCTGCATTGCAGGCAGTTGGAATGGATGACCTTCGGGGTCCCTTCCGACTTGGCAATTCCGCGATTCTACTTGTACGTTCGGATGAGCGTTATGTGCACAGGAGAGCCGTTAGGGACATAGGAAGCTGCCGAATTGGGGTCCGTCAATATTGTTCACACTGGCTGGCAGCAGCGACCCTCCAGAGTTTCAGGCAAGTGATATTCTGAGGGACTGGATCTGGAACCGTCTGCAGGCAAGCCAGCGCTCCTCCCTGAGCTATGCCCAAATGCCCTTAAAACAACGCAAGATTCTAGTCCTCTTTGCTCTGAAGGAATGGCTACAATAAATAGGAACGTAGCATACTGTGCTCCTTCTGGGGTAGTTTGTCCACCTTTTGGTCCCACGCCTGCACTCAGCTCTCACTCAGCTCTCCTAGAAGCTGTCAGCGTGAGACAGGGGCCGCATCCTGGGAACGGCTTCGACTGGCCGGCTGAACCAGGCGAGGGCAGCCAAGGGGTCTCAAACTACCGTATTTTTCGCACCATAGGACGCAGTTTTTCCGTCTTAAAAACTAAGGGGGAAAGTCTGTGTGTCCTATGGAGCGAATGCAGGGGGGAGGCAGGCAGGAAAAGCCCCCAAGAGACGCCCACAAGCTCCGCGTGGCTCTGGCGGGCTTTTCCCCAGGAGGGAGAAGGGACTGACGCGGCCAGCCAGTCCCTTCTCCCTCCTCTAGAAAAACCTTGCACAATCTCTCCAGCCGCGGGAGGCTGCGCAAGACTAAAGAAGCCAACTTTTTAAAAACCTCTCTATCTCTACCTCTTTTTTCTTTTTTCGTCCTTTCTCCACCCCCTCTGGATCAGTGTTTTTATCTAGATTAACGTTTTAGTTTGGAGGGGGGGGATATTATAAAAAAGGAAACTTTGCAGCTTTTATTTTAGTATACAATAAAACAGATTAAACAAAACACAAGAGAAGGAACTAGCATAGAAGAAGAAGAGAAAAGGGAAAGATGGAGGATACAAAGCCATTTACCAGAGGTAGATCTTAACCCTTGCCTCACCTGGGAGCTTCTCTGGGCAGGAATTCCCTCGGCTTAAGTGGGGTGAGGGAAGAGTGGCAGGTAGGGGGGTACCTACCTAGACAGTGAAGCCACATGTCTCTCCAATGAAAATTGGGAGTGGGCATGGTGTGAAGTGGCAGTGGATCTCCTGCCGCAGACGTGTAGGACTGTATAGTGTTGGGAGGGCCACCCGAGGGTCATCTAGCCCAGCCCCCTCACAATGTAGGAATCACAGCTAAAGAACGCCAGGCAGATGGTCCCCCAACCGCTGCTTAAAAGCCTCCAGTGGTGGAGACCCCCAACAACTTCCGAGGTCACAGAATTGCAGGGTTGGAAGGGAACCCCAGGAGTCGTCTAGTCCAGCCCCGGTGGACAGTGGGCACGATCCATCCCGCTGCGCAAGGCTAAAGATGTGCTCAAGGCTAAAGAGGAAGCGCGCAGCCTGTCCGTTGCTCTTTGGGGCTGGGGGGGGATAATATTTTTTTCCTTGATTTCCCCCTCTAAAAACTAGGTGCGTCCAATAGAGCGAAAAATACGGTAACTCCGTGAGTTAGGGACTCTCTCTGCATGCGAAGATAGACTCTGGCAGATGTAGCAGACAAAACCAGGAGTGGCTCCAATGGTCCTGAAAGAGCCACATTGGCTCCCAGGACGTTTCTGAGCACAATTCAAAGTGTTGGTGCTGACCTTGAAAGCCCTAAACGGCCTCAAAGGCCCAGTAGACCTGAAGGAGCGTCTCCACCCCCATCATCCAGCCCGGACACTGAGGTCCAGCTCCGAGGGCCTTCTGGCGGTTCCCTCCTTGCGAGAAGTGAGGTTGCAGGGAACCGGGCAGAGGGCCTTCTCGGTGGTGGCGCCCGCCCTGTGGAACTCCCTCCCACCAGATGTCAAAGAGAACAACTATCCGACTTTTAGAAGACATCTGAAGGCAGCTCTGTTTAGGGACGGTTTTAATGTTTGATCTTTCATTGTGTTTTTAATATTTTGTTGGAAGCCGCCCAGAGTGGCTGGGGAAAACCCAGCCAGATGGGCGGGGTATACAGTGGTACCTCAGGTTACAGACACTTCAGGTTACATATGCTTCAGGTTACAGGCACCAGAAATAGTGCTTCAGGTTAAGAACTTTGCTTCAGGATGAGAACAGTTAAAGTGGTGCTTCAGGTTAAGAACAGTCTCAGGTTCAGAACAGACCTCCGGAACGCAGAATGGCTGTAGAGCAGCCATTCTCAAGCCGTGGATCCCCAGATGTTGTTGAACTTAAACTCCCATCACCCTAGCTAGCAAGGCCAGAGCTCAGGGGTGATGGGAGTTGTAGTCCAACAACATCTGGGGACCCACAGGTTGAGAAACGCTGCTGTAGAGGGAAGTGAGGGGCAGACAGGCCTCGCCCATCTAGGAGGAGGAAAACTCTCATCCTCAAACTCCGCTGCCTTGCGGGACATCTTCAGGAGAAGAAAAAGTTAAGGAGGAAACGCTATTTGTTGTTATTTAGTCATTTAGTCGTGTCCGCCGCTTCGTGACCCCCTGGACCAGAGCACGCCAGGCCCTCCTGTCTTCCACTGCCTCCCGCAGTTTGGTCAAACTCATGCTGGTAGCTTCGAGAACACTGTCCCACCATCTTGTCCTCCGTCGTCCCCTTCTCCTTGGGCCCTCCATCTTTCCCAACATCAGGGTCTTTTCCAGGGAGTC
The DNA here is from genome assembly GCF_964106915.1 of Podarcis gaigeae. Lineage (NCBI taxonomy): Eukaryota > Metazoa > Chordata > Lepidosauria > Squamata > Lacertidae > Podarcis > Podarcis gaigeae. The sequence continues at coordinate 3,291,806 of NC_139689.1, forward strand.
TTCTCTTCTCATGAGGTGGCCAAAGTCTTGGAGCCTCAGCTTCAGGATCTGTCCTTCCAGTGAGCACTCAGGGCTGATTTCCCGAAGAATGGAGAGGTCTGATCTTCTTGCAGTCCATGGGACTCTCCAGAGTCTCCTCCAGCACCAGAATTCAAAAGCATGAGTTTGACCAAACTGCGGGAGGCAGTGGAAGACAGGAGGGCCTGTCGTCCTCTGGTCCAGCAGGTCATGAAGAGTCGGACATGACTAAATGACTAAACAACAACAAAACAATGACAAATAACTCCTTCTTGACATGTGACATCTGTGTATGGATCCTTCGCCCCCACCATGAGTTAAAAGGGACTCCACACGGTCATCTAGCCCAACCCCGTGGGACTCTCCAGAGTCTCCTCCAGCACCAGAATTCAGAAGCATCCATTCTTCGGCGATCAGCCTCTTTTATGGTCCAGCTCTCACTTCCATACATCACTACTGGGAAAATCAGAGCTTTTACTATACGGACCTACAAATCTGGAATGGAGTCCCTAAGGCGGTTGGATAAGGCCTTCCCTCCTTCCAACAACTCCTGCAGCCAAACTGGTGCCAAGCACCCTACTCTGGTTTTCTTCGGGCCACACCTGCGATGCTGAGAGGGGGGTTTTGTCGTCTGGGCAGCCCAGGACCTCCACACGCACTGCCTAGTTTTGCACCCCAAGGAGGTCACTTTGGGGCTGATGACGCAGTGGTTTGGCTTCACCCTGGAAGCGCACTCCATTGTCTCTAGAGACAGACAGTTGCCGATAGGAAGCGGATACAGACTCTGGCTCCATCTAGCTCAGACCTGCCTGGAGAAGCCATGAGGGATTTGAACCCAGGACCAGCTGCCCTATCCACTCAGCTTCTGCAAAGGGGAAGATGCACGCAGGCATTGTGTAATGTGGGAAGGGGGGCCTCCCGCCGGCCTCTGGGTTGGGGGTGAGATTCTGACCTGGAGCGTGGACCCCTCTTCTGAGGCTCGGCCTCGCCTGCCCGATCTGCGTCGGGCCGCCGGTTCAAGCCCCGTCTCCTCTCGCCTCTGCTCCCCCTGCGGGTGTGAAATTTACCCAGGCGCAGTCGAAATTAATATTTCATTAAAAAGCTTTTAATAATTAACGGCAAGGCCTCGTTATCTCCAGCAAAAAAAGGGGGGAAAGCGGGCGCCCCCGGGATGGAGCAATGATTAATTTTAAAGGAGACGTGGCTGTGCAGACGGGAGCGTTGAGCAGAGGCAGAAAGAAAGAAAGGCCTTTTCTGATCGGTCGCTTTGCTGAGCCTCCCTTTGTGTTGTGTGTTGAATCGGGAATGGGAGGAAATTAAGACCTAGGACCCTCGTACCTATGGGACCGCCTCTCCTGGTATGCCCCACGGAGAGGTCCACACATGACAACATTTTGGGGGTCCCGAGCCTCAAGGAGGTTAGATTGGTCTCAACTAGGGCCAGGGCCTTTTCAGCACTGGCCCCGACTTGGTGGAACGCTCTGTCCCAAAAGACTAAGGCCCTGCAGAACTTGACATCCTTCCGCAGGGCCTGCAAGACGGAGCTGTTCCGCCTGGCCTTTGGTTTGGACTCGGGCTGACCCTTACGTTTCCCTCCCCTTACGGTTTTGATTTATCAGCTATTTTAAAATGAGGCTGCATTTTAAATTGCATTTTAACCTGTATTTTAAATTGGTTTCCCCCATTATGTTTTTACTGTGATTTTATTGGTGTTAGCCGCCCTGAGCCTGGCTCTGGCTGGGGAGGGCGGGGTATAAATTAAATTTGTTGTTGTTGTTGTTGTTGTTGTTGTTGTTGTTGTCAGGAGCAGCCTCTGCTGCAACTGGTGCCTGCCAGATGTTGGGTGTGTTTTTTTGGTGGAGAGGGAATCCAGTTGGACTTGAAGCATGGAATCATAAAATCATAGAATTGGAAGGGACCCAGGGGTCATCTAGTCCAACCCCGATGCGGTGCAGGAATCTCAGCTAAAGCATCCATGACAGATGGCCACCCAACCTCTGCTTTAAAACGTCCATGGAAAGGGAGTCCATTATGTCCTGAGGGAATTCATTCCACAGCCAGAAGAGGAACCAGGATGGGTTGGAGGATGCTTATCAACTTGGGACCGGTTTACCTGCAAAGTCACCTTGCCAAACACAGCTGCTTCGATTGGCAGAACTGGCGCTGCTATGGGACCTTGTGATTCCTGTTTTCTGCATTTTTAAGAACCCGATCGCTTAGTGTGGCAGCGAGCAAGAGATCAAGCCCGCTTGTTGTTGTTTAGTCGTTTAGTCGTGTCCGCCTCTTCGTGACCCCCTGGACCAGAGCACGCCAGGCACTTTTGTCTTCCACTGCCTCCCGCAGTTTGGTCAAACTCATGCTGGTAGCTTCGAGGACACTGTCCCACCATCTCGTCCTCCGTCGTCCCCTTCTCCTTGTGCCCTCCATCTTTCCCAACATCAGGGTCTTTTCCATGGAGTCTTCTCTTCTCATGTAATGGCCAAAGTCTTGGAGCCTCAGCTTCAGGATCTGTCCTTCCAGTGAGCCCTCAGGGCTGATTTCCTTCAGAATGGAGAGGTTTGATCTTCTTGCAGTCCATGGGACTCTCAAGAGTCTCCTCCAGCACCACAATTCAAAAGCATAAATTCTCTGGCGATCAGCCTTCTTTATGGTCCAGCTCTCACTTCCATACATCACTACTGGGAAAACCAGAGCTTTTAAGCCCACTAAAAACATGCTCAAAACATGAAGGAACTTTTCACCACATGTGGTGGACCTGCCCCAAGGTGAAAGACTTCTGGGAAAAGATTTAGAATGAATTGAAAAAAATGTTTGAAATATACATTTATAAAGAAACCAGAGGCCTTTCTTCTGGAATTGCCCAAGAAAGATGTTAAATTATTTTTGTATGCCACAACTGCTGCTCAAATTTTACTAGCTAAGAAGTGGAAAATGCAAGAACTACCAACTGTAGAAGAATGGTAGATGAAGATGATGGAGTTTTGCGGAGCTAGCCGACCTGACCGGAAGAGTCTGCCACCAGAAGGAGGAGGAGTATCAGGAAGAATGGACGAAATTTAATGACTATTTAGTTAAATACGTTAAGTTAAACTAATTGGAAATAGCTTGCAAGTACTAGATCGGCTTAGGATTTCATATAAGTTAAGTGTTGAATTGATCACTGCAGATGGTGACAGCAGCCACGAAATTAAAAGACGCCTGCTTCTTGGGAGAAGGGCAATGACAGGCCTAGACAGCATCTTGAGAAGTAGAGACATCACCTTGCCAACAAAGGTTCGTATAGTTAAAGCTATGGTTTTCCCAGTAGTGATGTATGGAAGTGAGAGCTGGACCATAAAGAAGGCTGATCGCCAAAGAATTGATGCTTTTGAATTATGGTGCTGGAGGAGACTCTTGAGAGTCCCATGGACTGCAAGAAGATCAAACCTCTCCATTCTGAAGGAAATCAGCCCTGAGTGCTCACTGGAAGGACAGATCCTGAAGCTGAGGCTCCAAGACTTTGGCCCCCTCATGAGAAGAGAAGACTCCCTGGAGAAGACCCTGATGTTGGGAAAGATGGAGGGCACAAGGAGAAGGGGAAGACAGAGGACGAGATGGTTGGATAGTGTTTTCGAGGTTACCAGCATGAGTTTGACCAAACTGCGGGAGGCAGTGGAAGACAGGAGGGCCTGGCGTTCTCTGGTCCATGGGGTCACGAAGAGTCGGACACGACTAAACGACTAAACAACAACAACAAAGTGTTGAATTAATATGTTTAATCCTGAATTGAAAAGTTAGAACGATGATAAGTGATTAAGTTAAGTTTATAAGAACTTTGATTAGGAAAACCATTAAAAGGATGTGCAATGAAATCCAACCAAGGGGGAGCGAGGAAGTCACTTAACAATGTTAATAAGTGTAATTTTAATAAGGTTATGATTGATTGATTGATTGATTGATTGATGTTTGTTTGTTTGTTTGTTTGTTTGTTTGTCTGTTTATAATTTTGTGAAAACCATTAATTAAAAAAAATACAATAAAAACATGTTATATTCTGTTGGAAGTTGCCCAGAGTGGGTGGGCAATGCAGCCAGATGGGTGAGGTAAAAGTAATAAATAATTATTATTATTAGTGTTATGTACTGCAATTCTCACCCTGGGCCAGCAGGGGGATACTGTAGATAGTTTTCACTCAGGTCCACATATGCAAATGAGGAATTGAAAGTGACATTCAGTGATTAGATAGTTAGAGAAAGTTGTTACTGTTGCGTTGTAGTGGAGCTCTATATAAGCAGGCTGGCTGAAGCCTCCAGTTCAGTTCTGTTGTGGCCTGTGAATAAACAAGAGCAGTCTGAAGAATTGCTGTGTCGTCTGATATGTTCACCCACAACTTAACAATTATTATTATTATCATTATTATTATTAAAGACAAGCCTACCCAGATGCTTAGAAAGCTGAGGCAATTCGAATCCATTTTTTGTTTTTTTAAGTAGGGATCTACTTAAAAAGAAGGACACTGACAAACTGGAACGTGTCCAGAGGAGGGCAACCAAAATGGTCAAAGGCCTGGAAACGATGCCTTATGAGGAACGGCTAAGGGAGCTGGGCATGTTTAGCCTGGAGAAGAGGAGGTTAAGGGGTGATATGATAGCCATGTTCAAATATATAAAAGGATGTCACATAGAGGAGGGAGAAAGGTTGTTTTCTGCTGCTCCAGAGAAGCGGACATGGAGCAATGGATCCAAACTACAAGAAAGAAGATTCCACCTAAACATGAGGAAGAACTTCCTGACAGTAAGAGCTGTTCGACAGTGGAATTTGCTGCCCAGGAGTGTGGTGGAGTCTCCTTCTTTGGAGATCTTTAAGCAGAGGCTGGACAACCAGATGTCAGGAGTGCTCTGATGGTGTTTCCTGCTTGGCAGGGGGTTGGACTTGATGGCCCTTGTGGTCTCTTCCAACCCTATGATTCTATGATTCTATGATCTGAGGTATCAAAAGGTGTGTGTGTGTGTGTGTGTGTGGTTTCCCCCGGAAATCAGAGTTATCAGAGTGGCCGAGGCATCCCAGCTGGATGGGCGGGATATAAATAATACAAATATTATAAGATGATGATTATTATTATCAAAAGGAATTTGTGTGTGTCTGCGCACACACCTCGTTTCTCCCAAACCAGCCTCGATCCGGATTGAGAAAAAGCAACGCCCCGGCTGTGTTTTAAGATGTATGCAGCCTAAATGTACCGTATTTTTCGCTCTATAGGACGCACCTGACCATAGGACGCACCTTGTTTTAGAGGGGGAGAACAAGAAAAAAAATTTCTCCCCCTCTCTGCTCAGCGCCCCTTCAGCGAAGCGGGAGGAGAAACGGAGCCCCTTCCATTTATCCTCCCGCTTCGCTGAAGGAGCGCTGCGCAGCTCTCCCTCTCTGCTGAGGCCGGGAGAGTCAGGAAAAGGAACCCGAAGCCTCCGGAGCGAAGCAGGAATTCGCGCTGAATCCGGAGGCTTCGCATTGCTTTCGCTGAAGCCTGGAGAGCGAGAGGGGTCAGTGCGCACCGACCCCTCTCGCTCTCCAGGCTTCAGCGAAAGCAACGCGAAGCCTCCGGAGCACAGAGGGAGCGCTCCCTCTGCGCTTTGGAGGCTTCGCGTTGCTATCGCTGAAGCCAAGGAGCCTGCACTCGCTTCATAAGACGCACACACATTTCCCCTTAACTTTTGGAGGGGGAAAAGTGCGTCCTATAGAGTGAAAGATACGGTACGTTGGCTGCAGGCCTGCACTAAATCGCGCCTTTCCCCCCTGGACGCTCGTCTTCTTCTTCCTCCTCCTGACACGGCTTTTTTCCTTTCTTTCCTCCCCTTCCCCTTGGCAGGATTCATGAGCACCGGTGACCAGTCCGCGAAGGGAAACTACGGGATCCTCGACCAGATCCAGGCCCTGCGGTGGCTGAACGAGAACATAGGCCATTTCGGGGGCGACCCGGAACGGATCACCATCTTCGGTTCGGGAGCCGGGGCTTCGTGTGTCAACCTCCTCATCTTATCCCACCACTCGGAAGGTAGCGCTCGGCTCGTTTGGCATTATCGTGGCGGGTTCGCAGGGTTTTTTGGGTGGTGTGGGATGATCCTGCGCACCAGAAGCTGGCGTAAAGCGAAGCAAAGTGAGTTAAGGCTAGAGGTTAAGATCTACATTGTGTCCTATATCTATTGCCAAGTGTCTCATTGAAACTTTAACTAGCTCGTCTTTTGTTTCCCATTCTAATAAAAAAATTACATTTTAGGCAGAAGTTTATCCTTGTTTTGTAAGAATTCTTTTTCAAATTGTGAGCTTTGATCCAGAAATCCATTCTTTCTATCTAATTTAAACATGTCATATATCTGGTGATATTAACTCTCTTAATTGTAAATGCTTCAGTGGGACATAACCATAAATGTGTTTTTCTTTCCAGCAGTTTTTTATATTTCTCCCAGACTCTCTTTATATATACTTCCTAAGATTGTGGTTCAAAAAACACTCATAGATTTTAGCCTTCCCATACCAAAGACATGCATGACAGCTGAATTTTAAATCGTGACCTTCTAAATCTAAAATATCTGCATTATCCAATGCAATCCATTCTTTTAACCAACACAAACAAGCTGCCTCATAATACAATTGCACATCTGACACTTATCTGAAAGAATATTATTTATTAATATATTTGCAGACTGATCAGTATCAATTGCTTTAATTCCTGCTACGAATGAATTACCTATTTCTCTAAAACCTTGATCATAAGTGACCATGAAATATTATCAAAAGCTTTCTCTGCATCTAGAAAGATTAGTGTGGCCTATTTTTTCATTTATTACTTCCAGATACTCTATTAAATTCATTACATTTCTTATATTGTCTTTCTTTTGTCGGCCTGGTAAAAACCCGGCCTGTTCTCTATGGATTGCCTCAGTTAATGTCCTTTTCAATCTATTAGCCAAGATTGTAGCAAATAGTTTGCAGTCAATCATGAAATAGGTCTGTTATTTTTGGTCTTTGTTAAGTCGCTGTCTTATTTGAGGATCAAAGTAATGAATGCATCGTTCCATGAGGCTGGGACTACTCCCATCACCAAATTTCTGCTCATGCTGTCCTTAAGTGGTTTTATAAGTGGATCCTGAAACTTTTTATAATAAATTGCAATAAGTCCACCTGGCCCTGGTGCTTTCCCCATCTTCATTCAATTTATTGCTATTTGCAGTTCCGATAAAGATACGGGTGCATTCAGAATTTGGCGGCTTTCTTTAGATACTCCGGGGTATGCAACAGTCACTTAAATAAGAATCCATTTTCTTAAAGTTCTCCTTCTCACAACGGTATAATAAAGAATTTTTTTCCCCAAATGCTTTCCTTAACTCTTTTGGGCTAGTCAAATGCTTATCCTCATCAACAATTGATTGTCTTTCGAGTTGCCATGCTAATAACTTACCAGGTTTATTAGCAAATTCAAAAATTTTCTGTTTCATTCATTTAATTTTCATCTCAATCTCTTGATTAACTAACGCCGAAAATTGTGCTTGCAGGAGTTTAATTGCTTGACATGCATCTTTCTCTTTTGGTTTTGCGATTAACTCCTTCTCCTCATTCAGTCGAGCATCTAATATCTCTGGTTTCTTTTCCCCTCCTTTCTCCTTTTTGAAAAGCATTTTGTTGAATTAGGAAGCCTCTCATCACTGCCTTACTGGCATCTCACACTACACTTAAATCAGGTCAAGCCAGGTCAAAAAATGATTGTAGAGAGTGTTGCCCCTTACTCACAGTTTGTTCATTTTCCACCACCACATCGTTTAACCTCCACCTAAACAAAGATCATTTCTCACCTGTTATTGTCATCAAGATGGCATTGTGATCAGATAGTGTCTTAGGTTGAATGTCTACCTTTTTTACCCTGGTTGTTAATTCTTTTGAAGCCCATAAATAGACTATTCCGCTTGAAGAATTGTTTGTGTTTGAGAAAAAAGCAGATTGACATTCTAATGGATGCTTAAGTCGCCATAGGTCAATTACCGTATTTTTCCATGTATAAGACACCCCCATGTATAAAACACCCCCTATTTGGGGGGACTCAAAATTAAGAAAATGGGGGGATATTGTCAAGAGTTGTTGAGCTTTTGGGGAGGAATGCTCACCCGACGCTGACAATTGCACACGTCGCAGAAGACACCAATCAACTGCCCAATCACCGCCGGCAGCTGCCAATCAACCACCCAGTTGACGCAACGGCAGCCAATCGCCAACAGCTCTTCACACAGCCACCAATCACCCGCCCTATCGCTGCTGAGAATCTCGTGCTCGCGGCTGCAACCAATCGCCCGTCACCCCTCAGCACTACTCATGTATAACACAAGCCCAAATTTTAAGCATAGTTTTAAAATTAAAAAACCCTCGTGTTATACACAGAAATATACGGTAAGTCAAAATTGGATACCATGTTGAAAAAAAGACATTTGGTAGTTTCCCTTCTTTTGAATTTATTTTCAGTACAATTCTGTCTAAGTCAAGGGAAAAAACAGCGTTAAAAGCACCTATCATCATCATTTTAGTATCACACAGATCAAACAATTTTTCTTCCAGATTTTTAAAAATCAGTTTTCCGTTCATTGGGTGCATAAATTCCCACTACAGTAATTGGTTCTCCACCTAGTCTCACTTCAATAGCCATCGTTCTGCCTTCTTCATCTTTAAAGGTGAATTTAGGATCTCGTTTGGGGTTAACATACATCATCACTCCTCTCTTTTTAGTTTTATCAGAATAGATAAACTCTTGTCCCAGACCTTTATTTATTAGTAATTTTCTATGTTGTCTTTTTCTATGTGTCTCCTGTAAGTGAATGTCTAATTTCTGCTTTGTCAAGATACGTGCTATTATATTCCTTTTTGTTTTGTTATTTAGTCCATTTCCATTCCATGAATAGATTCCAAGATCCATCTTAAATCAGGAGTGTCCAAACTTTTGTCAGATGGCCAGATTTGATGAAATTAACATGCGTGAGGGCCGACCAGAGGGCCAACCATAGTTGCTGAGCTTTTTTTAGGATTTTACCCCGGGAAGTAAACAGGGGCCAGATAAAACCGACCGGTGGACTGGATTCGGCCCCCGAAACGGACTTTGGACATGCCTGGTCTTAAATTATATTGTGTGTGTGTGTGTTTCTAATATATATACAGACAGACAGACAGACACACACACACACACATACACACAGCCAAACCTTGGTTTTTTGTTGTCTCTGATGCGGAACATTTCGGCTCCTGAACGTCGAAAAGCCGGAAGTAAGTGTTCCGGTTTTCTAATGTTTTTCGGAAGCCAAACATCCAACGCAGCAGACAAGCGGCTTCCGATTGGCTCTTCCGATTCCAAGAGCCAATCAGAAGCCGTGCCTCAGAAATCAAATGTTTTGGAAGTCAAACGTCCTTCTGGAACGGATTACATTTGACTTTCGAGGTACCACCGTGTGTGTGCATATCTCACAATTCCAGTTTTCCTTCTACTCCCTTCTCTCTTTACTTTTTGTCCTCTTCCTGCTTCTCTTCCTCTTCAGTCAGCAGGAAGGAAGGAGAAAGCAAAATAATCCCAATTAGATTATGCAGGAATTCACCAGTTTTTTAAAAATATATAGAAATTCACAATCCATAAAGCGTATCCCACTCAGTCAGCCAAAATCCAAGCAGAAAATTATATTTATATATTTGAGTGTGCCCTCCACTCCATAAAAGAAAAAAAAAACAATCTCAGAAGCCAAGAGAGAAAAGCACAAAACTCTTCAGGAATCGCTGATAAATCCTTGCAGTAATCTAGGGGTTATACACCCAACTGCTGTAAGTTTAATAGCAGGGGGGGGGGGATAAAACATGCCAAGGGGGAAGAAAATCAATCAACCAATAAACTGATTTAAGTGTAGTGTGGGATGCCAGTAAGGCAGTGATGAGAGGCTTCCTAATTCAACAAAATGCTTTTCAAAAAAGAGAAAGAGGCACATTTGTCCATTTTCTCCACTGACTTTGCAGCGTCCACTTTGCGCCTCGGTTGTCAAACGTCTCAGAAGTTGAACAGTCTTCCGGAACGAATTACATTCGACAACCGAGGTTCCACTGTAATAATAATAATAATACTACATCCCAATGGCTTCTCCAGCCATTCCCTTCTGCTCTTCATGGCTGACTGTCCTTTTCCTTCCAGGTCTGTTCCAGAAAGCCATCGCGCAGAGCGGCACAGCCATCTCCAGCTGGTCGGTCAACTACCAGCCCCTCAAGTACACCCGCATGCTGGCCTCCAAAGTGGGCTGCGACCACATGGACACGAGCGACACAGTGGAGTGCCTGAGGCGCAAGGCCTACCGGGAGCTGGTAGACCAGGACATCCAGCCAGCCCGCTACCACATCGCTTTTGGCCCCGTGGTGGATGGGGACGTGGTCCCGGACGACCCGGAGATCCTGATGCAGCAGGGCGAGTTCCTCAACTACGACATCCTCATCGGGGTCAACCAGGGCGAGGGCCTCAAATTCGTGGAGGACTCCATGGAGAGCGAGGATGGCATCTCGGCCAGCTACTTCGACTTCACCATCTCCAACTTCGTGGACAACCTCTACGGCTACCCGGAGGGCAAGGATATCCTTCGCGAAACCATCAAGTTTATGTACACGGACTGGGCGGACCGGGACAACGGCGAGATGCGCCGCAAGACCCTCCTGGCCCTCTTCACCGACCACCAGTGGGTGGCGCCGGCCGTGGCCACCGCCAAGCTTCATGCCGAATACCAGTCGCCCGTCTACTTCTACACCTTCTACCACCACTGCCAGACGGACACGCGCCCCGAGTGGGCGGACGCGGCCCACGGGGACGAGATCCCCTACGTCTTCGGGGTGCCCATGATTGGCGCCACCGACCTCTTCCCCTGCAACTTCTCCAAGAACGACGTCATGCTCAGCGCCGTCGTCATGACCTACTGGACCAACTTCGCCAAGACAGGGTGAGACGATTGTGCGAATGGTTTGATGCACTAATAATAATAATAATAATAATAATAATAACTTTTATTTATACCCCACCCTCCCCAGCCAAGGCCGGGCTCAGGGCTAACAAGCAATAATAAAAACAAGTTGAATGAATACAACTTAAAAACAACATTAAAATACAACATTAAAATATTGGAGCATTAAAATATTAAAATGTAGCCTCATTGCAGGAGGAGAAAGGAAAAGAAAAAAGAAAGAGGGGGAGGGAATCAAATTGGCTGCAAGCCAAAGGCCAGGCGGAACAACTCTGTCTTACAGGCCCTGCGGAATGAAATCAGATGCTGCAGGGTGCTGGTCTCATGAGACAGAGCATTCTACCAGGCTGGGGCCAGTGTTGAAAAGGCCCTGGCCCTGGTTGAAGCTAATCTAACTTCCTTAGGGCCCGGGACCACTTACGTGTTGCTATTTATGGACCTTGAGGCTCTCCGTGGGACATACCGGGAGAGGCAGTCCCATAGGTACAAGGTTCCTAGGCCCTGAAGGGCTTTAAAGGTCAAAAGCAGCACCTTAAATCTGACCCGATACTCCACCAGGAGCCAGTGCAGCTGGAAAAGCACTGGGTGAATATGCTCCCATGGCAGAGACCCCGTGAGGAGCCTCGCTGCAGCATTCTGCACCTGCTGGAGTTTCTGGGTCAGCTTTAAGGGCAGCCCCACATAGAGCGAATTACAGTAGTCAAGCCTGGAGGTGACCGTCACATGTATCACTGTGCCCAGGACAGGGCGGGAAAGAGTACCGCCCTTTGCAGCTTTAAAACTTGGAAGCTGATTTAACCTCCAAGAAACAATAATCCAGGATGCTTTAAGGCAGACTGGATCCCCCCCCCCCCCCGTATTATTCCTTTTCTCCCACTTAAAAATAACCATCTCTCACACACATCATTTTGTGAAGATGTAAAAGTAGCATTTACTTACATAATCCAGATCTCTGAGCGGCTAGGCAAAATGTTGTCTGAAGTGCATATTGTGACATCGGTTTCATAATTTTTAACCTGGCAATATATTGCGAATCAGGACATGTGTGTTATGCAAAAATCACAATGTGGGGGAAACCGCAAACCCTAACCCAATGCTTCTCTCAATTCCTGCAGCCCCTCTTGACTCTGGCAGCTTAGCTGTCCCCTGACTCCTGCAGAGGGGCAGCGAATCACAAGAGCAGGCACCAGCAAAAATCACAGTGAACTTTTTGTTTTTATTGTGAGATAAAGTGAAGGCATAGAGCAGGGGGTCAGCAAACATTTCCAGCAGGGGGCTGGTCCACTGTCCCTCAGACCTTGTGGGGGGCCGCACTATATGGGGGGGGGGAATGAATGAATTCCTGTGCCCCACAAATAACCCAGAGATGCATTTTAAATAAGAAGACACATTCCACTCATGTAAAAACATGCTGATTTCTGGACTGTCCATGGGCTGGATTTAGAAGGCGATTGGGCCAGATCCAGGCCCCGGGTCTTACTTTGCCTACCCACAGTATAGAGTAATGATGATAAACAACATAAATTGAAATTTTGAGGGAACCAAGGAGGGAGTGAAAGTTGTAGGTGGAATGATCAATTGTTAAAGTTGAAATGTTGTTGCCTTGTTTGTTTGTTAAAATTTATAAATGAAATAATTTCGAAAAGCTGGAGTCCAAAACGCAAATGATGACGGTGATGATGATCTCCATCTCCTCTCCCCCTTTCCGCAGGGACCCCAACCAGCCGGTGCCGCAGGACACCAAGTTCATCCACACGAAGCCCAACCGCTTTGAGGAGGTGGTGTGGACCAAGTTCAACACGAAGGACAAGCAGTACCTCCACATTGGCCTGAAGCCCCGAGTGCGAGACAACTACCGCGCCAACAAGGTGGCCTTCTGGCTGGAGCTGGTCCCGCACCTCCACAACCTCCACGAGCCGCCCTACACCTCCACCACCACCCGCATCCCGCCTTACGTCACCCGCTGGCCCACCACCCGCGTGGGGCCCAGCACCACCCGCCGGCCCATCCCCACTCTGCCGCCGGACGAGGACGACGTGGTCCGCCCCCAGCGCTACGTCCCCTTCCCGGGCGACTCGCGGGACTACTCCACCGAGCTGAGCGTCACGGTGGCCGTGGGGGCCTCGCTCCTCTTCCTCAACATCCTGGCCTTCGCTGCCCTGTACTACAAGCGAGACAAGCGCCACGAACTGCGCAGCGGGCGCCGGCTCAGCCCCCAGCGCAATGCGGCCAACGACCTGGTGCACAGCGGCCAGGAGGAGGAGATTATGTCGCTGCAGATCAAGCACTCGGAGCACGACGCCCACGACTTGGAGCCGCTGCGGCCCCACGAGATCCTGCGGCCCGCCTGCCCCCCCGACTACACCCTGGCGCTGCGGCGCGCCCCCGACGACGTGCCCCTGATGACCCCCAACACCATCACCATGATCCCCAGCACTATCACGGGCATGCAGGCCCTTCACCCCTTCAACACCTTCCCCACCGGACACAACAACACCTTGCCCCACCCTCACTCTACCACCCGCGTATAGTTGCCCTCCCCTCCGTGCCCCTTGGCCGCCCCGGCCCGCCCCGCTCGGGGCAAAGAGCGGGCCACCTTTCCTGCCACGTGGACGGGTCTTTTGTACAACGTTGCGGGGGGAGGGGGGTCTAGCTGACGGAGGGGTTGGGCGATTTAGAGGTCCGCCCGTCTGTCCCCACGGCACATGGCACCGACGGGCTGGCAACGGTTCTCCACCCTGCTTGGGTCCCGACACCCTTTGGCGACACCCATGGCATGGCATGGCAGCAGAGGAGGGCGGCACCGGCGATCTCGCTTCCTTTTGGGGTGCTGGGGGTTCTTTCCGGCACGAGGCAAAGATGCGGGTCGCCTTCCCACCCTTGTTTTCCGGACGGGCGGCGGAACAGCGGCCGTGGTTTTCACCGGCGATCCCAGGAGGAAGATTGGCCTGCCGTTCCTCGTCTGGGTCCGGGCGGCAAAGGCATCCTTTGTCCTTCCTGGCGGAGATAAGGGAAGTCTGACTCGCAGGGAAAGAGAGTCCCCGCCGTGGCTGTGATTGACAAAAGAAGGCAGACCCTCTGCCCCCAGGGGGGTCGGCGACGCCACTCTAAAGCTGTCGGCTCGGCTGGGATGGATGGACGGACAGTGGAGAGATGGTGGAGAGGAGGGGTGGGAGGGTCAAAGGTCAGAGAGAGGGGAGAAAGAGAGACGGTAGCCAGTTCGCCTTGGCGAAACATCTCTCTGGGTGGTGAAGGTGCCCTGTGGTCCGCTCAGCGTCAAATTCCCAGTGCTGGATTGCTGAGGAGGGAGCAGCCAGTCAGCCCAGACAAATTCCCTTCTGGGCTGAGAGAGTTTGCTAGAGATCCTGCCCCCTTTCTTTCACCACCACCCCTTATGTTTCCTTTCTCGAATCTGTTTGGCAGGGGCGGGGAGAGAGAAGGGAGGGAGACCTGGAGGTGTGTGTGTCCAGAGTGCAGAAGCAGGGGCGCGTTCCTCCCCAAGGCAATCGTCCCAGCGATGGCTGGTTCGCAGCTGCCGAAAAAGGGTCGCCCTGCTGGAACGAGGAGCGAGCCCTGCCTCTCTTCGCCATTGGGGGGGGGGTACTTGTCAAAATCCCAGTGCCTTCCTTGCACAATTTGTCGAGGGTTAGTTGACCCTTTCTCGTCCGCCGGGGGCCAATTTGCTGCCCCCACCTCCCTCCAATTTGGTGCAAGAGCTAAAGCTTTGCCCAGAATCACTAGGTGTTCTTGTTTTTTTGGGTGGGTGGGGGAACTTAACATTGTGGGGATGTGGAGCATCTAGAAGGGAACCCAGAGAGAGGGGGTTCAAAGCGGGGTGGGGGTGGGCAGGCAGCATGCGCCAACTAGCTTGTTCCCAAGGCGAAATTTTTGAATGCAACAACTGGAAATCCACTCTCCCCCCTGAAGGGTGTGACTACAAGATTTGGGGAGGAGGGGGAAGCTGTTAAGAAAAGCTGCTAAGGTACACTGCATGTTCCAGGCTTTATTTTATTTTATTTTTTAAAAGATCTGAGCAAGGAAACGAAGGAGTGGCAATCGTGGGACTTGGGGCATCAGAGTTTCAGTCTGTTTGGGACAGGGAGAACCCAGACCTCCCCCCAGATCATTTCTCCCCCCACAACCCCTCTTCTATGGCGGTGGGGGGAGGCTCCCCCCCTCTTCTTGAACACCCTCATTGCGAACCTCTGAACTTTCGCTGCTTTTCGGGTGGGATTCAGCCACGCATGGGTGCAAAATTCACTTTGTGCAGATCTCATTGGCTGGGAGGTCTTGTGCCAACATACCCATTTCTGCCCCCCACGAATGTCATAAAAACAAATGGGCATCTGCTGAAACTGGGTGTCGTAGGATTTAGGGCAGGCGAAAGCCCGTCGTCGTGTGGCACAGAGTTAAACTCTGGAACTGCCTGCCACAGTGGCTATTCCTCAGGGCTTTAAAAGAGAACGAGGCAAATTTGTGTGCTCTGCCTTCACGGAGACTGTGATATTTCTGGATTTTACTTGCTGGAAACCACAGGAGGGGAGAAGTCTCGCTCGTGCGCAAAATGCGCCCGAAAGTGAGGGAGGCCACCCACCCTTTTTCTTGACCCATGCTTTGATTGTATCGTCTACCGGTTAATTCTCCCGGGTCCTGAGAGGCTCTCTGCAGCCGCGCTGTGCGAAGATCCGATCGCACCCGCAGAGGAACTGACGCTCGCTTAAGCAAAACCATGCTTGGATTTTCCGCACATCTGATAAGATCCGGTTCAGAGGGCAAGATCAGATGTCCGCAAAGCACAGCCGTGGAACAGCGGGAAAGCCCTCGAACCTGATCAGTCAGGATACAGTGCGATCAAAATATGGGTCAAACAAAAGTGTGGGTGAAGCCCGCAAAATCCACATTTTATGCGATCGATTTGTCCCTGGAGGTGCGTACCCGAGCAGCCTACATTCAGGTGTGAGTTTTTAACCTGTCCATTCTTTCTGTTTCACACAATTTGCTGTTTAAGCAACCTCTCCCCTGTAGCTGTTCAGCATCAAAAATGCCCGTTTTTAAAAAATAAATACCGTATTTTTTGCTGTATAAGACTCACTTTTTCCCTCCTAAAAAGTAAAGGGAAATGTGTGTGCGTCTTATGGAGCGAATGCAGGCTGCGCAGGTATCCCAGAAGCCATTCTTTCACTGCGCAGCGATCCCTCTTGCTGTTCTGGCTTCTGAGATTCAGAATATTTTTTTTCTCGTTTTCCTCCTCCAAAAACTAGGTGCGTCTTGTGGTCTGGTGCATCTTATAGAGCGAAAAATACGGTAAATCGCAGAAAGCTTATAAGGAGCGCTATTAAAGAGGTGTCCTTTCTGGATTTTTGAAAGACAGGGAAACTCTGGTTTTTAGCAGGGTGGGGAGTTTGGGACGACAGTCGTTTCCAGTGAACAATGTGTGGATGATGGGAAATTAAAGGATGGGTCCTTGCTTTGACGCAATGCCATCCAATTTCCTTGCAAACAGTTCCTCCGTAAATAAATTGGCACCAAGGCGCAAGAAACAGGTCACCCAGAATCACCCTGTTTCTCTGCATAAAATTTCTGCAAAGTGGGTGCTTCCAGGTGGGTCTTTATTCCAGGATCTGTGGGTTGCTGTTTTGCAAGTGCAATTTTGTTTTGTTTCGCACAAGCCGCAGGACGTTTTTGGCGTCGGGGAACGCCAGCCCACTCACCCTCCCCATTTCCTTTTTCTGTGAAACATCCAGCAAGTTAAAAAAACAGGCGCGGTTGCCAGTGAAGGAATGAACGACGCTAAGCCCCAGCTTGGTCCATCGAGAGCTGCAAATTTAAATTGGTGTGAAACAGGTTTAAAAGTTACGCTTCTCCCCCTCCAAAGAACGTCGTTTGGCAAAAAGTGCTGAGTGTGCTTTTGTTAGCGACTTGCAGCCTTTTCCTAACGGACGGCGACTACTCCGGTTGACAGAATTGGACAGCTGGAAGGGAACCCCAAAGTCATCTAGCCCAACCCCTTGCGACGCAGGCTCCTCATTCGAGAGACAAGGCAGTTGTGATGGGTTTTCTATGCATGACGCGGGCGGGATCCGACATATCTCCTCTTGGGGCGAAATAAAGTTTTGGATTTCATCTCTCTAGTTACGTCTGGGTTGGCAACCGACCCAAGGGGCAGGTGGGATAGCAGGGTGAGGCCAGGAAACAGCACCCTTCAAGAGAGAAGCTCCAGCACAGGAAACCAAGTCGAATGTCCTTCTTTGTGCCGAGTTAGACTATGGAACTCCCTGCCACCGGAGGCAGAGATGTTTCCAGAAACCAGGAGAACGCTTTCTGCTCGCATCCGGTTGGCCACTGCGAGGATGGGCCGTTGGCCTCATCCGGTGGGCCAAATCCACCCCGTTTGTCCTGCATAAGCTCCGCCTGTCCATCAAACCCTGCCCCTGATCAATGCCCACCTCCGCAGAACTGAGCCTTCTTCCCCCCGTGCCTCTCTCCCCGTAATACGCAGCTTGGCTAGCTTGCATGAGCCAGCTATTGTTTCCTCCGAAGGCGCTCCTTTTCTGTGTGTGCCTTTTTCTCTTTGCTTGGGGGCCGGGTCGTGTAGGTTGAAGGGGAAGGGAGGGCCGGGGTCTCTTTCTCAGATGGGGGCAGGCAGGGGCGAAGTCTAAAGGGCGTGCCACCGCCACCCCCTGACCCGGCGATCGTTCGTTCCCAACTTCCGTCTCCCATCCCCGCTGTGCAATATGGACCCATCTATGCACCCACACGCACTTCCAGTGATCTCCTGGGATCCCCAGGGAGATTCCTCGCCCTCTGCTCGGCTGTAGTACGCTCCTTCTAGAGCGACCTTGTACTTGCTGGCTCCAGTAAGATGGGGGATCGTAGAAGAATAGGATTGTAGACTTGGGACCCCCAAAGGTCATCCAGTCTAACCCCCTGCAATGCATGAAAGGGAAATGTGATATTTTTGCTTTCAGAAGCACATTGTTCTTGGGTGGGTGTTTGGCTTTCGTTTTTTCCCTCCCCACCCCACCCCCTTTTCTCTCTCCCTTCCCCACTGCTGCCTTCCTCGGTTCTCGTGCCTCTGCCGTTCATTCTCATGGTTGGGGTGTGTGTGGGGGGGGAGACCATTATTGTTTCCGGAATATTCCGACGACGAAAGAGGAAAGACGAAGGGGAGCGGATAAAGGCCGGTCGCGGGGAGGGGGAGGGCGGTTTTGGTCCTTAAGCCATTCTGAAGACTCCATCTTAACTTGCCGATGTTCCGAGTTGGTTTCCTTTTTTTAAAAAAAGAAAAGAATAAAAGAAGTTTATTATAAATATAAATAAATATATATATAGATATCTCCATTTTTTTAAAAAAGGAAAACAATTATTTTGTAAAAAAAAAATATGAACAAAAACAAAAATTTAAAATGATTAAATAGATGGGGGCGGGAGGGTGGCAGGGAATAAAAGCGAAATCTGTGCCAAACTCAGCAAACTTGGATGGGGGTGGGGAGCATATTTTTTTCGGGGTGGTTTGTTTGTTTGTTTGGGGGGCTGTTCTCTTGGTTTTTTTGCAAATACCGAGTTTCCTGGGACTCCTGTGAACAAAAAAAATAAAGTCTGTGCCAAGGAACGGAATGAAGTTCCAACGTGGGGTGCGAACGCACCTCTGGAAAGAAAGATGTCAGCGCCTTACACTGTTGCCAAATGCCAACCCCCCCCCAAAAAAACCCCTCGCCCCTTTGTCCTTTCCACCCCTGCGCACCCCAAAAGCGCCAATTGCAATATCCCGGATCCATCCGCCGGTGGAGAAAAGCACAGGCCATTTTGTTTGGAGGTCCAAGATGGCAGCCCAGACGTTCTCCGCTGACCCAACATGGCCGCCTGAGGGACAACAACTACGGCGGCAGCTCCAAAACCGAAAGGTTACCGCGCAAGGCCTCCCCTCCGTTTATTTCCGACACCGTCCTCCTTCCCGTTTGCCAAATCCAAGGCGGCCCTCTTTGCTTTCCGAAAGCCAACCGACGTGGCCTCCTTGGGGGCGGCTCCGTCCTGCCGTTCAAGATGGCCGCCCGGGTAACCTCGTTTTCTAAAAAAAATCAAGCGCAGCCTCCGTCCGTCAGCTTCGCAGGCCGGTGCAAACCCAACTCAGAGGATTTATTCTTGCTATGATGACGACGGCCGCCGTTCTTTCCGCCCCCTTCCGACATTTCAAGATGGCCGCTGCCCCGTCCTTGTGGCCCGTTCAAGATGGCCGCCTTCCCACCGCCATGCGCCGCGACCCAAAATGGCTGCCAGGAACCTCGCCTCAGGCGGCACGAGAAGGAGGGTCGGCCTCCCCTTCCGCCGCCATTGTTCCCCCACTTGCGAACTGGAGAGAAATCTATTTTTATGAGACTTTAGGTTTTGGGCCAGGAAAGGGTTGATTTGGGGGTTTAGCAGAAAAAAAGTGAATTCTTTCCTGCACTCGGGGGCCACAAACACCCACGGCTGAAATCTGGGCCCCCTCCCCGAACTTGCGGACTCTCGTCGCCCACCCCAGAAAAGGACCATTTATCATGGAAGAGGGCGCGATTGAAATCAAAAACACAAATCCCAAGGTGGTGCTCTTCTTCTTCTTCTTCTTCCTCTTTTCTTTATTTTTTTAATTTCATCGGTTTGTTACGATCGAGACACAGCTGGTGGGTCGAAACGCCTCTGGGGTGGGTTGCACGCCCCCCCCTTCCAGCCTCCGAGAGAAGAGGGACTTGGGGTGCAATTTGGGGGGAGGCGGGGGTCCGAGCTGAGATGCTGTACACATTTTTAAACCTTGCAAGAAATGGAAAATGATATTGTAAATATATAAAAAAAATGATTTAGCTGCTGGGTGTGCTTCTTGAGCTCTTGGGGGGCTGCGGCGGGTTGCTGGGGGGGGGACAAGACCCCGGGGCTTCACCCTTGGAAAGAGCCTTCTGTAACCTGGGGCTGGCAGGCTGCCTTGGACTACAAATCCCATCGTGCTGGGAGTTGTAGTCCCAAACAGCCGGAGCTGGCAGGGGCTGATGGGAGTTGGAGTCCAAAACAGCTGGAATTGTCAGGGGCTGATGGGAGTTGGAGTCCCAAACAGCGGGAGCTAGCAGGGGCTGATGGGAGTTGGAGTCCAAAACAGATGGAATTGTCAGGGGCTGATGGGAGTTGGAGTCCCAAACAGCGGGAGCTGGCAGGGGCTGATGGGAGTTGGAGTCGAAAACAGATGGAATTGGCAGGGGCTGATGGGAGTTGGAGTCCAAAACAGATGGAATTGGCAGGGGCTGATGGGAGTTGGAGTCCCAAAGAGCCGGAGCTGGCAGGGGCTGATGGGAGTTGGAGTCCAAAACAGATGGAATTGGCAGGGGCTGATGGGAGTTGGAGTCCAAAACAGATGGAATTGGCAGGGGCTGATGGGAACTGTAGTCCTAAACAACTGGAGGGCTCCAAATGGCATAAGGCCGGTTTGAAAATGGCTACCCCTTCCCAGGATGCTTTGCCTTGCACCATGTGCCCTACAAATAGGCCTTGTGCGGCAGCGGCCAAAGGTAGCAGATGCTATCGCCTCCCTTGTATCCGGCTGGATCCCAGATCTCATCCTGGCTAGCTTCAGTTAAAAGGATCTGGAAGCACATCATAGAAGAGAGCCGCCCCCCTTTCCGCAGGAAGCCCTGGAGCGCCATCATCGGCCCAAGTCGAGGTGCTGCCGGGCCAGGCAGACTAACCTGGCCTAACACAGAACTGTCGCGTTCTAAGGATCCCCATGTGGTCATCCATCCCAGCCCCCTGCAATACAAGAGCCACAGCCAGGATGCATCCTATTGGCTTGCTGCCTGGATCATAGCTGTCAACCGTCCCTTATTTGGCGGGACAGTCCCTTATCCCAGCGCTGTGTCCCGCTGCTGACCCTTACTGATGATGTCCCTTAAATTTCCCGGGTTTCAAAGGAAGCAGCTCCTCTCCCTCCCTCCCTGCCGGCCAGGGAGGAGGGAGGCTCCAACTGGGTTGCTTGGCTGCGTTGCTCACCCAATAAGGAGTCTGAGAACGACTGGGGGGTGGAGCTTGCATGCCTTGTGCCAATCAAATCGGCCGCCTTGCCTGGGGACTCGCCTTTGCTCAGCGCTTCCCAGCGGAGAGGGGACGGTGGTTTTCCTTGCTGCGTCCCCTTTGCCGGGTTGCTGCGCTGTGGGAACCACCGCTTGAGGCTTCGTTTGGCTGCTGGCTGGGCTTTCTGCCTTTAGCTCAGAAGTTGAACATACCTGTGCCCGGAAAATCCCTTATTTTGGCTGCTGATCACTTATTTTCGAGGCTGCTGGTCGCTTATTTTCAAATCTGTAAGTTGACAGCTATGGCCTGGATGTGCCCTGTGCCTCATCCACCCCGGTGCCTTCTGGGTGGGTGGGGTTGCCCCCGTCTGGAGGAGCTCTTGCCCCAAAGCAGGGGACGAGGACACATGCTACGAATGCAGAATGTCGGGGTTCAATCCCCAGTTAGGAAGCGAGTTAGACCACTGGGGTCCATCCGGAAGGCACACACTGACTGGCAGCAGCGGCCCTCCAGGATTTCAGGCCCTACCTAGAGATTGGACCTTCTGCACTCCAAGCCGGTGTCCCAGCACTGAGCGACGACGGCCCTTCCCCATAAGGTGCCGGGTTCAAATCCTCCCTTATGCGACGTGGCCTGCAGGTCCTCCTCCTCACTCCCTGGCCATCAGCTAGCCATCTCCACAGGGACCAGAGGCAGGGGGAGAAATCTGGACACCATCAGCCGAGCCCGCTGTTCAAAGACGCCCCGTGGCTCATTTTAATTGGATTCTTCCCGGCACGGAGAGTAATAGAACTTCCTTTGCCCAAATCGGCTTTGAGAGCAAACTTTGGAGGCAGCACACAGAATCGCGGTCAGAAGGGACCCCCCAAAGGCCATCTAGTCTGACCCCCAGAAATGCAGGAACGTGACGGGTCAGGGCTCCTTCCCAGGCCCCTATTTCCTCACTCCTCAACCCCACCCCAAATGCGCAGCGCTCCCTTCACACTGAAACTCCTTACTACGGGCATACCTCCCTGAATCTGGATCACGAATACTTCTTTCTGCCCCACATTTTCTGCCCCACAGATTCCCTGCAGAGCCATTGCTGCAGCTCTCCTCCTGTTCGGATTTCCAAAGTGCTTTGAAGCCCCGGCATTATTTAATTCAGCGCATTTCATAAAATTTTCACACTGGCCAATTTTTACTTTCCTTATCTAAAAGGAAGAACAACCCCAAAGCGGTTTGCAAAGCAGGTGAAAGCCAACTCTTTGGAACGCTCGAAAAAGGCTAAAATCAGCAAGAAATGGAAAGCAGGTTGAAATGTACACGCCGACGTTCTGCACATCTCGCCTGAGCAAAAATCCTTCCGAAAATGTACATCAAGTGGCAGGGAGTTCCAAAGGGTAGGGTATTATGGGGCAAGCATACCAGGACTGCCCTCCGGAAACCTGCAGGGGGAAAATGGAGGGCAGGGAGCAAGCCTGGTCTCTCCAACAGGGGGCGCCATGGGGCTTGCGACCTTCCCCAACCCGGTGCCCTCCGCATGTGTGGGGCTACAGCTCCCGGCCGCCCGCAGGCCCCTCTCCTCTCCCGTTAGGCCTTTCAGTTGGAACCCCAGAACCGTGGCCTAGGAAGGGATCCCCTAGGGATCAACTAGCGCAGCACGGAAACTGCAGCTTAAAAAGATCCGCTGCTTTGAGAGCTGTGACCCCGAAACCTCTGCAGGGCATCCGGGCCGAGGCAGAAGGAGGGTGAGAAGAAGAAGATATCTCTAGGGAGATTTGGCGGGGGCAGGGAGTGGGATTGCGCAGCCCAAGCCAATAGGTCCTGCAGCTTCGCCCCCCGCCCCCCATTGCAGCGGCACAAAAGCGACGTGACCTATATATTTTTTGCAAGCGGTGCAGAACAGTGGCTTCGTCGCAGGGGAACCCAGAGGGGGACACTGCGGAGGATTTTGGAGGGGGCAGGCGAGGAGAAGGGCCTGGAAGAGGGCGGGAGGCGGGGAGGGGGGCGTGCTTGGCAGCGCTATGGGGCAGCCCCCTTCCTCCCTCTCCATCCCAAGCCATTTCCCCTCTCTAAGCTCTACATCCATCTCGCCTTAATTGCCTCTCCTCCTCATCCACCCTCCGCTTTCTCTCCTGTCTTCTTCTTCGCCTCCCTCCCTTTCTCCCTTGCAAGTCACGGGATCCCCAAAGGTCATCCAGTCTAATAATAATAATAATAATAATAATAATAATAATAATTTATTTATACCCCACCCATCTGGCTGAGTTTCCCCAGCCACTCTGGGCAGCTCCCAATCAAATGTTAAAAACAATACAGCATTAAAAACTTCCCTAAACAGGGCTGCCTTCAGGTGTCTTTTAAAGATAAGATAGCTGCTTATTTCCTTCACATCTGCTGGGAGGGCATTCCACAGGGAGGGCGCCACCACCGAGAAGGCCCTCCGCCTGGTTCCCTGTAACTTCTTGCAATGAGGGAACCGCCAGAAGGCCCTCAGAGCTGGACCTCAGTGTCTGGGCAGAACGATGGGGGTGGAGATGCTCCTTCAGGTCTACTGGGCCTTTGAGGCCGTTTAGGGCTTTCAAGGTCAGCACCAACACTTTGAATTGTGCTCGGAAACGTCCAGGGAGCCAATGGAGGTCTTTCAGGACTGGTGTTATGTGGTCTCGGCAGCTGCCCCCAGTCCCCAGTCTGGCTGCCGCATTCTGGATTAGTTGCAGTTTCCGGGTGACCTTCAAAGGTAGCCCCACATAGAGCGCATTGCAGTAGTCCAAGCGGGAGATAACCAGAGCATGCACCACTCTGGCGAGACAGTCTGCGGGCAGGGAGGGTCTCATCCTGCATACGAGATGGAGCTGGTAGACAGCTGCCCTGGACACAGAACTGACCTGCGCCTCCATGGACAGCGGTGAGTCCAGAATGACTCCCAGGCTGCACACCTGGTCCTTCGGGGGCACAGTTACCCCATTCAGGACCAGGCAGTCCTCCACACCTGCCCACCTCCTATCCCCCCAAAACAGTACATCTGTCTTGTCAGGATTCAACCTCAGGATTCCAACCCCTTTGAAGTGCAGGAAAATCACCAAAAAAGAAAATTCCCCCAGCAGACGGCTTGTCTAAAAACCTCCCTGGAAGGAGAGTTCACACCACACCTCGCAAGGTCACAGGGTCAGAGGATTGTACAGAAAGGGACCCCCAGCGGTCATCTAGCCCAACCCCAGAAACACAGGGATCATACCTAGAGAATGGCAACCCAACATCTGCTGGTCTTTCCCAGCTGTTGCCCGGGATCGAGCCTTCTGCAAGCCAAGCACCCACCCCACCCCTGACCTATGCCCCTTCCCCCTGTAAACATAGGCAGTGAGCCCCACCTAGCGCAGCATTGCCTACAAAGGCCGGCAGCAGCGACTCTCCAAGGCTTTAGACTCGGGGTCTCTTCCCAGCACCACCTGCGCATGCCGTTGGGGACCAAAACTGGCTTCCTTCTGCAAGCTGAGCAGCTGTTGTGCTCCTAATAATAATAATAATAATAATAATAATAATAATAATAATAAATTTTATCTATATCCCGCCCTCCCCAGCCAAAGCCAGGCTCAGGGTGGCTAACAACAATAAAATAGTACAACATTCTAAAATCATTTCATTATAAAAGTAATTCAAATCACGTTGATGGCAACCATTGGGCCAGAGCTCCGCGAAGATTGCTGAGGGAGGGGGTCAGGCTGTGCCCTGGCCAAAGGCCTGGTGGAACAGCTCCGTCTTGCAGGCCCTGCGGAAAGATGTCAAGTCCCGCAGGGCCCTAGTCTCTTGGGACAGAGCGTTCCACCAGATCGGGGCCACAACCGAAAAGGCCCTGCCTCTGGTCGAGGCCAGCCTAACCTCCCTGTGGCCTGGGACCTCCAAGATGTTTTTGTTTGAAGACCGTAAGTTCCTCTGTGGGACAAACCAGGAGAGGCGGTCCCGTAGGTAGGAGGGTCCTAGGCCATATAGGGCTTTAAATGTCAAAACCAGCACCTTAAACCTGATCCTGTACTCCACCGGGAGCCAGTGCAGCCGGTAAAATGCAACCTCATCAAAACCATAAGGGGAGGGAAACATAAGGGTCAGACTGAGTCCAAACCAAAGGCCAGGCTGAAATGCTCTGTCAAGCCCCGCAGGGCCCTGGTCTCTTGGGACAGAGCATTCCACCAATTCGGGGCCAGTACTGAAAAGGCCCTGGACCTAGTTGAGACCAGTCTAACCTCCTTGCAACTTGGGACCTCCAAAATGTTGTCATTTGTGGACCTTAAGGTCCTCCGTGGGACATACCAGGAGAGGCGGTCCCGTAGGTACGAGGGTCCTAGGCCGTATAGGGCTTTAAAGGTTAAAACCAGCACCTTGAACCTGATCCTGTACTCCACCGGGAGCCAGTGCAACTGGTAAATAAAGCACTGGATGAATGTGATCCCATGGTGAGGACCCCGTAAGGAGTCTCGCCGCAGCATTCTGCACCCACTGGAGTTTCTGGGTCAGTCTCAAGGGCAGCCCCACGTAGAGCGAGTTACAATAATCCAGTCTGGAGGTGACCGTCGCATGGATCACAGTGGCCAATTCGGGACTGGAAAGGTAAGGGAACATAGGCAGTGAGACAGACCATTTGGGCCCCACCTAGCGCAGCGTTGCCTACACAGGCCGGCAGCAGCGACTCTCCAAGGCTTTAGACTCAGGGTCTCTTCCCAGCGCCACCTGCACATGACGTTGGGGACCGAAACTGACTTCCTTCTGCAAGCTGAGCAGCTGCTCTGCCGCTGAGCTGTTCTAGTTCTCATGACTCCCGATAAACAGGAGCCTTCTCGTGAGTTCACGTAGCCAATATTGTCCACACGGACTGGCAGCAGCGCTGAAGAATTTTGGGCAAGGAAATCTCTCCCAGCCCAACTGGAGATGCCATGGGGGGGCAGGGAGCTGAACTTGGGTCCTTCTACATGCCAAGCAGGTGTTCTGCCACCGAAAAATAGAACCCTCCTGGTCTTTTGCCTGTTAATTTCACCCCCCAAAAAACCCCCTCAAAAACATATATTCTCTCTGCTCCTCCCTTGCTCCAAGCATGCACCCATAAATCTTTCTCTCTCCCCCCCCCCCCGAAAAAAACCCCCTCAACCCTTAAGCCACCCTGAGCCTGGCCTTGGCAGGGGAGGGCGGGGTATAAATAAAAAATATTATTATTATTATTAAGCAGCACCAGGGGAGCCAACGCCTAGGGGCCCGAGATCCCTTCGACCCCCTCCCCCAAATAAAATATTATTTTAAGGGGGCCTGGCACGGGCTTAGCCAGGATCTATGGGGGGGGGCACAACCGAGATATCTGTGATGCAATTAGTTAGTTAACTATTTCTATTTATTTACTTAGTTTGGGGGGGCATTTGTCCCTCCTGCACCCCCCTGCCTCTGCCCACGGGGCCTGCCACCCCCCCAAAAAAAATCGATGAGCAAGACGTGCATGCAAAGCGGGGTTCTCTGCCCCCCTCCCAATTCTTTTATTTAAGGGGCTTAAACGGAGAGGTCGGCACTTCTGGAAAATAGGGGTGGTTCAGTTCAGAAAAGGCCCCCCCCCCGTCATTTTTTTTTTTGCCGGGAGGGGGGAATCCTTTTCCCAAGTCACGCATGGACCAATCGAGGTTGGAAAAGGAGGGGAGGTGCGCGTGGAGGAGACGAGGAGGCGACGCGTGTCAGCGTCACGTGGGAAGGGGGGGCGCTCCCCCTCTGCCTCTTTTGCATTCTGGCTCTGCGCTCAGGGCTGCTAAAAATAGACCTCCTCTCCCTCTCTCTCTCTCTAACCCCCCCCCCAACTATGTCGCAGAGAGAGAGGGAGGGATGGATGGGGGGGGGAGAAGGGGGCGGCTGTGATGGCGCAGGGATGTCATGGCAACGCCTGACTGGTTGCCCCCCCCCCTTTCAAAAGGATGCAAAGGGGAGGAAGGGGATTTTTTTTAGGGGGGGGAGACAGATGAGAGGCTGATGGACGGAGAAAACGGGGGGGGGCGTCTCTAGCTGTCAACTTTTCCCCTTCCTTGCGAGGAATCCTATTCGGAATAAAGGACTTTCCCTTAAAAAATAGGGAAACGTTGACAGCTAGGGTTCCTGGACCTGGGATGAGGGGGGGAATGTTTGTTTTGGGGGGGGTTATTGTATTTTAGTGTTTTGTTGGAAGCCGCCCAGAGCGGCTGGGGAAACCCAGCCAGATGGGCGGGGTATAAATATTATTATTATTATTATTATTATTATTATTATTATTATTATATTGGGGTTCAGCACCCAACGCCCGGGGTGGGTTCTGCCAGACTCCAGAGCCCGACGAAGAATATTCCCCCCCCCCCAAGAATCCAGAAATCCAGCAAGCAGTGTGAGAGGGGACCACCTTCAGCCAGGCTTCCTTGCTCAAAGGCACTCTGTACATGCTCAGGAGCCCTGCCTCCTCCCCTTAGCACCGCTAAGGAGCCAGAAGGGCCGTCTAGCCTAGGGGTCAGCAAACTTTTTCAGACCTTGTGGGGGGGCCAGACTACATTTTGAAAAATAAAATAAAAAACGAACGAATTCCTGTGCCCCACAAATAACCCAGAGATGCATTTTAAATAAAAGGGCACATTCAACTCATGTAAAAACACGCTGATTCCCAGACTGTCCGCGGGCCAGATTGGGCCGGATCTGGCCCCCGGGCCTCAGTTTGCCTACCCATAGTCTAGCCCAACCCCCAGTTTTATGCCCAATGCGGGTTTCAAACCCGAGACCCTGAGATCAGAAGAGCCTACCAATTGAACTCTCTGCTAGTTCCGGAGGGGCCTCAAGCTAGTTTCGGAGTGTAGTGCGGGAGCCGGTGGTGAGGTGCAGTGGTTAGAGCGCCGGACTCGGCTCTGAGTTCAAATCCCCTTTCTAGGCCTCACCTGCCCCACAGGGATTTTGTGGGGATTATTGGAAGAAGGGAAGAACCATGTACACTCCACTTTGAGCTCCTCGGAGGGGAAAAGATGGGATATAGACACAACAAACAAACAAACAAACGGTTCTTCCTCTCTACTTTCCTAAATTGTGATATGTTGGCCTGGAGGAAGGAAGTTGAGGCTCCCCATCGCAGAGATCTTTCCCCCTCTAAATAATAATAATAATAATAATAATAATAATAATAATAATAATAATAATAATTTTTATTTATACCCCACCCTCCCCTGCCAAGACTGGGCTCAGGGCGGCTAACACCAGCTATAAAAACAATTGATTAAAATACAACTTATAAATGAGATTAAAATGCAACATGAAAATGCAGCCTCATTTCAGTAGAAACTCAAATCAAAAACTTTTGGGGGGATGAAAATGTCAAATCTTCACCAAGGCATGCATATATATATATATATATATAATGCATATATAGATAGACAGATATATATATATATATATGCAGATATATATATGTATGTATGCATGTATGCAGATATATATATATACCTGCAGATATATATGTGCAGATATATATATATACAGTGGTACCTCAGGTTACATATGCTTCAGGTTACAGGCTCCGCTAACCCAGAAATAGTGCTTCAGGTTAAGAACTTTGCTTCAGGATGAGAACAGAAATCGTGTGACGGCAGCGGGAGGCCCCATTAGCTAAAGTGGTGCTTCAGGTTAAGAACAGTTTCAGGTTAAGACCGGACCTCCGGAACGAATTAAGTACTTAAACCGAGGTACCACTGTGAGTGTGTGTGTGTGTGTGTGTGTGTGTGTGTGTATATATATATGAGGCCAGGTGAGTGCTGAGCAAGAGCCACTCTGTGCATGCTCAGAGGCCCTCGCCACGCAGCCCACTGGCAAAAAAGAAATGTCAGCAACCATGTGCTACAAGTGGGGAGGGGGGCGTTATGGGACGATTTGGGCTAAAAATAGGTTTTGGGGCTGAGCCCGGGCGAACTGCGGCTCCAGCCAGGCGTTTAACATTCCTGCTCCGTAACCTGCGGCAGCCGGAGGTGCCTTGTGGGGTTTCTGAGTCGCCTCCTTCCCTGTTCATTTATATTCTCCGGTGACAGGCATGGATAATTTATACGCTGGCAGTGGCAGATTAAAAGCTGCTTCGCTTCCTCTCAGCACAGGGCGGTCGCTTGGAGCCCGACTCCTGCCTCTTGGCTGGGGAAAGGACCCAGGTGTCCGGGCTGAGGCTCACCCAGGGAACGGCCTTCTCTGCCCAGAGACCAGCACCACCCCAAATCATCGGGGAGAAAAGGCCATAACTCAAGGGTAGAGCATCTCTCAGTCTAACCCATCTCTTCAGCCGGGGGCCGGTCCGCTGTCCCTCAGACCTTGTGGGGGGCCAGATTATATTTTTTGGGGAAAATATGAACGAATTCCTATGCCGCACAAATAACCCAGAGATGTGCCACTGTATTCTGCTCTGGTCAGACCTCACCTGGAGTACTGTGTCCAGTTCTGGGCACCACAGTTCAAGAAGGACACTGACAAACTGGAACGTGTCCAGAGGAGGGCAACCAAAATGGTCAAAGGCCTGGAAACGATGCCTTATGAGGAACGGCTAAGGGAGCTGGGCATGTTTAGCCTGGAGAAGAGGAGGTTAAGGGGTGATATGATAGCCATGTTCAAATATATAAAAGGATGTCACAGAGAGGAGGGAGAAAGGTTGTTTTCTGCTGCTCCAGAGAAGCGGACACGGAGCAATGGATCCAAACTACAAGAAAGAAGATTCCACCTAAACATTCGGAAGAACTTCCTGACAGTAAGAGCTGTTTGACAGTGGAATTTGCTGCCCAGGAGTGTGGTGGAGTCTCCTTCTCTGGAGGTCTTTAAGCAGAGGCTTGACAGCCATATGTCAGGAGTGCTCTGATGGGGTTTCCTGCTTGGCAGGGGGTTGGACTCGATGGCCCTTGGGGTCTCTTCCAACTCTAGGATTATATGATTCTATGTGTTTTGATTAAAAAGACACATTCTGCTCATGTAAAAACACGCTGATTCCTGGACCGTCCGTGGGCCGGATTGAGAAGGCAATGGGGCCGGATCCGGCCCCTGGGCCTTAGATTGCCTACCCACGGTCTAACCTTACAACCTGACCCTGTACTCCAGCAGCAGTGGCAATGGCCGAAGGAAGATCTATTGCTCTCCCTTTTGCTAGGTTTCTTTGGAGAGGCAGGAGGGAGGCTGGGTCTTGGGATTCTACCACTTACAGAACAAAAGTGTGTGTGTGTGTTATATACAGTGGTACCTCGGGTTACATACGCTTCAGGTTACACACTCTGCTAACCCAGAAATAGTGCTTCAGGTTAAGAACTTTGCTTCAGGATAAGAACAGAAATTGTGCTCCGGCAGCAGCAGCAGGAGGCTAAAGTGGTGCTTCAGGTTAAGAACAGTTTCAGGTTAAGAACGGACCTCCGGAACGAATTAAGTACTTAAACCGAGGTACCACTGTATAAAGGTAAAGGGACCCCTAACCATTAGGTCCAGTCGTGGCCAACTCTGGGGTTGCGGTGCTCATCTCGCTTTATTGGCTGAGGGAGCCGGCGTACAGCTTCCGGGTCATGTGGCCAGCAGGAGTAAGCCGCTTCTGGCGAACCAGAGCAGTGCACGGAAACGCCGTTTACCTTCCCGCCGGAGTGGTACCTATTGATCTACTTGCACTGGCATGCTTTTGAACTGCTAGGTTGGCAGGAGCAGGGACCGAGCAATGGGAGCTCACCCCGTCATTGCGGAGATTCGAACCGCAGACCTTCTGATCAGCAAGTCCTAGGTTCTGTGGTTTAACCCACAGCACCACCCGCATCCCTATGTTAAAAAACAAGAACCCCAGAACGAGCTATTTGGGGGAGAGAGCGGAGGAGGAGGAGGTGTTGATGGTGAATGCAATTTACACTGAACCCTTCCTTGCCACCTTCCTCCGATGAGCAACACGGGATATCACGGGACCGAAGGTGGCGTGATCGGATAGCGGCAAGAAGGAGGGGTGCCCCCCCTTCTCAAATCCCGCTCGGCGCATGCTCCGATGCCCTTTTTTATTTCATGTGTCTTGAAGATCTGCCTTCAGAACACCTCCCACAAAGACAGCCTTCGTTATGAACCTGGCGCCCTCCGGATGTTTCAGACAACAACTCCCATCATCCTGAGGCAGCTCAGTCAATTGTCATGGACGATGGGAGTTGTAGTCCGGCAGCACCTGGGGACCTGGGGAAAGCGGCTTAGAGGGGCCTTCAGCAAGCTGGCGCCTTCCAGGTGTTTTGGACTACAACTCCCATCAGCACAATGGGAACTGATGGGAGTTGTAGTCCAAATATCTGGAGGAAAATTGCAATGGGAGAGAGAGAATTTTAGAACATATGGGATCCTGGTTCAAAGCAAACATCTGGATCTGATCACATATGGAAATGGGATTGCGGTCTTATTGTGAGGTCCGGCCAATCCTTAATTAATAATAATAATAATTATACCCCACCCATCTAGCTGGGTTTCCCCAGCCACTCTAGGCGGCTTCCAACAAAAGATTAAAAGCACATTAAAACATCAGTCATTAAAAACGTCCCTAAATTGGGGATGTAAACGCTTTTAAACCCTGAATATCTGCTAAAACTGCAGGTCGCTTTATAAACGAGGGTTTCCCCCTCTATCATTCACGGAAAACGTCTTCCAAAATTTTTAAAAAAACCCAAACCTGTTACACTCGTGTTCATTTTTTTAATGCACGAGTAAAGCGATTGATTCTTCGATCGACGTTCGTGCAATTAACCGGGCAAGGTTTTTTTTTTTAAAAAAAATTAATTTGTGGCATTGCTAAGCCAGCAATGCGGATGGCATCCACCCCAAAATCCAGCATTAAAAACCCGATGCTGTCGCCATGCGCTGAATGGTCGCGCCTTTGCCGCCCTCTGGTGGTCGACGCTTGCAAAAAAAATGAAAAATTGGGTTGGGGGAGCGAGGAGAGAAATCCTAGTCTTGATGATGAAAAATAATTAAAGGACCAACGAGTGCTTTGAGAATTATTTGATTTTTTTTTTTTGCTTTTGTTTGAAATAATAATTAAAAAAACACCTGGCGCCCTCCAGATATTTTGGACTACTGGTGGGAGCTGCAGTCGGCAACATCTGGAGGGCGCCAGGTTGGGGAACGCTGAAGCAGACAATGCCTCTTTATGATGGAAGAGGCAGCAGGAAGGAGGCAATGGCTTTAAAGGAGAAACCACATGGGAATCTCTTTTCCTCCACCAGGCGGCGCTGTGGAGACACTTGGGGTGCCGTAAATATTCTAAGCAAGGAGCACGAACCATTTCTTCCTTCCAAAAAGATGGGATGAAGGTTGGTAGGATTTTTAACGCGCAGCCAACTTTTCCTATTTGTCACGTGCTTACCGTATGCATCCTAAGAGCAGCGCACACTTGAATTTTCCTTCCTCTTTAAGCTGCGCTGCTGCAAGCGCGTTCCTACCAGGCGCCCCCTGATTGGTTGACGTGCTGAGATGGACTTCCCGGAGGCAACCTATCAGGAGAATGGAACTGGAGAAGAGAGGCAGGGAGAAGGAGGAACCGCGCTTCTCATTGGACGCACCCGCGTTCTAATCCGGGACGCCTCACGCCATTGGCCAACCCTTTCCGAATTTTGGCTGATGCGGAAGGAAGGGCTGGGAAACGCCGATTGGCTGAGGCGCGGCGTTCTGCGGGGGCGGGGGCTGCATACTAACGAGCCGCCCAGGGCGCTGATTGGATAAAACGCGCCAGGAGTCGGAAACGAAGTTGATACATTTTCACGTCCGGGATCGCAATGGTCGCGGGCGCCGGGGCGTTTTTCCGACGGCTCGGAGCGCTGAGCGGGGCTGCGGCCGTCGGGGCGGCCGCCTACGGGGCTCACGGTGAGGACAGGCGGGTGCCGGGGCTGGAGAAGAGGGGGTGCAATCCTGGCCTCGATCCCCCGACGGTATTTGTGGGCAGCTCCCAAATACTGCTGAGAGAATACAGTGGTACCTCGGGTTAAGTATTTAATTCGTTCTGGAGGTCTGTTCTTAACCTGAAACTGTTCTTAACCTGAAGCACCACTTTAGTTAATGAGGCCTCCCGCGCCGCCGGAGCCCGATTTCTGTTCTGTCCTGAAGCAAAGTTCTTAACCCGAGGTAATATTTCTGGGTTAGTGGAGTCTGTAAACTGAAGCATCTGTAACCTGAAGCGTATGTAACCCGAGGTACCACTGTAATTGGGTGCACTCAGTGGCGTAGCGTGGGTTGTCAGCACCCGGGGCAAGGCAAGTAATTTACGCCCCCTAACCCGTGGATTTACGCCCCCTAACCTGTGGATTTGCGCCCCCTAACCCGTGGATTTGCGCACCCTAACCCTAACCCCCAGATGTTGCACCCGGTGCGGCCGGCCCCTCCTGCACCCCCCACGCTACGCCACTGGGTGCCCTCTTCCCACCTTGGATCAGTTCTATTCTTCCAGGTGCCGTAAGAAAGCTGCAGAGATAGCGCAGGACAGTGCGCACCCCGGAAATGATCTCTTTCAGCTTCTGCCTTCTGGAAGAAGGTCCAGGGTTATAAAGACTAGGACTAGCCGCCTGAGAAATGCTTTCTATCCAAATGTGATTTTGGTTTGAAACACAGCGTAAGGTAGTGGTGCTGTGGGTTAAACCACTGAGCCTAGGACTTGCCGATTCGAAGGTCGGTGGTTCACATCCCCTCGACGGGCTGAGCTCCTGTTGCTCAGTCCCAGCTCCTGCCAACCTAGCAGTTCGAAAGCACATCAAAGTGCAAGTAGATAAAGAGGTACTGCTCCGGCGGGAAGGTAAACGGCGTTTCCGTGCGCTGCTCTGGTTCGCCAGAAGCAGCTTAGTCATGCTGGCCACATGACCCGGAAGCTGTACGCCGGCTCCCTCGGCCAATAAAGCGAGATGAGCGCCGCAACCCCAGAGTCGGCCACGACTGGACCTAATGGTCAGGGGCCCCTTTACCTTAAGGTAATCTCTATGGGAGTATATTGTATTCACTTATGGGGTATCAGAATTTTTAGGGGCTAACCAGGCTGGGATAGCAGGCTTGTTGGTTTTTGAATATCTGATGTAGATTTTTCAATTTCGTTGTTCTGTATGGGACAATGACAATAAAGATTATCGTATCGTAAAAAAATGAGGTTGCAACTGAGGTGCGGGGGGCGAGCCTTGAAATGGGGCTGTCAGTGCAAAGTTAAGTGAGGTGTGGTCTGTTTTTGCATATAAGGTTTGCGGTCCCTTTATTACCTTGGGGGCTGGTTATTGCAAGATGCCCCTGGGGTTTGCCAGCTGCCCCACCCACCCACCCAGCCCCCTTATTAAACCAGCAAATTGCTATTAAACCACCAGGAGGTTCTGCAGCGGAAGCCGCGGTTGGATTTGTTTTATTTCATAACATTTATGTGCCCCTTGGTTGCAAAATGAAATCAACCGACCAAACCACTCAAAGCTGCTACTAATAGTAACACAATAAACTGACCAGCAAGAAAAATGAGCAGTAACTGAAGGCTTTTGAAACGTTAAGTTACAACAGGCCAAAAACCTGCACCATCAGCTTTCTAAATATCTGCATGGGCTTGTCTAAGGAATAATGTTTTTAGACAGGCACTGAAAATATTACAGTGGTACCTCGGGTTACATACGCTTCAGGTTACATACGCTTCAGGTTACAGACACCGCTAACCCAGAAATAGTGCTTCAGGTTAAGAACTTTGCTTCAGGATGAGAACAGAAATTGTGCTCCAGCGGCGCTGAGGCAGCAGGAGGCCCCATTAGCTAAAGTGGTGCTTCAGGTTAAGAACGGATCTCCGAAACGAATTAAGTACTTAACCTGAGGTACCACTGTATAGTGAAGGCAGGAAGTTCCAAAGTCCACTTAAATATCAAGTCAGGGTTTTGGCTTGTTTCGGCTGAGAATTTCCCCGGGTGCATTGGGTCCCTCTGGTTCGCCTCCCCTGTTTGTGTTCCAAGCTCAGAGCCTGGAGACTTTTCCTCCACCTTATCAAATTTTGCAGCCGTTGGGGAGGCGTTGATGACCCACCCCTTTCCCCCAGTTTATCTCCTGTGCAGTTTCTGCTAACTCCCCCCTCTCTCTCTCTCTTCCCCGCCCTCCTCCTCCCAGATTTCCGTCGCAGTGACCGAGATGACTACTTGAAAGAGGTAAACGCTTTTATTTGGCTCAGTCAGTAGAGCACGAAACTCTTAATCTTAGGGTTGTGAGTTTGAACACCACGTTGGGCAAATGATTCCTTCGTTGCGGGGGGTTGCACTAGACTAGATGACCCTCATGGCACCTTCCAACTCCACACTTCTGTGATTCTATTTATTGCATTTGTATCTGTTACGTGGGTGGCGCTGTGGGTTAAAACACAGAGCCTAGGACTTGCCAATCAGAAGGTCGGTGGTTCGAATCCCCGCAACGGGGTGAGCTCCCGTTGCTCGGTCCCTGCTCCTGCCAACCTAGCAGTTCGAAAGCACCTGAAAGTGCAAGTAGATAAATAGGTACCACTCCAGCAGGAAGGTAAACGGCGTTTCTGTGCGCTGCTCTGGTTCGCCAGAAGCGGCTTAGTCCTGCTGGCCACATGACCCGGAAGCTGTACGCCGGCTCCCTTGGCCAGTAAAGCGAGATGAGCGCTGCAACCCCAGAGTCGGCCACGACTGGACCTAATGGTCAGGGGTCCCTTTACCTTTATCTGTTACAGAAGAATCTAGGTGCGAGGCTGCTCAGTCCCCCAGCTGGTTGGGAAGAGCCTGCAGGTCCTTGCTGAACAAAGGAAGGAGTCCAGCCACCAACTGGAGCAAATAGCCGTAGACCAAAGTTTATCACACAACAGGTTCAAAGAGGAATTTTGAACCCCGAGGATGGGGTGACAAGGACTTTTAAAACTTTTCCACCATATCCCAGAATACAGTTCATACAGCATCATTGCTGCATCACTGACATGTCATCAAAGGGGAGGGGTAGACAGGGGTTACACTAGTTTAACCTTGGCAAACACATCCAGACAAGTCCTTGGTGCAAGATTAGCATAAGCAGACATGGCAGGGCAAGACCTGGGTATAAGATGAGCAGAGGCAAACCCCTCTGAAGTCCCACCACCCAAAGTACAAGAGAACTTCCTTGGCATGTCTGGCCCCTTGGCAAGTCTGGTGATGGGATTAGGCTTTCCTTGGCCAACAATCAGCTCAGCAGTTGTCACCTCTGGGCACTTCCTGGAGTCCCTTTCAAGAAGAAAATAGCTTTGGAATGGAGGAAACTGGCAAAGGAGTTGATTTTATATGATTGTTAAAGCTAGGTAACTTCAAGTCGAAAAGATACATTTATGCATAATATTTGTAACATTTAACAACTTTAAAGATGTGCCTACCCCCCGGTAATTTCCATAACTGTTGTTGTTTAGTCGTTTAGTTGTGCCCACCTCTTTGTGGCCCCCTGGACCAGAGCACGCCAGGCTCTCCTGTCTTCCACTGCCTCCCGCAGTTTGGTCAAACTCATGCTGGTAGCTTCGAGAACACTGTCCCACCATCTCGTCCTCCGTCGTCCCCTTCTCCTTGCGCCCTCCATCTTTCCCAACATCAGGGTCTTTTCCAGGGAGTCTTCTCTTCTCATGAGGTGGCCCAAGTCTTGGAGCCTTGGCTTCAGGATCTGTCCTTCCAGTGAGCACTCAGGGCTGATTTCCTCCAGAATAAATCGGTTGGATCTTCTTGCAGTCCATGGGACTCTCCAGAGTCTCCTCCAGCACCAGAATTCAAAAGCATCCTTAACAGTATCCCAAGGAGCCCACAGTGAGGTGTACATGGTTCGCGTCTTGCCCCATCTTATTCCCAGAACAACCCTCTGAGGTAGGCTAGGCTGAGAAGCAGTGGCTGGCCCCCAAGGTCACATCTTTGTGGCTGAGTGGAGATTCAAACCCTGGACTCTCCCAAGCTCAGAGTCCAATACTCTAACCACTACACCACACTTACCTTCACTTCCTCCTTCCCTTCCCAGTCCCTTCGGCTGAGCCAGTTAAACCGGAACCGCTGGTTGTCATAGTTTGTGGGTGGAGAGAGAAACCCTTCCCAGGGGGGTTCAAATTTTCACCCACCCCCCGGGGGGGAATGAAGTGGGGCAGGTTAGTGGAAGAAGAGGCACTATTGGGTGTGATAGATGGGAAATGAGTTTGTGCATTCTTAACTAGATGGAAGGAAGAAGTTTGAAAAAATTGACGGAAGTTTATAAAATTATGCCTGGCATGGAGAAAGTTGACAGATAATTATTTTCCCTCCCTCCCTCTCCTAACCCTAGAACTTGTGAAGGTGAACGTTGGGAGGTGTTCTTTGGCTTAAAGCGACTGGCAGATTTAAGAAATAATAATAATAATAATAATAATAATAATAATAATAATAATAATAATAATAATTCAAGAATTCAGTACCAATAAAAGAAAGTCCTTCATCCAGCACATGAAACCCAGCTCTACCTCTCTTTCAAATCAGAGGCGGTGAAGGTCCTGTGTGAGTGTCTGGAGGCGGTTGGAGGATGGATGGCGGCTAACAGATTGAGGTTGAATCCTGACAAGACAGAAGTACGTGAGGCGGGCAAGTGTGGGGGACTCCCTGGTCCTGAATGGGGCAACTGTGCCCCTGAAGGACCAGGGGCACAGCCTGGGAGTCATTCTGGACTCACCGCTGTCCATGGAGGCGCAGGTCAGTTCTGTGTCCAGGGCAGCTGTCTGCCAGCTCCATCTGGTACACAGGATGAGGCCCTCCCTGCCCGGAGACTGTCTCACCAGAGTGGCGCATGCTCTGGTTATCTCCCGCTTGGACTACTGCAATGTGCTCTACGTGGGGCTACCTTTGAAGGTGACCCGGAAACTACAACTAATCCAGAATGCGGCAGCTAGACTGGGGACTGGGGGTGGTCCCTGAGACCACATAACACGGTCTTGAAAGACCTACATTGGCTCCCAGGACGTTTCCAAGCACAATTCAAAGTGTTGACGCTGACCTTTAAAGCCCTAAACGGCCTCAAAGGCCCAGTAGATCCTGAAGGAGCATCTCCACCCCCATCATTCTGCCCGGACACTAAGGTCCAGCTCCGAGATTACAGGGAACCAGGCAGAGGGCCTTCTCGGTGGTGGCACCCACCCTGTGGAATTCCCTCCCACCACATGTCAAAGAGAACAACAACTACCTGACATTCTGAAGACATCTGAAGGCAGCCCTGTTCAGTGAAGTTTTTATGTGTGACATCTTAGTGTATTTTTTGTCTTTGTTGGAAGCTGCCCAGAGTGGCTGGGGAAACCCAGCCAGATGGGTGGGGTATAAATAAATTATTATTATTATTATTATTATTAACCTGTGGAACTCCTTCCCGCTTTAAGAGAGGTTAGGACAAATTCATGAAGGAGAAGAGGACTGTTCGTGGCTATTCTGGGGTCTCCGTGGTCGGAGGCAGGGATGCTTCTGAATTCCAGTTCCTGGAAACCACTGGAGGGGAGAGAGGGGATCTTGTGTTCGAATCCTGCTTGTGGGATTCTGATAACGGCCGCTGTGAGACCAGGATGCTGGACTAGATGGGACCTTCTTGGCCTGATCCTGCTGATTTCTCTTATGTCCTTAAGATGAATTATGGCTGCTACTCGCCCCCCCCCCCCAGCACCCATCTCCAGCTGGGCTCCAGTCCTGGGAAGGGGCTGGGAGGGAACCCGGATGCCTGTGTTCTTTGCGGAAAGGAGATTGGGATGGCGCAGGTGTATGGAGCTGTCTGTTCTCAGTGAGATCACGAACCAGCATTCCTGAATTCACCTTCGTAAGACGCTCCTCTTACTTGAACGATGGGTCGTCTACGCAAGCATTTTTTTCCAACCCGAGGCCCCCAAGATGTAGCCACGCTTGTCCAATTCAATTTGCAGTTTTTTCCCCGCGAAATAATCTCAAAGCTGTATTTCCCAGAGAAAAACACCAGCAATAAAAGCAGCGGCTTTAATTCCACATAGGAAAAAAACAATGACACAATTTAAAATGAAAACGTTCCTAAAAACAGTTCCACGCATAGAAACAATTTGAAACACTTTCAGATCCAGTACAGATGTATAGATAATGTATTTAAAACATGTATACAATACAATGTATAGATACTACATTTAAAACAAATGTTTCTATTTAACCTTTTTTCTTTTTGTTTCTTTATTAAAAAGATTTAAGGAAATAATATAATACTGTGTAAAATATAACAAGTGTGATTTAGGTTTTTTGAGAACAGTCAGAAGTCTAGGTCTTTTTTTGTTGTTTTAATTTTCTTGTATTTTCACATTTTTCCCCCCAGCATGGGATGGGATATAAATTGTAATATAGTATATTGATGTATAAATCTGTGGAATATGTTCAATAAAGACTTTTTAAAAAGAAAATCCAATACAGAGGCAGTCTGGGAAGCAGATCTCCCCTTGTTGAAAAAGGAAGGCACCGAAAAGACTACAAAGCCCATTATCCACGACCATTTCCTTAGCTTGCAGTGGATGATGGGCGTTGTAGTCCAACGTCTGGTGGGGAGGAAGCAAAATGGCTGAAGTACAGAGATGGGGAACCTGTGACTCCAGAAATTGCTGGGCTGCAACGACAATCACACTTGCAGGGGCTGATGGGAGTTGTGAGCCTCCAACGACAACAGGGATGGCCTGTTTCTGTTGAATCACTGTCCTCAACCTTCTTTTGTAGCTGTACGAGACGGCCAACAAATACCACTTCCTTCACAGCCTGGCCCTCCTAGCTGTGCCCCACTGCCGCTATCCCATGATGGTAAGGATCCACGACTTAGAATTGGCTGGGGTTTTTTGGGGGGGGGTTACAAGCTGCCAACCAAGCGCCTCCAAATTTGTGTAGGGTTTCTTCCTGAGCCATATCTTCTCCTAAAGGCGCAGGTCAGCTCTGTGTCCAGGGCGGCTGTTTACCAGCTCCACC
This sequence comes from Podarcis gaigeae, assembly GCF_964106915.1. Taxonomy (NCBI): domain Eukaryota; kingdom Metazoa; phylum Chordata; class Lepidosauria; order Squamata; family Lacertidae; genus Podarcis; species Podarcis gaigeae. The sequence goes on from NC_139689.1 coordinate 3,331,773, forward strand.
TGGTACGCAGGATGAGACCCTCCCTGCCCGCAGACTGTCTAGCCAGAGTGGCGCATGCTCTGGTTATCTCCCGCTTGGACTACTGCCATGCGCTCTACGTGGGGATACCTTTGAAGGTGACCCGGAAACTACAACTAATCCAGAATGCGGGAGCCAGACTGGGGACTGGGAGCGGCCGCCGAGACCATATAACACCAGTCCAGAAAGACCTACGTTGGCTCCCAGGACATTTCCGAGCACAATTCAAAGTGTTGGTGCTGACCTTGAAAGCCCTAAACGGCCTCAAAGGCCCTGTATACCTGAAGGAGCGTCTCCACCCCCATCATTCAGCCCGGACACTGAGGTCCAGCTCCGAGGGCCTTCTGGCGGTTCCCTCCCTGCAAGAATCCAAGTTACAGGGAACCAGGCAGAGGGCCTTCTCAGTGGTGGCACCCGCCCTGTGGAACGCCCTCCCATCAGATGTCAAGGAAATAAACAACTACCAGACTTTTAGAAGACATCTGAAGGCAGCCCTCTTTAGGGAAGCTTTTAATGTTTAACAAACCACTGTTTTTTAATACGTTGTTGGAAACCACTCAGAGTGGCTGGGGAAACCCAGCCAGATGGGTGGGGTATAAATAATAAATTCTATTCTATTCTATTCTATTCTATTCTATTCTATTCTATTCTATTCTATTCTATTCTATTCTATTCTATTCTAAAGCTGTCCCGCAAGGCAGGGGAGGTTGGGGTAACCGTTGGGTGTGGATGATGGGAGTTGTAGTCCAATGTTTGGTGGATGCCATGCTGGAAAAAGCTGTTCCCATCATCTCTTACGGCAGGACATGCACAGCCCGGCCCCATTCTAGGTACTGGTACTAACCTCAGAGTTGGGAGGGGACCCCAAATCTCATCTAGTCTGACCCCCTGAAATAAAACCTTTTTATTTCTCTTCTTTGTATATCGTATTCTTGTTTTATTGCTGCGGCCAATGGCTGACGCAAATAAACATTCATTCATTCAGTGATTCTAACTTGCACCTTTTGTTCCTCCCAGGCCGGCAGCATCTTGTCTCTGGGCATGGGGATGTTCGCTGGTGCCCTGTATTACCACGCCGTGACAGGGGACCCGATCCTGACCAAGGCGGCCCCTTATGGTGGTTCCCTCCTCATCCTCGGCTGGATCGCCATGGCCCCTTGACAACTCGTTCTGTCCCCATGTGGCCCCCATCTGCAGGGCAATCAGCCCTGCCCCTCACTCCCCCCATAGGCTAGCCAGAAGGGAGCCCTAGGAGAAGAGAGATTTCCAAATGTCAGTGGGATCCCTTGAGGTCTTCAGCCCACCCCAAACACGTCTCTGTCCTGCGTCTTGGAACTCCCCGAATGCCGAATCCCTTCTTAAAAAGCCAAGATCCTTTCCCCCCCAAAAATAATTGCAACCAGATTTGAGTTTGCGATGGAGGCCTCAGAATGCAATGTCCGATCGGTGCTTTTCAATTGGTGTTTTTTAACTTAATAAATGATGAAAGTGATTTACCTTTTTTAAAAAACCCATGCACCTTTTTTCTGTGAATAAATTTATTCCGTGGTAAATCGTGGCTATATGTTAGATGTCATGCGTAAGCTAAGAACAGGAAGCACAAAGCATTCCAGTGCGTCTCCGCCTCCCTCCCGAGGTTGCTAGACTACAACTCCCATCAGTCATGACTTAGCCCTGCTTTTGAGAGACAAAAGAAGGGCTAAAGGGTGTTTCAGGCAACCTGGCTGGGCTGGTTGGGAGTTGTAGTCCAAAGCAGGTGGGGAGCCCTAGGTTAACAGATTGAGGCTGAATCCTGACAAAACAAGTACTGTTTCGGGGGGACAGGCGGTGGGCAGGTGTGGAGGACTCCCTGGTCCTGAATGGAGCAACTGTGCCCCTGAAGGACCAGGTGTGCAGCCTGGGAGTCATTCTGGACTCACCGCTGTCCATGGAGGCGCAGGTCAGTTCTGTGTCCAGGGCAGCTGTCTGCCAGCTCAATCTCCACCCCCATCGTCCAGCCCGGACACTGAGGTCCAGCTCCGAGGGCCTTCTGGCGGTTCCCTCGCTGTGAGAAGCCAAGTTACAGGGAACCAGGCAGAGGGCCTTCTCGGTGGTGGCACCCGCCCTGTGGAACGTCCTCCCACCAGATGTCAAGGAAATAAACAACTACCAGACTTTTAGAAAACATCTGAAGGCAGCCCTGTTTAGGGAAGCTTTTAATGTTTAACAGTCCACTGTATTTTAATACTTTGTTGGAAGCCGCCCAGAATGGCATTTATTTCACCATCATTATTATTATTTTAAAAAATATATGCTTTTATACAGTGGTACCTCAGGTTACATAGGGACGCGAGTGGCGCTGTGGATTAAACCACTGAGCCTAGGGCTTGCCGATCGGAAGGTCGGTGGCTTGAATCCCCGTGACGGGCTGAGCTCCCGTTGCTCAGTCCCTGCTGCTGCCAAACTAGCAGTTCAAAAGCACGTCAAAGTGCAAGTAGATAAAGAGGTACCGCTCTGGCGGGAAGGTAAACGGCATTTCCGTGCGCTGCTCTGGTTTGCCACAGGAGGCAGCGATGGCCAAGAACCTGGATGGCTTTAAAAAGGGGACAGGGCAAATTCACGACGGAGAGGCTGCTATCGATGGCCACTAGCCAGGATGTTTCTGCTCTGCCTCTGCAGTTAGGATTTAGCGATGCATCTGAACGCCAGTTTCTGGAAGACACAGGAGCGGGAATGGATCATGGGCACCTGGTTGGCCGCTGTAAGAACAGATGCTGGTCTAGAAGATGGTACCTTGGGCCCGATCCATCATTGACCTGTTCATAATTTTTAAAAAACTGGCAGGTGAGGGGGTGGTTACGAGTCAGGACAAGATGGTAATTTCATGGCTTTGGTGCCACCACTGAAAGGGCCATGCAGGGAATCATCAGGGGCTGAGGAATGCTCAGGAACGCTTCTGGTGATGAACTTGAGACAACATTGAGAGAACAGTGGGCCCCACACTCTGTGGGGTGAACCACCTAGGAAGGGAAAACGTTGAAATTGGTTTCAAACGGGCAGGCCAGGGGAGGTGGGACTTTGTTTTTCTATTTATGTACCCTGGTTTCAGGGTGGTTTTCATTGCCAAACCATTGGGGTTTGACTTGTGGGGTTTTCATTTTTTTTGCTATGGGCTGTAGGTGGGGGCCGTGTTTTCCCTCCTCCCAAAATAAACCCCCTTCCCCTCGTTTCAGGGGCTTTTGCAGCAGGGCGGAATAAAGTTTGAGAAGTTATTCCTGCCTCAGAGCCTAAAAATAAGCGGTGGTGTTTTAAATTCCTCTGGAGGGGTAGGGAGGAGATTATGTTGCTGTTGTTGTTGTTGAGTCGTTTAGTGGTGTCCGCCTCTTCGTGACCCCCTGGACCAGAGCACGCCAGGCACTCCTGTCTTCCACTGCCTCCCGCAGGTTGGTCAAACTCATGCTGGTAGCTTCGAGAACACTGTCCCACCATCTCGTCCTCTGTCGCCCCCTTCTCCTTGCACCTTCCATCTTTCCCAGCATCAGGGTCTTTTCCAGGGAGTCTTCTCTTCTCAGGAGGTGGCCAAAGTCTTGGAGCCTCAGCTTCAGGATCTGTCCTTCCAGTGAGCACTCAGGGCTGATTTCCTTCCGAATGGAGAGGTTGGATCTTCTTGCAGTCCATGGGACTCTCAAGAGTCTCCTCCAGCACCAGAATTCAAAAGCATAAATTCTTCAGCGATCAGCCTTCTTAATGGTCCAGCTCTCACTTCCATACATCACTACTGGGAAAACCAGAGCTTGAACTATACAGACCTTTGTCGGCAAGGTGATGTCTCTGCTTTTTAAGATGCTGTCTAGGTTTGTCATTGCTTTCCTCCCAAGAAGCAGGCGTCTTTTAATTTCATGACTGCTGTCACCATCTGCAGTGATCATGGAGCCCAAGAAAGTAAAAAAAGGAGGTAATAGAGGGAAGTTTTCTCAGAACAGCGAAGCCTTAGGTTGACTTGGGGGCGGGAAGATCTCCACCCTCAAAGGAAAGTTTTTTTGGAGAGAATGGGCCTACACAGGAACTCTGCCCCACAATCCTGGAAGGGCCAATTGTAGTAGCTCTAGTGGTGAAGTCACTCTGCACATGGTCTGAGAAACACACAAACACAACACACTGCAACCAACCACACCCTGGGCCCTGTGGGCTCTTGCACCGCCAGCAAAAATAAGTACTGGTTTATGTGATGCTGACACAAAGACTTTGCTGACACACCATACAGAAGAATGAAATTTTACTGCCTCCTTTTCTCCCACACAACCCCATATTGCCTGTAATTGTAACGTCTCACTCGGAATGCAACAGATTTGTTTGACTTGAAAAGCGAGACTCTGTGTGTCCTATTGTTACTTAAGAAAATGTTATTAAAAACATGTAATAATAAAAAGAGACTTGCAGAGGGCTGTTTTAGCTGAGGCAGGCTGGGGGAAGCCTGAGCGCTTGAGATCAGTGGGGTTTGGAGCCGTACCTGGTCTTGAGATTAAATCTGGAGGGGAAAGGGGGCGGGGTCTATTCAGGGGGTTGGACTAGATGACCCTGGTGGTCCCTTCTGATCCTACAATTCTTTGATTCTAGGTCAGGTGCTGCAGGGACTAGAGCATGACCTGGCAACAGCCAGGAAGGGCCATCATTGCGCACCGATTTTTGCAAAAACACAAAGCGGGGATGCTTGCGCTTGGGCTAGACGTCACGTGTGAACCCTCCCAATCGGGCGGCGCAGAAGTGCTTTCCCCAAGGCGTCGTGGAAACAGGCGTGAAGTCGGTGTCCAAAAGGCAAGTTCCCTCCTACCAGGCAGCAGCGGGGCCGCGTTCTCGCGTGGCGGTGCGTCCAAACAAACAGCCGCGCAAGACGCGCGTCTCTCCCTCTCGCCCGCCAGGACTCCACAAAAAGCCCACCAGCTGGAGGGCGCCGGGTTGGCCGAGACCATTAACCCGGGTTAAAGCCCCTAAGCTTTCTCCTTCCCCTCCCATCCCTCGAAGCGAAAGAGCAAGCCCGGACACGCCGCGTTTACACGACCGGCGCGCATCGCTCCTTTTTCTCTCTCTCTCCCTTCTCTCTCCGGTCGCGGCGCCGCTCCAGGGCTGCTGCCGGCGATGGGAGGGCGAGGGGGCGGCCCCTGCCTCGCCCTGCCCTCCCTCCTTCCCTCAGTCCATCCTTTTCCTCTCTTTCTCTTCTCTCTCTCTCCACCTCCCTCCCTCCGCCACTTTCTTTGCTGGCTCCAGGGCGTGAAGGTAACGCGGAATGGAGAGAAGGAGCCGGGGAGGCGAGGGGGAGGCCCAAATAATGTGGGGGGGGGGAGGGAGAGAAGCCATGGGGGTGGGGGGGTCCTTGGCCTTGTCTCCCCCTCCCTCCTCTACCCCCCCCCCACACCAGGGGGCTGTTTGGGAAACCAGCTGAGATGGCCAGGAAAATAAAAGATGGGTATCCCCATCCTTTGCGCGCTTGGTTTCTTTCTGTTCCCGGTGAGAGATTTGGGGGGGGGGGCTCTCAGTTCAGGCCAGATTTGCAATTGCCGGGGGGGGGTCTTTTCTTTCTCCTCCTCTTTCTCGTGTGAATGTGGACAGCGGGGATGTTGTTTTGCAAAGAGGGAAAGTCCCCCCCCCCAGTCTTGCCCGGGGGGGAAAAGATGGGAGGAGGAAGAAGAAGAAGGCAAAGAAGTTTCTTTGGAGAGAGGAGGGTTGGGTTTGGGGCGCGGGCCCTTCCTCCCCATCTCCTTTGCTGCCTCTTCGGCGCAGCCTTGGCCATCCTGGCGCCCACCCCAGCGTCCTCAGCAGCTGGGGGGCGCCAGGTTGGCAGTTCTGGGAGGAGAGAAACCAGATGGTTTTAATTTTGCTGTTGTTGTTTCGCCCCCCCCCCCCGCAGGGAGGGAGCCTCCCCTCCTCTCCCAACATCCTTCCTGATTTTCCTCCTTTCCCTTAACCCAACAATCTCCCTTCTCTCTCTCTCTCTCTCTCTCTCTCTGCACCCAGCCTGAGAGACGCCTTGCAGCCAGGTGGTGGTTGCCTTGCAAAACAATGCAGAATTATGTTTCCAAGGTTCTCGGAAGGCTCTACAAAATGCTTCCAGGTTTCCTGTCCAGCCCTTGCCTTTGTTCTCGCTCCTCCTGCACAGTTTTCGATTCCCCGGCCTTGAGTGCGAGTTCTGCGACACCCAGAAGCCTGCGCTAGGGAGGGAGAGTGCGCCCGGGTTCCGCTTGCTGGTTTTGGCTGGCTGCATGATTGGGTTGTCTTTGTTTTTATTGTGTATTCTGTGTCTTCTAGATTGTAATTTTTGTTGGGAACCAACCTGAGATCTGCAGGTATAGGGCAGTATACAAATAATAATAATTAATAATAATAATAATAATAATAATAATAATAATAATATAATGAGCCGCTTTGGCCTGATCTAACAGCCTCTCCTTAGGCTCTAGTCCAGCCTTTCTCAACCTGTGGGTCCCCAGATGTTGAACTACAACTCCTATAACCCCTAGCTAGCCAGGCCAGAGCTCAGGGATGATGGGAGTTGTAGTCCAACAACATCTGGGAACTCACAGGTTGAGAACCGCTGCTCTAGTCATAGAATTGTAGAGTTGGAAAGGAGTTTAAGCATCGTGATAGCTCAGTCAGTAGAGCATGAGACTCCTAATCTCGGGGTAGTGGGTTCGAGTCGCGCGTTGGGCAAAAGATTCCAGCAATGCAGGGGGCTGGACTAGATGGCCTTTGGGGGCCCCTTCCAACGCTACAATTCTGTGATTCTATAAGGAGAGCCTGCTGGATGAGGCCAGTGGCCCACCTAGTCCAGCATCCTGCCTTCGCGGTGGCCAAACAGATGCCCCCAATGGGAAAGCAGCAATCAGGATTCGAACACAGGAGCCACTCTCCCTTCCTGTGGCTTCTAGCACCTGGGATTCAGAAACATCGCTGCCTCTGACTGTGGAGGCAGAACACAACCATCCTGGCTAGTAGCCAACAATAGCTTTCTCCTGCATGAGCCTGTCTAATCCTCTTTTAAAACCATCCAGTTTGGTGTCCATCCTGTGGCAGGGAGTTCCGAAGTTTATATGCCGCACGAAGAAGGGCTTTTGTTTTATCTGTGTGCTGTAGTGTGGAAAGTGATTTAGAGAGAGGTCTCTGCTCTCTAGGAAGTTACAATCTGAACACTGGTTAGAGGGAGTGTATTATGGTTCGTATGTCGGACTGGGACCTGGGAGAGAGCCGGGTTCGAATCCTGCCTCGGCCCTGAAGCTCGTTTGCTGAACTTGGGCCAGTTGCTGCCTATCCTACCACTCAGGATTGTTGTGGGGATGGAAGAGGGGGAGAACCACGTACTCCCCCTCAATTTCCTTGAAGGAAAAGAGTGCGAATTAATGCAATTAATAAATAAATTCCCGTGGTGCTGCCTCGGTGCTGTCAGTGGACGCAAATATACCAGGGGGAATGAAGCAGGGGATGGGATACGGCATGTAGAGCACGAGACTCTCCCGGTCTTGGGTTCGAGTCCTACACGGGGCAAAAAGATTCCTGCATTGCCGGGGGTTGGGCTAGATGACCCTGGGTCCCTCCCGACTCTACACGATTTTATGTGTGTTTGAGCTTTGCCAGGAGGGAGAGGAAGGGGTTGATTAGAGAGCATCTGGGCTGCGGACTCTGAAAGATACAGGATTCCTGGGTGGCTTTTGCAAGTGGGCGAAAAGCCGGGGATTTTGTGGCTTCTCTCAAGGGTGAGAAAATATTCTCTTGGCGAATCTTGGGGTGTTTTTTTATCTTAAGGGAGTGGAAAACAGGCTCTCTTGCCAGCTGCTTGGGTTTGCTGGAAAGCCGCCTCCACCTTTCCGCGGGGAAACCCGGCCTCTCCCTTCTCAACCCAGAACCCAGCGCAGACATCCAGGCACACCCAAAGGTCACTGGGATTTTCAGGGAGAGCTGACTGGATCCCACGCGGTCTGCGGAGTTTGGAAGCGCCGCCTGGAAACAGGAGGCCCAAATCGTCCAACACACCCCCCCTCCAGCAACAATCCCTGTTTTGGAACAAAAAAAAAATATACACCCAAAACCCTGAGTGCCACCCAATTTTGGGGCAGGGCGAAGACTCTGAGCTGTTGGTTTGCCAGTGAGAGGAGCTTGCCCCAAACCCCTCTATTTTTAAGAGGGTAGCTGCTGTCATGTGGTTTTTCGCAAGGCTTTGTTTTCTTCCTCCCCCAAGCCGCTTGAGTGCAGAAGGAAGATCAAGGCAGACTTTGTTTTCGCACGGCGAGAGATCGATGGGGAGGCAGAATTCTTGGGTGAGGAGGACCATGGGTGTGTGTGTGTGTGTCAGGACTCCTGGGTTCTTCGGAGAGGGCAGGAGGGTTTGGAGGCTGAAAGTTCGGCTCAGAGGCCTGGCAAGGAGTCGGGGATTGCCTCTGCTGCTGCTGCTCCTGCCCTCCCCATGATGAGTCTGTGTGGGCTTGAGGAGGGGGGGTGGGAAAGCGGAGATCCAGTTTCACTTGGATCATGTGTCCCTTGCTTAGGCAAGAGGAGTGGGCGCCATTTCTGGAAAGCGCGACTCAGGGACGGGCATGAAGTGAGTAACGCCTGGAGGCTTCTGAGTTTGACTCTCCTTGAGACTTGTGTGTTTGTGTGTGTGTTTGCACGCAACGCCTTGCAGGGTTGCACAAATCTGTGTGTGGCCTCTGACATTTGGGCCGGAGGGTCTGGTGACTTTTAAACTGTTTGTTTCCCAATTCCCTCTGGGGACACGATTTGTGTTCTGTGACACTTTGTGTCTCTGTGTTGATGGCTATCATGTGTTTTCACTTCTGGGTGGGCTTGGGAGACTGGGGTGTGTGTGTGTGTGTGTGTGTGTGTGTGCAGGTTTCTGTACTCTGGTGCGCCACAGAATTTCAGAGTGGAAAGGGACACCCCAAAGGACATCTATCCCAACCCCATTTAGTGGCAGGAATCGCTGCTAAAGAAATCCTGACCCGGTCAGAGAGGAAGTGAGAACTTTGTACACTTAATTCCTCTTCTTTGGTGTTTTTGACACCATTGTGATTGTGTGAATTTGATTCTCTGCACGTTTCGGCACGGGTTGTACGTGTGCGAATTGCCACCCAAAGCTTCTGTGTTTTCTTGTGTGTTTAAAAACTGCGCAGTTCCACCGGTGAAGCATTTCTTGCCTGCCGCAGCCAGGAATTCCGCACACCCGTTGATTTCTGCTTGCCTGCTAGCTGTTCAAAAGCTCAGGAGCCTTGCCAATGAGAGAGGTGGCAATTGTGTGTCTCCCTTTTTGTTTTCCTGTTGTTGTTTTTTGCAAATACCTTTTGTTTGGCTTCCTGGAGACAGGCCCCAGGTCTGCATTGTGATGAAGAATGAATGCAAAGAGCAAGAGAGGGCGGCCAAAAGGGGTACCTCTGTGCCAACTAGGTTTACCCGCTTTTGTGCCAGTCGGCGAGGAGGCTGTGTGTGTTTGTTTGAATCTAGGAGAATAGCCCTCTTTGCTTCGCTGCAGCAACAGAGAGTCACATCTCTCCAAATGACAAAGCTCAGGTATACAAGGATAAGTGAGACGTCCGTATGGGTGCAGATTTTGAAAAGCGGGCGGCAAAATTCAGTATCACACATCACAAAGCGGTTATTTCTCATTAACCCCCTTTTAAGATCTGCGTCGGGACGCGGGTGGTGCTGTGGGTTAAACCACAGAGCCTAGGACTTGCCGATTAGAAGTCGACGGTTCGAATCCCTGCGACGGGGTGAGCTCCCATTGCTCGGTCCCTGCTCCTGCCAACCTAGCAGTTCAAAAGCACATCAAAGTGCAAGTACAACAGTGTTTTGTGTTGTGTAGGCTCCAAGGATGTAAGTCATGGGCCCTGCCAGCTTGCCTGCTCCCTAAAATATCACTGGTTTGCTCCTTTCTATATATAGGGTGCCTACATTCTGCATGGGGACGCAGGTGGCGCTGTGGTCTAAACCACTGAGCCTCTTGGGCTTGCCAATTTGATGGTAGGCAGTTCAAATCCCTGCAACGGGGTGAGCTCCCGTTGTTCGGTCCCTGCTCCTGCCCACCTAGCAGTTCGAAAGCACGTCAAAGTTCAAGTATATCAATAGGTACCACTCCAGCGGGAAGGTAAACGGCATTTCCGTGCACTGCTCTGGTTCGCCAGAAGCGGCTTAGTCCTGCTGGCCACGTGACCCGGAAGCTGTACGCCGGCTCCCTCGGCCAGTAAAGCGAGATGAGCGCCGCAACCCCAGAGTCGGCCACGACTGGACCTAATGGTCAGGGGTCCCTTTACCTTTACCTATACATACACATACATTATATTTCACATTTGTTCTTTCTCTCCTGAGCTGATTTCCCTTCTTCCTCCTTCCGGCTTTTTTATGCCGTCTTTAACTTTTCGCGTTGTCTCTGTCCGTTTTATATATAATTGTTATTCTTCCATTTCCCCCCCATAAAATGTCTGAAAACAAATAAACCTTTCTATATATACAATTCTTGTTGTCTGTCTATATTCATTTACAAATATTGTTCAACAATAGTCCTAATGTACATTTTTAATTCATTTTATTATTATTATCCAGTAAATTTCTTGTGTTTACTCGTGGTTTATTTCAGTTCTACTGGTTTCCCTATTTCACATCGTCTTTATATATAACATAAATTTCCCCCATTCTTTTTGATATGTTTTGTCACCCTGATGTCGAATTTTTGCTGTTAGCTTGGCTATTTCTGCATACAGTGGTACCTCGGGTTAAGTACTTAATTCGTTCCGGAGGTCCGTTCTTAACCTGAAACTGTTCTTAACCTGAGACACCACTTTAGCTAATGGGGCCTCCAGCTGCCGCCGCACCGCTGGAGCACGATTTCTGTTCTTATCCCGAAGCAAAGTTCTTAACCCGAGGTAATATTTTTGGGTTAGCGGAGTCTGTAACCTGAAGCGTATGTATCCCAAGGCACCACTGTATTCCATAACCTTGTACAGTGGTACCTCGGGTTACAGACACTTCAGGTTACAGACACTTCAGGTTACAGACTCCGCTAACCCAGAAATAGTACCTCGGGTTAAGAACTTTGCTTCAGGATGAGAACAGAAATCGTGCTCTGGCGGCGTGGCAGCAGCGGGAGGCTCCATTAGCTAAAGTCGTGCTTCAGGTTAAGAACAGTTTCAGGTTAAGACCGGACCTCCGGAATGAATTAAGTACTTAACCCGAGGTACCACTGTACTGCAAAAAAAGGTGATTTTTAAAAATCCAAACGCCCTGTGCTCTGTTCAGGCTTATTTGAGACGTTTTGGGCTAATATTCACCTCCTTCTCTGAAAAACCATCTATTTTTTCTCATTGTCTCCCTGCCTCCACCCAAACAGCCGAGGCCGCCTAATATTTTACAGATCTGTTTACTGTGCTAGCGACCAATATGCTTCTGTCCCAAAATAATCCCTTTCTCTTGCTATTTCCTTGCAGGGACGTCCAAATGGAAGGCAGTCGCCGCCGCTGATCACAAAGGCACCGGAAGCGGGGTCGTCATTCACCCCACACCCCTCTCCAGAAGGATACAAAAATGGCGGCTCCAGGTCTGGTCTGGCCTCTCATCCCTGCCTTACCTTGCTTTTTAATTACGTTGCTAAATTACGGAGGAAACGAAGGCGCCGTTCCCCACATAAGTAGCAACTTGCACGTATATTTTGGGCAGGCAGGAGTCCTTACGTGAGGGGAGTGTATTTAAAGTTAAATCCAACCCAGCTGTTTTGCAAACTCGCTCTATTCAGAGGATGCAAAGTGGATTTCAGCCCTCGGGAAATCTATATATTGGCCTCCGATAACCCACTTGATTTTGCACGACGCAAGCAGTTGCACAGCCAAAAAGCTTGGATGCGTCTGATATCTTTGCGTAAACTGGCCTCGTAGCTAGGCGGTCGATAACTTGCTTCCGGGATCCCGCCTCGATTACATCGTCCGCACGCACAAAAATCGGAACGCAACGCTGAAGATTATTGTGTATCTGTTTAATACTACTTCGATCTCACTCTCTTTCTCATAGAATTGTGCAGGTGAAACTCGAAAAATTAGAATATCACAATAATATTTATTATTTTTCATGCAAAGACATAACAAAAGAAAGAGTTAATAATAAAAAAGAATAAAACGAAAAGGGGAAAAAAGAATATAAAACATAAAATACATCAAATCACCACATAAACTAAAAGTTAGTTAATGAATTAAAATCCATCTTCATAGACATATTACTTGACTTCCTCAAATCTCTTCCATCTGAATTTCTTAGTAATTATATATAGCAGTTTCCAATATCATTATTTCATAAAACCATATCACAGTCAAAATCATGTTTCCTAACTTTTCTCATCGTACATTTTCTTATTTATTTATTTAATCCCATTTAGTGATTACATATCTTTAATATTGCAAGAAAAATTAGAATATCGTGGAAAAGTTCATTTATTTCAGTAATTCAACTTAAAAGGTGAAACTGATATATGAGATAGACTCATGACATGCAAAGCGAAATACGTCACGCCTTTATTTCTTATAATTGTGATGAACCCATTGCAGGTGTTATGTATCAAATAGCTATTGCACCTTTTCACAATATTCTAATTTTCTGAGATTGTTAATTTGGGGTTTTCATCAGCTATGCGCCATAATCACCACAATTATAACAAATAAAGCCTTGACGTATCTCGCTTTGCATGTCATGAGTCTATCTCATATATTAGTTTCACCTTTTAAATTGGATTACCGAAATAAACGAACTTTTCCACGATATTCTAATTTTCCGAGTTTCACCTGTTGAGTTGGCAAGGATAACAAGCGTGGGGTATAAATTAAACACACACAGTTGTGTCTTGGAAGCCGAACGCCTTGCCACTTGAACGCTTTGGCTCCTGAACACCGCAAACCCGGAAGTGATTGTTCTGGTTTGCGAACGTTCTTTGGAACCTGAACGTCCAACACAGCTTCCGATTGGCTGCAGGAGCTTCCTGCAGCCAATCAGAAGCCGTGCCTTGGTTTCTGAACATTTTGGAAGTCGAACGGACTTCCGGAATGGATTCTGTTCGACTTCCAAGGTACCACTGTGTATATGTGTGTGTGTGTGTGTGTGTGTGTGTGTGTGTGTGGATGTGGGTGGTGCTGTGGGTTAAACCACAGAGCCTAGGACTTGCCGATCAGAAGGTCGGCGGTTCGAATCCCCGCCACGGGGTGAGCTCCCATTGCTCGGTCCCTGCTCCTGCCAACCTAGCAGTTCAAAAGCACGTCAAAGTGCAAGTAGATAAATAGGTACCGATCCGGCGGGAAGGTAAACGGCGTTTCCGTGCACTGCTCTGGTTCGCCACAAGCGGCTTAGTCCTGCTGGCCACATGACCCGGAAGCTGTACGCCGGCTCCCTCGGCCAGTAAAGCGAGATGAGCGCCGCAACCCCAGAGTCGGTCACGACTGGACCTAATGGTCAGGGGTCCCTTTACATACATACATACATACGTACATACATATATATATATATATATAGTCCAATTCCCTGCAATCTTTTGCCTAGGGTAGGATTCGAACCCACGACCCTGAGGTTAAGAGGTTCAGGCTCAACCGCCTGAGCGATCCAGCCTCATCCATACCCCCCTTCTTCTCCAAAAATGGATAAAAAAGGTGTGTTTTTTTAAGTCAGTCTGATCTTTTGGCTTAGCGGTTTGTTTGGTGGGCAGGCTGCCATTATTTCCACAAACAGACACACATTTCCCCTCCGACAATTAACTTGCAATATTTAATTCGCTGAGCTCGGTGACGGAACACCTGCTTTTTGCAGGCAGGGTTCGGGAAAGGCCCCTTTGTCCAAAATGCTTGAGACACCCGTTGCCAGTTAGGGGAGACCACCCTTCCCCAACCTGGTGCCCTCCCCTGGCGGTGCGGAGTGCTGTAGCCCCACAACTTCTGGGGGGGGCATCAAGTCTGATTGACATATGGCCTCAAGGGGGGAGGAGCCAGCTGGGCCCCAGGGTCTCATGTGATTACAGCTCAAACCCTGACAATCAGCTGACAGTTCAAATGGGTCACATGACCTCAGCTCACCTTTGGGCCAGATCCAGATTCCACACACCCCAGGGCTGGATCCGTGGTCTGGTTCAGAGTGCAGGAGTGCTTCTGAATGCCAGTTGCTGGTAAACACAGTGTCGGTCTTGTGTTCGAATCCTGATGGAGGTTTTCCTATAAGGGTTGGCCACTGTGGGAACAGGTTGTTGGACTAGAAGGGCCCTTGGCCTCATACAGTAGGCCCTTCTTACGCTCCTACAGTCTGCGAAAGCCAGGGTGGTGTAGGGGTTTAGTGTGTCCAATCAGGACCTGGGGGAGCAGGGTTCGAATCCTCCCTCGGGGATCTCTGGCTGACCTCAGGATCCGGTCCCTGCCTAGCCCACCTCGCAGGTTTGTTGTGGGGTTTAAATATATTGAAATAAGATGTAAGGTGGCGACGTCTTGCGTTCCAAAATGGGACCAGATGAGGGTTGGGATAGATGTCCTTTGGGGTGTCCCGTCCAACTCAAACCAAAAATCACCTCTGAATCTGCAGTCTTGGCTGCTTCTCCAAGGAGCGTCAAGGTTGCCAAATGCTGATTCTTACAATATGCAAATGGCGTGTTCTATCTCTCCTCGCCCGTCTTAATCATCTTTGCCCTTTCGGTCTTTAAGCCAATTCTGTGACAGTCTTTGTACAGTGGTCCCTTGGTGCTCAAACTTAACCCGTTCCGGAAGTCCGTTCCAAAACCAAGGCACTCAATTACCCATAGAAAGTCACGCAAAACAAATTAATCCACTCCAGGCTTTAAAAACAACCCCTAAAACAGCAATTTAACATGAATTTTACTCTCTAATGAGACCATTGATCCGTAAAATGAAAGCAATAATCAATGTAAAAAGGTAAAGGGACCCCTGACCATTAGGTCCAGTCGTGGCCAACTCTGGGGTTGTGGCGCTCATCTTGCTTTATTGGCCGAGGGAGCCGGCGTACAGCTTCCGGGTCATGTGGCCAGCAGGACTAAGCCGCTTCTGGCGAACCAGAGCAGCGCACGGAAACGCCGTTTACCTTCCCGCCAGAGCTGTACCTATTTATCTACTTGCACTTTGAGGTGCTTCCGAACTGCTAGGTGGGCAGGAGCAGGGACCGAGCAACGGGAGCTCACCCCGTCGTGGGGATTCGAACCGCCGACCTTCTGATCAGCAAGTCCTAGGCTCTGTAGTTTAACCCACAGCGCCACACGCGTCCCGCTAATAATCAATGTACTGTACTATAAAATAAATAAGACAGTATTGTAGATGATAATTTTTTAAAAAAATAATTCTTCCCTGCGCTGATGATAGTCCTTGTTTGGATGGGGGGGATTTTATCCATTTCCGCAGTCTCACAATCAATCCGCTGAATGTTGGAAGATTTGGGGCAGAGGAAATGAAGTTCATGCAGAGGGAACTGTGGAACTCCTTGCCACATGAGACACCAATGTTCACTAACTAGGATGGCTATAAAAGAAAATTAAATCAATTCATGGAGGAGGAAAGGGCTATCGATGGCTACTAGCCAGGATGGCTGTATTCTGCCTTTGCAGTTGGAGGCTGTAAATGCTTCCGAAAGCCAGTTACAGGAGGGGAGAGCGGGTCTTGTGTTCGAATCCTGCTTGCGGGTTTCCCAGAAGAGGCATTTGCTTAGCTCCCTGGGGTAACTGAATGCTGGGCTGTCCGGCCTGATCCAGGAAGCACTTACCAGTTCAGTGGGCGAGGAAGAGAAAAGAAAAGAGGGATTTGAAGAGAAACCGGAGAGGAGGAACTTTGCTGCAGACAGGGGCATTGGGGCATGAAAGGAGGCGGCGCTACAGCCCCACCCAAGTCAGCTGCGATGTTTGCCACCCCTTTCCCTGGGGCAGGGCAAGGCCTATTGTGACGGGGCATAGCTGGAATGTAGCTGGGCAGGATTTGGGCGCAGGGGGGCTGCGTCACTGTCTGCTCCCCCCGGGCTATTTTAACTTACCTGAGACGCCTGCAAGTCGCCTTCTCAGTGCCGGATTTCGGCATAAGCTAAACAAGCTATAGTTTAGGGGCCACCTCTCTTTGGGGCAGCCAAAAAAAATTAAAGGGGGGGAAAAACCCTGGATGTACATTTCCAAAATATAACATAAAAAACAAATAAAATAGTGTTTTGTGTTGTGTAGGCTCCTAGATGTAAGTCATGGGCCCCGCCTGCTTGCCTGCTCCTTAAAATATTACTGGTTTGCTCCATATATAGGGTAGGGACGCGGGTGGCGCTGTGGGTTAAACCACAGAGCCTAGGACTTGCCGATCAGAAGGTTGGCAGTTCGAATCCCCACAACGGGGTGAGCTCCCATTGCGAGGTCCCTGCTCCTGCCTACCTAGCAGTTCGAAAGCACACCAGTGCAAGTAGATAAATAGGTACCGCTCCGGAGGGAAGGTAAACAGCATTTCTGTGCGCTGCTCTGGTTCGCCAGAAGCGGCTTAGTCCTGCTGGCCACAGGACCCGGAAGCTGTACTCCAGCTCCCTCGGCCAATAAAGCGAGATGAGCGTCGCAACCCCAGAGCCGTCCGCGACTGGACATAATGGTCAGGGGTCCCTTTATCTTTAAACAAGCTATAGTTTAGGGCCCCACTCTATGGGGGCCCCCCCAAAATTTAAGCACCCCCGGGTGCAAGTAGATAAATAGGGACCGCTTACCAGCGGGTAGGTAAACGGCATTTCCGTGTGCTGCGCTGGTTCGCCAGATGCAGCTTTGTCACGCTGGCCATGTGACCCGGAAGTGTCTCCGGACAGCGCTGGTCCCCGGCCTCTTAAGTGAGATGGGCGCACAACCCTAGAGTCTGTCAAGACTGGCCCGTACGGGCAGGGGTACCTTTACCTTTACTAAAAAATTTAAAGGGAATAAAATAAAACCTAGCTACAGCAGTGTTTTGGGTTGTGTCGGCTCCAAAAATGTAAGTCATGGACCCCACCTGTTCGCCTTCTCCCTAAAATATCCCTGGTTTGCTCCTTTCTATATATAGGGTGCCTGCATTCTGCATGGACTGGTTGTGCAGCAACAGGGGCAAATGGCTTGAGATACCTATGAGGTCCATCAATGACCATATAGCATATATTCAACACAAAAAACAGGGACAATTTGTTGTTGACAAAGGACAGCTGGACATAGAAAAGGCCCTATTACCTTCAGTAGCTTAGGGCATGGGTAGGCAAACTAAGGCCCGGGGACCAGATCCGGCCCAGTCGCCTTCTCAATCCGGCCCGCGGATGGTCTGGGAATCAGCGTGTTTTTACATGAGTAGAATGTGTCCTTTTATTTAAAATGCATCTCTGGGTTATTTCTGGGGCACAGGAATTCATTCTCCCCCCCCCCTCAAAATACAGTCCGGCCCCCCACAAGGTTTGAGGGACAGTGGTTTGAGGGACAAAAAAGTTTGCTGACCTCTGGCTTAGGGCCACATCAAACCTAAATCCAGTCCTGGGCGGGACGACGCAGGTGCCCCCACAGGACTTTGCCCTCCACCCTAAAATAGCTGCCCAAAGAACACCAATAGCATCCTGAACGCTCCTTTTTATTAAAGAAAAATATTTTAAGCTCATGACTTGCTCTCACTTCCTCCCTGGCCATGACTCCTCCCTGCTTTCCATTTGTAATTTCCTTTTTCTTTGTTTTCAGCTTTCTCCTCCCTGCCATTTCTTTCTCCCTGTGTATTTCCTCCTCCTAACATGTGTCAACTCCTCCAATCGCTCTTTCAGGAGCTCCCGAAAAACCTTTCCTTTTGCCACCTCCCCAGCTCACCTCCCGTCAGACCTGGAACCCGCAGTTTCAGCTAGGAAGTTGCAAGCCGTTTAAAGACCTTTTAAAAAAAATAAATAAGGGAAAACGAAAAAGTCACAGAACTGTGCTTTCAAGTTCTGCATAAATTATCTGGGGAATTCTAAAGCTTGCCCCCTTTTTTGTGGCTTCTCAGGTTGACTAATAATGGTATCACCAAACTGTGGAGCTTAGAATATTATTCTTATAGACACAGCTATGGTTTGCTTTTTATAATACGCATCTTTCTGCAGGAATATTTATTTATTTTTGGTTGGTTTAAGGGGGACACTGAGGTGCTGTGGTTTTGTGGTTTTTTACACCTCTCCATTTTTCCCATTCTGTATTTCTTTCTTTTTATATAATTTTTATTAAATTTTCTGTTTTACAATTTAAAGATATCAGTGACTTCCCTTCCTCTCTTTCCATGGTTCATTTTACCTATCACAAATCCCTGCATATTTGACAAAAACTATTGTTGTTGTTGTTTAGTCGTTTAGTCATATCCGCCTCTTCCTGACCCCCTGGACCAGAGCACGCCAGGCCCTCCTGTCTTCCACTGCCTCCCGCAGTTTGGTCAGACTCATGCTGGTAGCTTCGAGAACACTGTCCCACCATCTCGTCCTCTGTTGTCCCCTTCTCCTTGGGCCCTCCATCTTTCCCAACATCAGGGTCTTTTCCAGGGAGTCTTCTCTTCTCATGAGGCGGGCAAAGTCTTGGAGCCTCAGCTTCAGGATCTGTCCTTCCAGTGAGCACTCAGGGCTGATTTCCTCAAGAATGGAGAGGTTTGATTTTCTTGCAGTCCATGGGACTCTCAAGAGTCTCCTCCAGCACCAGAATTCAAAAGCATCCATTCTTTGGCGATCAGCCTTCTTTATGGTCTACCTCTCACTTCCATACTTCACTACTGGGAAAACCAGAGCTTTTACTGGTTTTACGGACCTTTGTTGGCAAGGTGATGTCTCTGCTTTAAAAAGTAGGGGGGGGGGCAAAAAAAAAAAGTAGAGACAAAAGGTATACTGTCAGAGCTGCCCGAGGTCCCAGCTCACAAAGGACCAACGCCAGTTCGTTGTTATATACAAAAGTCTTTATTGAAGTTCAGTTTCGATTTCAAAGCTGCGGCGCGCAGCTCTACGTCTCAAACTCTAGACCGCTGAAGCTCCGTCGGAATCTCCTCCCCCCAGACACCAGTTTAAGACTCTAGCCTTGCTCCACCTCTTCCTTTGCTCTTTCCTCCTCTGGGCCCGCCTGTCCGCTGGGGTCTCCCCCTTTCTAGACTCTTCTGACGCTGAGTCCCCTGAGTCTTCCCCCTCCCTCCGGCGGGCTTTAGGACCTGGTTCCCAATCCGGGTTTCCTGCTGTGCCGAGCGCCTGTACATTTGAACTTGGCGCGCGCGCCCAGCCGGCAACCTTCCTCCTGACTGTTACACTGCTCCTGTCACTGCTTCCCCCTTCGGAGAGGCTAGCTGGACCTGACCTCCCCTCCGTTCCCTCACTCTCCAACAGAGGCGTGGCCAGCCCTGATTCATCTTCTCTCCCTGCTGGAGGAGAAGCTGGCCCTGATGCATGGGACTCTTCCCCCCCACTACGCTCTGGTGGAGGAGCTGGTCCTCATCTCCCGCTGCTGCTTTGGGAGTGCCCGCTGGCCCCTTGCTTCTGGTGTGTCCCCCCTGGGACCCCCCTTGCCCTGGCCATCGGCGCCCCCCTCTGGGAATCTTCTGAATCGCTGGAGAAGCTCATGGAATCTCTCGGGCTACTTTCATACTCCCCTACGCTGCCCTCCGATTCTTCCCCTTCGCTCTCCATTTCCTCTCTCCCCTGTGCCTCTGCTCCTGAGCCCCTGACATATACCATTCAGTATTTCATTATTGCATCCACCAAAACTTATTTGCACTGTTGGATTTATCTTAATGCTGCCAGCATTAATATATTTCCCATAGATTCAATAAACGTTTTCCAATCTTCTTTAAATGTATGTTCTTCTTGTTCTCATATTCTATACGTTAGCTCCGCAAGCTGCGCATATTCCATCAGTTTAAGTTGCCGTTCTTCTTTGGCTGGGACCTCGCTCGTTTTCCATTTTGGGGCTAACAAAACACGGGCCGCAGTACATAAATAACCTTTAATAATAATGTTTATTGGATATATGGGGGGGAGATTGTGTAGGTTTGAAAACCCTGGCAGCGTCAAGATAAATCCAGCAGTGTAAATAAGTTTTGGTGGAAGTAATAATGGAAGACGGAACGGTTTAGTTTTTTGTAAAATAAGCAGGGATTTGTGATTTGCAAAATGAACCATGGAAAGAGAAAAAGAGAAGAGATTTTAAAGCAGGGGATCCTTTAAGCTGCAATTTCCGTCTCACAGCGGGTTGCACTAGGGGTGGCCAACTCCAAAAAGACTGTGATCTACTCACAGAGTTAAAAACTGGCAGTGATCTATTCCCCTTTTTGGAGTCCAGGAAGGAAAGCCCTGTTTTTTAGGGGTTCAGGTCAAAGTTGTTGAGTTTTTTTTTTTACCACTTTTCTTTGGGGTGCAGGGTAAAAATGTTGAGATTTTTTTTTAGGGAGGCCAAAGTTGTAGAGCTTCTTTGCGGGGAGCCAGTGATCTACCAGTGATCCACCACAGATCTCCAGTGATCTCCCGGTAGATCGCGATCTACCTGTTGGACATGGGCGATCGCTTCCTGGACCACAGTTCTGGGATTCCTAGCTGAAAGGCTACAATTGTTTGATAATTCTTACTAAATTTTCTGTTTTACGAATCAGGATATTCATTTAAACCAGGCTTCCTCAACCTCAGCCCTCCAGATGTTTTGAGACTACAATTCCCATCGTCCCTGACCACTGGTCCTGCTAGCTAGGGATGATGGGAGTTGTAGTCCCGAAAATATCTGGAGGGCCGAGGTTGAGGAAGCCTGGTTTAAATGAATACCCTAATTTGTAAAACAGAAAATTTAATGAGAATTATAAAACAACAACAAAGTAACACTTGTTTCTTAAAGGCACAGTAATGTTTATTTTTTTAAAGGGTTTGCGGGTGTAGATGAGTTTTAAACAATCTCTCTCTCTCTCTCTCTCCCCCATCCCATAGGGTACCACGTTCCACAGCCCGGATATCCCACTGCATCTCCCCCATATCCCGTACACCAACCTCACCCTGTCCCCACGGCGCCGAGCCCTGGGTTCAGCGTCTATCCAGCCGGCAGCCCCGCCACAGGGCAAATAATCCCCCCCCAGCCGCCTCCTCGTGCCTTTCGGGATCACGCCGCGACGCCCCACCACCACCAAGCTCCGGACCCCCACACGGGCATCACTCCCTACCTGCCCGTGGCCAGCAACATCCCGCCCGGCCTTGAGTACCTGGCGCAGGTAAGGGTCCGTATCCTGGCCGTCGGGCCGCGCGCTCCTCCCTGCGTTCCTCCTCCGGCTTCCCCGGCCGAAAGGATCTCAAGCAGCTTGAGAGGGACAGCTAACGCCCTTCTTCTGCTTAGTTCGCCGTTAACCTGTGGAACTACCCGCCACAGGAGACAGGGACGGCTTTGAAAGAGGATGGGACAAATTCGTTGAGGTGGAGGAGAGGGCTATCGGTGGCTACGCTCAGGTCTCGGTGGTCTTTTCCTCGAACCCACGACCCAGAGATTACTTTTGATTTCAAACCTTTTATTGGCATCGCATCCAAAACGAATCAATACAGATTCGCCACTTCCCCCCCAAAAAAGGAGGCAGAGCAGTCTATCGCCACATCTCTTGGTCTCCAGGGAGATCAGGCGTCTGCGGCGTATTTCGACGACAAAAAACCAAATAGAGATATTTAGCCACTAACGTGGTGAGCTCCTGATCGTTCCCCAGTAATAGGAAATGTATGACCTCCGACTCTGGTTTCCATTTGGGGATACAGAGTTGATCTAGAAATTGCTGGCGGAGATCAGCGTATAGTCTGTGTTAGAATGCTTTACACAGGTGCAAGTTAATTCTGTCTCCAGGGCGGCTGTCTGCCTGCTCCATCTGGGATACAGGATGAGACCTTCCCTGCCCGCAGACTGTCTCACCAGAGTGGTGCATGCTCTGGTTATCTCCCGCTTGGATTACTGCAATGCGCTCTACATGGGGCTACCTTTGAAGGTGACCGGGAAACTACAACTAATCCTGAACGCAGCAGCCAGACTGGGGACTGGGAGCGGCCGCCGGGACGGCATAACACTGGTCCTGAGAGATCTGCATTGGCTCCCAGTATGTTTCCGAGCACAATTCAAAGTGTTGGTGCTGACCTTGAAAGCCCTAAACACCCTCAAAGGCCCAGTAGACCTGAAGGAGCATCTCCACCTCCATCGTTCATCCCAGACACTGAGGTCCAGCTCCGAGGGCCTTCTGGCAGTTCCCTCCCTGTGAGAAGTGAAGTTGCAGGGAACCAGGCAGAGGGCCTTCTCGGTGGTGGCGCCCACCCTGTGGAATGCCCTCCCTTCAGATGTCAAGGAAATAAACAACTACCAGACTTTTAGAAGACATCTGTGAGCAGCCCTCTTTAGGGAAGCTTTTAATGTTTAACTGACTACTGTACAGTATTTTAATACTTTGTTGGAAGCCGCCCAGAGTTGCTGGGGAAACCCAGCCAGATGGGCGGGATATAAATAATAAATTATTATTATTATTATTATTATTACACATGACTGTCAGGCATAGAGAAAATGAGGCAGAGATGCTTGTGGCATGTCCATGACCCAAACCCAGTCAAAGCGATGCTTTCACCGTGGACACAATCGCTCACTTCATTTTTCATAATTCCTCATAGCAATCCTACATGACCACTACACAAACAGGTCACACCTGCTCTTGAAGGTGGAGCCTCAGGTGTGGCCCCTGTTGAAAGCTGCCAGGTGAGGTAGGCTGAGCTGAACCGTGTCTCTAAACCGGGGAGTGTCCGGGTTCAGAAATGACAAGGGAGTCCATCTTTTCAGGCTTAGAAATGCATATATTTAAATCGCTAGGATACCTCTTTAAACAGACACGGCTTCCCCCGTAAACATCTGGGAGCTATAGTTTTGTTGGGGGTGTTGGTGTTGGTGGAAGACCTCCCTGTTCCCCTTCGCACAACTACAGGTCCCAGAGTGATACCGTCTTCCATTTTTCTTCCCAGGGAACTCTGGGAATTCTAGCTCTCTGAGGGGAATGAGGGCGCCTCAACAAACTATAACTCCCAGACTATCTTTTTGGGGAAGCCATGATGGCTGAAACTGGCATCACAGTGCTTTAAATGCATGTGGCTAAGGTCTATGTTGTGGTTTATTTCTTTCCCCCCCTTTTTTTGAGGGGGGGGGAGAGACACACAATTATTATTATTACTGATTTTTGTGGCCTCTGTCTCCTCAGGTTGACCAAATTTTGATACACCAGAAAGTGGAGCTCGTGGAAGGTGAGAGACAAATGGCGGAGATGTTGGTGCTCAGAGTCCACCAGGAGATGTGCCCTGTTTCCTACATCTGGACCAAATTTTTGTTTTTGAAGCTTATGTCCAGAGGGCCTGCCCTCTAGTTTGAGATTTGGGTGCTGTGGTGGTTTCATTCAGATGTTTTAATTCAGATGTCCCCACTTGGCCACGAAGCTCATTAGTGAGCCTTGGAACTCCCTGCCACTTGATATCAGAAAGGCACCTACGCCATGCTCTTTTCGACACCTGCTAAAAATGTTCAAACCTACCCAGTTGCTTAGAAATGCTGGTGTGAATTTTAATCTTTGTTGCTGTTTCAGCTTTCCAAAAGTCTCAAATCATTTCCATTAATTTTTCTTATTGATCATCTTCTTATCTTATCTGGAAACCACTTTGGAACTGCAGAAAGAGGGGGAAGGAAGTCAGGTTTGAAAGTGTCGAAATGATTGTAAAATCAGTGAAAATGTATAGATCTGAAAAGCGTATAAAAAAGACAAGAGGTTGCCGTGGAAGGCCGTCGATGGTGGCGCATGAGTCCGCCGGCCTGTCGCATCACCGTAAGTGACGCCCTTTCTCCCCCCTCTTTCCCTCCCCAGCGTTCATAGGCTTTGAAGGCAACAACAAGTACGAAGTGCGCAACAGCCTGGGCCAGCACATCTTCCACGCCCAAGAGCAGAACGACTGCTGCACGCGGAACTGTTGCGGATCCCTGCGGCGCTTTTCCATGCGGCTGGACGACCCGGCGGGACGGGAGGTCCTGCGCATGGTGCGCCCCCTGAAATGCGTCAGCTGCTGGTTCCCTTGTTGCCTTCAGGAGGTGAGCAGTGCGCCTCTCGGTCCATGCCATGTGTGGCCAGATACAGTCATACCTCGGGTTACATACGCTTCAGGTTTCGTTTTTCGGGTTACAGACCGCCAAAACCCGGAAGTACCAGAATGGGTTACTTCCGGGTTTCGGCAGTCGCGCATACGCAGAAGCGTTGAATCGCAACCCGCATGTGCGCAGACGTGCCGCTGCGGGTTGCGAATGTGCATCCTGCACGGATCACGATCGCAACCCGTGCATCCACTATATTGTTTTTTGTTTAATTTTTTTTAAGATGCAGTAATATCCCTATGGGACACGAGTGGCATTGTGGGTTAAACCACTGGGCCTAGGACTTGCCGATCAGAAGGTCGGTGGTTCGAATCCCGTGACGGGGTGAGCTCCCATTGCTCGGTCCCTGCTCCTGCCAACCTAGCAGTTCAAAAGCACGTCAAAGTGCAAGTAGATAAATAGGTACCACTCCGGCAGGAAGGTAAACAGCGTTTTTGTGCGCTGCTCTGGTTTGCCAGAAGTGGCTTAGTCATGCTGGCCACATGACCCGGAAGCTGTGCGCCGGCTCCCTCAGCCAGTAAAGCGAGATGAGCGCCACAACCCCAGAGTCGGCCATGACTGGACCTAATGGTCAGGGGTCCCTTTACCTTTACCTTTAATATCCCTATGCCTGAATATCACCACTCTCTCCCTCCTCTATTTCCCACTGTTTTCCACCTTGTCACTTTGATATTCATTCCAAATTTCTTCGTATTTCTCCATTCTTATTTTGCGCCGACAAGCAATTCTTTCATACGTAGCTAATCTGTCCATGTTATCAATCCATCTGCACAGTGGAATCTTTTTGCGACTCTTCCAATTCATCCAAACAAGTATTTTTGCTTCTGATACAACCACTTTTTTTGGCCCCTCAGGATCTTCCAAGTTTCCGGAATATAATTTAGAATTAAGAATTAGGAGGATGTTGTTAAAAGAGTTGGGAAGGGTTCAGAAAAGGCCAAAATGATCAAAAGGAGGGAGGGACTCGCTTACGAGTTTGCAATGTTTGGGACTTTTTGGTTTGGGGAAAAGGCGAGTCCAGTGGTACCTTGGTTCTCAAACGCACCATATTTTTTGCCCCGTAAGACGCACCTGACCATTAGACGCACCTAGTTTTTAGAAGGGGAATGCAAGGGAAAAAATATTCTTTAAAGGGAGCGCTGAGCAGAGCCTGTATGCATCCCAGGCTCCGCTCAGCGCTCCCTTTCACGAGTCGCGTGGAGCATGTGTGCGGCGCTTACAGGCTTTTCCCTGACGGGCTGCCTTCTCCCTCCTTGGGAGAAAAGCCCCCAAGAGCCCCACATATGCTCCACGCGGCTAGTGAACGGGAGTGCGGCTCTTGGGGGCTCTTCCGGGAGGTGGGGATAAGGGACTGAGGGGCTGCCCTCTGTCCCTTCCCCCACCTCCCGCAAAAGCCAGCAAGATCCATGCACTCTTTAAAGGGTGTGCGGCTCCTGCGGGCTTTTCTGTGAGCTGGGGGAATTCCCCCACCTTGTAGAAAAGTCCGCAGAAGCTGTGCGCCCTTTAAAGAGCACATGGCTTTTGCGGGAGGTGGGGATGTTTTGTACTGAAGTTCTCACCCTGGCAGTGGCGTAGCGTGGGGGGTGCAGGGGGGCCGGCTGGACCGGGCGCAACATCTGGGGGGGGCGCACTCGCACTCGCAGCTCTCTGCTCCCTGCTAAAATCTACGGGTTAGGGGGCACAAATTACTTGCCTTGCCCCGGGTGCTGACAACCCACGCTACGCCACTGCACCCAGGGCCAGCAGGGGGGTACTGTAGATAGTTATGCAAATAAGGGATCGAAAGTAACGTTCAGGGATTGGATAGTTTTAGAATATTGTTACAGTCACGTTGTAGTGGAGCTCTATATTAGCAGGCTGACTGAACTCTTCAGTTCAGTTCTGTTCTGGCCTGTGAATAAACAAGAGCTGTTTGAAGAATCGCTGCCTCGTCAGTCCCTTCTCTCTTGGGGAAAAGCCTGCAAGAGCTGCGTGGAGCGTGTGTGCGGCTTTTGGGGGCTTTCCCCCCTGCATTCACTCCGGAAGACGCACACACATTTCCCCTTACTTTTTAGGAGGGAAAAAGTGCCTCTTATGGAGCAAAAAATACGGTAATCCGTTCCGGGAGTCTGTTCCGAAACCAAAGCGTTCCAAAACCAAGGCACTCAATTACCCGTAGAAAGTACAGTGGTACCTCTAGATACGAACGGGATCTGTTCCGGAGCCCCGTTCGCATCTAGAAGCAAACGTAACTAGCGACAGCACGTCTGCGCACGCATGCGTCTCTCTTCACCGCTTCTGCGCATGCGCGTGTCGCCATTTTGAGCGTCTGCGCATGCGCAGGCGGCGAAACCCGGAAGTAATGTGCTCCGTTACTTCCGGGTTGCCGCGGAGCGCAACTCTAACGCGCTCAACTCGAAGCGTATTCAACCCGAGGTGTGACTGTAATGCAAAACGGATTGATCCGTTCCAGACTTTGGAAAACAACCCCTAAAACAGCAATTTAACACGCAAAACTGTTCTCTTCTGCCCACAGCTGGAGGTTCAGTGCCCACCGGGCACCACCATCGGGTACGTGGTTCAGACGTGGCACCCCTTCAACCCCAAGTTCTCCATCCAGAACGTTGAGAAGGAGACCGTGCTTCGCGTTCTGGGCCCTTGCTTCGCCTGCAGCTGTGGCGGGGACGTCAACTTTGAGGTGCTCATGGGAGCGAACGGCAGTTTGGGAGACTTCTACACACACACACACACACACAAACACACATCCCGAGATTTACATTGTTGGCGAAGGGCCGTTTGATATGGTGTTGTTGTTGTTGTTGTTTAGTCGTTTAGTGGTGTCCGCCTCTTCGTGACCCCCTGGACCAGAGCACGCCAGGCCCTCCTGTCTTCCACTGCCTCCCGCAGTTTGGTCAAACTCATGCTGGTAGCTTCGAGAACACTGTCCAACCATCTCGTCCTCCATCGTCCCTTTCTCCTTGTGCCCTCCATCTTTCCCAACATCAGGGTCTTTTCCAGGGAGTCTTCTCTTCTCATGAGGTGGCCAAAGTCTTGGAGCCTCAGCTTCAGGATCTGTCCTTCCAGTGAGCACTCAGGGCTGATTTCCTTCCCAATGGAGAGGTCTGATCTTCTTGCAGTCCATGGGACTCTCCAGAGTCTCCTTCAGCACCAGAATTCAAAAGCATCCATTCTTCGGCAATCAGCCTTCTTGATGGTCCAGCTCTCACTTCCATACATCACTAGTGGGAAAACCAGAGCTTTAACTATACTGACCTTTGTTGGCAAGGTGCTGTCTCTGCTTTCTAAGACGCTGTCTAGGTTTGCCATCGCCTTTCTCCCAAGGAGCAGGCGTCTTTTAATTTCGTGACTGCTGTCACCATCTGCAGTGATCATGGAGCCCAAGAAAGTAAAATCTGTCACTGCCTCCATTTCTTCCCCTTCTATTTGCCAGGAGGTGATGGGACCAGTGGCCACGATCTTCGTTTTTTTGATGTTGAGCTTCAGACCATAGTTTGATATGGTACCCAACAGATAAATCAGCTGTGAGGTGGCAGCCATGACAGCAAGTGACGTCCCGCAAGGCTGCCATATTGGTTGCCAACCATATTGGTTGCCACGGTTAGCCACAGAGGCTGAAGAAGTGGCGAAGCTTCACACAAACTGGCCAAAATGTGTACAGTGGTACCTCAGGTTAAGTACTTAATTCGTTCCGGAGGTCCGTACTTAACCGGAAACTGTTCTTAACCTGAAGCACCACTTTAGCGAATGGAGCCTCCCGCTGCCGCTGGAGCCCGATTTCTGTTCTCATCCTGAAGCAGTTCTTAACCTGGAACACTATTTCTGGGTTAGTGGAGTCTGTAACCTGAAGCGTATGTAACCCAAGGTACCACTGTACATCACACCTCACGGTCTACTCAAGAGCAAATGGTATTTCGAGCTGTACTTAAATTTTGGGCAATCGTTCATAAGGATGCTCACTATTTCATAGCTGTTAACTTTTCCCTTTTCTTGAGAGGAATCCTATTCGGAATAAGGGAATTTCCCTTAAAAAAAGAGAAACGTTGACAGCTATGCACTATTCGAATGTACGAGCCAAATCTTCTTGCTCGCCCCACCACGTCTTTCTTTTCCAGAGGATGCACAGCTTCTGAGCATGTGCAAAGTGCCCTTTGCCAACAATGTAAATCTCGGTGTGTGTGTGTGTGTGTGTGTGTGTGTAGGTAGGTAGTTCTGTCCCTATAATTCCCAAAAGAGAAGCTTCTGGTTGTTTTCTTTCCATACGTTATTTTGAAAAATCTTTTTCATTTTGTTGCATATCATTTCCCAGTAAGCCTTAACCTTATCGCAGGACCACCACATATGATAAAAGGAACTGTCTTTCTCTTCACATTTCCAACACTTATTTGATTTAGATTTACAGTGGTAACTCGGGTTACAGATGCTTCAGGTTACAGACTCCGCTAACCCAGAAATAATGCTTCAGGTTAAGAACTTTGCTTCAGGATGAGAACAGAAATCGCGCGGCGGCGGGAGGCCCTATTAGCTAAAGTGGTGCTTCAGATTAAGAACTGTTTCAGGTTAAGAACAGACCTCTGGAACGAATTAAGTTCTTAACCCGAGGTACCACTGTACATAGACAGATAATTATGAAATTATTGCGAGGTTTAATGAGTTAACTTTATATTTGGACAACTTTTCTGCTGTACTTTGTTGGAAGGAGAAAAATAATCAATTCCTTGATAACAATTTAAACAATTTATTTAACTAAAGCAATAACATTATAGTATACATGTTTGATGTAGTTAAACTTTTATATACACACATAAACTTAGACTGAGTATTAGCACACATGAAAACCTCAAAACAAATCCTTATTTCCTGATGAATAGCCTTTGGACTATAATGTAACTTAAACAGAAAACTATCTTTAGAAAGATTTTTCCTCCAAAAGCATTTTATTTTAAAAATCCGATTAAATTTTTTTAAAAAATCCATTTTAAATTAAAAAAATCGGTTTTTTCAAAATTTATTTTTTTAAAAAATCATTGATTTTTATCCACCCTGATCCAAAGCAAAGCTGGAGTCGTCGGTTCCTGTCCAGGGTGGAACAGAAAGTGGCTTCCGAAGCTGGTGTGTGAGGTCACTTCCTTTGAATGGACGGCGGGGTGGCTTATGAGGTCACTTCCTGTGTTGGGGCGTGAGCCTCTGATGTCACGGCTTGCGTTGCTGACTGCACCTCTCCGTACTTTCCTGCAGGTGAAGACCCGCGACGAATCGCGAGGTGTCGGGCGGATCAGCAAGCAGTGGAGTGGACTCCTCAAGGAGGTCTTCACCGACACAGACAACTTTGGCATCCAGTTTCCCATGGATCTCGACGTCAAGATCAAGGCGGTGCTTTTGGGAGCGTGTTTTCTCATTGTGAGTTCCATCATCGTCATCCTTTTAATTGCACACCGCCTTTCCGCAGTTAAAAGAATGCTCAAGCCGGCATACAACACGAAAAGGTGGCTTACATAATTACAAATATAACAAAGTAGACATTTAAAAAAAGGGATGCGGGTAGCGCTGTGGGTTAAACCACAGAGCCTAGGACTTGCCGATCAGAAGGTTGGCGGTTCGAATCCCCGCAACAGGGTGAGCTCCCATTGCGAGGTCCCTGCTCCTGCCAACCTAGCAGTTCGAAAGCACCTCAAAGTGCAAGTAGATCAATAGGTACCGCTCCGGCGGGAAGGTAAACGGCGTTTCCGTGCGCTGCTCTGGTTTGCCAGAAGCGGCTTAGTCATGCTGGCCACATGACCTGGAAAAACTGTGGACAAACGCCGGCTCCCTCGGCCAGTAAAGTGAGATGAGTGCCGCAACCCCAGAGTCGTCTGCGACTGGACTTAACTGTCAGGGATTCTTTACCTTTACCTTTTTAATAGGTATCTAAAGCTATTTGCAAGGGATGCGGGTGGCGCTGTGGGTTAAACCACAGAGCCCAGGACTCTGTGCGGCGGTGGTGGCGGGAGGGCCTATTAGCTAAAGTGGTGCTTCAACAATCAGCTGCCTAATAATGATAAAAATAATAATTTATTATTTATACCCTGCCCATCTGGCTGGGCTTCCCCAGCCACTCCTTCCAGCTGTTTTGGATCACAACTCGGCCATAGCATCTGGGGGTGCCAATGTATTTTTCACTCTATAAGACGCACCTTTTACCCTCCTAAAAAGTAAGGGGAAATGTGTGTGCGTCTTATGGAGCGAATGCAGGCTGCGCAGCTATCCCAGAAGCCAGAACAGCGAGAGGGATTGCTGCACAGCCCTCCCTCTTGCTGTTCTGGCTTCTGGCTTAGCCCCTCTGTCCCTTCCCCCACCTCTCGGAAAAGCCCCCAAGAGCCGCGCTCCCTTTAAGGACGGGCTGCCCTTCTCCCTGCTTGGAGATGCATACAGGCTCTGCTCAGCGCTCCCTTTAAATAATATTTTCCCCCTTGCATTCCCCCTCTTAAAACTAGGTGCATCTTATGGTCAGGTGCGTCTTACAGGGCAAAAAATATGGTGGTCCGAAACATCTGGCGGGGAGCTGATCTACCTGGGTTGGGGGGGGGTGTCTGTCTGCAGAACATAAAACCCACCGACAATAAATCGCACCATTGTAATAATAATAATAATAATAATAATAATAATAATAATAATAATAATAATTTTTATTTATACCCCGCCCTCCCCAGCCAAGGCCGGGCTGAGGGCGGCTTACAAGCAATAATAAAAACAAGTTGAATGATTACAACTTAAAAACAAAATTAAAATACAACATTAAAATATTGAAACATTAAAATATTAAAATGAATTTGTAGATGGATAAATAAGTTACGTTACTTTACCGTTGGTTTTTCCTCTCCTCTCTCTGCAGGATTTCATGTTTTTTGAGAAGACGGGGGAAGTCGGACAGAGGAGTTCGGTGATCACAAGCTAGAACCTTCTCAAAACCGGGATTTCCTCTTTTCTCAATGGACCCTTTTCCCAGTTCTGACATGACAGCGGGGCAGCGGGTTGTGTGTGTGTGTGTGTGTGTGTGTGTGTGTGTGTGTGTGTGTGTGTTTGCATGTTTGCGAAAGGAAGAGCGACAATAGTGTCCCTGAGTTAGGCTCGTGGCCCCTCACACTGTTCAAATCCACATGGAAGGAAAAACGAGGGAAAAATTTAAAACGTCCTAGGTTCCTGCTCTGGAGTGACTTGTTTCCGAAACAGCTTGAGGAAGATTTGGGCAACCAAGGGTATTGCTTTCTGCACAAGGCCCCCAACCCCACAGAGATCACAGACTTGTACGGTTTAAAGGGGCACCCGAGGGTCATCCAGCCCAACCCCAAGTCCTCCTTCCCGCGGCGCATCGTTAACCTGTGGAACTCATTGCCACAGGAAGTGGTATGGCCGCTAACCTAAATGGCTTCAGAAAACATTAGGCAAATTCACACAGCATTGCTTCTACATACCTGTTTCTGAAGCCACACGAGGGGAGAGCGGCCTTTGCGGTCTGATCCTGCTTTGGGGCTTCTCATGGTGGGCGTCTGGTTGGCCGTGGTGAGACCAGGATTCTGGCTAGACAGATCTGGCCCAGCAAGAGGCTTTTAGGTGCTTATGATCTCTGGCAAAAGGTTTGGGTGTCTTGCGAAGGCCGTGTGTGGGGCTGAATCGGTGTTTTCTTTGGCAGGGTCTGGATTGGGACCAAAGCCTGTGGTTTTAATCCCTGCGCTTTGAGGTGCCTAAAGTGAATGGGCCTCCGAGGGAGTAGGCCATCCTTGAATGCAAAGAGGCGGCTATTGCTACGGCTGTTGCTGTGCACACGTTTTTCTGCCATTTTCGGAGCACCGAGCCTTAAAATGTGGGGAGCGAGGCTTGGAGCCTCTCAGGTCTCTTCCATCAGGCCGGCGTCTCATTTCTGCAACGGCAGAGAGCTGGATTTAATTAAGGTTGCTTACAGAGGCTGCAGGGTCAAGTTTCAAACTCCCGGCTGAGACAATAGGAAGGGAGGGCGCAGGCTCAAGAGAAATGAGATGTTCCTTTCTGGAAACACAGAAACCAGCAACGACACTCGGATGCACGAAAAAGCATTAGCCGGCCTTTTTCAATAGTGAAAAAAGAGGTGATATTGGGCTTGGGAGATTCCAGGCGTCGCAATGATGAGCTGTAGCCAGGTCGTAAACATTCAATAAAAAGTTAAGAGCCCGCTGGGTCAGGATCCGTCTGTCTCAGCACCCCGTTCTCACAGCGGCCAACCGGATGCCCATTATGGAGAACCACCATCAGGATTCGAACACGAGCCCTTTCCCCACCTGTGGATTCCAGCAACGGATATTCAGGCGCATGGCTGCCTCCGACCGCGGAGGCATAGCTGTTGTGACCAGATAGCCTTTGCCTCTTCCATGAGGGTGTCAAATCCTCTTTTAGAGTTGTCTGGGTTGGTGGCCGTCCCTGTGGGAGTGAGTTCCCCAGTTGCTGCTGCGCGAGTTTTGCGCCCCATTTCTGAGACACATGATGCGCAAGGTGAGCGAGGGCCGCAGTCCCGAGTTTTGCTCCATTTCTGGTTGTTTTCGCTCGGTGTTTGGTTTTGAAACTAGCCTTCGTTGGTTTAGGGCAGGAGTCCCCAGTGTTCTTTAGACCCGAGGGCACATTAGGAAAATTTGAAATATTGTTGTGGGCGCCTCAAAATACCCATTGTGCAGTGGCGCAGTGTGCTCTTAACTGAATGAGTGGCACAGAGCCTGAGTGTGTGTGTGTGTGTGTGTGTGTGTGTGTGTGTGTGAGAGAGAGAGAGAGAGAGAGAGAGAGAGATGGAAGGTATAATGTTGGAGAAAATGACTTTAAGAAAGCAGACTTTGTTGTTGGGCCATGAGAAAGCGCAAGAGAGCATGGATGTTGGATCATTCATCTCCTTCCCAAACCTCCCTTGCACATTTTTTTCTTCTGGGGGGGTTCACTGTCAGAACTAGGCCCTCATCCCCATTTAATCTCTTCTGGGCTTCTGCCCAGAAAGCCTCTGGTCTCCGACCGAGATATCAAACCACTTCACAGATCTGCACACTGGTCATCCACGCCACATTGCCTTAACCACTAAACTTGGGAACGCCCCTGTCTATCCTTTTTTTAAAAAAATAAAAAAGGGATAGGGGGGTTGTTGTTGTTCCCCTCTAACGTCGGGTTTGCAGCAGCACCTCCCCGTACGCCGAGGAAACCCAACGCTTGCATAATATCACTTAACGTTCTTTGTGTTTTATATATATATATATATATATATATATATTTAAATGTTTACACCTCTGGTGTCTTGCGGTGGGTTTGGGTCACCGGAGGGGGAATAGGGAGAGGAAACGGAGGGGGGTATTTTAGACCCTCCTCACCCCTCCACCGCCCCAAAAGAAAACAAAGAGGGTAAAAGTCGAAGCCTTTCGAGTTGACAGCGGCGGTTCACGAGGACGGAGGCTGTGAAGGAGCGAGAGGCGATTTGCACGATGTTGGCGGGTTGCACGTGACGAAATCCAGCCACCGTCAAAACTTCAGAGAGGTCGAGGCGAGCGACAGGACAATTGGCTGCTGGCCGAAGGAAACAGCTGGACAACTTGGCTCGCGTCTCATCGACCTGGCCATGGCTGGCGTCTTCAGAGCTGGTGTTGAGCCGGACAGGCGAACGGGATTGTAGAAGGAGCGGTTCCTTCGGGGGGGATGCAAGAGAGGCGAGTGCCTTGTTTCCTTGACCGTACCTTCTGTTCCTCCGCAGCAAACCAAAGAATAAATGTATGTAGTTGTTCTGCAGTCCGTTGCGTCGCCTTGTAACTTTTCTCCCGACGCCTCGACTCAAGGGTCATCCAGTATGTGGATGACACCCAGTTCTACCTCTCTTTCAAATCTGAACCAGTAAAGGCAGTGAAGGTCCTGTGTGAGTGTCTGGAGGCGGTTGGAGGATGGATGGCAGCTAATGGATTGAGGTTGAAGTACTGTTTCTGGGGGACAGGAGGCGGGGAGGTGTGGAGGACTCCCTGGTCCTGAATGGGGCAGCTGTGCCCCTGAAGGACCAGGTGCGCAGCCTGGGAGCCATTCTGGACTCACCGCTGTCCATGGAGGCGCAGGTCAATTCTGTGTCCAGGGCAGCTGTTTACCAGCTCCATCCGGTACGCAGAATGAAACCCTCCCTGCCCGCAGACTGTCTCACCAGAGTGGCGCATGCTCTGGTTATCTCTCGCTTGGACTCCTGCTATGGGCTCTATGTGGGGTTGAAGATCACCCGGAAACTGCAACTAATCTAGAATGCGGCAGCTAGACTAGGGACTGGGAGCGGCCGCTGAGACCATATAACATTGGTCTTGAAAACCTACACTGGCTCCCAGTATGTTTCCGAGCACAATTCAAAGTGTTGGTGCTGACCTTGAAAGCCCTGAACGGCCTCAAAGACCCAGTAGACCTGAAGGAGCGTCTCCACCCCCATCGTTCTGCCCGGAAACTGAGGTCCAGTGCTGAGGGCCTTCTGGCGGTTCCCTCCCTGCAAGAAGTGAGGTCACAGGGAACCAGACAGAGGGCCTTCTCGGTGGTGGCGCCCGCCCTGTGGAACGCCCTCCCTTCAGATGTGAAGGAAATAAGCAGCTATCTTATCTTTAAAAGGCATCTGAAGGCAGCCCTCTTAAAAGTTTTTAATATTTAATGCTGTATTGTTTTTAACACTCGATTGGGAGCCGCCCAGAGTGGCTCTGGAAACTCAGCCAAATGGGTGGGGTATT
The DNA here is from genome assembly GCF_964106915.1 of Podarcis gaigeae. Taxonomy (NCBI): domain Eukaryota; kingdom Metazoa; phylum Chordata; class Lepidosauria; order Squamata; family Lacertidae; genus Podarcis; species Podarcis gaigeae. The sequence goes on from NC_139689.1 coordinate 3,366,636, forward strand.
ATTATTATTATTATTATTATTATTATTAATTTATTATCATCCAGTCCAACCCCCTGCGATTTCATCTCCCCCAGAGCTCTGTTCGAAACGCAACTATAAAAGCTAATTACCTTAAACCTGGCTTGCAGGTCACCACAATGAAAGGTCTACAAATCTTTTTTTTTCTCCCTCAGTGGAATTTGTTATCATTACTGTTCATTTCAATTCCACACTGCGTTATATTTTAACGAAAGAATATCAAAGCGGTTTTCATCGAATGAAACAGTGCAGAATAAAACAAATTCAAGCTTCGGGGAAAATATTCAGAGCCTTCTCTAAGGGACATTTTGGTTTCCCTGTATCAATTTACCTACTTAATTTATAGAGCTGCCCCAGAGCAGAAGGACCCTAGGAAGGCAGTGGGGTGTAGTGGTTAGAGCGTCAGGCTTGGACTTGGGAAATCAGCACTGACAGGTGGATGAGGAGGAGAACGTCGTGGTGGTGGTTGGGGAAGAAACACAAAGAGATTGCAGTGTGCTTCTGGGAGTGCCACCTCCCAAAAGCTCAACTCTGCAGCTTCTGTGATGTTTTGTTATTGCTTTGGAAGTCTATTAGAAGAAGCATTGGAAGTTGACATGAGCCAACAGTGTGACGCGGCAGCTAAAAAAGCCAATGCAATTCTGGGCTGCATCAATAGGAGTATTGCATCTAGATCAAGGGAAGTAATAGTGCCACTGTATTCTGCTCTGGTCAGACCTCACCTGGAGTACTGTGTCCAGTTCTGGGCACCACAGTGCAAGAAGGACACTGACAAACTGGAACCTGTCCAGAGGAGGGCAACCCAAATGGTCAAAGGCCTAGAAACGATGCCTTATGAGGAATGGCTAAGGGAGCTGGGCATGTTTAGCCTGGAGAAGAGGAGGTTAAGGGGTGATATGATAGCCATGTTCAAATATATAAAAGGATGTCACATAGAGGAGGGAGAAAGGTTGTTTTCTGCTGCTCCAGAGAAGCGGACACGGAGCAATGGATCCAAACTACAAGAAAGAAGATTCCACCTAAACATGAGGAAGAACTTCCTGACAGTAAGAGCTGTTTGACAGTGGAATTTGCTGCCCAGGAGTGTGGTGGAGTCTCCTTCTTTGGAGGTCTTTAAGCAGAGGCTTGACAACCATATGTCAGGAGTGCTCTGATGGTGTTTCCTGCTTGGCAGGGGGTTGGACTCGATGGCCCTTGTGGTCTCTTCCAACTCTAGGATTCTATGATTCTAAGTGTTGATGGAAAAATTGATGCATCAATTTAAGTATTAAGAACATAGCATCATAGAATCTTAGAATCGCAATCTCCTTTCTCGTAACTGGAATCCATGGGTTCAAGGTCCTATTCTAGAGCAGGAGAAAAGTAGCTTGCTCCACCTTCTCGGTGATGGCCCTTCGGATATTTGAAGATGGCTATCATCTCTCTTCTCATTCTCTTCTCCAGTCTAAACATCCCCAACTCCTTCGACCGTTCCTCATCAGGCTTGCTTCCCAGACCCTTCATCATCTTGCTCGCCCTCTGCACACATTCCAGCTTGTGAACATCCTCCTTAAACTCTGGTACCCAGAACTGGACACAGTACAGTGGTCCCTTGGTTCTCAAACGCCTTGGGACTCAAACAACTTGGAACCCAAACGCCGCAAACCCGGAAGTAAATGTTCCGGTTTGCAAACTTTTTTCAGAAGCTGAACGTTCTCCGTATCGAGTGCTGCGCTTCCGTTTTGAGTGTTACACTGATGTCTGCCTGCTTTTGCTATTTATTTTGTGTTTTTGTTTTTGTGGCACCGTGGAACCCAGTTCAGCTACTGATTGATTGTGCGACTGCAGTACATTGTTTATTGCTTTCATTTGATGCATCAATGGTATTGTTAGGGAGTAAGGTAAAGGTAAAGGGAACCCTGACCCTTAGGTCCAGTCGCGGACGACTCTGGGGTTGCGGCGCTCATCTCGCTTTACTGGCCGAAGGAGCTGGCCTACAGCTTCCGGGTCATGTGGCCAGCATGACTGAGCCGCTTCTGGCGAGCCAGAGCAGCGCACGGAAACACCGTTTACCTTCCCGCCAGAGCGGTACCTATTTATCTACAGTACTTGCACTTTGAGGTGCTTTTGAACTGCTAAGTGGGCAGGAGCAGGGACTGAGCAACGGGAGCTCTCCCCGTTGCAGGGATTCAAACCGCCGACCTTCTGATCGGCAAGTCCTGTGGTTTAACCCACAGCGCCACCCGCGTCACGTTAGGGTGTAAACTTCATGTTAAATTGCTGTTTTAGGGGTTGTTTTTAAAAGTCTGGAATGGATGAATTCGTTTTGCATTGCTTTCTATGGGAAAGCACGCCTTGGTTTAGGAACGCTTTGGTTTTGGAACGGACTTCTGGAACGGATTAAGTTTGAGAACCAAGGTGCCACTGTATACAGGGGTGGTCTGGCCAAGGCAGAACAGAGCAGTACCATAACTTCCCTTGGTCTGGACACAAGACGGCTATTGATACAGTCTAGAATTGCAGTAGCCTTTTTTTTGCTGCTGCGACACACTGTGGACTCGCATCAAGCTTGTGGCCTACTAAGACCTCCAGTTTTAAACCACATTGACTTGGTGCATGCATGTGTGGCGCTGCCCCCCCTCATTTGTAAAACACCCCTCCAAAAAAAACCCTCCACATCAGTGTTTCCAAGTTGGATTTCTCATGCGTCAAATAAACGCAAGTGTTCAAAGCGAAATAATAGCCCAGGGGTCAGCAACCTTTTTCAGCCATGGGCTCAGACCATATGGGGGGCTGGACTATATTTTTTGGGGGGGAAATAAACGAATTCCTATGCCCCACAAATAACCCAGAGATGCATTTTAAATAAAAGGACACATTCTACTCATGTAAAAACACGCTGATTCCTGGACTGTCCATGGAATGGATTGATAAGGCGATTGGGCCGGATCCGGCCCCCGGGCCTTAGGTTGCCTTCCCGTGAACTGTCTGAGGTGTTCAGACTCCCTTCATTCCCGTCTCCCAATTAACCTCCGTCTCCAAGTGTTACCACCATGACATCACCATGGACTTCCCCCGGTGACATCACCACCCCAAGCAGCCTCAGCAAAACGCTCCCCCCCCCCCCCAAAAAAATAAACCCTGTTGCACCATCACACATGAACTACCTGTGTGGCAATATTTACACAGTATCTCATTTATTCACTCATTTACACCATATTTACAAATGCGACACACACGTTATACACCTTCAGGATAGACGGAAAAGTGTGGAAAGGGGAATATGTAATCTGATAACTGCTGTCTGTCGGACTCCTCTATCATTTTGGACTGGAAGGACGGATCCTCTGTTGGGTCTGCTCCTCCCTGCAAAAGCAGAACGTTAGCAGCGCGGTCCAAATGGGTTTACTCAGAGGGAGCGGCCACGTGAATGGAGAGAATTATCAGCCCAAAAGACAGCGAGGGGAAGCAGCGAGAAAGACTGTGTCGCTGCGGAACTTAAATTGCAACGCCGCAAAGCACAGTGTAAGACATAAACAAAGCAATAAAAATACAATTAAAAACCATACATCATCCAGAACAGTGCATTGCGATTCCTACAAGAGGCAGAAAGGACGACTGAAGGCTTCGCCGAGGCCCTCAGCAATTTCCAAGTGGTCCGTAGGGAGAAGGGGAAGTTTGGGAACCACTGACTTAGAGGTAATATCTGTTGTGTTGGGGGAAATGTGCGCAGCGTTGCAAATTCAAATGCAGAGGGAAGGAGGGAGGAGTTTGGATTTGATATCCCGCTTTATCACTACCCTAAGGAGTCTCAAAAAGACGCCTGCTTCTTGGGAGAAAAGCAATGACAACCTAGACAGCATCTTAAAAAACAGAGACATCACCTTGCCAACAAAGGTTCGTATAGTTAAAGCTCTGGTTTTCCCAGTACTGATCTATGGAAGTGAGAGCTGGACCATCAAGAAGGCTGATGGCCGAAGAATGGATGCTTTTGAATTCTGGTGCTGGAGGAGACTCTTGAGAGTCCCATGGACTGCAAGAAGATCAAACCTCTCCATTCGGAAGGAAATCAACTCTGAGTGCTCACTGGAAGGACAGATCCTGAAGCTGAGGCTCCAAGACTTTGGCCACCTCATGAGAAGAGAAGACTCCCTGGAAAAGACACTGATGTTGGGAAAGATGGAGGGCCCAAGGAGAAGGGGACGACGGAGGACAAGATGGTGGGACAGTGTTCTCGAAGCAACCAGCATGAGTTTGACCAAACTGCGGGAGGCAGTGGAAGACAGGAGTGCCTGGCATGCTCTGGTCCAGGGGGTCACGAAGAGGCGGACAAGACTAAACAACAACAACAAGGAGTCTCAAAGCAGCTTACAATCTCCTTGCTGAGTGACCGAGGGTCATCTAGTCCAACCCCGCCACAAAGTAGACAAAATGGATGAGTTAGAGCAGCCGTTCTCCAACATGGTTAGCTGCCTTGCACCAGGTCCAGCGTCATTCGGATGAGGCCAGTGGGGGAGCCCTAGCGGAGGTGTTGTGATCTGGAGGCAAGGGGAGCAATTTTAGCTACTGAGAATAAATCATCTCACCCTTTGGGCTGATTGGGGCCGATTAATAGGGTGGGTCATTCTGGAGAAGGGGGAGTTGTTCTTTACGCTCCAAAGTTAAGGATTTAGGAACAGGAAGGTGCTTCAGTTTTGAGCAGGGCCGTCTTAAACATATCCAGCACTGGTGCAAAGATCCCTCTATCGCCGCCTTTCCCAGAGTTGACCTTTTTGGGGGGCTGGAGGAGGCGGGCAGCGGCACCTCCGGTGGGGAAGAGGCGGAGGCTGGACGCGACGCTGGACGTGGCACCACGGAAGGCAGCACACTGAGCAAACGGGCCTGCGCCAAGCGAGTGAGAGCACATGTGCCACTCCTGATGGGTGTCGGCTCGGTTTTTTTCCCTTTTAGCCTTCTGGTGCCCCACAGAATTCTGCACCTGCAGACTAAAAAGGGAAAAACCGAGCCGGCGGGAGTGGCGCACGCACCCTCGCTCACAAAGCGCACTCGTTTGGTGTTCCCCGGACTCTCGCCTGGCGCCCTCCAGAACTTGGCGCCCTGGCGCCTTGCGCCACTAGCCTCTATGGGTAAGACGGGCCTGGTTTCGAGAGCACAGAGGGCAAGTTATGTGACGTATGACGGAACTTCAACGAAATCTAAGCCAACTGGAACGGAAACATTGGAGCACCCCAAATCATTTGCACAGAAAATAGTAGATCTAACAAATTATTGTTGTCGTCGTTTTTCTCCTTTCTCTTTCCATATTTATTGGTTTTATCTGTACAGCCGTACCTCGGATCCTGAACACCTTGGGACTCAGACGTTTTGGCTCCCATAAGCCGCAAACCCAGAAGCGAGTGTTCCGGTTTGCAAACGTTCTTTGGAACCTGAACGTCCAATGCAGCTTCTGATTGGCTGCAGGAGCTTCCTGCAGCCAATCCGAAGCTGTGCCTTGGTTTCCAAACATTTTGGAAGTCAAACAGACTTCTGGAACAGATTCCGCTCGACTTCTGAGGTACGACTGTATTATTACTGCGACATCTGAGAAAGGGCCTAGGTGTGATCTTGCTGGCAGGCTTCCCAGTGGGGCAACTGGTTGGCCACTGGGAGAACAAGATGCTGAACTGGGTGGCCATGGGTCGGATCCAGCAGGCCCTTCTAGGACTCGCATGAAGGCCCCTTGCACTTCTGAGTTCTGCTGAGGGCACCAGGTTTGTGGAAGCTGCATGAGAGCCAGGGGCAGGATTCCCGGAGGTCTCGCAGAATCCCACCCAAAGCCCCATGGCAGGTCAGCAAAGATTCGCCACCTAAGGGAGATGCGTTGGCCTCACTTTGCGTTTACAACGAGCTTTGCCTCTTGGAAGACGTCAAACGGAGGTGCCTTTTTGTTCTGTCTCTGAAGAATTTCACACCCTCCCGTTGTCTTTCGCAAAACGCAGGTCAGGTCCGCAGCCCCCGGCTGAGCACATAGCGAGAGGCCATGGCCAGGTTCCAGCGATGTTTCTCCAAGATCCACCGGCACTCTTCCCGGGAATGAGAGCTCAGGTGGAAGAGCTGGTTCACCTGTGGAACAGAAGGAGACCACGTCAGAGGGACCCGAGACCGGAAAGGGTTTCTGGGGGCAGCTATAAGAGATCGCCATATATGCCCATTGGGCCTCTTCTGATGTGCAGAACTGACACTCAGCGCAAGGGGTTGATGCATCGGTCTGTTAAGCAGAAGGTTGGTGGTTCGAATCCACCCAAGGATGGCTGTGGGCAGGATTTTCCCATGGCAGGGGGTTGGACTGGATGACCTTTGGTGTCCTACAATTCTATGAAATACCCGTTCCACATTTGCAAGAAATCGTTCTTATAGTGCACAACTGTGGAACTCTCCGCCTCTTGACACCAGGCATGGAATTGGCTGTGCTCTTCTCGGCACCTGCTAAAAACATTTTTGGTTCAAGAAAGCTTAGATGCTTAGAAAGTTTTAATATTTTTTTAGCCTATTGTTACTTTTAACCTTCCAACAGTCTTACAATGCTGCTGTTGATTTCCCTTAGTGATCACTTTGGTTCTTCTATCCTTTTCTCTACAATCAAGCAGCATATAAATTTCACAAAATAAATAAATGAATGGTAGAAGGATAATAAGGAAAGAATAATAGGAACAGGAACAGGAAAGGAGATTGCGACTCAAGAGCAGGAAGAATTTCCTGATAGTAAGAGCTGTTCATAGTGATGTATGGAAGTGAGAGCTGGACCATCAAGAAGGCTGGTCGCTGAAGAATGGATGCTTTTGAATTCTGGTGCTGGAGGAGACTCTTGAGAGTCCCATGGACTGCAAGAAGATCAAACCTCTCCTTTCGGAAGTCAATGAGCCCTGAGTGCTCACTGGAAGGACAGATCCTGAAGCTGAGGCTCCAAGACTTTGGCCACCTCATGAGAAGAGAAGACTCCCTGGAAAAGACCCTGATGTTGGGAGAGATGGAGGGCACAAGGAGAAGGGGACGACGGAGGACGAGATGGTGGGACAGTGTTCTCGAAGTGACCAGCATGAGTTTGACCAAACTGCGGGAGGCAGTGGAAGACAGGAGGGCCTGGCGTGCTCTGGTCCATGGGGTCACGAAGAGGCGGACACGACTAAACTACTCAACAACAAGAGCTGTTCAGCAGTGGAAAGGTCTTCCTTGGGAGCAGGGCCGGATTTAGGTTTGATGAGGCCCTAAGATACTGAAGGTAATGGGGCCCTTTCTATGTCCAGCTGTCCTTTGTCAACAACAAATTGTTGGTGTTTTTTGGGTCAAATATATGCTCTATGGTCATTTATGGACCTCATAGTTATCTCAATCCATTTGCGCATGTTGCCATGCAACCAGTCCATGCAGAATGTAGGCACCCTATATATAGAAAGGAGAAAACCTGTGATATTTTAGGGGGCAGGCGAGCAGGCGGGGCCCATGACTTACATCAGGGGTCAGCAGACCTTTTCGGCAGGGGGCCGGTCCAGTGTCCCTCAGACCTTGTGGGTGGCCGGACTATATTTTAGGGGGAGGAAATGAACGAATTCCTATGCCCCACAAATAACCCAGAGATGCATTTTAAATAAAAGGACACATTCTACTCATGTAAAAACACACTGATTCCTGGACTATCTGTGGGCCGGATTGAGAAGGCGATTGGGCCGGATCCAGCCCCCGGGCCTTAGTTGGCCTATCTATGACTTACATGGGTTTTATTTGATTTGGGGTTTTTATCCTATATTTTGGAAATGTACACCCAGTTTTTTTTTTCCTTTAAATTTTTTTGGGGGGCCCCAAGAGAGTGGCGCCCTGAGCTATAGCTTGTTTAACTTATATGTAAATTCGGCACTGCTTGGAAAGTTGTGAACTCTCCTTCCTTGAAGGCTTTTAAACAAAGGTTGGGTGGCCATTTATCACAGATGCTTTAGCTGAGATTCCTGCATTGCGGCGGGTTGGACTAGATGACCACTGCCTCCCTTCCAACTCTATAATTCTTCTAATTAGGATTTCTCTTCTTGTTTCAAAAATGACCTTCGGGGGTAACTTCCAACTCTGTGATTCCAACTTGGCAGAAGGCACACGGTTTTGATTGCAAAAGGAGCACCGGGAATCCCATGCTGGGCTTCAGTTTCTTAGAAACGTCGCAGCGTTTGGGGTTTTTTCAGTGGAGAGGGACGGCGAGAAAGAGGAGACGGGAGAGAGGGATATAAAACTATGGCGAAAGTGGACTTTTTCTCCCTCTTGGTGCCAGCCACTAAAACTGAACCTTGGAACGTTCAGGACAGAACGCAATTAAACTGCGAAACTCACTGCCACAAGAGGAAGTAACAACCGCCAACTTTGGCAACAGGGACTCGGAAGCATGGCTGCGGAGACAGAGCGTTGTCCTCGTGTCCTCCATGAATCTGTCCGATCCTCTTTTAAAGCCGTCCAAGTTGGCGGCCGTCGTTGCTGCTTCCTGAGGCAGGGAGTTCCACAGGCTCCCTTTTATCAGCCCTGATCCTTCCAACATTCAGCCTCTTTGGATGTTGCCCCGATGTAGTGATCAGATGGGATTGCTATGAGGAATTATGAAAAATGAAGCAAGCCATTTGTGTCTGTGATGAAAGCATTGCATTGACCGGGTTTGATTCATTGACAATAGTTTCTGATTGAATCCCACCTCTGCCATTTGCTTTCTCTATGCCTGACAGGCACGTATAAGCATTCTAGGACACAGACCAGTTCCCGGTTGGTTCGCCAGGCATCCTGGGCCATAAAGATGATAGGTAGCTTCTTTGATGTAGCTATTGTTAGTTTTGTTAATCTTAGGGCCAGGAAGAGACTTCACAAAGAGATGGTAAATGCTACCCATCCTTCCTCTCCTGTTTATTGCTGTTTAGGACCTCCAGAGTTTCCTAAAAGCATTCCCCCTCGTTTCCTATTTTATTTACTCTGAATTACATATGCATATGGACTATAAAGAAGGCTGATCACAGAATAATTGATGCTTTTGAATTCTGGTCTGGAGGAGACTCTGGAGAGTCCCATGGACTGCAAGAAGATCCAACCTCTCCATTCTGAAGGAAATCAGCCCTGAGTGCTCCCTGGAAGGACAGATCCTGAAGCTGAGGCTCCAAGACTTTGGCCACCTCATGAGAAGAGAAGACTCCCTGGAAAAGAACCTGATGTTGAGAAAGATGGAGGGCGCAAGGAGAAGGGGACGACAGAGGACGAGATGGTGGGACAGTGTTCTTGAAGCTACCAGCATGAGTTTGACTGAACTGCGGGAGGCAGTGGAAGACAGGAGGGCCTGGCGTGTTCTGGTCCTGGGGGTCACGAAGAGGCGGACACGACTAAACGACTAAACAACAACAACAGCGCAACCCACTGCGACATGGAAATTGCAGCTTAAAGGATCTCCTGCTTTAAAACATCCAGCGAAGAAGGAGAGCTGAGACCCCAAAATCTCTTCTCTTCTTCTCTTTCCATGGTTCATTTTGCATATCACAAATCCCTGCTTATTTTACAAAAAACTAAACCATTCTGTCTTCCATTATTACTTCCACCAAAACCTATTTACACTGCTGGATTTACCTTGATGCTGCCAGCGTTTCCAAATCTACACAATCTCCCCCCATATATGCTCAAGTAGGAAACAGTAGTCTTTGTAGTTAACAGGATTTCTTCTGATCTAACTTTGTCCCATGTGGTTTTTTTTTTTAAATGCTCAGAGGAAATCTGATTGGTTCTTACGAACACTGTGTAAAAAGTTCTTTTGTGAATAAAACGACCTGGGCCGAGGGGTGGAGAGGATTATTATTATAATACGCACTCCTCCCTGGTGGTCAAGTCTCATGGGTATTTTATTAATCAGAGTCCAATCCTTCCTTGCCCTGGGAACGCAACACCCAGTTTTAGTGTTACATCAGCTGCTGGGGTCTGATGAGGGATATCTGGGGAAGGCCGAGCGAGAGCCCCGTCTCTGCGCGGAACGGGGGCCAGGGCGCCGCTGGAGAACCGGGCCTCTCACCTTTAGCAACTGGCTGGCTTTCTGAACATCCCAACCGCTCGCCCTCAGGGCCTCGTGGCATTCCTCCGTCGTGGCGCCATGGACCTTGTCTTCTACCTGTGGAGGCAAACAGCCAGAGTCAAAGGCAAAATATTCCCAGGGCGACCTCCAAACCTGCAACCGGGTGCGAGCAAGGCGTCAGGGAGGGGGAAAGATTCGAATCATAGACTTGTAGGGCTGGAGGGGGACCTTGAGGATCATCCAGTCCAACCCCCCTGCAACGGAAGAATATGGAGCTGTCCCGTATGGTGATTGAACCTGCAACCTTGGCGTTATCAGCAGCACGCTCTAAGCAACTGAGCTATCCGGTGGTCCAATCATAGCCGCACCCATTCTTTTGTGAATAAAACGACCTGGGCCGAGGAACCATTATTGGTTCCTGCAAGGGGGTTGGGCTGAATGACCTTTGGGTGGCCCAGCGCTGCGATTCCACGATACCATGCATAGAATTCTATTACTCTTTCCTATGAACCATGGCGGCCCCCTACCTTTCCATTATCATCAACATCATCATTATGAATTGTTATTATTATTTTTAATTGAATTTATATAACGCTGTATACCCAGGGATCTCGGAATAAAATCAAGATATAAAACCACAAAATACAGAATAAAAATAAAAACAACCCCCCAATAGTCCCCTCCCCCCCACAAAAAAAACACATTTTAAAAGGGCATAGGATGTAAATCGGAACAACCATATTTATTTATTTATTGTCCCTCCCATCTTCCAGAAGTAAATGCGACACTCAGCCTCAACCAAAAGCAATTTCTGGGATAGCTCATTCTTTTTTCTTTCATTTTTCTAAAAAAATAATAATTTCAAAACCAAAAAAAAATTACAAACATCAAATTCAAAATCCATATTCATTTTCTAAAATAAGCCTATTACATAGATTACCTAAATTAAAATATATCTCATTGCTCTAGGCTTCCCTTTGTTGTATGTAAATACAACGCAATTAACAAATGATATTATAAATGATATTATAGGTTCCCATATACCCCCCACTCCCCTTCACCCATGTGTGATCCCAATATTTTACTTCTCCCATCTTGTTGTGTTGTTACAATTTAATAATTATTCAATTGATTCTATTATTATTTCCTTGCTTAGCCCTGCACGTTTTACACATTCTTTATCAATATTTCACTTCCGGAACTGTATTTTTTCACTCCATCCCACTCTCTAATTTTTCTCTGATTCGAGAGGCCTCTAATGATTGCCACCCATTTTGCCATTTCTACAAACTCGCAGAGTTTGCTTTGCCATTCGAATAGCGATGGGATTCTCTCCCCCTTCCGGGGACAGCTCATTCGGTCGAGCACAATCCTCTGAATCTCAGGGTCCTGGGTTTGAGTGTCGCACTGGGCAAAGAATCCCTGCATTGCAGGGGATTAGACTGGATGACCCTCGGGGACCCTTATAAACTCCACAGCTCTACCTCTCTTTCAAATCAGAACCAGTGAAGGTCCTGTGTGAGCGCCTGGAGTCGTTGGAGGATGGATGGCGGCTAACAGATTGAGGTTGAATCCTGACAAAACAGAAGTACTGTTTTGGGGGGACAGGAGGCGGGCAGGTGTGGAGGATTCCCTGGTCCTGAATGGGGCAACTGTGCCCCTGAAGGACCAGTTGCGCAGCCGGGGAGTCATTCTGGACTCACCGCTGTCCATGGAGGCGCAGGTCAATTTTGTGTCCAGGGCAGCTGTCTGCCAGCTCCATCTGGTACACAGGATGAGACCCTCCCTGCCTGCAGACTGTCTCACCAGAGTGGCGCATGCTCTGGTTATCTCCCGCTTGGACTACTGCAATGCGCTCTACGTGGGGCTACCTTTGAAGGTGACCCGGAAACTGCAATTAATCCAGAATGCGGCAGCCAGACAGGTGACTGGGAGTGGCCGCCGAGACCATATAACACCGGTCCTGAGAGAACTGCATTGGCTCCCAGTACGTTTCTGAGCACAATTCAAAGTGTTGGTGCTGACCTTTCAAGCCTAAACGGCCTCAAAGGCCCAGTATACCTGAAGGAGCGTCTCCACCCCCATCGTTCTGCCCGGACACTGAGGTCCAGCTCCGAGGGCCTTCTGGCGGTTCCCTCATTGCGAGAAGCAAAGCTACAGTGAACCAGGCAGAGGGCCTTTTCGGTGGTGGCGCCCACCCTGTGGAACGCCCTCCCACCAGATGTCAAAGAGATAAACAACTACCTGACATTCAGAAGACATCTTAAGTTCAGGGAAGTTTTTTAATGTGTGACGTCTTAGTGTCTTTTTGGTCTTTGTGGAAGCCGCCCAGAGTGGCTGGGGAAACCCAGCCAGATGGGCGGGGTATAAATAATAAATTATTACTATTAGTAGTATTATTATTATTACATTTCTAGGATTCCCTGCTGCTGCCTTTGGCATCGTTTGGTCAAATCCGTGCCCTCACCTCTTTGATCTTCTTCTCGATCTCCGCCAGGGTTGGCCTTTGCCCTGCAGACGGGGCTAGGGGCAGCGCCCCTTTCGGAGGTGGGGGTCTGGGCGGCCGTTGCTCCTTCTCCCTGGCCCCCGGAGGAGGGCCCTCGGGCTTGGGCAGGGCCCAGGAGGGCAGGGCCGGATTGGGCAAGCGGGACAAAGGCTTCCGCCCCCGTGGCTCCAGCTGCTGTGCCGGAGGTCCTGGCAGATCGCTGAAACGGCGCTGTTGGGGAGGGATACCAGGAGGGTCCGGTTTGAACGCGGGCAGCCGGGTTTTGGTGCGCAGGACGCTGAAGTCCGAAAGGGACTCCAGGCTCTTGGAGAGACCTGGCAGGAAGACCAGAAAGAAGCAGGGATGAGAGAAGCATGGCACTGCATATTTTTTTGGAGAGAATTGGGATTTGCATTTTATTTATTTGTTAACATTCTTATATTACATCGGTAAACGTCACAGGACTTACTGTAATATAATTTCCAAACATGTATACCAAAATTATATACAAATTTTATATACCTAGAAAGAAAATGAAACAAAAAGAAAAAAGAAGAACAAAGAGAAAAAACAAAAACAAATCCCCTCCAAAAAATCATATACAGTGGTACCTCGGGTTAAATACGCTTCAGGTTACAGACTCCGCTAACCCAGAAATATTACCTCGGGTTAAGAACTTTGCTTCAGGATGAGAACAGAAATCATGCGGCGGCTGCACAGCGGCAGCAGGAGGCCCCATTAACTAAAGTGGTGCTTCAGGTTAAGAACAGTTTCGGGTTAAGAACGGACCTCCAGAACGAATTAAGTACTTAACCCGAGGTACCACTGTACATAATAACAAACTAGACTTCCTGTCTATCCCGTTGTATATTTCTTTTTTTACAAATGAATGTACTCTTATTATTGTACATTTCTTTACATTTTATCTAATACATTCCTGTATCGATATGTGCTCTTAGTCTTATTTCTCAACTCAGTCTCACTCCAATCGGGAAGTAAACCTGGGCCGGATTTAGGTTTGATGAAACCCTAAGCCACTGAAGGTAATGGGTCCCTTTCTATGTCCAGCTGCCCTTTGTCAACAACAAATTGTCCCTGTTTTTTGTGTGTTGAATATATGCTCTATGGTCATTTATGGACCTAATAGGTATCTCAAGCCATTTGCGCATGTTGCCGTGCAACCAGTCCATGCAGAATGTCGGCACCCTATATATAGAAAGGAGCAAACCCGTGATATTTTAGGGAGCAGACGAGCAGGTGGGGTCCATAACTTACATCCTAGGAGCCTATACAACACAAAACACTGTTGCTGTCAGTAGGTTTTATTTTATTTGTTTTTTATCTTATATTTTGGAAATGTACATCTAGGTTTTTTCCCTTTAAATTTTTTTGGGGGCCCCCAAGAGAGTGGGGCCCTGAGCTATAACTTCTTTAGCTTATACCTAAATCCGGCACTGAGTCCAGGGCCAGGACTCCCTCACAAAGCCATTGAGTGGCAAATCTTGCAAGGGTGGTCACTGGAATAGAAGCCGACACCTAAGGGCCGAGGTGTCATCGCTCCCCCCCATAAAATATTTGAGGGCCCCCCCTCAAGATAATGGGCATTGCCATTCAAATGGTGCTCCTGTCACGGCTAAAATGGCCACTGTTTCTTTAATGCGAATAAAGCTGGGTCAGCATGACTCAGTGTTCTGCACCAAGTTGTATATATAAGTGAGAAATGTTAGTTTGTTGCTGAGGCTGGAGGTTGGGTTGGTTGGTTAGTGCTGGTGTGTATAGTTATTCAGTTGTGTTTTGCACAAAGACTTTTAAGAATAAAACTCTGCAAGGATATTCTTCTGGACTCTTTTATGCTGACAAGGGTCTGAGGACCAGGCTGAGGAGACAAAGGGAGGTCAGAACCCTTTCCTTCTTTTTTTTGCTTTTTACAAACACTGACAGGTTATGGGCCCAGTGTTTCTGAGCAAGTGCAGAGTGCAAAACGACTGACAGCATCTCAGCAGGGAGCTGGTGAGTCCTGGTGGTGCCTGGAGCCAGTGGGTGTGCGTTGGAGCAGTTGGTGGCAAGCCGTAACTGTCTGCAATGATGCTGGAGCGGCTAGGATCTGACAGCTCCAACAACTTCTCTCAGAGCGACTTAAGTTGTTGGAGCACTAATAATAATAATAATAATAATAATAATAATAATAATAATAAAAGATTAAAGGCGGATGAAGCAGACACTCACGACTCAACTGCAACAGCTGCTTGCCTCCAGTTCGATTCTGGGGGTTGGCATTAACCGCCCGCGCTTTCGGTTTCTTCCTAGGGTAGAAAACAAACAACCCTCTAATTACATATATTTAAAATAAGGATGATAATAATAATTGCACAGCTTTACTAATAGCTACTCCCCGGACCGGCCTTCCGGCGAACGTGGAATCCCAAGCCGCCGATCCTTTTGCACCTGCAACTTTTAGAAGTTCCTGCCGAAGCAGCTCAGAACATTTCCTTTTCTAAAAACATTGTTGCCAGGAGCTTATTGGTTTCAACTGCCAATTAATTGCTTCTTTTATTCCTTGCAAACTGCATCGCAATGCAGTTGAAGGCGGTTGGGGTCAGTCTCACCCCCGACTACCAGGGGGCAGCACATGTAAACCTGCAGGGTCCCTGTGCATGACTCCCTCTGTGTGCGGGTGGCACTGTGGTCTAAACCACCGAGCCTCTTGGGCTTGCCAATCAGAAGGTCGGCGGTTCGAATCCCTGTGACGGGGCGAACCCCCGTTGCTCAGTCCCAGCTCCTGCCCACCTAGCACACCAGTGCAAGTACTTATTTTTCGCTCTATAAGACGCACTTTTCCCCTCCTAAAAAGTAAGGGGAATTGTGTGTGCGTCTTATGGAGTGAATGCAGACAGGAGGTTCTGCTCAGCGCTCCCTTTAAAGAATATTTTTGTCCTTACATTCTCCCTCTAAAAACTACCGTATTTTTTGCTCTATAAGACTCCTCACTTTTCCCCTCCTAAAAAGTAAGGGGAAATGCGTGTGCGTCTTATGGAGCGAATGCAGGCTGCGCAGCTATCCCAGAAGCCAGAACAGCAAGAGGGATTGCTGCTTTCACTGCGCAGCGATCCCTCTTGCTGTTCTGGCTTCTGGGATTCAGAATATTTTTTTTCTTGTTTTCCTCCTCCAAAAACTAGGTGCGTCTTATGGTCTGGTGCATCTTATGGTGCAAAAAATACGGTAGGTAAATAGGAAGGTAAATAGTATTTCCATGCGCTCTGGTTTCCGTCACAGTGTTCCGTTGTGCTAGAAGCTGTTTAGTTCTGCCGGCCACATGACCCAGAAAGCTGTCTGCGGACAAACGCCGGCTCCTTCAGCCTGAAAGCGAGATGAGCGCCGCAACCCCAGAGTTGCCTTTGACTGGACTTAACCGTCCAGGGGTCCCTGACCTTTTTACCTGCAAGCACACATGTGCGCTAGAGTAAGGTTACCAGATTTTTTTCAATGAATCCGGGGACACTTTTCAACTTCAATTGATTTTGTCAGGAGTAAAGGTAAAGGGACCCCTGACCATTAGGTCCAGTCGTGGCCGACTCTGGGGTTGCGGCGCTCATCTCACTTTATTGGCCGAGGGAGCCAGCGTCCAGCTTCTGGGTCATGTGGCCAGCAGGACTAAGCCGCTTCTGGCAAACCAGAGCAGCGCACGGAAACGCCGTTTACCTTCCCGCCGGAGTGGTACCTATTTATCTACTTGCACTTTGACGTGCTTTCGAACTGCTAGGTTGGCAGGAGCAGGGACCGAGCAACGGGAGCTCACCCTGTCATGGGGATTCGAACCGCCGACCTTCTGATCGGCAAGCCCTAGGCTCTGTGGTTTAACCCACAGCGCCACCCGCGTCCCCATTTGTCAGGGGACTGTTTTGTAAATCTGGGGACTGTCCCCAGGAAACGGGGACGTCTGGTAACCTTACACTAAAGAAGACCGTTCTCCATTCCCACCCCCATCCCGATGACGACGTACTCCTCTATCCGGTCCGGAGCGCCCCATCCGCGCTCGGGGTCGATGTCCCCGTGTCCTAGGTGCACGAAGGAGCTGCGGATCGGGAGGCTGATCTGCGGCGTGCCAGCAGGGGGCGCTTCGTCCTCCGGCTTTGCTATGGACGACGGGAAGATCCCCACCCTCAGGGTCCGCCTGTTCTGGCCTCGCCACGTCGAGGAATCGGGGCTGGAAGAGAGAGAGGGTGTGGGTGAGAGAGATCAATCCCTGCCCCACCCGACGCTTCACCAACCACCGCAGAACATGAGTCCGCAGGATCAGGCCAATGGCCTATCAAACCTAGTCTCCTTTTCTCACAGTGGCCCAATGGGAAATCCACAAGCAGGATTCGAACTCAAGAGCCACTCTCCTCTCCTGCGGTTTCCAGCAACTGGCTTTCGGTAGCAGCACTGGCTCCGACAGTGAAGGGAGACCATAGCGCACGTCAGTTCTGTGTCCAGGGCAGCTGTCTCCCAGCTCCATCTGGTGCGCAGGATGAGACCCTCCCTGCCCGCAGTCTGTCTCTCCAGAGTGGTGCATGCTCTGGTTATCTCTTGCTTGGACTACTGCCATGCGCTTTACGTGGGGCTACCTTTGAAGGTGATCCGGAAACTACAACTAATCCAGAATGCGGCAGCCAGACTGGGGACTGGGAGCGGCTGCCGGGACCATATAACACCGGTCTGGAAACACCTACACTGGCTCCCAGTACGTTTCTGAGCACAATTCAAAGTGTTGGTGCTGACCTTGAAAGCCCCAAATGGCCTCAAAGGCCCAGTAGACCTGAAGGAGCGTCTCCACCCCCATCGTTCAGCCCGGACACTGAGATCCTGCGCCGAGGGCCTTCTGGCGGTTCCCTCATTGTGAGAAGTGAGGTTACAGGGAACCAGGCAGAGGGCCTTCTCGGTAGTGGCACCCGCCCTGTGGAACACCCTCCCATCAGATGTCAAAGAGATAAACAACTACCAGACATTTAGAAGACATCTGAAGGCAGCCCTGTTCAGGGAAGCTTTTGATGTTTAATAGATTATTGTATTTTAATATCCTGTTAGAAGCTGCCCAGAGTGGCTGGGGAAACCCAGCCAGAAGACCGGGGTAATAATAATAATAATAATAATAATAATAATAATAATAATAATAATAATAATTTATTATTTATACCCCTCCCATCTGGCTGGGCTTCTCCAGCCACTCTGGGTGGCTCCAAACAGAATATTAAAAACACGATTAAACATCAAACATTAAACGTCAAACATAATACAGTAGCCTCTCTTGATGGATGGATGGAGAAAGAGAGAGAGAGAAAGAAAGAAAGAAAGAAAGAAAGAAAGAAAGAAAGAAAGAAAGGAAGGGAGAGATGGGGAGAAGGGAGGAAAGGAGGGAGGGAGGGAGAAGCCATTAGCAATAAAGCTTATACGGAGAACGAAAGGATCAACGAAGGCAGATAACTGCCAGAGGGAGGTACAGACTGAGGACTAGATACTTGAAAAATCAACAACACCAAAGCTAGGTCACGACACAAGGAGGGAACTGCCGTGGTCGCAGCAAGGAGTCTTTAGAAAAGGGTTTCCTCGGGCCCCAACGCCCCGCTTCCGAAGGGGACCCAGGCGTCCTGGACTCACCTGCCTTCGATCACCGTGATGCCATCGTTTGCCTCCAGACGCAGCCAGCCGGGTTCGTTCAGATCCTGGGACGCCTTCACTTCCTTGGGACGGAGCTGCGTTGGAGGGAGAGACAGGACGGTGGAGACGATGCCCAGGGGACCCTGAGGGTCATCTAGCCCAACCCCCTGAAATGCAGGAATCTTTTGCCAAGCACAAGGCTCGAACCCACAACCCTGAGATTCAGATGCTCTGCCACGTGCCACCCCCTTGCCTCTTAGGGCCCTTCCCCAGCCAGGTAATCCCACGGCCCCAGGGGGGGCTGCTGCCCATTTTGGGACCCATGCAACAGTCACCTCCAGGCTTGGCTACTGTAATTCGCTCTACGTGGGCCTGCCCTTGAAGCTGTCCCAGAAACTCCAGCGGGTGCAGAATGCTGCAGCGAGGCTCCTCACGGGGTCCCTGCCATGGGAGCATATTCACCCAGTGATTTTCCAGCCACACTGGCTCCCAGTGGAGTACAGGGTCAGGTTTAAAGTGCTGGTCTTGACCTTTAAAGCCCTTTGTGGCTTAAGGTCCTTGTATTTACGGGACTGCCTCTCCTGGTCTGCCCCGCAGAGGACCTTAAGGTCCATGAATAATCATAGTTTAGAGGGCCCTGACGAAGTCAGATTATCCTCCCCCAGGGCCAGGGCCTTTTCAGTGATGGCTCCGACCTAGTGGAATGCTGTGGCATTAGACCAGGGCCCTGCAGGATTTAACTTCCTTCCGCAGGGCCTGTAAGACAGAGCTATTCCACCTGGCTTTCAATTTAGCCTGATCTTTTATTCCTCTTCCTTCCCTCCCCCTCCCCTTTTATGAAGATCACCTGCTCTGGGATCCCACAGCTGGTCTCCTCGCTGGCCCAAATAGCACTAATTTAGCCAGCTAGCTCTGGTGATCATCTAATGTTTATCGGATGGACTTCCCCCCAAGTTGATTTTTGAATTCTGAATTTATTATTATTCACATTTTATACTGTATTTTATGCTGTTTTTTGTTGCATCAATTAAGTGTTTTAAATTTGTTGCGAGCCGCCCTGAGCCCGGCTTTCTGAACCGGGAAGGGCGGGGTATAAAAAAATTATTATTATTATTATTATTATTATTATTATTAAAGCCTTATTTTTTACGGGAGAAAATCGCACCCAGGTGAGCCCAGCCGCCGACGGTTTCCCTTCTCTCACCTCTTGGAGAAGGCTGACAATCTCCCGGAAGCGGGGTCTGTCCTCTGGGTTGTGGGCCCAACATTTCATCGCCAGGGCGTGGATTTCTCGGGGGCAGTCGTCGGGGCGTTCCAATCGCCGGCCTTCCCTGTCAATCTTCATCATGATCTGGTCGGGGAGGAATGGATGGGAAACGACAGTATTTAGGTCGCCGTTTCTCTACATTTGCACCAGACGTAAAACTTCCATTAAAGCACTCAGGTTATGTTGCGTAGCCAGGCAGCAGAAAATTATAATATTCACATCTCACAGAGGGAACGACGGTATAAAAACATAAAAAAACCACACAGTCAAATCGTAAAGAACTCTAAAACAAATTATAAAGAAAAAAACTTTTATCTAAAATGTACAATTTGTTATTAGATTGGGAAACAAAAGATGAGCTTCTCAAAGGCTGTATGAAACATTGGGCAATAGATATAGCTAGTGACTTTTTCCCTAAAAAATGTTTAGGGGTACTCTCATTTTGACTCAAGAAAATCACCATTTTATAGTTCAAAAAGGGGAAATGTCAATGGACAAAAGTACAAAGATTCACAAAATGTTTAGGGGTATGCGTACTACTGCGTCCCCCCAGAACAAAAACCCACTGGATATAGGGCATACTATAGATTTTAATCTCTGGGGATGCATTCAAACCATCTACACTTTCATGATCATCCACCGGCCTTGTTTCTTGCCCTTTAAAATTAAAATTACAAACATTTGGATCTCCGTCTTGCTACAGTCGCACACATTTATAAAAATCAGCAATTTTCTACATGCACGGTCTCAGAGTCCTCTGACGTCACGAAGCCTGCAGATTTGTTTCAGCGGCATCTTTCGCAAACCACAGTCCACATCACTGAATGCGGAAGCGGTTATCTTGCAGCAGCGCATATCCCTCTTCTGCCAGTCAAAATAAGAACTGGCAGCGCGCTGGCTTATAGGAGGTGGAGCCCCAAACATCTGGCAGGCACCAGGTTGGGAAAAGGCTGTGGTAATTCATCGTGCAGGCAACTAAAAATCTCAGACGTTAGATTCCCGTTAAGAAAATCTGGGAGCCGCTCAGAATACTTGAACCCTTCTGAATTGCACGGGGTTGGGCTAGATGACCGCGTGGGGTCCCTT
Source organism: Podarcis gaigeae (assembly GCF_964106915.1). NCBI lineage: Eukaryota > Metazoa > Chordata > Lepidosauria > Squamata > Lacertidae > Podarcis > Podarcis gaigeae. The sequence goes on from NC_139689.1 coordinate 3,387,162, forward strand.
TTAACTCATGGTAGCGGCGAAGGATCCATAGACAGATGTCTCATGTGAAGAAGGAGTTAGGTGTCATCGTTTTGTTGTTGTTGTTTAGTCGTGTCCACCTCTTCGTGGCCCCCTGGACCAGAGCACACCAGGCACTCCTGTCTTCCACTGCCTCCCCCAGTTTGGTCAAACTCATGCTGGTAGCTTCAAGAACACTGTCCAACCATCTTGTCCTCCGTCATCCCCTTCTCCTTGTGCCCTCCATCTTTCCCAACATCGGGGTCTTTTCCAGGGAGTCTTCTCTTCTCATGAGGTGGCCAAAGTCTTGGAGCCTCCGCTTCAGGATCTGTCCTTCCAGTGAGCACTCAGGACAAGACAGCATCTTAAAAAGCAGAGACACCACCTTGCCGACAAAGGTCCGTATAGTTAAAGCTCTGGTTTTCCCAGTAGTGATGTATGGAAGTGAGAGCTGGACCATAAAGAAGGCTGATCGCTGAAGAATGGATGCTTTTGAGTTCTGGTGCTGGAGGAGACTCTGGAGAGTCCCATGGACTGCAAGAAGATCCAACCTCTCCATTCTGAAGGAAATCAGCCCTGAGTGCTCACTGGAAGGACAGATCCTGAAGCTGAGGCTCCAAGACTTTGGCCACCTCCTGAGAAGAGAAGAGAAGACTCCCTGGAAAAGACCCTGATGTTGGGAAAGATGGAGGGCCCAAGGAGAAGGGGACAACAGAGGACGAGATGGTGGGACAGTGTTCTCGAAGGGACCAGCATGAGTTTGACCAAACTGCGGGAGGCAGTGGAAGACAGGAGTGCCTGGCGTGCTCTGGTCCAGGGGGTCACGAAGAGTCGGACACAACTAAACCACTAAACAACAACAACAATTTTGACAAATAATTTGCTGGGGCAAATCCTCTCACAGAATCTTTTATTGCTGAGGTCTAGAAGTGCAATAAAGAAATAAAACGTACATGCAAATTTTGTTCCATTTCTGTGGCCGGTTTATATTCCTCCTGTCCTTTCTTTTTTCAGGGCGATGGAAAGAATCAAACCCCACCCTGTAAATTAGGCCATTGCACTTATCATAACATTGCATATGTTGCGCGTGACAGGGTGTGTGGTTAAAGAAACTGGGTCTTCCCCGAGGCTCTACTGCAAAAGTTCACAGATGAATGAGACTTGAATCACAAGAGGGCATCTGGGGTCACAATAATCTCCTGACCCCGATTGTCTGCACAAGCCTGGGAGTCACAGGCGAAGAATGAGGTTAAGGAGGGACACGGTTTCTCGAGGGTTAAAAGAGGCCGGTTCTGACGAGGAGGTTAAAAGTGTTATGATAAAATGGGCTCAGGATTTGGGACATAACATTGACTTTGAGAGATGGGAAAAACTATGGACAAAAACAATAAAATTTACAGCTTCCGGGTCATGTGTCCACTATTCTGTGCTTATGCCCACAAGAAGCTGCCGGCCAGGCAGTTTGTGTGCAGAGATTGTTACAACACAACTCAAAGTGTTGCTGCTGACCTTGAAAGCCCCAAACGGCCTCAAAGGCCCAGTAGACCTGAATGAGCGTCTCCACTGCATGCCAGGACACTGAGGTCCAGCTCCGAGGGCCTTCTGGCGGTTCCCTCACTGCGAGAAGTGAGGTTACAGGGAACCAGGCAGAGGGCCTTCTCGGTGGTGGCGCCTGCCCTGTGGAACTCCTTCCCACCAGATGTCAAAGAGAAAAACAACTACCAGACATCTGTAGGCAGCCCTGTTTAAGGAAGCTTTTAATGTTTAATAGGTTATTGTATTTTAGTGTTTAATAGGTTATTGTATTCCTCAGAGTGGCTGGGGAAACCCAGCCAGATGGGCACAGTATAAATAAATTTATTATTATTATTATTATTATTATTATTATTATTATTATTATTATTACTATTATTATTATTTATCAACGTTCCTTCCCAAGGAGCTTGGGGAAAAAAGATTTACCAGCAAATAGATATACCACAGAAAAGCAAAAATGTTTTAAAACAAATCAAAATATTCTGAAAAAAATTCTAAAAACAGTACAGTGGTACCTCAGTTTACAAATTTAATCCGTTCTGGAAGTCCGTTCTTAAACCAAAACCATTATTATTATTATTATTATTATTATTATTATTATTATTATTATTACCTGCCGTCCAGAATATCCCATCCAAGGTTCTTCGCAGTAGGAGAACATTTCCCAGAGGGTGACGCCGAACATCCACACGTCGGAGGCGCTGGTGAAGACCCCCATGCGCAGGCTCTCTGGGGCGCACCTGAGGAGGCGGAGGAGGAGAGGGAGAGCCAATCAGAACACCCCATAGCAAAGTGCAGGCAGCGCGGTGCAGTGGTTAGAGCAGAGGACTGGGACCTGGGTTCGAATTGCATTCTGAAAACGTTCTATTCAGATCTTAATTTCCGAGCACAATTCAAAGTGCTGGTGTTGACCTTTAAAGCCCTAAACGGTCTCAAAGGCCCAGTAGACCTGAAGGAGCGTCTCCACCCCCATCGTTCTGCCCAGACACGGAGGTCCAGCTCCGAGGGCCTTCTGGCGGTTCCCTCATTGCAAGAAGTGAGGTTACAGGGAACCAGGCAGATGGCCTTCTCGGTGGTGGCGCCTGCCCTGTGGAACGCCCTCCCATCAGATGTCAAAGCGATAAATAACTACCTGACATTCAGAAGACATCTTAAGGCAGCCCTGTTCAGGGAAGTTTTTAATCTGTGATATTTTAGTGTATTTTTGGTTTCTGTGGAAGCCGCCCAGAGTGGCTGGGGAAACCCAGCTAGATGGGCGGGGTACAAATAATAAATTATTTTATTATAATAATAATAATAATAATAATTTTTGAAAGAAAGAACTGTTGTGGGAATGTGGCTCGTATCCCCTTGCCCCAGGGTGGGTATATATATATGGGTTCAAAAATTCCTACCAGGCGAACGGTATGCGCCGGTGCGCAGACATGATGTAGCGATCGCTCTTGCTGGACAGCGGCCTCATGAGCCCAAAGTCGCCGATCTTGACCGTCTCCTCGGAGGCCAGGAGGATGTTGCGAGCGGCCAGGTCGCGGTGGACAAAGAGCTTGGATTCGAGGTACGACATGCCTTGGGCGACTTGCAGGGCGTAGCTCCAGAGCTGGTGGAGAGGGAAGGGGGGCCGGAGGCGGTCATAGAGGGCACCCAGGGCGGCCAGCTCCGTCACCTGCAGGGAGACAGAGAGGCAGGGCTGGATTAAAAAGAGCCCACCGCGTTGGAAGGGGCCCTCCAGCAGCTATCTAGACCAACCCTCTGCAACGCGGGAACTGTGGGATGTGATACCTAAGGAGCAGTCAAGTACAACATTCCTTGTTTTCCTAGAGTGGACATGCAGGGGAATGTTTGGTCCAGCCAGTTGACAACTCACTGTTTGCTCCTGGGCTGGGAGATACTTCCTTTGCATGTGACGTCCTTTGTATCTGAAGGCAGCCCTGTTCAGGGAAGTTTTCATATGTGTGATATTTTAATGCATTTTTAATCTTTGTTGGAAGCCGCCCAGAGTGGCTGGGGAGACCCAGCCAGATGGGTGGGGTACAAATAAAAGAAATATTATTATGTATGGAAGTGGGAGCTGGACCATAAAGAAGGCTGATCGCTGGAGAATGGATGCTTTTGAATTCTGGTGCTGGAGGAGACTCTGGAGAGTCCCATGGACTGCAAGAAGATCAAACCGATCTATTCTGGAGGAAATTAGCCCTGAGTGCTCACTGGAAGGACAGATCCTGAAGCTGAGGCTCCAAGACTTTGGCCTCCTCATGAGAAGAAGAGAAGACTCCCTGGAAAAGACCCTGATGTTGGGAAAGATGGAGGGCCCAAGGAGAAGGGGACGACAGATGACACCAAACTGGGAGGGGTGGCTAACACCCCAGAGGACAGGATCACACTTCAAAACGACCTTGACAGATTAGAGAACTGGGCCAAAACAAACAAGATTAATTTTAACAGGGAGAAATGTAAAGTATTGCACTTGGGCAAAAAAAATGAGATGCACAAATACAAGATGGGTGACACCTGGCTTGAGAGCAGTACATGTGAAAAGGATCTAGGAGTCTTGGTTGACCACAAACTTGACATGAGCCAACAGTGTGACGCGGAAGCTAAAAAAGCCAATGCAATTCTGGGCTGCATCAATAGGAGTATAGCATCTAGATCAAGGGAAGTAATAGTGCCACTGTATTCTGCTCTGGTCAGACCTCACCTGGAGTACTGTGTCCAGTTCTGGGCACCACAGTTCAAGAAGGACACTGGCAAACTGGAACGTGTCCAGAGGAGGGCAACCAAAATGGTCAAAGGCCTGGAAACGATGCCTTATGAGGAACGGCTAAGGGAGCTGGGCATGTTTAGCCTGGAGAAGAGGAGGTTAAGGGGTAATATGATAGCCATGTTCAAATATATAAAAGGATGTCACAGAGAGGAGGGAGAAAGGTTGTTTTCTGCTGCTCCAGAGAAGCGGACACGGAGCAATGGATCCAAACTACAAGAAAGAAGATTCCACCTAAACATTAGGAAGAACTTCCTGACAGTAAGAGCTGTTTGACAGTGGAATTTGCTGCCCAGGAGTGTGGTGGAGTCTCCTTCTTTGGAGGTCTTTAAGCAGAGGCTTGACAACCATATGTCAGGAGTGCTCTGATGGGGTTTCCTGCTTGGCAGGGGGTTGGACTCGATGGCCCTTGTGGTCTCTTCCAACTCTAGGATTCTATGATTCTATGAGGACGAGATGGTTGGACAGTGTTCTTGAAGCTACCAGCATGAGTTTGACCCAACTGCAGGAGGCAGTGGAAGACAGGAGGGCCTGGCGTGCTCTGGTCCAGGGGGTGACGAAGAGGCGGACACGACTAAACAACAACAACATGAAGTCTCAAATCTTTACCATCTTGAGGGGCTGAGTTAGGACCACCCCATGGAGGCGCAGAAGGTTTGGGTGGTTCAGGCAGCACATGGCGTTGACCTCGTTGAGGAAATCGATCAGGGCGCCCGGGTCGCAGGAGACGTCGGAGCGCAGGGATTTGACAGCGACGGGTTTCTGGGGAAGGAGGAAAAGGGGTCAGATAAAAAAATCACCCAGTAGAAAGCAGTAGAGTTCTGGTCACCTTGCCTGCAAGAGGATTTTTTTGAATTGTAAATCACCCCTGTGATCGTCGGATGAAAGGTGATACAGTGGTACCTTAGTTCCCAAACGCCGAAAACCCGGAAGTAAGTGTTCTGGATTTCGAACGTTTTTTGGAAGCCGAATGTCCGATACGGCTGTCGGCTATTGTTTCCGGGGCGCCAGCACCAATCAGAAGCCGCGCCTTGGTTTTTGAACGTTTCAGAATTCGAACGGACCTCTGGGTTAAGTTTGGCGCTTTTGTTTTTGCTATTTATTTTGTGTTTTTGTTTTTGAGGCTTTTTCGGTTAATTTGTTTTTTTTTGTGACTGTGTGGAACCCAGTTCAGCTACTGATAGATAGATAGATTGATTGATTGATTGTGTGACTGCGGAAATGAATAAAAAAAACCATTCAAACAATGACTATCATTAGTGCAGATAAGGGAAAAAATTAAACTTTTATCATCTACAACACTGTCTTATTTCTTTTATAGTACAGTACATTCATTATTGCGTTCATTTTATGGATCAATGATCTCATTAGATAGTAAAATTTGTGTTAAATTGCTGTTTTTACAGGGTTGTTTTGATAGTAAAATTCATGTTAAATTGCTGTTTTTTAAGGGGTTGTTTTTAAAAGTCTGGAACAGATTAATCCTCTTTGCGTTACTTTCTATGGGAAAGTGCACCTTGGTTTTGGAACATGTTTTGGTTTTGGAACAGACTTCTGGAACGGATCAAGTTTGAGAACCAAGGTACCACATACAGGAATTTAATAAATATAACAACAGCAACAATATTCTGGAATTTGGAAAGCGTTTGAGAAAAGGCAACCAAAAAGTGAAAGAGTGGAAATTTACCGCATTATGCATGGCAAGAGGATAGGGGAAAGTTTTCCTCCCTCTCTCGTAACCCTAGGACACCCAATGAAAAGATTCAGGGTGGATAAAAGGAAGACCTTCTTTGCGCATAAACTGTGGAACTCCCTGCCACAAGAGGCAGTGACGCCCATGAACGTGGGTGCCTTTAAAAGAGGTTTTGGCAGATTCACAGAGGAGGAGAGTCCGCTGTCAATGGTATCATGACACCTACAGCTCTTTCCTGCCATTTTTGACCAGGGTCTGATATTGCACGGTAGACTGCTACTAGATCTGGAGGCTCCACTAAGCTGTCTATTACTGACAGCTATTCGTTGAGTGGGGGACGTGGGTGGCGCTGTGGGTTAAACCACAGAGCCTAGGACCTGCCGATCAGAAGGTCGGCGGTTCGAATCCCCACGACGGGGTGAGCTCCCGTTGCTCGGTCCCTGCTCCTGCCAACCTAGCAGTTCAAAAGCACGTCAAAGTGCAAGTAGATAAATAGGTACCACTCCGGCGGGAAGGTAAATGGCATTTCCGTGCCCTGCTCTGGTTCTCCAGAAGCGGCTTCGTCATGCTGGCCACATGACCCGGAATCTGTACACGGGCTCCCTCGGCCAGTAAAGCGAGATGAGGGCCGCAACCCCAGAGTCGGCCATGACTGGACCTAATGGTCAGGGGTCCCTTTACCTTTCCCTATTGGGTGGATAGAAAAGGAAGGATTCTGACCACGCTGTGTCAGGCCAAAGGTCTTTCTATCTGGCAACTCTGATGCTTAACACGGCCAGGCTCAGGCTTGGGTTCAAATCCCTACTCAGCCATGAAGCTCGCACAGGCAAATCACAACCTCTTGTGCATCCCTACCCAACAGGGTTGTCGCGAGGATGGAATGGGCTTGCTTGGGGTTTCCTCTGGAGGAAGGGCAGGATATAACGTAACTCTAGTAAAGGTAAAGGGACCCCTGACCGTTAGGTCCAGTCGTGGCCGACTCTGGGGTTGCGGCGCTCATCTCGCTTTATTGCCTGAGGGAGCTTCCGGGTCATGTGGCCAGCAGGACTAAGCCGCTTCTGGCGAACCAGAGCAGCGCACAGAAACGCCGTTTACCTTTCCACTGGAGTGGTATCTATTTATCTACTTGCACTTTGACGTTCTTTCGAACTGCTAGGTTGGCAGGAGCAGGGACCGAGCAACGGGAGCTCACCCCGTCGTGGGGATTCGAACCGCCGACCTTCTGATCGGCAAGTCCTAGGCTCTGTGGTTTAACCCACAGCGCCACCCTTGTCCCAAACGTAACGCTAGACGACCTTAAATTGTCCTTTTTTTTGTGGCGGGCAGAAAAGAGAAAAGGTTGGGAAAGAAAGAGAGGGGGGGAAAGGGTGGCCCCGCTCCCTTTGGGCTGTGGCCCCGCCCACTCCTTGAAAGCGGCCTCCAATAGATGGGATGCGGCCCTCGACAGGTTCCCCCACCCCTGAAATAAACAAGCAAACAGCCCAGCAACGACGCTCAGATGCAACTGGGAACGTCCCAGGTCCAGAGGGCGGCTGTCCAACAGGTAGAGAAGCAAAGGAACTAGAGTCGGGGGGATGAAAACGTACCACTCCCCCGCCGGGTGTGCTCCACTCGGCGCGATGCACGACCCCAAAGCAGCCGTCGCCCAGCCGCTCCCGGATCCGCAGGTCCCACTGGCTGATAAGGCATTTGAGAGAGGCGTCGGCGTCGGCCCGGGGGGTCGGGCAGGGCTGGGCTGGGCTGGGGGCTTCGTCGCTCTCTGGGATCCGCGTCCCGGTGAACATCTATGTCAGAAATAAGAAAGGGAATTACCAACGGCGGAAGAATGATGTCGGAGTGCCCATGTCCAGAGTGTGGGGGAACAGATGAGGAATGGCTTAGGGAGCTGGGCATGTTTAGCCTGGAGAAGAGGAGGTTAAGGGGTGATATGATAGCCATGTTCAAATATATAAAAGGATGTCACAGAGAGGAGGGAGGGAGAAAGGTTGTTTTCTGCTGCTCCAGAGAAGCGGACACGGAGCAATGGATCCAAACTACAAGAAAGAAGATTCCACCTAAACATTAGGAAGAACTTCCTGACAGTAAGAGCTGTTCGACAGTGGAATTTGCTGCCCAGGAGTGTGGTGGAGTCTCCTTCTTTGGAGGTCTTTAAGCAGAGGCTTGACAACCAGATGTCAGGAGTGCTCTGATGGGGTTTCCTGCTTGGCAGGGGGTTGGACTCGATGGCCCTTGGGGTCTCTTCCAACTCTTCTATGATTCTATGATTCTACTATGGGGAATTATAAAATATGCATCAAGCCATTGTGTCTGCGATGAAAACATGGTGTTGACTGGGTTCGATTCATTGACAATAATTTCTGATTAAATCCCACAAGCCTCTCCATTTCTGCCATTTGCTTTCTCTACCCTGACAGGAACGTATCAGCATTCTAAAAACACAGGCCAGTTGCTTCACCAGGCATCCTCAGTACATAAAGACAATAGGCAGTTTCTTTGATGTACCCATCCTTGGTTTTGTTAATCTTAGGGCCTGGAAATAGTTTCACAGTGTTAACGGAGAAATCTGAGGGCTCCCTTGGACAAAAAACAAGGGCAGCAGCCAGGAATACCAGAGCAAAACAGCAGCCAGGAGGCTTGGTCTTGATTGAAGACTGTCGAGACAGGACTCCCACCTGCCACCAGGTGGAACAAGGTGGAAGCCCCGAACAAAAGAGAACCCAAACTTTTATTAGCTGCTAATCCCTGTGTTACACCCCCCCCAAACTACATCACTCATACATCATGAAAGGGGAGGTCTGGTGGCCGTAATCTGAGCATCCTGGACCCTGCCCCATGGTTCTCCTTGCCCTCCACCAAACACCCATCAAGTGTAACAAAAAAATTACATTTCCCTGTTTCCCATCACACCCTTTTGTCTTCATCTGGGTATCTGGGTTTGTTATTTCTGGAATGGCATCCAGGTATCAGGAGGCCAGGGATTATCACTCAGGCAGAGGGGCTGCTGAGGAGCTGAGCTCACCTGTCTACATGAATTTCTGAGGTTTTCCCAGTGAGCCAGTACAGAGATACATTGATCAGTGAATTTTTACATTTGGTATCGTGCAGCAAAGGCCCTTTGAAGAAACAGTGATGAAGTGTTTTGTGGGGACAAATCACAAAAGCGACAAAAGCGATTGTGCTGGTTTTGGTAGTGGGCTGCATGTGCATGATATCTGCTGGAGGGGCAACCCCTCCCCCAACTTGTACATAAATTCCTGCAATAACAGGAAGGTGATAAAGATCTCCTTGCCATCCTTCCTCTCATTTACCGCTTGGGTTTCCTAAAAGCATTGCTTCCTATTTTATTTACGCTGGACTACTATGCCTGCTCAAGTAGGAAATAGTTTCTTTGTAGTTAAAAGAATTTCTTCTGACCTAACTTTGCCCCCACGTGGGGTTTTTGAAATGCTCTGATTGGTTCTTACAAACACTGTGTAAAAGGTTCTTTCGTGAATAAAACGACCTGGGCCGAGGGGTGGAAAGGAAATATTTTAATACACAGTCCTCCTAAGAGTCTTGCCGGTCAAGCCTCTGTGTGTTATTAATCAGAGTCTAATCCTTCCTTTGCTTTGGGAATGCCACAAATGGCAGGCAAAAGTGATGGACTATGCGGAACTGGCAACACCGACGGGCAAAATCCGAAACCAGAGCGACCAAACATTTAAAAGAGAATGGAGTAAATTTATTCAGTATTTAGACCATCATTGTAAACATCTAAAGACACTAGCAGGACTGAGATAAAAATCACAACGTTTAAAACAGGGGTGCCCATTTTTTTTCAAAGAGGGTCAGATTTGATGAAGTGAGCTTTTTTTAAAGGAATGATTGAAATTGTTGAGTCAAGATATTAACTGATATGCATGAAATTTCAGATTTAGCTATATAATCCCTAGTGTAGTAAGATAAGACCTTTGGAGCGGGCATTTTTTTAAAAAAATGTTTTTTATGAACCACCCTACTGGGTAGGTCCGCCTTACAACAGAAACTTGTTTTTAATCGATGAGACCCAGCTGCGGATGTGCGGTTTGCAGGGCAGGAGATTTCAGGAAGAAGGACACACCGATGTCCATTCAAATCTCACTTCGCGCCCTCAAGTGGTGGTGCAGAGAATTACACTTCCTGTTTTGCCAGGAAGGAGGGGCAGCCATCTTTGTCCCTGGACTGGCCGTAACTCTATTTACTTCAGATTTTACGACCATGACCCTAATATTTGTGTGTTTCTTCGAGGGAGGCAGAAAGTACGCACCTTATAGACCCAGGACATGGGGCGCTGGCCTTGAGGTTTCCTCCTTTTCAAGGCTTCCTCCAACCGTCTCTGTCCTAAAGGAGAGGGATGAAATCTTGATCTCAAATTATTGCAAACTATGACCCTTGGGACCAATTTGGCTTTTTTGACCTAACTGATGCTAGGGTGAATTTGATTTTAAATCAAATCAATTTATATCACTAGTCACTAAGACATGATTTAAATCATTTTACAGAAAGGTTCAACCTTGCTGGGACCCTCTTAAAATTGACAACCAGAGGAAGGTTTTGTTTTTGGGAATAATCAATTTTCAGAGTAGTTTTTACAGTTATATCAAAAATTACTAATTTGGTTATACTGTTAGAAATGCAAAGACAGGTAATGATGAAATTATTGTTTATATTTGGACAACTTTTCTGCTGTACTTTACTGGAAGGAGAAAAGCAATCATTTCCTTAATAACAATTTAAACAACGTATTTAACTAAAACAATAACATTATAGCATATGTATCCATGCTTGTTAACTGATGTGGTTAAACGATTTTTTGTTTAAATAAAAAAAAATCTGATTTTTTTATTTTTTTAAAAAAACATTGATTTTTTTTCCACCCTGCCTGGTTCCATTGGAAAGCGGAGAAATGCATTTCATAAATAATAATGAATGCTATTCTATGCTGTACTACACTGAAATCCTTCAATGTTTCTTTGGTTGTCACTGGATTTTCCTAGATTCAGATAGGTAGCTGTCGAAATATATATATATAAATTGTCCAGTAGCACCTTAAAAAGGTAAAGGGACCCCTGACCATTAGGTCCAGTCGTGGCCGACTCTGGGGTTGCGGCGCTCATCTCGCTTTACTGGCCGAGGGAGCCGGCGTACAACTTCCGGGTCATGTGGCCAGCATGACTAAGCCGCTTCTGGCGAACCAGAACTACCATAGACACTCCGAGCCAGGGGTCAGCAAACTTTTTCGGCAGGGGGCCGGTCCAGACCTTGTGGGGGGGGGGGCAGACTGTATTTTGAAGGGGTGAAAAAAATAAACGAATTCCTATGCCCCACAAATAACCCAGAGATGCATTTAAAATAAAAGCACACCTACTAGTCATGTAAAAACACGCTGATTCCCAGACCATCCGTGAGCCGGATTGAGAAGGCGATTGGGCCGGATCCAGCCCCCAAAGCCTTAGTCTGCCTACCCGTGAACTGTCTGAGGTGTTCAGACCACCTTCATTCCCATCTCCCAATTAACCTCCGTCTCCAAGTGCTACCACCATGACATCACCATGGACTTCCCCCGGTGACATCACCACCCCAAGCAGCCTCAGCAAAACGCCCCCCTCCCCAAAATAAACTCTGTTGCACCATCACACACGAACTACCTGGGCGCCCCATGCCAATGCGTTCCAGATCCGCGGGCTTGACGTAATCGAAATGTCCCGGACGGGTGACGTGGAGCTCGTTGCGGATTTTGCCGTAAAACTGCTCCAGCTGGATTTCGGACAGCAACTGGAGCAGCCAGTCGGTCCCATCGTCTGGCGCCATGACAGCACCTGGTGGGTTTTTTAAACAGGACCCGGTGGTTAGCAAAAAAATAAAAATCTCGATTTAAAGATGGGCAAAAGTACCCTACTGTTTGGTTATTTAGAAGATTAGTGCCCAAAAAAGGCTCTCAGAGCTGCTTACGCGCAATCGAAACAAGACAGTCTGAAAAGAGACACGGCACACAAGGAAAAAGGTACAGGGAGGGAAGAGGAAAAACAAAACGCAGACGCTAATTTCTAGACAGTTGTTCTTGTATCGACTGGCTGGTGCCCTCCTGGCCCGGCCTGGTGGAACTGAGGAAGCCTGAAGGAATGAAACCCTTTCCCAACGCTACAATCTCCTTTCTGGTGTGAGGCAACGAGAACGGTAGAGAGTATTTCAAGTCCGACCACCCTTGCGATATCGGCAGATTAATTTTCAATTATTTTCCTGGCATGGAATTTGCCTTCATCACAGGGTCTTTTTTCCTGGTCAGTCACCTTGGGTTTTTAAAAATCCATTTGGGCCTCCTCCTACTGGGCGTAGCTTGACTCACTCACTGGAGTCATCATTTCCTGCAGTGAGTTTGCTCTCAGCCTGTGGCCTAAATCCAGCTGATTGATCTGTAAAGAGTCACTGGGTTAACTCCTCCTCCCTAGGCAGAATGGATTAAAGATTCAGGTCAGCTGCATCGAAAGCAAATTCCGACTGCCGCCATTCAAACTCGCAGCCAATATCCACCTTCATTCTTTTGGGGTGGAAATCAAATAATTACAGAGCTGGATTACAGATTCCAAGAGAGACATCATTCGAATCCAACCCCCTGGAAACACAGGAATTGCATCTGACGAATCCCAGAATATAAAATCCTTATTCTCATGAACAGTTTTTGCAAACTCCACAAGGCCTTTCTGTGCGGCTACGCCACTTTCCCCTGGGACAGGCTTCCTCAAACTCGGCCCTCCAGATGTTTTGGGACTACAACTCCCATGATCCCTAGCTAACAGGACCAGTGGTCAAGGATGATGGGAATTGTAGTCTCAAAACACCTGGAGGGCCGAGTTTGAGGAAGCCTGCCCTACGACCACGGGGTGAATGGCAGCCAGAAATTCAACAGGTGTAGAAGCAAGCGCTAAGCCAGGCATAGGCAGACTTGGCCCTCCAGATGTTTTGAGACTACAACTCCCATGATCCCTAGCTAACAGGACCAGTGGTCAGGGATGATGGGAACAGTAGTCCCAAAACTTCAGGAGGGCTGAGTTTGCCTAGGCCTGCACTAAGCGACACCTCCCTGCCAAATTTCCCCTTGCCGCCCGGCTGCGTTCCCGAACACTGGTCCCTCTGACCCGGCGACCCAGGGCCCCTAAGACCAGCTGCACCTGTGTGATGGCTGCCTGACCTCTTTACCGGCGTGTGTGAAGAGAAGGAAGAGAATCTGAACTGCCAAGAGCGGTTCAACCTGGCCAAACCTGTTTCTGCTTGGGGAGGATTTCAGCTGGCAAGACAGGAGGGGTCAACCTCCCAGGCTGCTGGGGAGACACCCGGACTCCTGGGTTCCTTGCAGGCGAGGGGTGAACCTGGGAAGCTCGACTCGCCCTGGGGGGGTTTCCCTTTCCTTTTTCTAACTTGGGTGTTTCCAGATCAGCCGGGAATGGCAGAAAAGCCTTGCTCATCTGCAGGCGAGACAGTCAGAGTCAGCCTGAGGGATTGGAGAAGAAAGTGAGGAGTCAGCGGGTTCAGACATCCCAAAATAAGCAATGCGGCAAGGGAGTTGAGTCCTATGGATGGCGGCTAACAGATTGAGGCTGAATCCTGACAAGACAGAAGTACTGTTTTTGGGGGACAGGAGGTGGGCCGGTGTGGAGGACTGCCTGGTCCTGAATGGGGTAACTGTGCCCCTGAAGGACAAGGTGCGCAGCCTGGGAGTCATTTTGGACTCACCGCTGTCCATGGAGGCGCAGGTCAAATCTGTGTCCAGGGCAGCTGTTTATCAGCTCCATTTGGTACGCAGGATGAGACCCTATCTGCCCGCGGACTGTCTCGCCAGAGTGGTGCGTGCTCTGGTTATCTCCCGCTTGGACTACTGCAATGCGCTCTACATGGGGCTACCTTTGAAGGTGACCCGGAAACTACAGTTAATCCAGAATGTGGCAGCCAGACTGGGGAATGGGAGCGGCCGCCGAGACCATATAACACTGCTCTTGAAAGACCTACACTGGCTCCCAGTACGTTTCCGAGCACAATTCAAAGTGTTGGTGCTGACCTTGAAAGCCCTAAACGGCCTCAAAGGCCCAGTAGACCTATTGTTGGAGCGTCTCCACCCCCATCGTTCTGCCCGGACACTGAGGTCCAGCGCTGAGGGGCCTTCTGGCGGTTCCCTCCCTGCGAGAAGCCAAGTTACAGGGAACCAGGCAGAGGGCCTTCTCGGTGGTGGCACCCGCCCTGTGGAACACCCTCCCATCAGATGTCAAAGAGAAAAATAACTACCAAACTTTTAGAAGACATCTGAAGGCAGCCCTGTTTAGGGAAGCTTTTAATGTTTAATAGGTTATTGTATTTTGGTGTTTTGTTGGAAGCCACCCAGAGTGGCTGGGGAAACCCAGCCAGGTGGGCGGGGTATAAATAAATTATTATTATTATTATTATTATTATTATTATTATTATTATTATTATTACCACCACTACTATCGGAGCCAGGGGTCCCTAGCAATGGGCAGTGGGGGGCAGCAGAAGAGAAGGGAGTAGCATAGAGGTTAGGTGTAGGGGTCAGCAAACTTTTTCAGCAGGGGGCCGGTCCACTGTCCCTCAGACCTTGTGGGGGGCCGGACTATATTTTGCAAAAGAAAAAAAAAGAATGAATTCCTATGCCCCACAAATAACCCAGAGATTCATTTTAAATAAAAGCACTCATTCTACTCATGTCAAAACACCAGGCAGCCCCCACAAATAACCCAGAGATGCATTTTAAATAAAAGGACATATTCTGCTCATGTAAAAACACGCTGATTCCCAGATTTGGCAGACAAAATTAATGGACTGTGCAGAATTGGACAAAATGACAGGAAGGATTCAAAACCTGCGGGACCAGAGATTCACAGAAGACTGGAAGAAGTATATGAATTATTTGAAGAGCCATTGTAACCAACAAAGTACGCTAGTAGGGCTACAAGAAGTTTTGTAAGGAGAAATATACGAAGTGTTACAAAGTAGAAAAAGAATAGAGAGTTTGAAATGTAAGAGGGAAAGTAAGGAAAGCTTTCTAAGAGATTGGACTGGAAAATTTTCAGACAGGACGGATGGAAGTCAAAAAAAATTGATTAAGATGTAAAAGTATGATTAATTACTGAAATGGTATGTTAAAAAAACTAATAATTTTTTTTAGAAATACACACAAAAACACGCTGATTCCCAGACCGTCCGTGGGCCGGATTGAGAAGGCGATTGGGCCGGATCCAGCCCCCGGGCCTTAGTTTGCCTATCCATGGGTTAGGGTGTCGGACTGGCAGAGACCTGGGTGCGAATCTCCCCCACTCCTCACGAAGTTCGCTGGCTGGGACCTCAGGGGCCTCTCTCAGCCTAGAACCTACCTGACAGGGTTGTTGTAGATATCGCTTGAAGGGCAGGAGAAGCACACACGCCACTTTGAGCTCTCCGGGTCGAGGGGAAAAGTAGGATCCAAATGCGATAAATAAATGAGGGGGTGCATGGAATCAGCTCCACAGACCCCCAAAATTAACCTCGTTCCCCCCAAAAGTGGGCATTATCCCCTTCCCAGTTCCCTCAAAGGGGAAAATTCAGCCAAAGAAGCATTCTAATCACAGATCAAAGAGCTGGAAGGGAATCTAGGGGTCATCTAGTCTAACCCGCTGCAATGCATTTCTGCACCTCTGTGCTGAGGTTGTGGTGGTAGAGGAACAACACCTGTTGGACATCCACCTGCCGCCCGGGTCTTAAAGGCACCAAGCAGTGCTAGCGAAAATTATTATTTTTAAAATG
Source organism: Podarcis gaigeae (assembly GCF_964106915.1). Taxonomy (NCBI): domain Eukaryota; kingdom Metazoa; phylum Chordata; class Lepidosauria; order Squamata; family Lacertidae; genus Podarcis; species Podarcis gaigeae. The sequence goes on from NC_139689.1 coordinate 3,402,950, forward strand.
GGCTTTGAAGTACAGAGGGGAAGCGTTGGAGAGTCTTCTGGGGACGCAGGACTCCTGGGTTCTTTCTAAAGACTCTTCCTCTCCTCCGAGCTGCTAGCCACCCTCTTCCTTGTCCCACCCCCTCCTGCTGTTGTCCGAACCAGCTCCTGTCCGGAGCACCTCTGTGGCCCCACCCTGTGCCGCAACGTCAAAGTCCAAACCGTGAGCAAATATTGACAAGATGCGCGGCGGCCGACACAGCGTAAGCCGGCCGCCCAAAAGTCACAAAAAGCTAAAACCTCTCTCAAACTTCAGAGATCCGCAGGCTGCCCAGACCCCGTTCCCATTATCATTTATTTATTTATTGGTTGCGTTTTTAAATCACACCTTTTATCTCAAAGAAGCCCGTGGCAGAATACATGATTTCTCCCCTACATAACAACAACTTTGTGAGGTAGTTTAGGCTGAGAGGCAGCGAAGGGCCGAAGTCAGCTTCGTGGCCAAGTCGGGATTCGAACGTGGCTCTCCCGCTAGGTCCCTGTCCCACACTCTAACCACTAGATGACACTGCCTCTCACTGATTTTAGCTGCCTTATTGTAATAAAAGTGGCCCAAAGCTGGCCAAGGGGTGCTTTCTTGTCCCCTTCTCACCCTCATCACTACCTAGTTTCGAAAGCATTCTTGGCAAAGGGGGCGTCCCAATTCGTTTGGACTGCTGCCATGTGCTCCACGTGGGGCTACCTTTGAAGGTGACCGGGAAACGTAATGGCCAAATGATCGTGTGAATGAGCCTAAATTGCAGCCTGGGAGTCATTCTGGACTCACCGCTGTCCATGGAGGCGCAGGTCAGTTCTGTGTCCAGGGCAGCTGTCTGCCAGCTCCATCTGGTGCGCAGGATGACACCCTCCCTTCCTGCGGACTGTCTCACCAGAGTGGCGCATGCTCTGGTTATCTCCCGCTTGGACTACTGCAATGCGCTCTACGTGGGGCTACCTTGGAAGGTGACCCGGAAACTGCAACTAATCCAGAATGTGGCAGCCAGACTGGGGACTGGGAGCAGCTGCCAAGACCACATAACACTGGTCCTGAGAGATCTGCATTGGCTCCCAGGACGTTTCTGAGCACAATTCAAAGTGTTGGTGCTGAGCTTTCAAGCCCTAAACGGCCTCAAAGACCCAGTAGACCTGAAGGAGCGTCTCCACCCCCATTGTCCAGCCCGGACACTGAGGTCCAGCTCCGAGGGCCTTCTGGGGGTTGGTTCCTTGTGAGAAGCAGAGCTACAGGGAACCAGGCAGAGGGCCTTCTCGGTGGTGGCACCCGCCCTGTGGAACACCCTCCCATCAGAAGTCAAGGAAATAACTACCTGACTTTTAGAAGACATCTGAAGGCAGCCCTGTTTAGGGAAGCTTTTAACATTTGACATTTTATTATGCTTTTATATGTGTTGGAAGCTGCCCAGAGTGGCTGGAAAAACCCAGACAGATGGGCAATGTATGAATATATATATCAGGGACGTCCATGTCCCAATTGACTGTGATCTACTCACAGTATAAAAAATCTGGCAGTGATCTACCCATTGTCGTAGAACAGGCATAAGCAAACTCAGCCCTGCAGATGTTTTGGGACTACTGTTCCCATCATCCCTGACCGCTGGTCCTGTTAGCTAGGGATCATGGGAGTTGTAGTCCCAAAACATCTGGTGGGCCGAGTTTGCCTATGCCTGTCGTAAAAAAACGGGCAGTGATCTACCCAACGTTGTGGAGCTTTTTTTAGTGAGACAAAGATTGTTTTTTGCTTTTTTGTAAGGAGATCGCTGAGGGACCAGAGATCAACCAGGATCTACCAGGAACACCCCGCGATCTACCTGTTGGACATGCCTGATATACTGTATTTTTCGCTCTATAAGACGCACCAGACCACAAGACACACCTAGTTTTTGGAGGAGGAAAACAAAAAAAAAGTATTCTGAATTCCAGAACAGCAAGAGGGATTGCTGCGCAGTAAAAGCAGTGCTCTCTCTTGCTGTTCTGGCTTCTGGCATAGCTGCGCAGCCTGCACTTGCTTCGTAAGACGCAAACACATTTCCCCTTACTTTTTAGGAGGGGAAAAATGACTCTTATAGAGCAAAAAATACGGTATATAAAAAGGCTGCAATGCAGGAAAATTGGAGCGCATTCATTTTGCAGCAGCATAAGAACATAAGAGCCCAGCTGCTGGGTCAAGCCGATGGCCCATCTAGTCCAGCCTCCTGTTGTCGCAGTGGCCAACCAGGTACCCCAAAGGGAAACCCACAAGCAGGATTCGAACTCAAGACCCACTCTCCCTTCCTGCAGTTTCCAGCAACTGAAACACTGCAGCCTTCAACTGTGGAGTCACAGCCATCCTAGCTAGTAGCCATAAATAGCCCTCTCCTCCTCCAGGAATTTCTCCAGTCCTCTTTTAAAGCCATCCAATTGGCGGCCATCCCTGCCTGCTGTGGCAGGGAGTTCCGCAGTTTAACCATGCACTGAATGATGTAGTTCGTTTATATGTCCTGAATCTGTCCAGACCTTCAGGTGTCTGCGGTTTGTCATGTTATGAGAAAGGGAGAGAGACCTTTCTCTATTCACTCTCTCACGCTATTCACCTAAGTTCTCCCTAAATGAAAAAAACCCAAATGCTCTGATCTTTCTTTTTGCAGGTGCAATAGTTTAGCCACGTATTGTATGAAGTCTCCCCCCCCCTTTTAAAGCAAGGCAGTGGGGTGTTATTTGTTGGGGAGGGGGTTGCATTTGGTTAAAGACATTGGACTCTCCTCCGCCGGAAGTTTTTGAGCAGAGGTTGGAGGGCCAGGGATTCCTCGGCTGCGATGCCTGCGTTGCAGCGGGTTGGTCTAGATGAACACTGGGTGCCCCTTCCGACTCTACAATTCCACGGTTCTGCAATTTCGGGTCTGGAGTGTTTTGCAAATGCACCCGCTTTCTTTTCTATCCACCCACCGCATTTGCAAACAGCCGACTTCTTCCTTCCAAAGCGTTGTTAATTAGATCCGTCAAACAGTTAGCAAAACGTTACGCTAATTCTTTCTATTGTCTGAGGCTCTGCCCACTAACGCAATGCAAATTAAATCGAAGGAATAAGCATTCGTCAGTCCTGGGAGCTGAAGAATTGCAGGGCAAGGCTTGAGCCGGCACCAAACTCTCTCTCATCTTTCTTTAGTCAAAGGAATATCTGGGCAAACGGTAGGATTATCTTCACAGAACTGTAAAGTTAGAAGTGATCCCAAAGGTCATCCAGCCCAACCCCCTGAAATGCAGGAATCTACGGAATGTTCCCAGGAGTTTAGGTTACAAATTATGAGGCTGTAACTTTAAAGTTTTCACCCTCAAAGAATTCTGGGTAATGTAGTTTGCTAAGGGTTGCTGGGCGCTGTAACTCTGTGAGATGTTAAACTACATTGCCCAGAATTCTTTGAGGCATGTGGCAATGTGCTTTGAGTCTATAGAGATCCCTGTGATTGAATTAAATAAAGGGCTCTGGTGCACGGATCCTGACTGCTGGCTTCAAACTGAAGGATCTGTTAAGAACATGCTGGATGGGCCAGGGGCCTGATCCTGCAGGGAATGTCACAGAGACACACCAGAATCGTGCAGGGTTTTTTTTCCTCCCTCTCTCATTGTACTGGAACCCAGCAGGTTTGTCCAAGGAAAGCTGGGAAATCCAGATCGCACGGAAGAAAGTCCTTATATTCACACTGCTCAAAGTTAAACGTTTGTGAGCACAATTCAAAGTGTTGGTGCTGACCTTGAAAGCCCTAAATGGCCTCAAAGGCCCAGTAGACCTGAAGGAGCGACTCCACCCCCATCGTCCAGCCCGGACACTGAGGTCCAGCTCCGAGGGCCTTCTGGCGGTTCCCTCCCTGCGAGAAGTGAGGTTACAGGGAACCAGGCAGAGGGCCTTCTCGGTGGTGGCTCCCACCCTGTGGAACGCCCTCCCCGCAGATGTCAAGGAAATAAACAACTACATGACTTTTAGAAGAAATCTGAAGGGAGCCCTGTTTAGGGAAGCTTTTAATGTTTAATAGGTTATTGTATTTTAATATTCTGTTGGAAGCTGCCCAGAGTGGCTGGGGAAACCCAGCCACATGGGCAGGGTATAAATAATAAATTATTATTATTATGAAACTGTGCAAAACGCTGCCTCAAGAGACAGCCACCCTCTTAGAAACACAGAACCATCGAATTGCAGAGTTGGGACCCCAACGGCCATCTAGTCTAACCCTGTGCAATGATGGGATCCTGTCCCCTGGGCGGGATCGAACCACCAGCCTTCTGCTTAACAGCCAGACGCACAGACCAGTTGAGCCAACTTGGGTAGCTCTCTAAAAGAGGATGAGCCTAGCCATGGCTACCAGCCGTGATGGCTGGGTTTTAAGCTCTGAATGCTGGGGAGAGCACTGATGTTGCTCTCATGTTTTGCTTGTGTGTGTCTGCTTGGCTGCTACGATAACAGGATACTGGGCTAACCAGGCCTCCCCCCTCGGCCTGATCCACCAGCCTCTTCCTCTGCGCTTATGACACATGATTCTGGCCTGCCTGCTGCATGCTGCTACCTGCCTGCCTCAGTTCCCTCCCTCCGTCTGTGAAATGGGAACATGAGCAACCATCGCCCCAGAAAATTTCGTCTCCAGGGGTGTGTGGGTTTGGGATGATGATGATATAGCAACTTAAATGGGCTCTTGTAACCTGCAGCGGCCGGGTGCTTCAAAGTTGGGGTGTCGCTCTCAGGAATAACCCATGAGTGATGCCAGGAAGTCTAACTCCTGCATTAAGACCCAGACATTAATTTTCCTTATTAACGATCCTCCTCCTATTCCCCGGGGGGCAAGCCGGCCGTCTGTTCAGGTGAGCAAAAAGTTGGGAATGGGGATTTCCTGGGTGTTGAGATTCCTGCATTGAAGTGGGGTTGGGATGGATGACCTCTGAGGGTCCCTTTCGAATTTAAGAGAGAGAGATAAGGAGGAAAGAAGGTCAAAGAAACCATCTCCGAGGAGGAAGCTGATATAAAGTGGGTCAGCCAGGGAGGAGGAGGGAGATGAATGTGCAGAACTCGGCGTGGGTGGAGATGGAGAGAAAGATCAAGAGAAAAAGAGGAAGAAGAAAAAGTAGGTGATAGACAGAACCAACCGGAGATAAGGGAGGGGCGTAAGAGAGTCAGACAGGTAAGGGGGCAAAGGTTTCCCCATTAGGAAAGGGGCAATCTTACCTGCTGCCCCACAATCCCTCGCCCCTTGGGCACTCACCTGGATGAAGGAACCTGTGGCGATTTCCTCTCCTCTCCGGATCTTTCTTTCCTCCGTCCGTTCTTTCTTTCTTTCTTTCTGCTTCTCCTGGCTGTCCCAAGTCTGCTGGGTGTCGGAAGCTCCTCCCTGGGGCGGAGGGAGCTCACCTGGGGCGGGACAGGTGTGAAGGAAGCAGACAGAAACAGGTGGAGCCTCCATCCTGGAGTGGGCAGGCCCTGGGTGAGATTACAGGCTCAGCAAAAAGGCCTGCGAGTGCGCCTTTCTCCCGACGGAAGTGCAGAGTGTTTGAGGACCGGGACATGCGCAGGGAAACCAAAATGCTCCTTTACACAGCTATTGTACAGTGGAACGAAGATCATGGCCACTGGGCCCATCACCTCCTGGCAAATAGAAGGGGAAGAAATGGAGGCAGTGAGAGATTTTACTTTCTTGGGCTCCATGATCACTGCAGATGGTGACAGCAGCCACGAAATTAAAAGACGCCTGCTTCTTGGGAGAAAGGCGATGGCAAACCTAGACAGCATCTTAAAAAGCAGAGACATCACCTTGCCAACAAAGGTCCGTATAGTTAAAGCTCTGGTTTTCCCAGTAGTGATGTATGGAAGTGAGAGCTGGACCATCAAGAAGGCGGATCGCTGAAGAATGGATGCTTTTGAATTCTGGTGCTGGAGGAGACTCTTGAGAGTCCCATGGACTGCAAGAAGATCAAACCTCTCCATTCGGAAGGAAATCAGCCCTGAGTGCTCACTGGAAGGACAGATCCTGAAGCTGAGGCTCCAAGACTTTGGCCACCTCATGAGAAGAGAAGACTCCCTGGAAAAGACCCTGATGTTGGGAAAGATGGAGGGCACAAGGAGAAGAGGACGACAGAGGACGAGATGGTGGAACAGTGTTCTCGAAGCGACCAACATGAGTTTGACCAAACTGTGGGAGGCAGTGGAAGACAGGAGGGCCTGGCGTGCTCTGGTCCAGGGGGTCACAAAGAGTCGGACACGACTAAATGACTAAACAACAACAACAACCTTGGGTTACATACGCTTCAGGTTACAGACTCCACTAACCCAGAAATAGTACCTCGGGTTAAGAACTTTGCTTCAGGATGAGAACAGAAATTGCGCGGCAGTAGCAGGAGGCCCCATTAGCTAAAGTGGTACCTCAGGTTAAGAACAGCTTCAGGTTAATAATAATAATAATAATTATTATTTATTTATTTATTTATTTATTTATTTATTTATTTATTTATTTATTTATTATATCCCACCCATCTGGCTGGGTTTCCCCAGCCATTCTGGGCGGCTTCCAACAAAACACTAAAATACAATAACCTATTAAACATTAAAAGCTTCCCTAAACAGGGCTGCCTTCAGGTGTCTTCTAAAAGTTTGGTAGTTGTTGTTCTCTTTGACATCTGGTGGGAGGGGGTTCCACAGGGCGGGTGCCACCACCGAGAAGGCCCTCTGCCTGGTTCCCTGTAATCTCACTTCTCGCAGGGAGGGAACCGCCAGAAGACCCTCGGAGCTGGACCTCAGTGTCCGGCTGAACGATGGGGGTGGAGACGCTCCTTCAGTTAAAGGCCAGGGTTTTGTTTGCACCAGGTAAAGTATAGCATTCAGCTTCCAGAGAAATAAATATATAGGAGAGCATGAGACTCTTAATCTCAGGGTCTTGGGTTCGAGATGCACGTAGGGAAAAAGATTCCTGCATTCCCGGGGGTTGGACTGGATGACCCTCGTGGTCCCTTCCATCTACAATTCCCTGATTATTATTTTTTAAAAATGCACCAAGGGGCTAGTCCTTATGTTTGAACAGATACGCTAAGAAAGCAGGTGAGATCTCCCAAGTCTGAGAAGGGCGAATAAATGAGATTTGAACTGGAGAGAGAGAGAGAATGTTCAGCCTCTGCATAACCTCTGGAAGGACGGGAGATGTTGGGCGGTGGAATAGCAGAATATATTATGCAAAACACAATGCGGAGCAAAAATCTGCAGAGCTTTCCCTTCCAAGGGATTGTCATTTCTTGACAAAGGATTTCTTTTATTTACATTTTTTAAAAGGTTCTTAAACAGGAGGCCCAGCTGCCCACACTGGGATATGTCTGTTTCCTCCAGAGCTTTATGTTAGTCACTTCCGAAAACAGCTGGGAAGCCGTAAAAGGTGAGTAATGAGGCAGATGACTGAGATCCTTGCAAAAAACAGGGTTTTGGGGGGGCAGACAGCGGTGGCATTGATGGGAGTGTGAGAAACCCAGGGGGTCCACATTTAAAAGGGGGCTCCAGACACAAGACTGGGTGGAGATTTGCAAAAAACAGGGTAAGGACCTAACAGAAGCAGAAGACATCAAGAAGAGGTGGCAAGAATACGCAGAGGAATTATACCAGAAAGATATGGATGTCTCGTACACCCCAGGTAGTGGGGTTGCTGACCTTGAGCCAGACATCCTGGAGAGTGAAGTCAAATGGGTCTTAGAAAGGACTGCTAATAACAAGGCCAGTGGAAGTGATGGTATTCCAGCTGAACTATTTAAAATTTTAAAAGATGATGCTGTTAAGGTGCTACACTCAATATGCCAGCAAGTTTGGAAAACTCAGCAGTGGCCAGAGGATTGGAGAAGATCAGTCTACATCCCAATCCCATAAAAGGGCAGTGCCAAAGAATGCTCCAACTACCGCACATTTGCACTCATTTCACATGCTAGCAAGGTTATGTTTAAAATTCTACAAGGCAGGCTTAAGCAATATGTGGACCGAGAAATCCCAGAAGTGCAAGCTGGATTTAGAAGAGGCAGAGGAACCAGAGACCAAACTGCAAACATGCGCTGGATTATGGAGAAAGCTAGAGAGTTCCAGAAAGACATCTACTTCTGCTTCATTGACTATGCAAAAGCCCTTCGAATTCAAATGATGCTTTTGAATTATGGCACTGGAGGAGACTCTTGAGAGTCCCATGGACTGCAAGAAGTTCAAACCTCTCCATTCTGAAGGAAATCAGCCCTGAGTGCTCACTGGAAGGACAGATCCTGAAGCTGAGGCTCCAAGACTTTGGCCACCTCATGAGAAGAGAAGACTCCCTGGAAAAGACCCTGATGTTGGGAAAGATGGAGGGCACAAGGAGAAGGGGACGACAGAGGACGAGATGGTGGGACAGTGTTCTCAAAGCGACCAGCATGAGTTTGACCAAACTGCGGGAGGCAGTGGAAGACAGGAGGGCCTGGCGTGCTCTGGTCCAGGGGGTCACGAAGAGGCGGACACGACTAAATGACGGGGTTGTTTTTGCAATCCGGGAGTGTATAAATTTTATGAAACACAAATAATAAACCAGGTGAGCTTGGGCCATTCGCTGCCTCTCAAGCCAGCCTACCTCACAGGGTTGTTGTGGGGGAGAGAGATTAAATGAGGAGGGGGAGAACCGAACCCGCCACTTTGAGCTCCTTGAAGAAGAAAAAGGTGGAATATCAGCCATAAATAAAATAGACACATACATAATTTTATTTGTGTGCCTCCTTTCCATAGTTCGAACCGTGAAAAAGTTACGACATGAAAAAAGACTTTATTAGAAAAGTTGCCGTAAACAATAAATAAAACATAAAAAGACACACAACCAAACTGAGCAATTTCCACATAAATCATAATAAGATATAAAGATTCTGTGTTTCAAAAGCATTTAAAAATAATCCATGGCATAAACACATCCCCAAGCGTTGCAGCGACAACCTCAAAGCTTCCCTGTTGCTTAATCAGTGTGATGAGCTAATAAAAAGGCTTTGATTGCAGATTAAAAATAGAGCCCTTCTTAATTAAAACGAGTCACCTGCGCCCCCCCCCCCTTTGAGTCCACGGGAGGCTTTTGAACACCCCACCACCGCCTCCTGATTAATTTTCGAAGCAAGAAGAGAAATCTTAATTGGAAGAATTATAGAATCATAAATCGATGTTCACTCGGAACCTCCGTCCCTGGAACTTGAAGCCACGGGTTCGAGTCCTGCCCTCCAGAGCAGGGAAAAACAACAAGCTTGCGATTTCCTCCATGCCACCTTCAAATATCCAAAAGGCTGTCAGTTAACACAGGGAAGATGGGTGCAAGCTTGTTTTCGGCTGCTCCAGACACCTGGTGGAGGTTTTTAAAGAGGGGTCAGACAGCCATCTGCCAGAAATTCATATCTACAGTGATATGACCTTGAAGGGGGCCAAGACTGGGGAACAAAAATTTTGTTGCATTGACACCTGCAGTTGTTCCAACCTAATTTCGACATGCTGATTTCGTATCTGAAGTTGGTTTTGTTTTGTAAACTCTAGTTTTTTTGCAATTCATGTTTTTCACTTTTCACCACAATCTTTGTTTTTCACAATGCAAGAATTCAATATTTTATTACACACGTAGCCAAAGTAGTACAATATGAGTGTAAATGTAAGTAACTTATCTAGCACTGAACATGACATGTATGGCATTGAAAATGACATGTATATCTATGTGCAGTTGGAGGTATGCAAAAAAAGGTATTCCCTTGGGATACACAGTATACTGGGGAACATTTTTTTTTTTTTCCATTTTCTTTTGCATGAGATTTTTCAACTGTTCTTATATGTTCTGATTTCAAACCTGAAACTGATTTTTGTGTACATGCTATAGTTATCTTTCAATTTCCGACTTTTGCCGATATGTCATATTTACACTGGGGATAAGTGGACACTGACACGTTGATCTACCCTAAACACACGGTAATTATTGTTTTGCAATGATTCTTCAACATCAACTTCGCTGGACTGGTCATGTTGTGTGGATGCCTGATGATCGCCTTCCAAAGCAACTACTTTATTCTGGTGGTCAACAAAAGAGGTTTAAAGACTCTCTCAAGGCAAATCTTTAAAAATGTAGTATAAACACCAACAATTGGGAAACACTGGCCTGCGAGCGCTGCAGTTGGAGAACAGCCTTTACCAACGATGTCATGGACTTTGAAACAAAAAAAATTCCTTCCAGTAGCACCTTAAAGACCAACTAAGTTAGTTCTTGGTATGAGCTTTCGTGTGCATGCACACTTCTTCAGATACACTATGGCAGACCAACACGGCTACCTATCTGTAAATGGACTTTGAAGACACTCGAACTCAGGACGCAAGGGAGAAATGTGCTAAGAGGAAGGCTGTTAGTATTCCTGCTCCGTGATTGCAGTCATGGGATTGTTGTTTTTTACATATGTTTTGACTCTACAGAGTGGGAAGTGACGGAGACAGGATGTTTGTGTTCCTGTGTTCACTGAAGTGGGACTATTGTCCTTTGTTCTTTTTCTCTTTGCTGTCTGATGCTAGAGAGAGAGGGAGTCATGTTGCAGTGCTCTGTGTGTGTTTATATGTAAATAAAGTAAAGGTAAAGGGACCCCTGACCATTAGGTCCAGTCGTGGCTGACTCTGGGGTTGCGGCGCTCATCTCGCTTTATTGGCTGAGGGAGCCGGCGTACAGCTTCCAGGTCATGTGGCCAGCAAGAGTAAGCCGCTTCTGGCGAACCAGAGCAGCGCAAGGAAACGCCGTTTACCTTTCCACTAGAGTGGTACCTATTTATCTACTTGCACTTTGACGTGCTTTAGAACTGCTAGGTTGGCAGGAGCAGGGACAGAGCAATGGGAGCTGACTCCGTCGCGGGGATTTGAACTGCCGACCTTCTGATCAGCAAGTCCCAGGCTCTGTGGTTTAACCCACAGCGCCACCCGCGTCCCATAAAATAAAGTAGTTTAGCCAAAATGCTGAGTTGCTGAGGTCTGTCACGCAACTGCGAAGACTCTGCGGATCCCTAAGTGTGCCGGTGTCTGTTGGCATCTGTCGCTGTGATGTTCGGGCTGAAGAAAGCTTTTGAAGCTCCCGAACGATCGGCCAGGAGGGAGAGAACATGCCAGTCAGGCATGTGCCTCTACCAGGGTCCTACTCGAGTGTAGGATGAGCTCCTAACAAATCCACACCGTGATGGACTCCCGCCCGGAAACCAATGTCCCCACTGTGGAAGGATGTTTGGATCCAGAATTGGCCTCCACAGTCACTTATGGACTCATTATTAAAACCATGTTCATGGAAGACAATCTTACTTGGCTGCGAGGGATCGCAGAAGAAGAAGAAGAAGAAGAGGAAGAGGAAGAGGAGGAGGAGGAGGAGGAATAGGAAGAAGAAGAAGAAGAAGAAGAAGAAGAAGAAGAAGAAGAAGAAGAAGAGGAAGAGGAAGAAGAAGAAGAGGAAGAAGAGGAGGAGGAGGAATAGGAAGAGGAATAGGAAGAAGAAGAAGAAGAAGAACAAGAAGAAGAAGAAGAAGAAGAAGAAGAAGAAGAAGAGGAAGAGGAAGAGGAAGAAGAAGAAGAAGAAGAAGAGGAAGAGGAAGAGGAGGAGGAGGAGGAGGAGGAATAGGAAGAGGAAGAGGAAGAAGAAGAAGAAGAAGAAGAAGAAGAAGAAGAAGAAGAAGAAGAGGAAGAGGAAGAAGAAGAAGAAGAAGAAGAAGAAGAAGAAGAAGAAGAAGAAGGGGTTGGGCTAGATGTGACAGGAACCCAGAAAACCCACCGGTTTGCATCTGAGAAAGTGCAGAACCCCCCCCCCCCCCAGGGGTTTTCAAATTGGTAAATTGAGCATTTAATTGGCGGAGGCAACACTAATTAACTGGGGCCTGTTATGTAACGCATTGACAGCAAAGCATCTCAGCACACACCCCCTTTCCACCCGCCATGCGCTAGCAAGGCTCACAGCGTCTCTTTCTCTCCACCAGCCGCCGGGTGCCAGTCCATAAGCGCCTGGCTGTTTCCCAAAGCCCACGCACCAAACGCCGGCTGGGGTTGCGCAGCGGTGCGTCAGATGCGCTCTGAACGGTTTGCAAAAACGGGCGGCAGAGGAGCCCGAGAGCATGAGCACGAGTCCCGGAAAAAGCCGAGCTCGGGCGAGCAGCCCTTTGCACATGCTCAGACACACCCTTTGCACATTCCGGAACTTGCATTGGCTGGGCAGCCGTTGGCAGGCTGGTATCCTCAGGGCATTTTTGTCATTACAAAAGACTGGCCAGGCTCCCCAGGGCATCCAATCAAGTGACCATTAACAGGTAACCTGCCAGACAGGAGATAAACAATGCACTCAGATTTCTGCTGTAGACCGCCTCTTCTGTGATGTAGGTATGATGTGCCTGGGGGTGGTCTTGGACTCCAGGGCGGGGAATTTAAAATGTCTATATAAGGGCGGACACACCTGGGTTCTGGGTCCTCCTCCGAGAGGGGGGCACCTTGTTGCAACAGTTCAATAACTTACTAGCTGCTTTGCTTCTCAATATTCTCTGGTTGGCCTCTGTTATTTTCTCTGACCGATGGAGAACCTACAAAGGACTCTATAAGGGCTCTTGTGTCCCCTATAAGGGAATAAGGGCAGATTTTCATTTATTACAGTGTCATCTGCAAATTTGACAAGCATCCCCTCAACTCCTTCGTCCATGTCATTTATAAAGACGTTGAATGACAACAGGCCCTTGAGCCTATATTTGTGCACCTGGTTCTTCCAGAATAGAAGAGGTTGCTGGATCAGGCCCATCTTGGACAGCATCCTGTTCTCAGGGGGGGGGGGGAACCAGATGCCCGTGGGAAACCAGTGAGCAGGATCCGACCTCAAAAGCCCTCTCAGAGCATTGGCATATTGGCTAGTAGCCACCAATCGACTTCTCTTCCTCCATGAATTTAAAGCCGTCCTCCTGTGGCAGGGAGTTCCACAGGTTAACGCGCGAATAAGTATTTCAAAAACCAGGCAGATTCGTCAAGGCAGGGTTCGGTTTTATGACACAACATTTGTAACAAAGGCAATGAAATAAATTCCCCCCCGCCCAACCCGATTTGCTTCAATCTGGAACTCGTTAAATCGGGCGATAATTTAATGGATTGGGCGTTTTAAACACAAACAGAGTTTGCTTTTTTTTTTTTTTTAGACCTCCACTTTCTGATTTCCTTACCCCAGGCCCTTTTTAATCAGCCTGTGGCTGATTGACCTGGAATATAAATAAATCTACATTTCATAACATGGGATAATTTTGCACCTCGGGAGTTATAGCAGTGGAGAGGAGGGGAAATATCGGCGCTTTCTAGTGTTCCTGTTTGCATCTGAATATGTGCTGTTTTTTTTCTATATATAACTGAATAAAAATGGCTTTTTTGGAATTACATGCAGATCTGAGCATTTTTTTAAAAAGTGCAGTTATTTTGCACATGTGCTTATGGGACGCAGTCACAGCCAAGACCTCTGTGTCCTGAACATTGCTTGCACGATGTTGGGTGTCGCCAGCATCGGTTCTTCCAGCTCGTGCCTCACGTATTTTGACTCTTTAACAACACCCCCCCCCTTCATGTGCAAAGGAGGAGATTATGGAGGGGCCTGCAAGCATTTTGCTCCCCTTTCCTATCCCGGCCCCTCCTCTTCTCTCGTGTTCGCGCGGAGCCAAAACCTGCCAAAGAGGAAAGGAAAATATTCATCATCGGGGGAAACCGGTTTGCACAGACTCCCTTTCCCCCCACCCTTCTCTTTTCGTTTCTTTGCAGAGTGATTCATTCAGAAACTATGCCGGGTGCGTGTGGTGTTGTGACGCTTCTGGTGTCGCGAAACAGGTGTGGAGAACACACACAAACACACACACACACACGGTTGCATCCAGAGACACTGGCTGGGAGATTCAAGGCAGAGAAAAGGAAGGATGTCTTCACACGGCACACAGTTAGACTGCGGAACTCCCTGCCACAGCAGGCAGCATTGGCCAACAGCCTGGATGGCTTTAAAAAGGGGACAGAAAGATGTTATACTGTTTTTGTATGCCACAACTGCCGCTCAAATTTTACTAGCTAAGAATTGGAAAACACAAGAAGTACCAACAATGGAAGAATAGCAGATGAAGGTGATGGACTGGCCGATCTGAATGGAAGAGTCCCTAACCAGAAGGAGGACTACCAGGAAGAATGGATGAAATTTAAAGACTATTTACTTACATATGTTAAACTAAACTAATTGGAGTGCCTGCAAGTATCAGATAGGCTTAGGATTTAATTGCATAATGTGATGAATTAACATGTTTAAAGTTGAAATGTAAAGGGGGGAAAAGATGTTAAGTGAATAAGTTAATTGTTTTAAGAATTTAGGTACAGTGGTACCTCGGGTTACATACGTTTCAGGTTACATACGCTTCAGGTTACACACCCCGCTAACCCAGAAATAGTACCTCGGCTTAAGAACTTTGCTTCAGGATGAGAACAGAAATTGCGTCGCGGCAGCGGGAGGCCCCATTAGCTAAAGTGGTGCTTCAGGTTAAGAACAGTTTCAGGTTAAGTACGGACCTCTGGAACGAATTAAGTACTTAACCCGAGGTACCACTGTACTGGAAAACTGTTAAAATGATTTACACTGAAATCCAACCCGAGGGATACGAGGAAGTCACTTCACAATGTTATGAAGTTTAGTTTAAATACAGCTGAGATATATGTATGTTTGTTTGTTTAAAAATTTTCTGGAAAATTAATTAAAAAAATGAAAAAAATAAAATAAAAAGGGGACAGGGCAAATTCACTGCGCTCCGCAGGTGGAGGCAGGGATGCTTCTGAATGCCAGACACTGGAAACCACAGGAGGGGAGAGTGCTGCTCTTGAACTCAGGACCCGCTTGCGGGGTTCCCCTAATGGCCATCTGGTCAGCTGCTGTGAGGACAGGATGTTGGACTAGATAGGCCATTGGACTGATTCAGCAGGCTGTTCTTCTATTCTTCTGCTCTGATGCGGAAATTTAAACCTAACTACATCTTGGGACACGGGTGGCGCTGTGGGTTAAACCACAGAGCCTAGGGCTTGCCGATCAGAAGGTCGGCGGTTCAAATCCCCACGAAGGGGTGAGCTCCCGTTGCTCAGTCCCTGCTCCTGCCAACCTAGCAGTTCGAAAGCACACCAGGGCAAGTAGATAAATAGGTCCCGCTCCGGCGGGAAGGTAAACACCGTTTCCGTGCGCTGCTCTGGTTCGCCAGAAGCGGCTTAGTCATGCTGGCCACATGACCCGGAAGCTGGACGCCGGCTCCCTCGGCCAATAAAGCGAGATGAGCGCCGCAACCCCAGAGTCGGCCACGACTGGACCTAATGGTCAGGGGTCCCTTTACCTTTATCTTTACAGTATATCTTGCCGGCCTGTGGAGGCCCCAGGCCTCCCCTGCTCCCGCTCCCCAGGAAGCTGGTCTTCAAAGATAGACTGCTATTGAGAATGGAGGTTCTATAGAACATGTGGATTCTGTAGAGCCATTGTGACCCATAACTGCCGGCAGACCTCTCTCCTTTGCTGTGACAATACCATTTTGGCACCCTCCCTGCCCGCTGTCTGACTGGCCAGAGTGGTGCATGCTCTGGTTATCTCCCGCTTGGACTACTGCCATGCGCTCTACGTGGGGCTACCTTTGAAGGTGACCCGGAAACTACAACTAATCCAGAATGCGGCAGCTAGACTGGGGACTGGGAGCGGCCACCAAGACCACATAACACCGGTCTTGAAAGACCTACATTGACTCCCAGGACGTTGTGAGGGTCAAAAGTGGATCATGTTCTTTGGAGGAAAGGCAGGACAGAATTGCAGCAGCGAATAAAGTGGTAAGTTGGTTCCCAAACACCAAAAACCCAGAAGTTAAGTGTTCTGGTTTTCAAACGTTTTTCGGAAGCCAAACACCCAATGCAGCTGTCGGCTATTATTTCTGGGGCGCCTGCACCAATCAGAAGCTGCATCTTGGTTTTCGAAAGAAGAAGAAGAAGAAGAAGAAGAAGAAGAAGAAGAAGAAGAAGAAGAAGAAGAAGAAGAAGAAGAAGAAAATTTATTTATACCCCCCATCTGGCTGGGCTTTCCCAGCCACTCTGGACGGCTTCCAACAAAATATTAAAATACACTATTGCATCAGATATTAAAAGCTTCCCTGAACAGGGCTGCGTTCAGATGTCTTCTAAAAGTCAGGTGGTTCTTTATTTCCTGGTGGGAGGGAGTTCCACAGGGCAGTTTTGTAACGGACTTCGGGAACGGATTAAGTTTGAGAACAAAGGCACCACTGTACTGTCAATTATGCCATTAATTGAGGTTCTCTTATCAGCAATGCCCCTCCCCCTTTGCCCCCAACCTCCTCCATGGGGTGCCCCACTTACTCGAGAGCGCAAGAGACGATGCCCAGGAAAAGGCAGGACCCAGAGATGGAGCAGATTAACCGGGTGATTTTTTCCAGACCTCCGCCCTCTGTGGGGAGAAAAAGAGGGAGAGAAATGGGTAGGAGAGGAAGGGGTGCTTGGAAGAGACCAGGAAGGTCTTGGGTGGCTCCCAAAATAACAACAACAACAACAATAATAATGAATAAAACATCAAACACTAAAAGCTTCCGTAAACAGGGTTGCCTTCAGATGTCTTCTAAAAGTCAGCTAGTTGTTTATTTCCTTGACATCTGCTGGGAGGGCATTCCACAGGGAGGGCGCCACCACCAAGAAGGCCCTGTGCCCGGTTCGAAGGGAAAGCAGGACATACAGGGATCAAACCAGAAACCGGGATGGTGTCTGTCAATCTGGGGCTGTCCCTGGAAAATAGGTACAGTTGGAAGGTTGCCAAAGTCCTTGGCAAGTAGGGTGGACCCTGGAAGATAAAAGGGGAGGGAGGGAGGGAGGGGGCAAGGACTGGCCAAGGAGGGGCGGGAATGGCACACCCAGAGGGTTTGCATAAGAGACAGGGGGCTTTCTAATGTTTGATTTCCCCCCCCTGTTTTTAGTGTTCTGTTGGGAACCACCCAGAGCGGCTGGGGAAACCCAGCCAGACTGGCGGGGTATAAATATTATTATTATCATTATTAATTATGGCAGCAAAGGAGAGAGAAGCTCCTCACCTGGGTAACAGGTCTTCATATCCCAGCAGCGCAGCTCTACTCTCCGGCAAGTGGTACAGTTCCACACCAAGGCTGATCCCTCTGGAAATGGGAAAGGGGGTCAGGTCCGGGGCAGAGGCCTCAGAACCCCCTACCTCCTCTGATGGAGGGGAAGGACCATAGCTGTCAAGCGTCCCTTATTTGCGGGACAGTCCCTTATCCCAGTGCTGTGTCCCGCTGCTGTCCCTTATTGATGATGTCCCTTAAATTTCCCGGGTTTCAAAGGAAGCAGCTCCTCTCCCTCCCTCCCTGCCGGCCAGGGAGGAGGGAGGCTCCAACTGTGTTGCTTGGCTGTGTTGCTCACCCAATAAGGAGTCTGAGAACGACTGGGGGGTGGAGCTTGCATGCCTTGGGCCAATCAAATCGGCCGCGTTGCCTGGGGACTCGCTTTTGCTCAGCGCTTCCCAGCGGAGAGGGGACGGGGGTTTTCCTTGCTGCATCCCCTTTGCCGGGTTGCTGCGCTCTGGGAACCACCGCTTGAGGCTTCGTTTGGCTGCTGGCTGGGCTTTCTGCCTTTGGCTCGGAGGGGCTCAGCAGTCAAACATACCTGCGGCATGAAAATCCCTTATTTTTGCTGCTGACCCCTTATTTTCGAGGCTGCTGGTCCCTTATTTTCAAATCTGTAAATTGACAGCTACGGACCGAACCCAGGCCTCCTATTCACTGTGCAACCCTTCCCGGTTCAAAAACCAGGCTCAGGGCGGCTAACAACAAATTTAAAACACTTTAAAACACTTAATTATAAAAGCAGCATAAAATACATTATAAAAACATGAATAACAATAAAAAAAATCAATTAGATAATCCCCGGGGCTAGCTGGCTGAGTCGGTCCTACTTGGGCCAGTGAGGAGGCCAGGGGAGAATTAGCTGTGGGGTCTCAGAGCGGGTGATCTTCATAAAAAGGGAAGGAAGGGGAATAAAAGATCAGGCTGGATTCGAATTAAAGGCCAGGCGGAATAGCTCTGTCTTACAGGCCCTGCGGAAGGAGGTTAAATCCTGAAGGACCCTAGTCTCATGGGACAGAGCATTCCACCAGGTGGGAGCCATCACTGAAAAGGGATATAATAAGGGAGGGGGGGTTCCCCATCTTTTATAAAGGTGGGGCTCTTGATCCCAGTATTTCTTGTTCTGCCGTCCCGTCCCCGGAACTTACGGCAAGCCGGAGGGCACAGCGCTGGAAGAGAAAAGAGAAAAGAGATTTCTTGCAAGACGCTCAGTCATCTAGCAAGCTAGTTTTTCCAGCCTGCTATCAGGGACTGGGGCTGGTCCCTGCCTTGGAAAATGTGAGGCATAGCTGTCAACTTACAGATTTGAAAATAAGGGACCAGCAGCCTCAAAAATAAGGGATCAGCAGCCAAAATAAGGGATTTTCAGAGCACAGGTATGTTCAACTTCTGAGCCCCTCCGACCCAAAGGCAGAAAGCCCAGCCAGCAGCCAAACGAAGCTTCAAGCGGTGGTTCCCACAGCGCAGCAACCCGGCAAAGGGGATGCAGCAAGGAAAACCACCGTCCCCTCTCCGCTGGGAAGCGCTGAGCAAAGGCGAGTCCCCAGGCAACGCGGCCGATTTGATTGGCCCAAGGCATGCAAGCTCCACCCCCCAGTCGTTCTCAGACTCCTTATTGGGTGAGCAACGCAGCCAAGCAACACAGCTGGAGCCTCCCTCCTCCCTGGCCGGCAGGGAGGGAGGGAGGGAGAGGAGCTGCTTCCTTTGAAACCCGGGAAATTTAAGGGACATCAACAATAAGGGACAGCAGCAGGACACGGCGCTGGGATAAGGAACTGTCCCGCCAAATAAGGGACGGTTGACAGCTATGTTGTGAGGTCAGGATAGGGACCCTGGAGGTTTCTGGAGTGAATGATGCTTTTCAATCTGGGGAGTGCTGTTTCTAGTCACCCACACGCATAATTCAGATTGTTTCTCCTATGCCCTAGGGGGCAGATTCTGAGAGGAAAAAATTACCCTCTTCCCTCTCATCCCAGATGAGTGAGATTATGATTCATTCATTCATTCATTTCATAAAATCTACACACCACTTTTTTTAAAAAAAAAAAATTCCCTCAAAGCAGGTTGCAAAGAGAACAAAACAATGAAATGATCAGTGAAAACAGTTTTTTAAAAACCAACCCAAAAACCGGCAATAAACTAAAGAGCAGACTGAAACATACACCCACGTTCTACATGTCTGAGCAGGCTTGTCCAAGCGACAGTGGTTTTAGCAGGCGCCAAGAGGAGGACAGCCTGGTGTCAAGTGGCAGGGAGTTCCAAAGGTGTCGGCGCTGCCACAACAAAAGATTTAGTTCCCAGATAATGCAGAACAGGTAGCGTGTGGAAACAGCGAAAGTTCTGCCAATCAAAGCGGTCAAGTGGGGCGTTTATGGGGCGAGGCGATCTCACAGGTGAATCCGGTCCCAGGTTGTTAAGGGCTTTAGATACTGAGAGCAACACCCCGTAGCAAATCGGCAAATCTCTGAGCAGAGGTGCGATATGGCGACAAAGCCTCTCTCCTTTCAGCAATTGGGCTGCAGCAGTGGGGTGCGGTGAAGTTTTTCATAGGGGAACAGTTAGGGGCAGGGGGCGCTAGATTGCAAGGGCCATTGGGGGGGTCAATGTCATGCGTGTGATATTGTGACGTCCTGTTGTCGCGCACGCGAGCATAAGCGAAACCCCACATTTAAGGTGCTGGTTTTGACCTTTAAAGCCCTTTCCCGCCAAATAAGGGACGGTTGACCCATGTACCTATGGGACCGCCTCTCCTGGTACGCCCCGCAGAGAGGTCCACAAATGACAACACCTTGGAGGTCCCAGGTCACAAGGCGGTTAGACTGGTCTCAACTAGGGCCAGGGCCTTTTCAGTAGTGGCCCCGACTTGGGGGAACACTCTGTCCCAAGAGACCAGGGCCCTGCGGGACTTGACATCTTTCCGCAGGGCCTGCAAGACAGAGCTGTTCTGCCTGGCCTTTTGTTTGGACTCGATCTGACAACCCCTTATATGGGATTTGGTATATAAATTTTCCCTTGGCTTTTTTGCTGAGACATGTAGGACCAGAATATCTGATGTTTCCTCCCTTTATGGTCTTGATTTATGGGCTACTACTAAAATGAGGCTGCATTTTAAGCTGAATTTTAAGCCATATTTTAATTAACTGTTTGGTGGTGGTGGTGGTTTTTCTATTACGTTTTATTGTAATTCGTATTTGGTGTTAGCCGCTGTGAGTCCTCCCCTGCCAGCGAGGGAGGGGTATAAATAAGCATTTATGTACTTATTCTTTATGCGTGTGATATTTTGACGTCCTGATGTCACGCACGTGAGCATAAGGGAAACCTCACGTTTGAGGGAAAACACACTTTGCGCATGCCCAGAAGCATACTCTGTTTTTAAGACACATTATGTGACTGAGATGTATTTTTAAAATTTCAGAGCCGGTCCCAATACAGACAGGGTTTCAGACTGAAGATCCTTTCACATACCTTCCCTGCTCTGCTCTGGTATCTTGACTTCATGAAGCCAGTTCCAAAACTTTGGGAAATCAGCGAGGCTCTGGTTTATTTCTGGTGGGGAGAAGGGACGAGAGGATTATAATCCCACTGCTACCACCAACAGCAGCTTCCCTAAGGTTAAAGGTAAAGGGACCCCTGACCATTAGGTCCAGTCGTGGCCGACTCTGGGGTTGCGGCGCTCATCTTGCTTTATTGGCCAAGGGAGCCAGCGTACAGCTTCCGGGTCATGTGGCCAGCAGGACTAAGCCGCTTCTGGCGAACCAGAGCAGCGCACAGAAACGTTGTTTTCCTTCCCGCCGGAGCGATACCTATTTATCTACTTGCACTGGTGTGCTTTCGAACTGCTAGGTTGGCAGGAGCAGGGACTGAGCAACGGGAGCTCACCCCTCGCGGGGATTCGAACCGCCGACCTTCTGATTGGCAAGCCCTAGGCTCTGTGGTTTAACCCACAGCGCCACGGCTACCACCAACAGCAGCTTCACTAGACTGATGCAAAAGTTTTCACCCCCCCTTCCTTCATTTTAAGCCCATTGTCCCAAGAGGGCGCCACCCTCTGAAATCTGCACAATCCAAACTGCTCCTTACCTATAACCCGGAAGACTCGGTGCGTTTTTTCCAGCAAAAGATCCAGGGACATGTCATCTGCAGGTGGGAGGGAAGAAAGGGGAGCCTCACATGAGCCACGGGGGTCTGCAACACCTGCCACCCCCAACCTGGTGCCCTCCAGAGTGGCGCATGCTCTGGTTATCTCCTGCTTGGACTACTGCAATGCGCTCTACGTGGGGCTACCTTTGAAGGTGACCCAGAAACTACAACTAATCCAGAATGTGGCAGCCGGACTGGGGACTGGGAGACCACATAACACCGGTTCTGAAAGACCTACATTGGCTCCCAGGATGTTTCTGAGCACAATTCAAAGTGTTGGGGCTGACCTTGAAAGCCCTAAACGGCCTCAAAGGCCCAGTAGACCTGGAGGAGCGTCTCCACCCCCATCGTTCTGCCCAGACACTGAGGTCCAGCCCAGCTCTGAGGAATAACGAGCTTACGAAAGCACTTCAGTGGATTCTGAAAAACGCAAACACTCCAAAGAACTGTGGTGGTATCTCCCCTTAGTTTGTCTGATTTTTGACAGCTATCTCTACTTCTTGTGGGATTGAGTTCCACAGGTCAGCTATGGAGGGAGAAGCACATTTGTTTGTCCCGAACCACCCAGCATTATATACGAGTGATTGTGTGCATGTAGAAACCTCTGGGCTTTTGCCTGACTGGAATGCAGACCACCTAGAAATTCATATTATTATTATTATTATTATTATTATTATTATTATTATTATTATCTCTTGCTCTGCCCCCTTTCCCCCCTCTGGCTCCACCCACCACCAGCATGTGGAAACCTGCCCCCCAAAGAGATAATAGCCCACAGGGAAATATAGGGGGAGCCCCACCCCTGTTGCCACCCATATATATATTGTTATTATTACCGCTAATAATATTGATCCAAGCGACTATGCTAATGGGATGCATACAGAAATAATAACAGTGGCATTCCGGTCATGCATACAAAACTAATGATAGTGATGTTCCACGATACAGACAGAAATACTAACAGTGATGTTCCATCAGTGTGTACAGAAATAATAACAGTGATGTTCTAATCGTTGCCGTTAACTACTTGCTAATAATAAAACCTAGACAGCATCTTAAAAAGCCCCTTGCCAACAAAGGTCCGTATAGTAAAAGCTGTGGTTTTCCCAGTAGTGATGTATAGAAGTGAGAGCTGGACCATCAAGAAGGCTGATCGCCGAAGAATGGATGCTTTTGAATTCTGGTGCTGGAGGAGACTCTGGAGAGTCCCATGGACTGCAAGAAGATCCAACCTCTCCATTCTGAAGGAAATCAGCCCTGAATGCTCACTGGGAGGACAGATCCTGAAGCTGAGGCTCCAAGATTTTGGCCACCTCAGGAGAAGAGAAGACTCCCTGGAAAAGACCCTGATGTTGGGAAAGATGGAGGGCCCTAGGAGAAGGGGACGACGGAGGATGAGATGGTGGGACAGTGTTCTCGAAGCTACCAGCATGAGTTTGACCAAGCTGCGGGAGGCAGTGGAAGACAGGAGTGCCTGGCATGCTCTGGTCCAGGGGGTCACGAAGAGGCGGACATGACGACTAAACAACAACAATAATAAATCCTGTCCCTTGCCAGACATCCCCAAAGAGCCCTGTTTTCTCTACCTAAGGCCAAGCCCAGGGAGGACTCTCTGCCCCAGGGATAACCGGTACAGTTTGCCTGGCTGTAACGCTCTCGGTATTGGGCGCAGAGGTGGGCAAAGCGGGTCTTCAGGTTCTTGGAATGGAGTCCGCAGTGGATGCACCCCTCCGTCTCGGGGCTTTCGCTGGCGAGGATGAGGAGCAGGAGAGCCAGAGTCGCGGGCGACCGGGAGGCAGGTCCCAGAGCCCTCGGAGTGGAGAACGCTTTGGAAAGGGCCATCGGTGGGCCCACCAGAAAAGCTGTAGGCGTGGCTGGCAGAACACATTCCAGAACCCTTTTGGTTCTTTGGGTTGGGGTTCTAAGCTGCCGCCCGGGCAACCGGTTCCAGAGTCCCGGGGGTGGGGGTTCCTTTCATAAAGGGACAACTCTGGCCTCGGTCCTGTATACCTGAAGGAGCGTCTCCATCCCCATCGTCCAGCCCGGACACTGAGGTCCAGCTCCAAGAGCCTTCTGGTGGTTCCCTCCCTGCGTCCAGCTGTCCTTTGTCAACAACAAATTGCCGCTGTTTTTGGTGTCAAATATATGCTATATGGTCATTTATGGACCTCAGAGGTATCTCAAGCCATTTGCACATGTTGCCATGCAACCAGTCTATGCAGAATGAAAGGTAAAGGACCCCTGACAGTTAAGTCCAGTCGCCAACGATTCTGGGGTTGCAAAGCTCATCTCGCTTTACTGGCCGAGGGAGCCGGCGTTTGTCGACATACAGTTTTTCCGGGTCATGTGGCCAGCATGACTAAGCCGCTTCTGGCGAACCAGAGCAGCACATGGAAACTCCGTTTACCTTCCCGCCGGAGTGGTACCTATTTATCTACTTGCACTTCGTGCTTTTGAACTGCTAGGTTGGCAGGAGCAGGGACTGAGCAACGGGAGCTCACCCCATCGCGGGGATTTGAACCGCCAACCTTCTGATCGGCAAGCCCTAGGCTCTGTGGTTTAACCCACAGCGCCACCCACATCCCCATGCAGAATGTAGGCACCCTCTATATAGAAAGGAGCAAACCAGTGACATTTTAGGGAGCAGGCTAGCAGGCGGGGCCCATGACTGACATCATAGGAGCCTACACAACACAAAACACTGTTGCTGTGTGTAGGTTTTATTTAATTTGTTTTTTATCTTATATTTTGGAAATGTACATTTGTTTATTTTTTCCTTTAATATTTTGGGGCCCCCAAGAGAGTGGGGCCCTAAGCTATATAGCTTGTTTAGCTTATACGTAAATCTGGCCCTGATCCCACACCAATTCCCCCAGTTCTGTGCCTTCTTCCTTCGCGTGTTCCTCAGCTGCTTCCTCCCGCCATGCCTCTGCGTCCAACCAGCCTGTGGAAATTACTTTCTTTTAGCTGTCCCGAATCTTACAACATTCAGCTTCCTGGGACGTCCAGAAGTTGGAGTGTTCACAAGAGGAGAAAATAATTCTCTGTCCGGTTTTGCACACCATGCATTATTTTATAAATTACTCTCATGTCACCTTTTCATAATTTGTTGGAAGTCACCAAGAGTGGCTGGGTTCCAGTCAGATGTGCGGCATATAAATAAATATTCTTATTCTTATTCTGAAATAACTCTCTTGCTCCTTGAAAACCAGTTCTGGCTAAAGTGCAACCCTATAAAGCAGCATGTCTCTTTCAGCAGTTCCATCAAAGGTTCTGTGTCTAAGATTTCAGATTAAAACTGCAGAGTGGAAGGAAAGGAGGAGCTTTTTCTGCCTCCCCACTTCCAGCCACTCTCTGAAGAATGGATAAGAGACCCTCTTAAGAATATTAGGGGGGTGAGCAGGGGAAGGACTAGAACATGTGAAAAATGAACATACAGTGGTCCCTTGGTTCTCAAACGCCTTGGTACTCAAACAACTTGGAACCCAAAAACTGCAAACCCAGAAGTGTGTATTTCAGTTTGTGACCTTTTTTAAGAAGCTGAATGTCCTCCTTTTGAGTGCCACACTTCCATTTTGAGTATTACACCGAGGTCTGTCTGTTTTTGCTATTTATTTTGCGTTTTTGTTTTTGGGGCTCTTTTTTGTTTTGTGACTGTGTGGAAACCCAGTTCAGTTCCTGATTGCTTGTTTGTGTGACTGCAGCACATTGTGTTTTATGGATCGATGGTCTCGTTAGAGAGTAAAATTCATGTTCAATTGCTGGGTTTTTTAAGGGGCTGTTTTTAAAAGTCTAGAACAGATTAACCTGTTTTGCATTGCTTTCTATGGGAAAGCGTGCCTTGGTTTTGGAACGCTTTGGTTTTGGAACGGACTTGCGGAACGGATAAAGTTCGAGAACCAAGGTACCACTATAATACTTCAGCTGCAGTTCATTCATTTTCAGCTTTGTAACCTTATTTAAAGTGCGCCTGGACATTCCATTGTTGCGCCCTTGAGCTCCTAGCTTTCATATCTCAGTTTCTAACACTGCATGACGGAGAGTGAGAACATGTGATTGTGAGAGCCTCTTCATTCCCGCGCTGCGTCAGATTCAGAAGACAAACATTTCACGGAGAGCGACAGAGCCTCCTGCCCCATCTCAAGCCTCCAAATCTCGTGCTTCAAAACACCCAAGGCACCGGTTCTTAGGCCATGTAGCTAGCCAAGAAGAGAGTACCTCTGCGCATGTGCGGAGGGCATTCCCCACCACCACCTTCAACTTAGGAAACAGAGCCAGCTCAGGGAAGCTTTGCTGTGCGTTACGCATTAAAAGTGTGCCGGCGTTACAAGCCTGCTTTGAAGATTCAATATTTAAGCAGTGCGTGTTGGGGCCTGTTGCCGAGTGTTTAAGATGGGCCACATCAGAGCTTGCGCATAGATCCACAGAGGAGGAGGGGGAATGTGTGGGCGTTGTGAGCCTGAACAGGTTTAGCAGGTACACGATGACGGCGCAGGTCTGTAAATAAGTCTAATGTAATGCTTCTTTCGTGCTTCGACCTGCAGAGAGAGAGAGAGAGAGAGATTTTTCTCCCTCTGCCGGTCAGTTCCCAGAGCTGCAAGCAGCTGATAAAGAACACATCAATTCAAAAAGCTGGCCAGGAGGAGATATCCTTTTGCTGGACATGATCTAGCCCAGTACAGTGGTACCTCGGTTCTCAAACTTAATCCATCCCAAAACCAAGATGTGCTTTCCCATAGAAAGTAAAGTGGTACCTCGGGTAAAGAACTTAATTTGTTCTGGAGGTCCGTTCTTAACCTGAAATTGTTCTTAGCTTGAGGTACCACTTTAGCTAATTGGGCCTCCCGCTGACGCCACGCGATTTCTGTTCTCATCCTGAAGCAAAGCTCTTAACCCGAGGTACTATTTCTGGGTTAGCAGAGTCTGTAACCTGAAGCGTCTATAACCTGAAGCACCTGTAAAACATGAGGTACCACTGTAATGTGAAATGGATTGATCCGTTCCAGACTTTTAAAAACAATCCCCTGAAACAGCAAATGAACATGAATTTTACTCTCTAACGAGACCATCGATCCATAACATGAAAGCAATAAACAATGTCCTGCAGTCACACAAGCAATCAATCAGTAGTTGAACTGGGTTCCACATAGTCGCAAAAACAAAAAAAGAGCCACAAAAATGCAAAATAAATAGCAGAAACAGGCAGACGTCGGCGTAACACTCAAAACGGAAGTGTGGCACCCAAATCGAAAGCGTAACACTCAAAATGGAGTACGTTCGGCTTCCGAAAAATGTTCACTAACCGGAACACCGGGTTTGCAGTGTTTGGGTTCCAAGTTGTTTTGGGTACCAAGGCGTTTGAGAACCAAGGGACCCCTGTATACTGCTCCCGAGAGGGGACAGCCGCATTCCTCTGGGAGAGCCCGTGAAGAGGACTTAAAAGGAAACACATGAGCTCGGGGAAGAGCTGTGGGATTATAAATAAGCAGAGCCTTCACAATGAGGTTTCAGCTTTTCACTTGAAGACGTTTTTAAAAAGTGCAGGTTGCGAAATGGGGAGGGCACACTGCTATATTGAGCAACACATGCATTTCTGGGAAGGCAGAGAAGGGGAAGCAGGGCTTCCCACTGGGCCAGGATGTTGGCCTAGCTGAATCCCTTGGCCTGATCCTGTACAGGAGTCTTCTCATCTCATTTGTCCGCCAGTCCCCTTTCATCCATGAGGGTGGGGCTCTGCGTTCAAGTCAACCGCGCCAAACCTTGGCCATTGGGGGAACCTCTAAAGCAGGCATAGGCAAACTCTGGCCCTCGAGATGTTTTTGGGACTACAATTCCCATCATCCTTGACCACTGGGTCCTATTAGCTAGGGATGGTGGGAATTGTAGTTCCAAAACACCTGGAAGGCCAGAGCTTGCCTATGCCTGCTCTAAAGCTACTCAATAAACACACAAGACGTAACCAGCTGTAAGGTAAAGGTAAAGGGACCCCTGACAATTAGGTTCAGTCATGGCCGACTCTGGGGTTGCAGCACTCATCTCGCTTTACTGGCCGAGGGAGCCGGCGTCCAGCTTCTGGGTCATGTGGCCAGCATGACTAAGCCGCTTCTGGTGAACCAGAGCAGTGCACGGAAACACCATTTACCTTCCCGCCAGAGCGGTACCTATTTATCTACTTGCACTTTGACGTGCTTTTGAACTGCTAGGTGGGCAGGAGCAGGGACCCAGCAATGGGAGCTCACCGTCGTGGGGATTCGAACCGCCAACCTTCCGATCGGCAAGTTCTAGGCTCTGTGGTTTAACCCACAGCACCACCCGCGTCCCTACACTTTTGAATAAATAAGGCATACTATTCATAGTATCAAATTGTAGATTTCAACGGAAGTCTCATAAAGTTCAACGGAAAAAAGCAGAAGACCCAGTGGATCAGTTCATTTTCTAGTGAGTTCATGCATAAGGTCCATACAAGTATAAGTGTCTTTTCCACCTGTCTGTTCATAAGAGTCCAATAATGCACATGAAGGGTTGTTACAGTTCCACAGAGTCTAAGACAAAGATTTCCGGAATATTAGCCTTGTTTCACCATCCTAGGCTTCATCAATAGAACAGGCTCATATATAATGTTACAGGATAGTGGATCTTATAGCATAGTAGTGGTTACACACAGGTGGAATAAATACTTATACATGTATGGACCTTGGGCATGAACTAACTAGAGAATGAAATGATCCACTGGGTCTTCTGCCTTTTTTGTTGAACTTTATGAGACTTCCATTGAAATCTACAATTGGATACTATGAATAGTATACCTTATTTATTCAAAAGTACAGCCTGTTACGTCTTGTGTGTTTGTTTCACGTAACCATAGGTCTGTTGTTGTTTTGCTCTAAAGCTACTGCAAGGGTGCTGAGATACATGGCTTGATACGGCAGGAATTTATTTTTATGTTTGCTTCTCCGCACATCCACAGACAAAGATGTCCATTTTCTGGGAATTCCCAATTTCCTCCATTCCCACCCCCCAAATATCCTCACCAAATATCCTCACCAAAGTCTGTATATTTTTATTAAAAAGCAAGCTTTATTGTACTGCAACACCGCGGTCAACCTCCGAGGCCGACACGCCTGCTCACCGTCAGCGGCGGAAGGAGCATGGTAGTGACTCTTTTCCCGAAACAGATGTTTGGCTCTCTAACTGATGAGAATACAGACCACACAAAGGGCACTAAGAATAATGGGGAATCTCCAGGTGCGCTGAGAACCACCGTGGCAAATGTAATATTTTTCTTCCAACAGACCCCTGCCGTTTCTGAAGGAGGGTGTGTGCATCTCTACCACCACCAAAACACAGCTTCGAAAAGCAACTATCCAGATGTTTTCGTGTCGAGGGAATGATGCGAGAGGAAAATGTGAAGTTTATACCCACTTAGCGACCAGGAAGTCTGCTAGACCAGCCTTTGCCAACATGGCGGCCTGCCGATGGGACTACAACTCCCATCATGCCCTGCCAACGCGACGCTGAGGATGATGGGAGTTGTAGTCCGGAGGCCGCCAGTTTGGCAAAAGCTCGCCTAGGCAGTGGCCAACATTCCCACCACCTGAGAAGTGTTTATGTGCCTAAAAAAAAAAAAAAAGCTACAAGGCAGTCAGAAACAAGACAACAGGTCTAAATTCAAAAAGCCACAGTGCTCCTTGCATAACCAAACCAGATTGAAACCGGTTTCATCATTAAGACTTCCCGAGAAATCCTCAAAGGTTCCATTTTGTGAGTGTTAAAAAAAATGCTTTTTGGGTTTTCCAAAAGGCACACAATTGCTAAAGCCAGGAGACAGCCCGTTTCACCCTAACGTCAAAGTGTCCTCAGTGAAAAGCGTTAATGTTTGTTTGCATGACGATGATTCTCTCCCCAAAATGCACTTGTGTGTTTCGAAACCCATCCAGCCGTTTTCAGCCCAGTCTCCCCTTTGCAGGGTATTTGGTTGCTGTGGTTCTAAGGTGGAAGATTTGGGTGAGGTGAGGCAGGACGGAGAACCCCAGAAATTCAGCTCAGCTGCGGGAAGCCGAAGGCACAGGAAACTTTAATAAAAACCTAGAAGAAGAATAAAAAAAAAGAGTCTGTTAAACTTTGGAAATCATAGAGATGTAGAGTTGATTTAGCTCAGTGATGGCCAAACTTGGCCTTCCAGCTGTTTTGGGACTACAATTCCCATCATCCCTGACCACTGGTCCTGTTAGCTCGGGATGATGGGAGTTGTAGTCCAAAAACAGCGGGATGGAATAACGATGCTTTAAAATCCGTTTCCAGTTGCCTTAGGGAAAAGCTCCTTGAAATTACCATACAGATGGTATTTATTGCACTCCTTTGCAAAAGTCAAAAATGTTTTCTTCCATTGCTGCTGGAGGGGTTACAATAAACTTGGCGCATATCATCACTTTAATTTTGACAGATATGATCAATACTACAGTGGTACCTCGGGTTACATACACTTCAGGTTACATATGCTTCAGGTTACAGACTCCGCTAACCCAGAAATAGTGCTTCAGGTTAAGAACTGTGCTTCAGGATGAGAACAGAAATCGTGCTCCAGCGGCAGCAGGAGGCTCCATTAGCTAAAGTGCTGCTTCAGGTTAAGAACAGTTTCAGATTAAGAACAGACCTCCGGAACGAATTAAGTACTTAACCTGAGGTACCACTGTACTAAAGAAAAAGATTGATTGCTGCCCAAAATTAACATTACTGACTATTTTTTGATGACACCGATGTAGATATGTTGTAAAAAAAAAAATTAATGGTCTTATATACAACCTGGACAGCACAAATAGGAATTGCAACTCAACAGAAAACAGTCCCAAATCTGCCTCAGAGACTTGGTAACACTCCCTCTGGAATATGGCTATCATAACAGGAAAAAAATAGAGATAATTTGAGATTTCAGCAAGGACTGGAGCCTGTCTCTCAGGTCTCCAGGTGTCCTTGGACTACAACGCCCATCATCTCTGACTAGGAATGTTAGGATTTGTAGTCTGTCTGGGAAGCCAAAGCTGAGGCTGACAATTTTCATCTAACTGAATTTGATAATTGGACAACACGGGTATTCTTCGCTTTGTTTTTCAAACCCACGCACCACAATACTCATTCTGTGTGCCCATTTTATAGCTGGAACGCATTTCACCTTTCAATTTCCATCTGTTGTCGTGGCTGTTGCAAAATGAAATAAATCTCAACCAGAACAGAAGCGAGAGAGACTGCTGAGAGCCCCATTGAACTGAGCTCCCCACAGCACAGACCCATAACAAAGGCTGCCATTCTGGGAGCAGGCAACCCATAATACAATAGCCTGCTTGTCAGCACAGAAAGACAAAGATCAACCTCCCCACCAGACATCTGGCCTGCCCGAGGTACCACTCTGCAACGAACCCGAGTTCTAAAGACGCCAATAGGAGAGCCAGAATGGCTCAGTGTTCGCCTTGACACACCTCAACCCATCTCTCCCCCTGTTTGGAACAAGACATGTACAGTTCTGGTTGCCTCGCCTCAAAACAGAGATTGTTAAGGGTTGGAAAAGGTCCAACCCAAACGGTCAAGAGGAGGGAGGAACTCTCCGATGAAGAAAGGCAGTTTCCCTGTTTGTTGTTGAGTCATTTAGTCGTGTCCGACTCTTTGCAGCCCCCTGGACCAAAGCATGCCAGGCCCTCCTGTCTTCCACTGCCTCCCGCAGTTTGGTCAAACTCATGCTGGTCGCTTCGAGAACACTGTCCCACCATCTCGTCCTCTTCAGTGTCCTCTTCGGTGGTCGAGGTCTTGGAGCCTCAGCTTCAGGATCTGTCCTTCCAGTGAGCACTCAGGGCTAGACAGCATCTTAAAAAGCAGAGACACCACCTTGCCGACAAAGGTCCATATAGTTAACGCTCTGGTTTTCCCAGTAGTGATGTATGGAAGTGAGAGCTGGACCATCAAGAAGGCTGATCGCTGAAGAATGGATGCTTTTGAATTCTGGTGCTGGAGGAGACTCTTGAGAGTCCCATGGACTGCAAGAAGATCCAACCTCTCCATTCTGAAGGGAATCAGCCCTGAGTGCTCACTGGAAGGACAGATCGTGAAGCTGAGGCTCCAAGACCTTGGCCACCTCATGAGAAGAGAAGACTCCCTGGAAAAGACCCTGATGTTGGGAAAGATGGAGGGCACAAGGAGAAGGGGACGACAGAGGACGAGATGGTGGGATAGTGTTCTCGAAGCTGCCAGCATGAGTTTGACCAAACTGCGGGAGGCAGTGGAAGACAGGAGTGCCTGGAGTGCTCTGGTCCAGGGGGTCACGAAGAGGCGGACACGACTAAACAACAACAACAAACAAGCTATAGCTTAGGGCCTCACTCTCTTGGGGGCCCCCAATAACTTTAAAAGGAAAAAACCTGGATGTACATTTCCCAAATATAAGATAAAAAGCAAATAAAATAAAACCTGCCTACAGCAACAGGGTTTTGTGTTGTATAGGCTCCTATGATGTCAGTCATGGGCCCCGCTTGCTAGCCTGCTCCCTAAAATATCACTGCTTTGCTCCTTTCTATATATAGGGTGCCTACATTCTGCATGGACTGGTTGCAGGGCAACAGGGGCAAATGGCTTGAGATACCTATGAGGTCCATCAATTACCATATAGCATATAGTCCAACACAAAAAAAGATAGTGACAATTTGTTGTTGACAAAGGACATCTGGACATATAAAGGGCCCCATTACCTCCAGTAACTTAGGGCCTCATCATACCTAAATCCGGCCCTGTGGGCGGGGTATAAATTTATTATTATTATTATTATGGAGAAGAGGCAAGTTTGAAAAACCTGTGGAACTCCCTGCCACAGGAAGCGGCGATGGTCAGCTTTCAAAAACAATCAGAGAAATTCACAGAGGAGAGGACTCTCGTTTGGGAGGCAGCAAATGCTTCTGAATATGAGTCATGGGGAATCACAAGAGGGGAGAGGGATCTTGGGTTCAAATTCTGCTTGGGAGTTCCTCCATTGGTTGACCACTCTGAGAACAGGAGGCTGGACTAGAAGGGCCATTGTAATAATAATAATAATAATAATAATAATAATAATAATAATAATGGAACCACAATTCAGGTGGAAGTCCTGCCCTATCTCCCAGAAGCCCCAGCCCATCCTTGCAGCTAAACCCACTAAACACAACCAGCTCATCTTCCTTGGGCTTGGGAGGGGCCCAGGTGACCGGCCCCCTCCTTCCCTTTTGTAAAGACAGGTTGGCCGACTTTGGAGGAAGCGACGCCCAGATCCTAGCAACACTCTCGCCCAGTTGAGTCAGCGCTCCCTGGTATCCGGCCTCTGAGACAAGCCAGAAAATTATCTCGAGCACTTTCGGGGCAGCAGGAACAACAAGGGTACCACTGCACACGTCCAAAGTTCCTTTCCCTCTTCAGGGAGGTGCTGGGACCGGGAGGGAAGGCTTTATATACTGTATATTGCTGAGCCCCAGCACCTCTCATTTAAACCCCAGAACACTCTGACCTTGGCAGCCAACCTCCTCCCCTGAGAATGATTTTAGAATGTATTTCTAAATGCATTTCTAGAATGTATTTTAGAATGATTGTGATTTTATGTGAATTGTGTTACTTTTACTGTTGTTAGCCACTCTGAGCCCGGCTTCGGCTGGGGAGGGCAGGATATAAATACTACATCATCATCATCATTATTATTATTATTATTATTATTATTATTATTATTATTATTCCCCTCCATCTATGAACTCTGCTCACTCCCCGGCCTTCCCTACAAAACTCCTCCTTTCCTTTAGGGCCTGTGTGAAACCACTTTTCCCCTGAGTGACAATTTCCCCTTCCCTCAAAGAAGCTGGCCTGCAAACATCCCGATGGTTTTTGCTGCCTGGTTGCATGGAATGCTCATAAACATTACAGCGTTGCAGCCAAGTGGTGTCAGAAGTGTCAAGCAACGTTGAAAGATAAAAGGGGGTAAATTACTGGAGAAGATTTTAGAATGTATTTCAATTACCTGATTGTGATTTTATGTAAATTGTGTTACTTTTATTGTTGTTAGCCGCTCTGAGCCCGGCTTCGGCTGGGGAGGGTGGGATGTAAATAAATTATTATTATTATTATTATTGGTCTGGTCTTCCGCACAGCTCAGAGCACGGGCTGCAGATCAGTGAGAGGGCACCTGCCTGGGATGCAGAAGGCTGCGGATTCAACCTCTGACAGTATCTCCAAGTAGAGACCCCCTGCCTGAAACCCTGGACAGGAATTGATGCCAGCCCGTGTCAACAACACTGAGCTCAATTGGTGTGACTCTGTATAAGGTCACTTTGAGCATTCCAACCCAGCCAAATGGGCAGGGTATGTATGTATGTATGTATGTATGTATGTATGTATGTATGTATGTATAAATAAATAAATAATAATAATAATAATAATTCCTTTCATTCCCTTACTATCCTTATACTATCTGAAAAAGTGTGCATGCACACGAAAGCTTATACAGTGGTACCTCGGGTTAAGTACTTAATTCGTTCTGGAGGTCCGTTCTTAACCTGAAACTGTTCTTAACCTGAAGCACCACTTTAGCTAATGGGGCCTCCTGCTGCCGCCGTGCCTCTGGAGCACAATTTCTGTTCTCATCCTGAAGCAAAGTTCTTAACCTGAAGCACTATTTCTGGGTTAGCAGAATCTGTAACCTGAAGCGTATGTAACCTGAGGTACCACTGTACCAAGAACAAACTTAGTTGGTCTCTAAGGTGGCACGCGGGTGGCGCTGTGGTCTAAACCACAGAGCCTAGGACTTGCTGATCAAAAGGTTGGCGGTTCGAATCCCCGCGACGGGGTGAGCTCCCGTTGCTCGGTCCCTGCTCCTGCCAACCTAGCAGTTCAAAAGCACATCAAAGTGCAAGTAGATAAATAGGTACCGCTCCGGCAGGAAGGTAAATGGCATTTCCGTGCGCTGCTCTGGTTCGCCAGAAGCGGCTTAGTCCTGCTGGCCACAGGACCCGGAAGCTGGACGCCGGCTCCCTTGGCCAATAAAACGAGATGAGTGCCACAACCCCGGATTCGGCAACGACTGGACCTAATGGTCAGGGGTCCCTTTACTTTTAAGGTGCTACTGGACAATTTTTAATTTAAAAAAATATATTTACAGTCATACCTTGGATTAGAAACGCTTCAGGTTGTGTTTTTTCAGGTTGCGGACTGCCGAAACCCGGAAGTACCGGAACGGGTTACTTATGGGTTTCGGCGGTCGCACATGCGCTAAGTCATGCTTTGCGCATGCACAGAAACCCCAAATCGCAACCCACACATGCGTAGACGCAGCGCTGCAGGTTGTGAACGTGGATCCTGCATGGATCACGTTCGCAACCCGAGTGTCCACAGTATTCTTATGCAAACATTGTTCAGCAGGGAGAACGCTTGGCTTCCTGCTCTGACTTTTGACTGCCGATATTTTGAACTCTGAACCCAGATCCAAGTCCTGCTGAAAGTTACTGATTTGAAGCACGGCCTCTTTAAGTTTTCTCTCCAAAACTGCCTCCGTCTCTCTCCTGTCTAACTGTTCTGAAACATCCACCACAGGTTGAGGAACTGGGATGTTGCCGTCCAAATTCAGAAATATTTTCCCCAGACTTGAGAGGACCCTGCCTTGCAGAGGCCATCTGTGATTTAGGGGAAGGAAATATTATATACGGTATACCCACAGAGGGACCACGGATAGTTCTTAAAAAACAATTAGTATTCTTTATATATTTTGCCTTTCTCACACACACACCGCCAAGACCGCGACTCAAGTTGGCCAAGGAGGGAGCAAATCTTTCTTCTCTCGGAAGGGAGTTCCAAAGTTGTTTGGGGGCAGCCACCACCGAGAAGGCCCTGTCCCACGTCCCTGGGAGGGTCGAGAGACTTAAAAAAGGGTATCCCCCAAGAATCTCAAGAATCCAGGCAGGTTCACTGGGGAGAATGGCAAAAAGTTCATTTTGCATTTCATAAACCGCTTTGAGGTTTGTTTAGGGAAAAAATAAATAAATGGTGCGTACATTTTATTTCGTGAATTTTAATTTATTTCATAAAACCTATACACCACCTGATTGGTTGTTGTTGTGGTTTTCTTTTTACAAACACACTTCTAGGCAGTTTATGAAATACAAAATACAGTGGAACCTCGGTTGTCGAACGCTTCAGAAGTCAAACAATTCAGAACCCAAACGCCAACAACCCGGAAGTGAATGCTTCCGTTTTCGAACAATTTTTGGAAGCCAAAAGCTGTTTTTTTCATTTTTTTCCCCCATTGACTTTGCAGCCAGCCTATTGATCCTTGGTTTCCGAACTTTTCGGAAGCTGAACAGTCTTCTGGAACAAATTAAGTTCAAAAACCGAGGTTCCACTGTACGTTTATAATTTCATAAGGTTTAGGATTTTAAATCCACCTCATTGCCCAGGGTGGCTGGGGAGGCCCAGCCAAATGGGCGGGGTATAAGGAATATTATTATTATTATTAGCAACTTGTCAGGACTTTGAGGTCAGGACTTTCCACTGAAAGTTCAGAACAGAATTTTACCCGCTGGTTTCGCTGGGTGAAGACTGACAAGCGTCTGAACATCGGAAAAGTCCTGCTGGATCAGGCAATGGCCAACCTGGCCCAGAATCCTCTTCTCAACAGATGCCTCCTTGGGAAACCTGCTAGCAGGATTTGAACACAGGACTCTCCCCTCGTGTGGCGTTCAGAAGCACCGCTGCTTACTGCGGATGAGAGTTCCACAGTTCAGCGCTATGGAACTCGCCCAGCGGATGAAACCGACGGACTATGCAGACTTAGATAAACTAACAGGAAGGATTCGAAACCTGCAGGACCAGAGATTCTCAGAGGACTGGAGTAAATTTACGGACTACTTGAAAAGTGATTGTGATGAGCAGATTACGCTAGTAGGATTGCAAGAAGTTTTGTAAGGAGAATTATTAAAAATATTGCACACACAAAAAAGATAATGAGAATTATTAGTTAAAGATATTTAAAGGTAATATGGAATTAAGAAATGCATAATAAGTGATAAGTATGGAAAATCATCAGAGGTGTTGACGGAAGTCCAAAAAAAAATATTGTATAAGATGAGAAGTTCTGTTGCATGAATGTTAATATGTTAAAAATTAATAAAAATGTACAGGTAAAGGTAAAGGGACCCCTGACCATTAGGTCCAGTCATGGCCAACTCATCTCGCTTTATTGGCCGAGGGAGCCTGCGTACAGCTTCTGGGTCATGTGGCCAGCATGACTAAGCCGCTTCTGGCAAACCAGAGCAGCTCACGGAAACGCCGTTTACCTTCTTGCCGGAGTGGTACCTATTTATCTACTTGCACTTTGACGTGCTTTTGAACTGCTAGGTTGGCAGGAGCAGGGACTGAGTAACAGGAGCTCACCCCGTTGCAGGGATTCGAACCACCGACCTTCTGATCGGCAAGTCCTAGGCTCTGTGGTTTAACCCACAGCGCCACCCGCGTCCCGGGTTTGGTGGTAGGGAGGGGTAAAATGCCGCCTCCGTCCTTGCAGACCCTACTGGGCGTTAAGATCAGCAGAGGAGGCCCTCTTGAAATCACAGAATGGTAAAATTGGAAGGGAACCCAATGGTCATAGTTGCGTGTACACTCAAACATAATCTGAAACGAATGACAACCGAGGTGTGGCTTCCGATTGGTTGAAGGAGCTTCTTGCACTCAAACAGAAGCTGCGTTGGACTTGCGACTTCCGAAAAACGTTCAAAAACCAGAGCATTTTCTTCCGGGTTTTTGGGAGCCGAAACATTCAAAAATGAAGACGTTCGAGAACCGAGGTTTGACTGTATTAGTGATAATAACATATCAAAGAATGCACCACAGCGCCACCCGCGTCCCAATAAAAATGTGTATACACACACACACACACACACACACACACACACACACATATATATATGGAACTCGCCCTGCAAGCTGAACTCCACAAGCACCAACCTTCCCTCCTCTTCCATTAATTCCCCTCCAGTTTCTTACCATCTCCATCTTCCTTTAAGACGGCGCTGATCCTCGTGCGCCGCTGCTCCTCTCCCCCTTCCCGCCCCCGGCATTTGGTCACATAAGGCTCAGTGCCGGACGAACCGCAGAGAGCGGGCGTTCAGGATATCCGCCGGGTCGGGGAAGACGGAATCCACACGGAAGCCTTGCGCCAGCGCCACCTTCAGCACCTCCTCCAGGAACTCGTGGCCCGTACGGACCTCCCGCCCGCCAACCGCCAGCGGCTGCAACCTCTGCTTGGCGTACTCGGCTACCGGAAGTTCGGCTGGGCGCGGCGCCCACTCCAGGCAAAGGTGGTGGCAAGTCTTGGTGCCCACTGGGGAGTAGTCCCACGCCTCCTCGTCCGATTCGTCTTCGTCCGTGGAGTCGCCCGGCCAAATCCCCAGCTTGCCGTCGGTCACCGAACCGCTCAGCCGCCCCTTCTGCCCTCCGAAATCTCCGCTGCCGACGACGGAATCCCTCGCCGTGCCAGCGCCTGTATTCCTTGAGAATTGTCCCACACCCTTCCCAGAATGCCCCTCTTCCACGCCACCGCCTGATTGGCCCAGCCGCCTCCGCAGAAGCGCCAAGAAGTGTTTATCGGTGCAGAAGACGTTGGCCGTGAAGATGTGCAGGCAGCTGGAGCTCAGCTCGTAGTTCTGCGGCCCGCGGCGGACGTTGAAGTGCACCAGGCGCTTCCGCACATCCACATCGGCGTGTAGCACCGCATTCCTCCTCTGCCGCCAGCGCTCCGCCTCCACCCGCCGGAGCTCCTCCAGGAGCGGCTGGATCTGGTAGAAGTCCGCCTCGGCCCGCAGGAGGGAGAGCTCAGCGTAGCCCTCGGGCAGGTCCAGTCGGCCGAAACGGAGGAAGTTGAGGATGTGGCGGAAGGCTTTGCCGTCGCGGTCGATGAAGTAGTTGCCGCAGCTGTCGGTGAGGGCCGGCTGGGGGCCACGGAACATGGCGCCCAGCATGGAGTCCGGGAAACGGGTGAGGGTGTCTAGGGTGGTGCTGTAGAGCTTGCCGCCGACGTTCAAGGTCACCAGGCCAGGCGTCCGCCCCGGGGCGTCACAGGTGCCCGGCATCGTTGCGAAGGAGGGGTTTCACCTGGCGAAAGAAGCATTTGTGATCAAGGTGTCTCGCCTGCCAGGTAAGTATCAGTCATATCCAAAGGCAACAGGATGACCAAGTACACCAATACGATGTCAATATAATCTCTTTATATAATCTATTCAGAACATTAAACAATATAAAATATATACTCTCTAGAAAACCAAATGAACAGAAATCTTATAAATCTCTGAAAGTCACAGAATGTGTACTCTGGGAGGTGTCTCTTGAAAACGTAGAACCAAATAAATATAAGTCTTTTAAGTCTCTGAAAATCTTTGTAGACTATACAGTGGTACCTCGGGTTAAGTACTTAATTCATTCCGGAGGTCTGTTCTTAACCTGAAACTGTTCTTAATCTGAAGCACCACTTTAGCTAATGGGGCCTCCTGCTGCCGCCGGAGCACGATTTCTGTTCTCATCCTGAAGCAAAGTTCTTAATCTGAAGCACTATTTCAGGATTAGCGGAGTCTGTAACCTGAAGCGTATGTAACCTGAGGTACCACTGTACAAGTCTCTGAAAGAAGCAATAGGTCAGAATCGTATCTGGTGAAAACAAGCCACAAAGGTTTGTTTTATGGTGTCCAACGCTGCCAAAGTGGTCCGCAAACAGACGTGGTGAACAGTGATTCCAGATATAACCACTGTTTCATGGAATTCTTCTTCAGCACAGCAGAAGGATACAGAAATGCTTCATAAACCCATCTATACGGTGAATGTGTAACAACAATTGCTACAGAGCAGTGGTCATAAAATATGTAAGGAAAGTTGCGAAGGAGGGACTTCACCTGGCGAAAGAAGCATTTGTGTGTCTTGCCTGCCAGGTAAATATGTCAGCTGCCAGAATGCTTGGAGTCCAGTGATTGAAAGACGCCAAGGTCCCTACCAGAGAGGAATGGCAGACCAAACTGATGGGCTATTCCAGGCTTCCTCAACCTCAACCTTCCAGATGTTTTGAGACTACTATTCCCATCATCCCTGACCACTGGTCCTGCTAGCTAGGGATCATGGGAGTTGTAGTCCCAAAAAACATCTGGAGGGCCAAGGTTGAGGAAGCCTGGACTATTCAGAGACAGCAAAAAAGGCCGCAAAAAATAAATATATCAGAAATCAGGAAGGGCAACACTTTAATAAAGAATAGGGGGAAATTATATCGTACTTGGAAGAACACTGTAAACAACTGAACTCTTTAACAGGACTCAAATAGCACTTGCAGTAGAACAAAGACTTTGGATGTACAGTAATGGATAATTAATCAACTGGATGATGTAAAATATGCAGCAGAAAAGGGTAAGTGTGGAACCCAGGGAAGGGCAGAGGGAAGTCTATAGATTTGAAAGAATCTTGCATTTGTTTTTATCTATACAGTGGACACGCGGGTTGCGAACGTGATCTGTGCGGGAGGCACGTTCGCAACCTGCAGCGCTGTGTCTGCGCACGTGCAGGTTGCGATTTGGCGCTTCTGCACATGTGCAAAGCGCGATTTAGCACTTCTGTGCATGCGCAACTGCCGAAACCTGGAAGTAACCCGTTCTGGTACTTCCAGGTTTTGGCAGCCCAGAAGCCGAAGAAACACAACCTGAAACAGCTGTAACCCGAGGTATGACAGTATGTGAGTTTGAATGTAAACATTACTTGGAAAAACCAAATAAAAATAATTTAAAACAAGAAAGAATGAAGAATTTAAGGAATGAATTGTACGCATCGGAGCGCAACAACATCCTGCTGGGACCAGGCCGGTGGCCCACCGTCCTGTTCACAGGGGACAACCACACGCCCGGAAGGGAAACCGTCAATCAGGATTCGAACACGAGGCCAACTCTTCCCTCCTGCAGCAACTGGAATCTAGAAGCAGGAAGAAATTTGACAGCAAGAGCCGTTCGACAGTGGAACAGACACCCTTGTGAGGAGGCGGATTCTCATTCCTTGGAAGTTTTGACGCAGAGGTTGGACAGCCATCTGTCGTGGATGTTTTAGCTGAGATCCCTGCTTTGAAGGGGGCTGGGATGGATGACCTTTGGGGGTCCCTTTGAACTCTACAACTCTACCTGCAACTGTGAAGTCAGACCACAGCCATCACGTCAAGTAGCCATAAACAGCCACGGCTGGCTGGCAACAGGAGCAGAGACTGTTTGCCCACAAACGCCGAAGGACGTGGAGGCAGCAGGAGACTTTGGGTTTACTAAACAGGGAGTTGTCTTTGTCCGTGGAGTTTTCTTGGCAGGGATACTGGAGTGGCCTGCCAGTTCCTGCTCCAGGTGGATCACGTTTGGTCAAAACTCTCCACTCTGACCTGTCCATCTTAGGTGGCCCTGCACGGCATAGCTCATAGCTTCTCTGAGTTATTCAAGACCCAGACAGCATCTTAAAAAGCAGAGACATCACCTTGCCAACAAAAGTCCATATAGTTAAAGCTCTGGTTTTCCCAGTAGTGATGTATGGAAGTGAGAGCTGGACCATCAAGAAGGCTGATCGCCGAAGAATGGATGCTTTTGAATTCTGGTGCTGGAGGAGACTCTTGAGAGTCCCATGGACTGCAAGAAGAACAGACCTCTCCATTCTGAAGGAAATCAGCCCTGAGTGCTCACTGGAAGGACAGATCCTGAAGCTGAGGCTCCAAGACTTTGGCCTCCTCATGAGAAGAGAAGACTCTCTGGAAAAGACCCTGATGTTGGGAAAGATGGAGGGCGCAAGGAGAAGGGGACGACAGAAGACGAGATGGTGGGACAGTGTTCTCGAAGGGACCAGCATGAGTTTGACCAAACTGCGGGAGGCAGTGGAAGACAGGAGGGCCTGGCATGCTCTGGTCCAGGGGGTCACAAAGAGGAGGACATGGCTAAACAACAACAACAACAAAACAGGGAGTCTGGTGCCCGAGACCACCTCTCTGGGGGAGGCCGAGGACGGGTCGAGGGGCGGAGGGAGGAGAAGGAAACGATTTTATATCAAAGAGAGGTGCTTACAGGTGTTGCTGGAACAGAGTGCTAAACAACATGTCGACAGATGTGCACACACCATATCGCAGAAAGGAAGAGGGAGAAAGACGCAGAGGTTTGGGCACATGGATGCATACAGGATTTCTGAAGCAGGGCCTGGAGCCTTGTTCCCTCGCTGGCTTTGCTTTCCCAGTTTGTCTGAGCACATGAACGCACCACTGAGCAGCCATCTTCAAGGCGCTGCCCTCCAGGCGCCACTGAACTAAAACTCCCAACGGCCCTTGACTCTCCCCTCCTGCGGTTTCCAACAACTGGG
Organism: Podarcis gaigeae; assembly: GCF_964106915.1. Taxonomy (NCBI): domain Eukaryota; kingdom Metazoa; phylum Chordata; class Lepidosauria; order Squamata; family Lacertidae; genus Podarcis; species Podarcis gaigeae. The sequence goes on from NC_139689.1 coordinate 3,444,664, forward strand.
ATCCAGAAACATTGCTGCTTCTATTCATGGAGGCACAGAACAGCCATCAGGGTTGACAGCCATCCATCACCCTCTCCTCCTCCTTGAATATTTCCAATCCTCTTTTAAAGCCATCTAATTTGGTGGGAGGAAGGTGGCGCTGTGGGTTAAACCACAGAGCCTAGGACTTGCCGATCAGAAGGTCGGCGGCTCGAATCCCCGCGATGGGGTGAGCTCCCGTTGCTCGGTCCCTGCTCCTGCCAACCTAGCAGTTCGAAAGCACATCAAAGTGCAAGTAGATAAATAGGTACCGCTCTGGCGGGAAGGTAAACGGCGTTTCTGTGCGCTGCTCTGGTTCTCCAGAAGCGGCTTAGTCCTGCTGGCCACATGACCCGGAAGCTGTATGCCGGCTCCCTCGGCCAATAAAGCGAGATGAGTGCCGCAACCCCAGAGTCGGCCACGACTGGACCTAATGGTTAGGGGTCCCTTTATCTTTAATTTGGTGGCCGTCTCTGCCTGCTGTGGCAGGGAGTTCCACAGTTTAAACCATGCGCTGTGTGAACGACTTTGTTGTATCTGTCCTGGCTTTGTCGATGTTCCCGTTCCTCAGATGCCCGCATATTCTATTGTTATGGGGAAAAACTTCCCGCTATTCTCTTGCTCCCCATCATTCGTTTTATCAACTTCCATCCCGCTGCCTATGACCTTTTCTCTAAACTAAAATCTCAAACGCTGCAAACTTTCTGTCCAGTCAGTAGTTTTGCTTGCCTTCTTCTGAACCTTTGCATATGAGTAAGCAACTATTCTGACGCATTAAACATGTTGTTAAAGGAAGGTGTGGGAGCCTGTGGGTCCCTCCCAATGTTACTGGACTACAACTCCCATAATCCCTGGCTCCTGCCTGTCTGGGGCTGATGGGAGTTGGAGTCCAACAACATCTTGAGTTCCCAGCCCTGCTCCGCAGATTCTTTTTTACGAATAGACCAGAAGAAGCTGAGGTCAAGGCAGTGATTAAGAGCTGAATGCATTTATTTCCCCCGCCCTTTTTGACGCCTCGCTATGACACATGCATGTTTCATCTCAAGACAGGTAATTACTTTTTGCGGCTCGGGCCTCCAAGCAGCAAACATTTGAAAACCTAAATACATTACGCCGTTGAAAATTCATAGGGAACTTTTCGCATTCCTCACACAAACACCGACAATGTCCGGGCCTCAGAATCAGGCTTCCGGAAAAGCTTGCTTGGTTCTTTTGCTGTTGTCTCTCTTTTTTCAGAGGGGGGAAATGTTTCTAGACCTCAAGGTTGCAAATATGTGACTGGAAGTTGCACAGGCAATCTCAGAGCCCATGCAGGGGTGGGATCAGTGCCCCAGAGAACTTGCCATTTAATTTCGACAAAGGGAAAGGGGGAAGATTGAAGCAAGTGTGTAAGGAAAAGATAAGAATAGGGCATTCAATAGAGCTACACACTGGAGGGTTTTTAATCTTCATTGGACGTTTTTAAACAGAGGTTGGATAGCCATCTGTCAGATTCTTTGGCTCTGGGTTGAACCAGAAGACCCTACAATTCTATATTATAAATAACAATAACAATAACAATAATAATTTATACCCCACCCATCTGGCTGGGCTTCCCCAACTACTCGGGGCGGCTTCCAACAAAATATTAAAATACTGTAATACATCAAACAATAGATAGATAGATAGATAGATAGATAGATAGATAGATAGATAGATAGATATGTATACACACACACTTTGTATCATTTTAACACTGTCAATTTTGGCTTCTCCTTTTTTGGACAAATTGTACATCTCCTTATTTGTAAAGTTTTGATTTTACCAGCATTTTCTTGTGCACATATTACGAGATTTCATGTAGAGATTTTCATCAATTAAGTGGCATGTATAAATACCGTAAAATAACAAGAGGGGGGGTTCCTTTGTGAGACTTCCTTCCCAGAGAGCCCTTAAGGTTGACTCATCACCTTTCCCCCAAAATAAATTGACTTTCCCTTCTCAAAGATTTCAAAGTTTTGAAGACAATTCATCTAAGCAACCGACCAATTCGAAGGTTGAAGCTCTGTAAGGCTGGAGGAATCCTATTTTCAGTCCCTCTGTTTGGAATATTTTTTAATTCGGACAGGAGGCGGAGCAAAATATGGGTTCCAATACAATACAACTAGCTTGGGGTCCGAGCAGGAAACCTGCAATAAAATTGGGAGTTTTGACAAGGAGCTCAGGGTGTAACTTTGGAGGGGCAGTTCCACAACAATTGAGCCAAGCTGAGTCAGGGTATTGGGTATTGTAGTCCAAAACATCTGGGGAGGGGCGCCATGTTGGCAAAAGATGCACTCAGCTGAGGAGGGGGAAGGAGGTTTGATCAGTTTAATCTCGGGGTTGTGGGTTTGAACCCCATATTTGGCATTAAAAGGGGGTTGGACTAGATGACCCATGAGGTCCCCCTTCCTAACTCTACCCAGTATATCTGAAGGAGTGTCTCCACCCCCATCATTCTGCCCGGACACTGAGGTCCAGCTCCGAGGGCCTCCTGGCGGTTCCCTCATTGCGAGAAGTGAGGTTACAGGGAACCAGGCAGAGGGCCTTCTTGGTGGTGGCGCCCGCCCTGTGGAACACCCTCCCATCAGATGTCAAAGCAATAAACAACTACCTGCCATTCAGAAGACATCTTAAGGCAGCCCTGTTCAGGGAAGTTTTTAATGTGTGACATTATAGTGTATTTTTGGTCTCTGTGGAAGCCGCCCAGAGTGGCTGGGGAAACCCAGCCAGATGGGCGGGGTACAAATAATAAATTATTATTATTATTACAAACCTGTGAACCTTCTTTTTTTAAAAAATAAATAAATCCCCAAGCCAAGAGAGACCCCCAAAAAAACTTACGGTCAAAAACAACCTTTTCAAAAAGGGAACTTTTTTCAAGGCGTACTCTGTAAGCTTTGTGTATAGCTTTTACATGAGTTGAACTTCTAAAGGTCGCTTGTAACGACAGGAACAAGGTTTTGAAATTGGATTAAGATATAAGGACGTGAATAAGTATAAAATAATGGAACCAGGAGGGAAGCCAATTAAGATATATGATGTGGATTTTTGAATGTGTGTTTGTTTTGGTTTGGTTATATAAAATGAACAAATTGTATCTAAAACGACAACAACAACAACAACCCGAAGGGAATGAGATCAAAGCACAATAAGTTGTTAAAACAGAATTAAAAACCTGATCTTCCAGAAAGAGACTGGCTGTACCAGGAAAAGACTTCAGGGATGGCTGGTGGACTAGAAATATTTCAGCCCAGGAAAAGGCCCCCACCTACCCAACCCAAAAGGGCCTGGGAGTGCCTGGGGGGCGGGATCCTTTGGAGGGGGGGTGTCCTAAGGGGGGGGAAGGACCACCCAGGAGGAAAACAGGACGGGGGGGGCCGATCCTGCCGGAGGGGTCGCTGTACCTGGAGCAGAGGCGAAGTTTCTGGGCAGCTCCCGGTGCCGGCGCAGGAAGTGGAGCGCAGCGCTGCGCGCAGCTGGGCTTATCTCGGCGCCGGCCGCGCTTTATAAGGGAGGGACCGGCCGGGGGGGCGGGCAGGCGCCGGTCTCCGCCCCGACGGACGCCCGGGAAGGAGGGAGGGGAGGGAGAGAAGGGACCCAGGCGTCCGGGGCGGGCGTTCTCTCCGCCCCCGCCCCGCCAGTCGCGTCTCACGCGTCTCCCTAGAACAGGTATGGGGGGTCCGGGAGCGAGGAGGGACCCAGGCGTCCTGGCACCCCACCGACCTCCAGGACCCCCCCCCCCCTGCTTCTGCAAGAGGGGGAAAAATGGAGGGGGAAAATGGAATGGGAAATCGGCAAAAGAAAAGAAAAGGCTATCATGTGTTGTGTTGTTTATGTGAACTTTTTGGAAATTCAATCAATGTTTAATAGGTTATTGTGTTTTAGTGTTTTGTTGGAAGCCGCCCAGAGTGGCTGGGGAAACCCAGCCAGATGGACAGGGTATAAATAATAAATTATTATTATTATAATCAAATATATGTTTGGAAAAATGGAGGGGAGGTTTTCCAGCGCCCAGGTATGGGAGATCCAGGATCCCCGCCGCTTCCGACGCCTCCCTGCTCGCAGGAGCCTCTTAGAAGCGAGGAGGGGACCCAGGCGTCCTGGCACACAACCCCCCCCCTCCCACGATCTTCCAGATACCCCTTCTTTTGCGAGAGAAAAAATGGAAGAGGAAACATCACGGGAAATGGGATGGGAAATGGGAAAAAAGAACAGAAAAATCTATCATGTATTGGGTTATGTGAACTTTTTGGAAATTTAATAAAATATATATTTGAAAAATGGAGGGCAAGTTTCCCAGCGCCCATGTCTTTGAGCTGCTAGCCGTGGAAATAAAAAACTCTCCTGGATCTCCGCAGTTGGTTTAACCCTCCCTTCTCCAAGCAGAATACTTCACTTTCTGCTTTCCATAAAGTTATACAGCAGTGTTTCTGAGCATGTGAAGAGTGCCTTTGCCAGAAGCCGGGAGTCAGCACAGGTTGGATAGCCACCTGCCGTCGATGCTTTAGTTGAGATTCCTGCATTGCAAGGGGGTTGGACTAGATGACACTGTTAACGGAGAAATCTGAGGGCTCCCTTGGACAAAAACAAGGACGCCAGCCAGGAATACCAGAGCAAAACAGCAGCCAGTCGGCTTGGTCTTGATTGAAGACCGTCGCGACAGGACTCCCACCTGCCACCAGGTGGAACAAGATGGAAGCCCCGAACAAGAGAGAACCCAAACTTTTAATAGCTGCTGATCCCCATGTTACATGCCCCAAACTGCATCACGGTTACATCATGAAAGGGGAGGTCTGGCGGCCGTAATCTGAGCATCCTGGACCCTGCCCCATGGTTCTCCTTGCCCTCCACCAAACACCCATCAAGTGAAGCAAAAGAGATATTTACATTTCCCTATTTCCCAGTAGGGAATACTTTGGCCACCTCAAGAGAAGAGAAGACTCCCTGGAAAAGACCCTGATGCTGGGAAAGATGGAGGGCACAAGGAGAAGGGGACGTCTGACAGAGGACGAGATGGTGGGACAGTGTTCTCGAAGCGACCAGCATGAGTTTGACCAAACTGGGGGAGGCAGTGGAAGACAGGAGTGCCTGGCGTGCTCTGGTCCAGGGGGTCACGAAGAGGCGGACACGACCAAACGACTCAACAACAAATTTCGCAGCCAAGTTAATCACACCCTTTTGTCTTCATCTGGGTTTGTTCTTTCTGGAATGGCTACCTGTCTGACACTCAGGTATCAGGATGCCAGGGATGATCACTCAGGCAGAGGGGCTGCTGAGCAGCTGACCTGTCTATATGAATTTCTGAAGTTTTCCCAGTGAGCCAGTACAGAGATACAGTGGTACCTCGGGTTACATACGCTTCGGGTTACAGACTCCGCTAACACAGAAATATTACCTCAGGTTAAGAACTTTGCTTCAGGATGAGAACACAAATCGTGCTCTGGCGGCGCGGCGGCAGCGGGAGGCCCCGTTAACTAAAGTGGTTGTTGTTTAGTCGTTTAGTCGTGTCCGACAGCGCACCTCCTGTTAGAAGCACAAGGAAAGGGGAAAAGGTCTTGTTTTTTCCTCTACCCTCCGCGAGCCCCACTGCTCTCCTGCTGACGCTGCCCAATATGACCTCTTTCTCGCCTAAGATGCCAGAAGATTAAAGGAGGCCACTCTTCCCGCAGGCTGCTTGGGATTAAGACTGCAGCAAAGCATCGTTTGCAGAATCTAATTATATTTTCGCCCACATTCCTCGCTTATCTTCTGTTGCATCAGTTTGGGAGCCCAGAATATGAATTATTCCCTTTGCAGCAAAACCCGAAGGGAAGCTGCGTCAGGAGTGAGCCAGCCTGAGATTTCTGAGTCCTGTTTCTTGGCTATCAAAAATATTCTTCTGGATAGAAAAAAAAAGGGGAAGATCCCTTTACGTCAGCTTGAGGGAGGAGGCTGTGAATCATGTCCTGTGCAAACTCAGGAAGGCCCATTTACTCCCTGAGTAAACAGGTGGCGTCAGATCACCCTGCAAATCCAGGCGCAGAACAACGGGGGCGGGAGATTATTTTTAAATGATCCTCAATGCTTTAGTTGATTTTCCTTCTAAACTGAGAGGCAGTATAGTGGTTAGAGCAGCGGTTCCCAAACTTTTTTTTTCCTGGGCCGCACTTTCAGAATAAAAATTTGCTCGCTCCACACTGAATTTTTTGATTGATAAGAAATACATTGGGAAATAAACAACTCCAAACAGTGCTTGATTTGTAACATCCAACACAACTCCTTTATAATATGATCAGAAAATATAAAACAAGGCAGCTACGTGGTAACATTAACCGTTCCAATAATATAATTATAAACGAGTCTTCTCTAGCACTCTGTTCGAACGGTGATTCTGGATCACAACTAGACTGGTCATCTAGTCCAATCCCTGCGATGCAGGAATCTCAACGAAAGCATTCATGACAGATGGCCACCCAACCTCTGCTTAAAAACCTCCAAGTTAGAGGAGAGTTCACAACCTCCTACAACTTGATGCTCTTGCTCTCATTTTGAAAAGCTCTCCACCCATTTTCTGCAAATAAATAAAATTGTTCTGATATGATGCTATGCTCTGCTAAGCTGAAATGTTTAAATGTTCCTTTGGTTGTCCTCGAATCTTCCCGCCGCCCTTGCCGTCCTCTCCTGCCACACCAGGGCGGAACTTCCCTCACGCCATTTGAGATCCCTTGGGTTGGAGCATCGGACTAAGACCTGGGAGAGGTCTGGGTTCAAATCCCGACTCGGCAGTGAAGCTCACTGGGTGACCTCACTGAGCCAGTCGTTCACTCTGGCCTGACCTGTCTCACAGGGTTGTTGTCGTTGCGGGAATTAAATGAGAATCATATAAGCTGCCTTGAGCTCCATGGAGGAAAACAAGTGAAATATTAATGCAATCAATAGATAGATAGATAGATAGATAGATAGATAGATAGATAGATAGATAGAGGTTGCAGGCCTTGTTCTGGCTTGTGTTTATCTTGTACGCCAGCGATGGGGGACATTTTTTCAGAGCCCAGGGGCTGCGCCGCCTTCTTCTGGGTGTGTACAGGGCAGAGGCAAAAGGCTGTGGCGTAATAAATGCAGATGTTTGCCTCTGGACGGAAGCCTAGTTTCTCAACCCACACTCTCACCCAACCCTCCCTGCCCTACATCCGAGGGAGAAAGCAAAGAGGTGTTATCGGAATTTGCTGTCACACTCAAAGCAGGCCCAAAATAAAAAACCCTCAAGGAATGTTTGGAGGAGGGATGGCATTTGGGTGTGTGGCTGCACAAGAGGAAGGGTTGTGTGATGAAAGTTTTGAGGGCCACGTAGAAAAACCTATGGGGGCCGCATTGAGATCCTGGAAATAGGGCCCCCCTCATTCTAAGCAAGGACATTCTTGTGGGTTTGCTGTGGGGTCAGTCTGGTTTTTAAAAAATATATATAAATTCTTTATTGAAATTAAAAAGAAATAACAAACAAAGGGCTTATCCAGAAAAAAGAGAAGTAAATGGTAATATTTGTTATTTCACATCACAATACCTAAGTAGGCATGCCAGCCATAACGGTTGTCACGTCCTTCCAGGTCTAGAAGGTCTGTATTTTGTAGTGTACACCGTTCCCTGATCCAGGAGAGACAGGCTGCCTCGTAATAGAGTTTCAAATCTGACAGTGAAAATCCCCCTCTTTCTTTGATATCAATTAATAGTTTGTGACAGCTTTTTAAAAAGTAGAGACATCTCCTTGCCAACAAAGATCTGTATAGTGAAAGCTCTGATTTTCCCAGTAGTGATGTATGGAAGTGAAAGCTGGACCATAAAGAAGGCTGATTGCCGAAGAATGGATGCTTTTGAATTCTGGTGCTGGAGGAGACTCTTGAGAGTCCCATGGACTGCAAGAAGATCAAACCGATCCACTCTGAAGGAAATCAGCCCTGAGTGCTCACTGGAAGGACAGATCGTGAAGCTGAGGCTCCAAGACTTTGGCCACCTCATGAGAAGAGAAGACTCCCTGGAAAAGACCCTGATGTTGGGAAAGATGGAGGGCGCAAGGAGAAGGGGACAAAGGAGGACGAGATGGTGGGACAGTGTTCTCAAAGCGACCAACATGAGTTTGACCAAACTGCGGGAGTCAGTGGAAGACAGAAGTGCCTGGTGTGCTCTGGTCCAGGGGGTCACGAAGAGGCGGACACGACTAAACGACTAAACAACAACAACAACAATAGTTTGTGTTAATTGGGCTTTTCGCCTGCCAGATATATTTAGAGATGCCTCCTTGCCAGTTTTTGAGGCAGCTTGTCCCTCCAATCACAGGGATTGTCTGAAACAGGAAAAGCATTTTTGGTAAAACGTTCGTTTTAATGGTATTCTCTGCTGAGCCTGAAACGCTTGGGGTCTGTCGTCGGTGGTTGGGCTGGCATGAAACACTATCAGTGGCTCCCAGCCCCAGTGGCTCAGCTCAGCCTCCACACTTGTGAGGCATCAATGCTTCTGAATGCCAGTGGCTGGGAGCTGCAAGAGGGTAGAGGGCTCTCACACTCGGGTCCCGCTTGCAGGCTTCCCATCTGGTTGACCCCTGAAGAGGATGCTGGACTCAAAGGGACACTGGCCTGATCCTGCAGTCTCTTCCTTGCATGCTTCAAGGGAGTGCCATTCCATCTTTGCCCACTGACTTCCTTCGAGCGGTTTCGCCAAACTGCCGTGTATTTGCCACGACAAGTCCGGGCAAAGCCAGGGCTGTGGTGTCGTGGGTGGAACCGAGCTTCTGAAAGACCTCGCTTTCCATTCGGTAATAACAACAACAGATATTCCATTTAATAATACAGTGGTACCTCGGGTTACAGAGGCTTCAGGTTACAGACTCCGCTAACCCAGAATTGGTACCTCGGGTTAAGAACTTTGCTTCAGGCTGAGAACAGAAATCGGGCTCCGGTGGCGAAGCAGCCGCGGGAGGCCCCATTAGCTAAAGTGGTGCTTCAGGCTAAGAACAGTTTCAGGTTAAGAACGGACCTCCAGAATGAATTAAGTTCTTAACCCGAGGTACCACTGTATTAATAATAAAAGCAAGTTTCTGGGTGCAAGAGTGGGTGGTCAGTGCCTGGTGGGAGGATGGGTGGGGGGCTGTGCCGGATTTATGTTTAAGCTAAACAAGCCATAGCTTAGGGCCCCACTCTCTTGAAGGTAAAGGTAAAGGGACCCCTGACTGTTAGGTCCAGTCGCAGACGACTCTGGGGTTGCGGCGCTCATCTCGCTTTACTGGTCGAGGGAGCCGGCGTCCAGCTTCCGGGTCATGTGGCCAGCGTGACCAAGCTGCTTCTAGTGAACCAGAGCAGTGCACGGAAACGCCGTTTACCTTCCCGCCAGAGTGGTACCCATTTATCTACATGCACTTTTGATGTGCTTTTGAACTGCTAGGTTGGCAGGAGCAGGGACCAAGCAACAGGAGCTCACCCCGTCGCAGGGATTCGAACCGCTGACCTCCTGATCAGCAAGCCCTAGGCTCTGTGGTTTAGATCACAGCGCCACCCGTGTCCCTATATGTATAATCTTAGACAGTTTTTCTGGGTCGTGTGGCCAGCATGACTAAGCTGCTTCTGGCAAACCAGAGCAGCACATGGAAACGCTGTTTACCTTCCTATTTATCTACTTGCACTTTGACGTGCTTTCAGACTGCTAGGCTGGCAGGAGCAGGGTCCGAGCAACAGGAGCTCACCCCGTCACGGGGATTAGAACCATCAACCTTCTGATCGGCAAGTCCTAGGCTCCGTTGTTTAGACCACAGCGCCACCCGCGTCCCTCCCACTCTCTTGGGGGCCCCCCAAAAAAAATTAAAGGGGGAAAAAATGGAAGTACATTTCCAAAATATAAGATAAAAGGCGAAAAAAATAAACCTACACACAGTGTTTTGTGTTGTGTAGGCTCCTAGGATGTAGGTCAAGAGCCCCGTCTGCTCCCTAAAATATCACTGCTTTGCTCCTTTCTATATATAGGGTGCCGACATTCTGTATGGACTGGTTCCATGGCAACATGGGCAAATGGCTTGAGATACCTTGAATATATGACCATATATTCAACCCAAAAAACAGCGACAATTTGTTGTTGACAAAGAACAGCTGGACATATAAAGGGCCCCATTGCCTTCAGTAGCTTAGGGCCTCCTCAAACCTAAATCCGGCCCTGTGTATATGGTGGTCTTGTAGCAGGGTTAAAATTTACCGGGAAATAAACAAGTATCTGACTTTTAGAAGACATCTGAAGGCAGCCCTGTTTAGGAAAGGTTTTAATGACTGATATTAATATATTAATACCCCACCCATCTGGCTGGGTTTCCCCAGCCACTCTGGGTGGGCGGCTTCCAACAAAATATTAAAAATACATTAAAACATCAGTCATTAAAACTGTTGGGGACGATTGGCTCGTGATTCCTGCACAAGTCACTCCCATCCTATGTGCAAGTCCCTCTACCATCCTATGATTCTAAGCAATGGACCTGAATGCCAGTTGCCAGAAGGATGGGTGAATGGTCTTGTGTTCGAATCCTGCTCACTGGTTTCCCACTGGGGAACCCGGTTGGCGACTGTGGGAACAAGATGGTGGCTCAGACGGACCTTGGGCCTGATCCACCAGGGCTTTTCTAATGTTCTCAATAATAATAATGATGATGATGATGATAATGATGATGATGATGTTTAGTCGTTTAGTCGTGTCCGCCTCTTCGTGACCCCCTGGACCAGAGCACTCCAGGCACTCCTGTCTTCCACTGCCTCCCGCAGTTTGGTCAAACTCATGTTGGTCGCTTTGAGAACACTGTCCCACCATCTCGTCCTCCGTCGTCCCCTTCTCCTTGCACCCTCCATCTTTCCCAGCATCAGGGTCTTTTCCAGGGAGTCTTCTCTTCTCCTGAGGTGGCCAAAGTCTTGGAGCCTCAGCTTCAGGATCTGTCCTTCCAGTGAGCACTCAGGGCTGATTTCCTTCAGAATGGAGAGGTTTGATCTTCTTGCAGTCCATGGGACTCTCCAGAGTCTCCTCCAGCACCAGAATTCAAAAGCATCCATTCTTCGGCGATCAGCCTTCTTGATGGTCCAGCTCTCACTTTTAATAATAATAATAATAATAATTTATTATTTGTACCCTGCCCATCTGACTGGGTTTCCCCAGCCACTCTGGGCGGTTTCCAACAAAGACCAAAAATACACTAAGGACCAAGGCTTTTCACATCCTACTTTGTAGCTCCAAACCAGCCTTCCTAAAGCACTGACGAGGAATCTTGGTTGCTCACCTACGTTCCCCTTTGTGCAAACTCCACCGAAACCATGCCAGGAGCTGCCTCGTTTGGCTGTGTCTCCGCCTCCTCCCAAGGCAGCATTCCACACTCCTTGCTGTTATTAAACAACACGCGACAATTACTCACCAACCTGGTTACCCAGGCAGGAGACAAAACATAACAAACTGGATCGAGGGTGGAAACAAGTCCAGGTGAGCAGAAAAACAGGATCGGGGTGGCGGTCGAGGAAAAAGTTGTCTCTTCCATCATCACAGCTTCGTTTCCTGCAGCACGTACTCAGGATTTGAACTCGTACCCTCGGTGGCTAGCCGCAGATTTGCCGCCACTTGCCACGGCCCGGGTTGATTTGGGCAGCTTTGCTCACACCCACGACGTGAGTTATCATTTTGTGGCTTGGCAGCAGGTAAAATCTGAGGCTGGCGCAGCTATTTTTAAGATGTCAGCCAACTGTGGCACTTGAATTTCCAGATCTGCACACTCAAGGTGGAGGCGGCTGCAAAATACACAGCCCTAAATACTGCTGCGATTACTAAGACAGACATCATTCTCCAGCCCACGATCCCTCGGACATTCGTGGGGCCGTCCTTTTTATAAAATAATAATAATAATAATAATAATAATAATAATAATAATAATAATAATAATAAATAATAATAATAATAATACTGAGGTCCAGCTCCGAGGGCCTTCTGGCGGTTCCCACACTACGAGAGGCCAAGTTACAGGGAACCAGGCAGAGGGCCTTCTCGGTAGTGGCGCCCGCCCTGTGGAACGCCATCCCAGCAGATGTCAAAGCGATAAACAACTACCTGACATTCAGAAGACATCTGAAGGCAGCCCTGTTCAGGGAAGTTTTTAATATGTGACATTTTAGTGTATCTTTCTTCTTTGTTGGAAGCCGCCCAGAGTGGCTGGGGAAACCCAGCCAGATGGGCGGGGTACAAATAATAAATTATTATTATTATTATTATTATTATTAATAATAATAATAATAATAATAATAATAATAATAATAATAATACCCTGCCCATCTGGCTGGGCTTCCCCAGCCACTCTGGGCGGCTTCCAAAAAAATATTAAAATACTACAGTACATCAAACATTAAAAGCTTCCCTAAACAGGGCTGCCTTCAGATGTCTTCTAAAAGTCTGGTAGTTGTTTTTCTCTTTGACATATGATGGGGAGGGCATTCCACAGGGTGGGCGCCACCACCGAGAAGGCCCTCTGCCTGGTTCCTTGTAACTTGGCTTCTCGCAGTGAGGGAACCGCCAGAAGGCCCTTAGTGCTGGACCTCAGTGTCCGGGCAGAACGATGGGGGTGGAGACGCTCCTTCAGGTCTACTGGGACTTTGAGGCCTTTTAGGGCTTTCAAGGTCAGCACCAACACTTTGAATTGTGCTCAGAAACGTACTGGGAGCCAATGGAGGTCTTTCAAGCCTGGTGTTATGTGATCTTGGCGGCCGCTCCCAGTCACCAGTCTAGCTGCCGCATTCTGGATTAGTTGTAGTTTCTGAGTTACCTTCAAAGGTAGCCCCACGTAGAGCGCATGCACACTCTGGCAAGACAGTCCGCGGGCAGGAAGGGTTTCATCCTGCGTACCAGATGGAGCTGGCAGACAGCTGCCCTGGACACAGATTTGACCTGTGCCTCCATGGACAGTGGTGAGTCCAGAATGACTCCCAGGCTGTGCCCCTGGTCCTCTGGGGGCACAGTTGCCCCATTCAGGACCAGGGAGGAAATGTAAATTGAATATTCAGCCCCTTATTATCGAGGGGAAGTGCGTAGAACAGGTATTGGTGTTCCGATTTCTGGGAATGGGGTTGAGAGATGACCTAACCTGGGGAGAAAACAGCAAAGACCTGATGAGGAAAGCACAGCAGAGGTTATATTTTCTGAGAATCCTCCGGAAAAATAATCTCTGTTGATGGCATTTTACCATTGTACTGTGGAGAGTGTATTAACTTATGGTCTGTGTGTGTGGTTTGGGAGCTGCACGGTCAGGGGAAAAACAACGCTGTCCGGGGTTGTAAAGATTGCAGAGAGAATAACTGGGTGCGCTCTTCCCACCTTAGATCAAATCTATGCTGTCAGGTGCCATAAGAAAGCCGCAGAGATAGCGCAGGATAGTGCACACCCCAGAAATAATCTCTTTCAGCTTCTGCCTTCTGGAAGAAGGTAAAGGTAAAGGGACCTCTGACCATTAGGTCCAGTTGTGGCCGACTCTGGGGTTGCGGCGCTCATCTCGCTTTACTGGCCGAGGGAGTCGGCGTACAGCTTCCGGGTCATGTGGCCAGCAGGACTAAGCCGCTTCTGGCGAACCAGAGCAGCGCACGGAAACGCCGTTTACCTTCCCGCCAGAGCGGTACCTATTTATCTACTTGCACTTTGACATGCTTTCGAACTGCTAGGTTGGCAGGAGCAGGGACCGAGCAACGGGAGCTCACCCCGTCATTGCGGGGATTCAAACCGCTGACCTTCTGACTGGCAAGTCCTAGGCTCTGTGGTTTAACCCACAGCGCCACCCGCGTCCCTTTCTGGAAGAAGGAATAGCTGCCTGAGAAACAGTGTCTATCCAAATGCAATTTTGGTTTTAAACGCAGAGTGAGGTAGTCTCTATGGAGTATATTGTATTCAATTACGGGGTATCAGAGTTTTAACCAGGCTGGGATAGCTGGGATAGCAGGCTTGTTGGTTTTTGAATGTCTGATGAAGATTTTTTCAATGTTGTTGTTCTGTATGGGACAATGACAATAAAGGTTATCGTATCGTATCACCTGAGGAAGATTTGAGAGGCCTGGCTGCATGCCAGGTCACCTGGCTGGGCTCCACCTGAAACCATGAGGCAGTTGGAGCAGAGAGCTGGGTGCTCCTTGGGTGAGACAAACCAGTAATTTAGACGGCCCTCATTAGCAACAAAAGCTTCACTCTGACAAGCCTGCCAGCCAAGCCGATCGCTCCAGGTGAGTAGGCACGCACATGTAGGCACACAGTGGCCTAACCCAGGATTTGATTCCGTTTCCCTGATTTATTATTACAGTATGGGCATGTCTTTAAATTAACATCTTACATTAAAAACCTGACAGTACCAAACTATCGAAGGCTTTTCACCAAAGCCAGACTCAACGTCTTTCCTTCTGCAGTGTTGGAGGGCAGGTTGAGAGGAGTTCCCTGCCAGGACAGACTTTGCTCGTGTGCTCAAGACATCGATTCCATAAAACAAATTTTGTTGCACTGTGCAAAATATGAGCAAGCCAGGGCTGAACTGATACTACCCTTGCTGGTACCTTTCCCGGGAAAATCAGAGGCTCACTATGTGAGGTTCCTATTGGAAGACCGGACAAACGCTAGAACTTTAGCAGTGGCAAAGTTTTTATCGATGGTTGCAAGAACCAATGATCCCTATATTCTGAACAAAATGCTTGTTTAACCTGGAGGTAGGCTGTCTGAATTGTGTATTGCTTTGTAACGATTTGTTGGGTCTCTGGACCGTAATAAAGATTGTTGTTGTTGTAATAAAGGTGCCACCTAATTTCTCATTGCCAAGATTCCCCAGCCAATTTGCAAGGACAGAGAAAAATGGGGCATCGCTCCCCCCCAAAAAAAACCACACCTGCCTTCCCTGTTCCAAGTTCCAGAAACCGTACGTTAATTGCTAAGAGCCACACGGTCAGATCTTTTGCCTGATGAATACAAGCTCAGTTGCCCAGGGAGCTAAATGATAGTGTGCGTTCCCAGTGCGAGGAGGGAAAACGACAGCAGCAGAATGTTCACAGACAGAGCAACTTCTGTGAGGGAAGTGAAAGGCCGGAAGGGGAGCCCAGGAAATGAGGAAAGTAATAAAGGAAAAAGAGATGTCGGGGGAATCTCACATACAGCCAAGGGGCAGAAGGGTTTTTGTGTTCAGGGCTGGAATCATAGAATCATAGAGTTGGAAGAGACCACAAGGGCCATCGAGTCCAACCCCCTGCCAAGCAGGAAACACCATCAGAGCACTCCTGACCTATGGTTGTCAAGCCTCTGCTTAAAGACCTCCAAAGAAGGAGACTCCACCACACTCCTGGGCAGCAAATTCCACTGTCAAACAGCTCTTACTGTCAGGAAGTTCTTCCGAATGTTTAGGTGGAATCTTCTTTCTTGTAGTTTGGATCCATTGCTCCGTGTCTGCTTCTCTGGAGCAGCAGAAAACAACCTTTCTCCCTCCTCTATGTGACATCCTTTTATATATTTGAACATGGCTATCATATCACCCCTTAACCTCCTCTTCTCCAGGCTAAACATGCCCAGCTCCCTTAGCCGTTCCTCATAAGGCATCGTTTCCAGGCCTTTGACCATTTTGGTTGCCCTCCTCTGGACACGTTCCAGTTTGTCAGTGTCCTTCTTGAACTGTGGTGCCCAGAACTGGACACAGTACTCCAGGTGAGGTCTGACCAGAGCAGAATACAGTGGCACTATTACTTCCCTTGATCTAGATGCTATACTCCTATTGATGCAGCCCAGAATTGCATTGGCTTTTTTAGCTGCCGCGTCACACTGTTGGCTCATGTCAAGTTTGTGGATCAACCATTAAGCAAAATAAGCCCATGTTTAGGGCATCAAGGGAAGGGGGTGCAGCACAGAAATTTTGCATTGCCAGATTTTTAATATTAATGGTCACAAACCGCTCAGCCGAGCGCTCATTTTCTCAGCTGAAGTCTATTAAAAATCCTAAAAGAGCAACTGTGCAACAAGGCAGACTGGATTCCTTATCTCTACCAAGTATAGAAGCAGATGTGTTAACTAAGATTAGTTTTGAGGATCTGATCAGAGACTTTGTAATCGGAAAAAGCAGGATAATTTTCCCCCAAATGCAGATAAAGTAGAAGTATGCAAAAAAGAAACATCATTTCCCACCCTACTGTAGGCTTCGTTTCATTTTGAAAAATAAAATTTTATTTCACGGTTTATTCTTGTTTGCATTCTGAATTAGATATTCGTGGGGTCATCAAAATCCTTTAAGCGTTTAGAGGCCTTTAAAAGTATCAATTGGCTGTGTTGTTAATGGTTGGAGCCAGAGTCACAACAAGGGAATTGAGGCTCCGCGCTGCGGTTCTCGGTACCCATTGCCGGTGTAGAAAATTAAAATTTGGGTTAAAAAAATATGAAATAAAACAGTCAGGTACAGAGGGCTTTGTATGCCTGGCTATGTTTTAGGACACAGTAGGCAAGAGGGGTTGTTTGAGAGGAAAGTGGAGACCCTCCCCAGCGGTGAATGGCAGCAAAATTGCTCCCATTGCCCCAAGATCCCTAGATCCCTCAATGACTGATGAGAACTCAGTTTCATGGAACCAGGGGTCAAAGGGCAGGCTCCCCCCCCTTAATCAACTGCCTCCATCTCACAGACCCAGCCGTAGTTTCGAGAGCAGTGGTCGTCGTTCCAGCTGCCGTCGCGATGGAGGTGGGCGCAGTCCTCTCCTCCCCCAAGTCCGTGGCCGTACCAGTTATCTGGTTGCCCTGGGGCCCAGTCCCTGGAAGGCAAAAAAGAGAAACTGCAGGTTATGACTTTCAAACACTTCCAGGTTCAAGCACGGAAAGGAAGGGTGAAAAATGCACTTAGGTTATGTTCTTATACGCAACAACAGCGGCAAGAGTATTGTTCGCCCAGAAATGGAAGCAAGAAGAAATTCCGACGAAAGAAGAATGGCAGACGAAATTAATGAACTGTGCAGAATTGGACAAAATGACAGGGAGGATTCAGAATCATAGAATCCTAGAGTTGGAAGAGACCACAAGGGCCATCGAGTCCGCAGCAATCCCTCTTGCTGTTCCGGCTTCTGGGATTCAGAATTTTTTTTCTTGTTTTCCTCCTCCAAAAACTAGGTGCGTCTTGTGGTCTGGTGCGTCTTATAGAGCGAAAAATACGGTAAGTCCAGTCAACAACTATTCTGGGGTTGCGACGCTCATCTCGCTTTACTGGCCGATGGAGCCGGTGTTTGTCCACATACAGTTTTTCCGGGTCATGTGGCCAGCATGACTAAGCTGCTTCTGGCGAACCAGAGCAGCGCATGGAAACGCTGTTTACCTTCCTATTTATCTACTTGCACTTTGATGTGCTTTCAAACTGCTAGGCTGGCAGGAGCAGGGACCGAGCAACAGGAGCTCACCCCGTCATGGGGATTTGAACCACCAACCTTCTGATCGGCAAGTCCTAGGCTCTGTGGTTCAGTTCAAGAAGGACACTGACAAACTGGAACGTGTCCAGAGGAGGGCAACCAAAATGGTCAAAGGCCTGGAAACGATGCCTTATGAGGAACGGCTAAGGGAGCTGGGCATGTTTAGCCTGGAGAAGAGGAGGTTAAGGGGTGATATGATAGCCATGTTCAAATATATAAAAGGATGTCACATAGAGGAGGGAGGGAGAAAGGTTGTTTTCTGCTGCTCCAGAGAAGCGGACACGGAGCAATGGATCCAAACTACAAGAAAGAAGATTCCACCTAAACATTCGGAAGAACTTCCTGACAGTAAGAGCTGTTTGACAGAGGAATTTGCTGCCCAGGAGTGTGGTGGAGTCTCCTTCTTTGGAGGTCTTTAAGCAGAGGCTTGACAACCAGATGTCAGGAGTGCTCTGTTGGTGTTTCCTGCTTGGCAGGGGGTTGGACTCGATGGCCCTTGTGGTCTCTTCCAACTCTATGATTCTATGACTCTAACATCTGGGGGGTAGGGTTAGGGGGCACAAATCCACGGGTTAGTGAGCGCAAATTACTTGCCTTGCCCCGGGTGCTGACAACCCACGCTACGCCACTGTGCCATGGCTTCCCCCAAAGGATTCTGGAAGCTGTGGCTGGTTAAGGGGGCTGAGAGGTGCCAGCAGACCCACTCCTCACCCCAATTCCCTTCATAGAGCTACAATGCACAGAGTAGTTTAACAGTCAATTCCTCTTCCCAGGGAATTCTGGGAATTGTGGTTCTATGAGAGGAACAGGCATCTCTTCAGAAGTCTCACTGCTCTGAACAAGCTCCCAGAATCCTTTGGGGGAAGCCATGACCATGGAAAGTGGCATCATAGCGGAAGCTTTTTTGCTGGGCTTGAGGAAATTGCAAAGGTAGATCAAAGACTATTTATGTATGCAACAACTGCGGCGAGAACTCAATTAGCCCCAAAGTGGAAGTTACAGGAATTAACAGCGATGGAGGAGTGGTAGACGGAACTGATGGATTATGCGGAATTGGCAAAACTGACCTGCAAGGTTCGAAACCAGGACAATTGAAAATTCCAAAGAGACTGGGACTATATGGAACTGGCTGAGATGACTGGCAGAATCGAGACCAAGGAGAAGAGTTGGTGGAAGAAGAGTGGAAGAAATTTAAAGTTTATCTTCAGAAATATTGCAAAATTGAGGAATGTTAGAAAGATGTTGGGGGAAAAATAATTATGTGGTTTTAGCAGAAAGGATACAAAGGATTAAGTAAAAATGAATTGGTGAAAGAGAGAAGGTAAAATTATAATATGTTAAGATAAATTATTAGGATAAAAACAAAGTTGGAAGGATTTGCTGGAATATTTAATTGAATTAGAATACAAAAATGGTAGGCATGAGGAGGTCACGGAAATAAGTAAATGAAAGACAGGACATGGAAAGATTGAAATGTTTTTAATTGTCTTTTTATTCTTTTTTGTATTTTCTATCTTTTTTGTGTGTGTTTTTCTTTTTCTTCTTTTTTTTGTTTTTTTCATATTTGTAATTTTGTGGAAAACTTAATAAATATATTTTTTTTAAAAAGAAAATTCCAAAGAGACTGGAGTAAATTCATTGACTGCATAAATAATAACTGTAGAAGTTTGAAGACACCAGCAGGATTGAAATAAACCCTACGACGTGGACTTTATAATATAAGATTCAACTGTGAGATATAGATTTGAAAAGGGAAAGCTTGCTAATAGGATGGAGGGAAGTCATAAGCTCAGCAGGGGATGAGAGTTGTAGACGAATATTTGAAATTACTGTTTAAAGTGAAAATTTAATAAAAATTATATTTAAAAAAAGGAAGTGGCATCATAGGGGGCTCTGTGTGGGGGAAAAATAGGTGTCTTTCCTCACAATTCTCAGCACCCTTAACAAGCCACAGCTCCCAGAATCCTCTGGGGGAAACCAGACTCTTTAAAGTTGTATCACAGGTCTTTGAATGTATGGTGTGAATACATTGCATTATGGGTTGGCCGCACGGCCGGCCGCGAACTTACGATTGGCGAACGGTGTAGGGGGTTCCGTCCACCCACTTCCAGCTCCCGGTAGCATCACTCAAGCCGATCCACATAAACTGGGGGCGCACACGGACGGCCACAAATCGCTGGCGTGAGAAAAAAACCCACAAAAAGTAGAAAATGCAAAGAGAGGTAGCGCTAGGATTGGTCAGCTCTGTTTCTCATTTTTTAAATCTTAAACCCAGTTCTCAACATTTTGCAATTAAAAACAACAGCAGCAACTATGAAATTCCGTCAGCATTTTAGGGCAAATTCGTCCTGCTAGACAGGTTATTTTTTTGTATGCCATTGTGACTAACATTTTTGCAACAACAACAATATCCCTAATATTATGGCGATGATAACCTACATTTTAATATGCATTCTTATGCACACCTTACCCTAGTGTATTTATTTTTGCAGATCACACTTGCACTGAAAATTTCAGGATTTGTCAGCAAAAAAATTGCAAAATTCACCGGCATATTAGATTTCACCTAATTTTTTTTTGTACATTTGTGTCAGATGCCCGTTTTTGCAAAGCAATGTTCCGCAATAGAATGCATTCTTTGATATGTTATTATCACTAATACAGTCAAACCTTGGTTCTCGAATGGCTTTGTTTTTTAACGTTTCGGCTCCCGGATGCCGAAAACCCGGAAGGAAATGTTTTTCAACGTTTTTCGGAAGCCGCAAGTCCAACGCATCTTCTGTTTGAGTGCAAGAAGCTCCTTCAACCAATCAGAAGCCACGCCTCGGTTGTTGATCGTTTCAGATTATGTTTGACAACCGAGGTTTGACTGTACACGCAACTATGGCCATCGGGTTCCCTTCCAATTTTATCTGTGATTTTAAGAGTGCCTCCTCTGCTAATCTTAACACCCAGTAGGGTCTGCAAGGACGGAGGCGACATTTTACCCCTCCCTACCACCAAACCCGGGATGCGGGTGGCACTGTGGGTTAAACCACAGAGCCTAGGACTTGCCGATCAGAAGGTCTGTGGTTCGAATCCCCGCAATGGGGTGAGCTCCCGTTGCTCGGTCCCTGCTCCTGCCAACCCAGCAGTTCGAAAGCACCTCAAAGTACAAGTAGATAAATAGGTACCATTCCGGTGGGAATGTAAACGGCGTTTCCATGCGCTGCTCTGGTTCGCCAGAAGCGGCTTAGTCCTGCTGGCCACATGACCCGGAAGCTGGACGCCGGCTCCCTCAGCCAGTAAAGCGAGATGAGCGCCGCAACCCCAGAGTCGGTCCCGACTGGACCTAATGGTCAGGGGTCCCTTTACTTTTAACCACAAAACCCACAGCGCAGGGGGCAGACCTGCAAAATCCCCAGGCCCCTACCTGTTCCTCATAGGAGTTGATGATCACCAGGTGGGCATCTCGGGCTTCGCAGTCAGCCTTGGCTTCCTCCCAGGGCCTCCCGAGTCGGGACTCCCAGTAACAGCTTTTCCGAAAAATGTCCCATCCTTTGGGGCAGCAGGCCTCTGGGGGGCCAGGCGACAGAAAGGAAAGAGGGATATTCAGCGTTAGTCAGACTCCGAGCAGTACCAGTGAAACAACCAAGGTCCACTGGTTTCATTTTTTAATTTTCTTTTATTGGAAATTTTATTTACAACATAACATAACCCCCCCCACACACAATACAGAAACCCACCCTCATTAAACATGAACATAACATACAATGAGCGTAACATACAACAATACAAACAGCCAAATGAAAGATTTCCTTTATCCTGTATCTGGCCTCCTTATTTACTTCATATAAGCTGTTTCCTTTATGAATAATTATTAAGATTTACTAATTGTAACTTAAATATCCATTAAGATTTACTAATTGTAACTTAAATATCCACAAAAGTCTCCTGCAGACATTAATCAAAACAAGTCCAGGTACAGTGGGGCCTCGCAAGACGAAAAGAATCCATTCCACGAGTCTCTTCATCTTGCCGTTTTTTCGTCTTGCGAAGCAAGCCCATTAGCGGCTTAGCAGATTAACGCTATTAGCGGTTTAGCGGATCAGCTGATAAGCAGCTTAGCGGATCAGCTGATTAGCGGCTTAGCGGATCAGCTGTTAAGCGGCTTAGCGGATCAGCTGATTAGCGGCTTAGCGGATCAGCTGTTAAGCAGCTTAGCGGATCAGCTGATTAGCGGCTTAGCGGATCAGCTGTTAAGCGGCTTAGCGGATCAGCTGTTAAGCGGCTTAGCGGCTTGGGGAAAAGGGGGGGAGGGGGAAAAACCCGCAGGAACTCGCAATACATTTTTGTCTTGCGAAGCAAGCCCATAGGAAATTTGTTTTGCGAAGCACCTCCAAAACGGAAAACCCTTTCGTCTAGCGGGTTTTCCGTCTTGCGAGGCGTTCGTCTTGCGGGGCACCACTGTATATATATTAGGGCACTGTTTTGTGAGGTCCACCAATTTCAGTGGGACGTCTCTGACTAATGTTGGATCAAACCAGGGCTGTGTAGTGGTTAGGGTTAGGGGGTTCGTGGTTCGGGTTTCCTATATACATGTTTAGCCTACCCAGTTGTTTAGAAAACTCACGCGAGCTTTCATCTGTTTTTAGCCGACTGTTATTTTCAACTTTTCGATGTTGAAATCCCTTTTCAAGAGCCTCAAATTGCTGTTGTTAATTCTTCTTAGTCACAAAATTCCCCTTTCGTCTTTTTTGTAAACCGCTTTGAGTGTGGTTTTTACAGACAAGTGGCGCCTTAATCTTATGAATTGATGTATCAATCATTCCATCGTCCCTGACCTCTGGTCCTGTTATCTAGGGATGATGGGAGTTGTGGTCCAAAAACAGCTAGAGGGCCACGTTTAGCCATCACTGGCCTCAAGCCTGCCTTCAGGGATCACATTGTGCTCTGCCTGATCATGAGTAAACTTTCTTTTGATTCCCCTCTGTAAGACTGTGGTGTCTTTATTCTTTTAGGAGGGATTCAAGGGGAAATATTAGAACGCATTTCAACCTCAACAAGCCAGATTGAACTGCGTATTGTCTTAAGAAACCTACATGAGTTTGCAACAAGTTTTCTGCTGTGTAAAGGGAAATGAACTCTGCTAAGAAAATGATGCTTTTGATGCTTTTGAATTCTGGTGCTGGAGGAGACTCTGGAGAGTCCCATGGGCTGCAAGAAGATCCAACCTCTCCATTCTGAAGGAAATCAGCCCTGAGTGCTCACTGGAAGGACAGATCCTGAAGCTGAGGCTCCAAGACTTTGGCCACCTCATGAGAAGAGAAGACTCCCTGGAAAAGACCCTGATGTTGGGAAAGATGGAGGGCACAAGGAGAAGGGGACGACGGAGGACGAGATGGTGGGACAGTGTTCTCGAAGCGACCAGCATGAGTTTGACCAAACTGCGGGAGGCAGTGGAAGACAGGAGGGCCTGCCGTGCTCTGGTCCAGGGGGTCACGAAGAGGCGGACATGACTAAACGACTCAACAACAAACAAGTAAAGGAACTTTCTAGTGCAAGTTAGGAATGATATGAATAAACAATATATCCTTCTGGCACCGTGAACATTCCCAAGTGCCTTGAACACTCAGGCACTCTGCTTTCCAGACTCCCCGCACTCCTGACCTGTGCGGTTGTTTTTGAAGTTCTGCAAGTCGCAATTCATGCCTCTAAAACTCCTTTGCAAGGTTGTCATCTGGGACAGGAGTCGTGTCTTGGCTGGCAAAGGCGAGAAGAGAGGAGGGGAGAGAAAAGAAGGAGCAGCTGAATGAGGAAACCGGTAAATAAAAGGAGACCCACACAAGCAGCTCCAAATAATAATAATAATAATAATAATAATAATAATAATAATAATAATAATAATTTATTATTTATACCCCCCAGCCACTCTGGGCGGCTTCCAACAGAACACTAAAACACAATAACCTATTAAACATTAAAAGCTTCCCTAAACAGGGCTCCCTTCAGATGTCTTCTAAAAGTCATGTAGTTGTTCTTCTCTTTGACATCTGGTGGGAGGGTGTTCCACAGGGCGGGAGCCACCACCGAGAAGGCCCTCTGCCTGTAACTTGGCTTCTCGCAGTGAGGGAACCACCAGAAGGCCCTCGGAGCTGGACCTCCGTGTCCGGGCAGATGAAACCCCCCTCTCCAATTTGGGACCAGTTCTCCGTGGACTTTTTTTTTTTTAAATTGCATCCTGTTTTCCCTCCCCTACTTACCTGCTTCTGCTTCCTCCGTCAGCTTTTTCACCTTCGCCTCCAGCTGTGTGATCTTTGCGGCCGTGTCCGTCCCTGCAATGCACAAAGTGGGGTCAGGTAGCAACGTGGTCCGGGCTGGAGTCTTCTCTTGCGGCCCCCCACCCCGCCAAAGCCTTCCCTGTCGCCTGCCTTAGCGCTTGGGGACTGGTCGTGGCGCATTCAGCATCATTCTCTTTTTTAAAAATCATTTTTACTAAATTCTCCACTTTAACAATCCAATCAAATCACATTAAATATTCCACATTCCACATATACAGTGGTACCTAGGGTTACATACGCTTCAGGTTACAGACTCCGCTAACCCAGAAATAGTGCTTCAGGTTAAGAACTTTGCTTCAGGATGAGAACAGAAATCGTGCGACGGCAGCAGGAGGCCCCATTAGCTAAAGTGGTGCTTCAGGTTAAGAACAGTTTCAAGTTAAGAACGGACCTCCGGAATGAATTAAGTACTTAACCCGAGGTACCACTGTACATATCAAATAATCCGAATATTCTGCCAAATTATAATTTTTTAAATAGGACTTGCCATGCTTCAAGTTTGGAGGGTTCTGATCATCTCGTACTTCTACTGATTTTCATAGTCACTTCCGATGGTTCCTCTAATTCTTTCTGCTGTTAACCTTCCTTCTTTCACAGCCTCTTGAGTTGTTCCCACAAGTGTGTTTAATGATGTGTTTCTGTGTGGATTTTATGTCTGTGATTCCCCTCTGTAAGTTCGCAGCATCTCCTGCGTTCAGCATCATTCTCCGGCAATGCTGCCGTCGCCCTGAACGGGGAGCGACGAAAGGAGCAAAAAGGCGTGGGAAGCTTCTAATTAACGTGGCAGGGGACCTTTGCCGAATGGAGCTTCAGCGGGAGAAAAACATTACAGGAGGACTTGGGCTGTGGTATACTACTGCAAGAACCACCTTATGCTGAATCGGAGACCCTTGCTCCACCTAGCTTAGTGCTGCTGACACAGACTGGCAGCAGCGATTCTCCAATACAGGAATCACAGCTCAGAGAGGCTGCAGTTGTTGCTTGCAGTTTTTAATACACACTTAAAAAACAACAACACTCAATTTTTAAAAAACCACGGGATGCTATTCCCGGTTGTTGCTAACAGTTTTTAATTGATTCACCTAACCAACTACAGTGGTTCCTTGGTTCTGAAACGCCTTGGTACTCAAACAACTTGGAACCCAAACACTGCAAATCCAGAAGTAAGTGTTCCGGTTTGCAAACTTTTCTCGGAAGCTGAACGTGCTCTATTTTAAGTGCCGCGCTTCCGTTTTGAGTGATATGCTGAGGTCTGTCTGTTTTTGCTATTTATTTTGTGTTTGTGCAACTCTTTTTTCTTTTGTGACTGTGTGGAACCCAGTTCAGCTACTAATTGATTGATTGGTTGTGTGAGTGCAGTACATTGTTTATTGCTTTCATTTTATGGATCAACAGTCTCGTTAGATAGTAAAATTCATGTTAAATTGCTGTTTTAGAGGTTGTTTTTAAAAGTCTGGAACGGATTAATCCATTTTGCATTACTTTCTTTGGGAAAGCACACGTTCATTTTGGAACGGACTTCCGGAATGGATGAAGTTCATGAACCGAGGTACCACTGTAGTGATTTTAACTGTTTACAATGGTCTTCAACAAGCTTCCTCAACCTCGGCCCTCCAGATGTTTTTGGACTACAACTCCCATGATCCCTAGCTAGCAGGACCAGTGGTCAGGGATGATGGGAATTGTAGTCTCAAAACATCTGGAGGGCCAAGGTTGAAGAAGCCTGGTCTTTAAGCTAAGTTATAAATTATCCCCATTTCTTATTAAAATTTTGGTCTTCCTGATTTCTGACTCTTCCGGTCATTTTAGCCATTTCAGCATATTATAGCCCATCAACTTCACCTGCCATTCTTCTCTGGACATCCCTATTTCCATCGGAGAAATGTTGGAGGGTACGCAAGGCGTCCTTTACTTACCCTTCTGCTCGAGGGAGACAATCCCGTCACCAATACTTTGATTCAGGCTCGTGAGTGTATTGCGCATTCCTGATAGCTGAGAGCTGCGTTGACTGCCTGGGGGTAAGAATGTAACAACGTAGTAAGAGGTTTGCTGGATCCAGCCAATGGCCCGTCCAGTCCAGCACCCTGTTCTCACTGTGGTCCAGCAGGTGCGGCTTAGAAGAAGCCCACAAGCTGGACATCAGCTCAGCAACACTCTGCCAACTGGCAAATTCCGGTGTTATAAGAAAAACTGCTCCTTTGTCCCTTATGGGGTCTCCAAGAGCCCGTAGAGAGTCCTTACGTAGGTTCTCTATCGGTAGGAGGAAATAACAGAGGCCAGCCAGAGAATATTGAGAAGCAAAGCAGCGAGTAAGCCTGAGCTTTATTAAACTTTTGCAACAGGGTCCCCACTCCCCACATGCAGGAGGGAGGAGAGGAACCCAGAACATTCCACAGGGCAGGTGCCACCACCAAGAAGGCCCTCTGCCTGGTTCCCTGTAGCTTTGCTTCTCGCAGGGAGGGAACTGCCAGGAGGCCCTCGGAGCTGGACCTCAGTGTCCGGGCAGAACGATGGGGGTGGAGACGCTCCTTCAGGTCTCCTGGGCCTTTGAGGCTGTTTAGGGCTTTCACGGTTAGCACCAACACTTTGAATTGTGCTCGGAAACGTCCTGGGAGCCAATGTAGGTCTTTCTGGACCGGTGTTATGTGGTCTCGGCGGCCGCTCCCAGTCACCAGTCTGGCTGCCGCATTCTGGATTAGTTGTAGTTTCCGGGTCACCTTCAAAGGTAGCCCCACATAGAGCGCATTGCAGTAGTCCAAGCGGGAGATAACCAGAGCATGCACCACTCTGGCCAGACATACAGCGGGCAGGGAGGGTCACTGTCAAAGGTAGCCCCACTTCAAAGGGCAGTCACAACCATAGCTGTCAACTTACAGATTTGAAAATAAGGGACCAGCAGCCTCAAAAATAAGAGACCAGAAGCCAAAATAAGGGATTTTCAGGGCACAGGTATGTTCAGCTTCTGGAGCCCCTCCGAGCCAAAGGCAGAAAGCCCAGCCAGCAGCCAAACGAAGCCTCAAGCGGGGGTTCCCACAGCGCAGCAACCCGGCAAAGGGGATGCAGCAAGGGAAACCACCGTCCCCTCTCCGCTGGGAAGCGCTGAGCAAAGGCGAGCCCCCTCGCAATGCAGCCGATTTGATCGGCACAAGGCATGCAAGCTCCACCCCCCAGTCGTTCTTAGACTCCTTATTGGGTGAGCAACCCAGTTGGAACCTCCCTCCTCCCTGGCCGGCAGGGAGGGAGGGAGGGAGAGGAGCTGCTTCCTTTGAAACCTGGGAAATTTAAGGGACATCATCAATAAGGGACAGCAGCGGGACACAGCACTGGGATAAGGGACTTTCCCACCAAATAAGGGACACTTGACAACTATGGTCACAACATGTGGGGGAAGAAGAGAAGGAGGTGTAGGTGGGGCGCCCCACAGCTGCCACCCCCCACGTTCTCCCTTCCTGTGTTTGCATAGGACTCCAGCTGTTCACACAGACCCTTCATTGCACTCCTCATCCCCTCCCTGAGGCCTTTTCATTGAACACTCATCCCTTCCTTGGACATCCGCCTACCTCCTTGATCTTCAATATTCTCCCACTGCACCCAGCCCGTTTCTCATTATTATTATTTTCTTCTTAATGTCATTAACCCACATCATCCCTCAATCCTTGAAGCACTCACCTTTGGCGCCAAAGACAATGATTGCAATGGTGAGGATGGCGCTCACTGCCAGCAGGATCAGGACCAGGCGACGGCTGGGGCAGATTCGTTGCCTCCATGATAGGCCCGGGGAGCGTTTCTGGGAGGCTGAGGAGAAGGGACATCGGTCAGGAATCCACCCTCAACTCCAGCTTGCGTTTTAGATCTTCTCCAGTAATTTATCTGTCAATGTTGTTTGACACTTCTGACACCACTTGGCTGCAACGCTGTGATGTTTATGAGCATTCCAAGCAACCAGGCAGCAAAAACAGTCGGGATGTTTGCAGGCCAGTTTCTTTGAGGGAAGGGGAAATTGTCACTCAGGGGGAAAGTGGTTTCACACAGGCCCTAAAGGAAAGGAGGAGTTTTGTAGGGAAGGCTGCGGAGTGAGCAGAGTTCATAGATGGAGGGTGACGGAAGGAAGGGTGGAAAGCAGGCGATAGTTTGAGAGGAAGAGGAGGTAGAGAAGGGACAGGGATCAGAGGCAGAAAGATTATGAGACACAGGAAAGTGTGGGCTGAAATTGCCATACTGATTTGTTGATTTACAAATTCCTAGTACAGTATGGTCCGAAGTAGCCCATAATTACATGGGCACAGAGCTATTCCCATAGGCTCTTTAGGAATGCAGAGACATTACTTTGCCACAATAAGTTGGAAGTGGACTTAAAACATATCACACATTTTATCCAGCAGCGTTTTTCAACAGCTCTTTGAAATGTTTCCTCCCCAGTAATTACAAGGTCCCCTGTAATCTTAATTATCGGCTTTCTCCTTACAGCTTCTGCCTCTTTTACTGCTGACTAATCACATGACAAGTCATGACTTACTTACTTATCAAACCTTTATTAGGCATTATACAAATAAAACCATAAAAGAGAAAATAACATAGCACTAAAAGCACTAAAAGGCAAAGCAGGTGCAGAGGGAGCGGAGGAAGGAAGGAAGGAAGGAAGGAAGGAAGGAAGGAAGGAAGGAAGGAAGGAAGGAAGGAAGGAAGGAAGATTTTAACTGAAGGCACAGTAGCCCCAAGGAACCCCAATCCCAATTCCAGAGAAAACGTCTAGTTTTATGGAGTTACAATAGGAGTTAGATCTGACCGTATGGTGTGCTTATTTCTTGGAAGAATCAATCCCAAATTAGTCTTTGCTCTTTTGGAAAAGTGGACACTAGTCAACATAGCATTGCTAACTGTCACGATCCTGGTCCATCTCGCGAGGACCCCATTAATACAGTGGTACCTCAGGTTACAGACGCTTCAGGTTACAGACTCCCCTAACCCAGAAATAGTACCTTGGCTTAAGAACTTTGCTTCAGGATGAGAACAGAAATTGCTCAGCAACAGCACGGTGGCAGCAGGAGGCCCCATTCGCTAAAGTGGTGCTTCAGGTTTAAGAACAGTTTCAGGTTAAGAACAGACCTCCGGAACGAATTAAGTTCTTAACCCGAGGTACCACTGTATTGTCTTGCAGCAGGTTGAACAAGGTATAAAAAACAGATAAAGGACACCTGGACGGTTAAGTCCAGTCAAAGGCGACTCTGGGGTTCCAGCGCTCATCTCGCTTTCAGGCCGAGGAAACCGGCGTTTGTCCTCAGACAGCTTCCTGGGTCATTTGGCCAGCAGGACTAAACCGCTTCTGGTGCAAC